>NC_136270.1:81232275-81379775 GCF_964187855.1 Myxine glutinosa
TATCTCAAAACCCCTCACTCACAGTACCCATCCTTCCCTGTTGTACTCAAATGCTCCTTGTGTATTTTGTATTTTGCACCTGAGAAGGTGGAAAAGCTAACATGTCCTAAAAACCTGCTCTGCTGCTCTTGCACATCCTCTCGTTACCCTTTTCACCCTGTCATTTGTGCTAGGTCATCTTCCATCTGCTTGGAAATCAATCCGCCAACAACACTGCATTACATAAAAGGTGCAAAATCTGATCTGCTTAACTATAGACCTCTCAGCTTACTTCCTATAATCAGCAAGGTCATGGAATCCATTATCAAAGTTGATATGAAATCCTTCCTTTTCTCAAACAATCTCATCTCAGATCATCAATTTGGTTTCAGGCCAGGTCACTTCACCTTGGACATGCTGCTTCTACTCACCCAACAATGGATGGAGGCTCTCAACGTGAGACAGAAGATCAGGGCCGTGTCTATGGACATATCCCAGGCTCTTGATACAGTCTGGCATCCTACCTTACTCTCCAAACTCTTTGACTATGGCATCCAAGGCCAACTACACACATGGCTTATCGACTTCCTTTACTCTCATAGCAAACGTGCGGCTCTCAATGGAATCCTTTCATCTCCTGTCCCTGTCAAGGCTGGAGTACCCCAACGCAATCTCCTGGGCTGAGTCCTATTCCTGATCTTCATCAATGATCTTTCTGATTCTCTGGAAATCCTCTTTATTATTTGCTGATGGTTCCACCCTCTGCCATGACATCCCTAATCCTTCAGACAGGCAGGAAGGAAGCAGGCTCTTCTCTCTTCATACCAAGAAAAAAAAATCACCAACACGCTGGTCAAACACTTGCAACATGTCTTTCAATCCTGACAAACCCCACACTCTCACTATCTCTCTCCGAAAGGACCATCTGGCAAACCTTCCTATCCACTTTCTTAACAATCCTCTTGAGGAAGTTCAGTCAAACTCCTGGGTCTCACAATCAGCATGATCTTTCTTGGGCAAACCACATTTCAAAGTTGGCCTCCAAAGCCAGCCTGAGCATCCTCCGTCATACAAAATCCTTCCTTGGCATAACTGAACTCATATCCACCTCCAAGGCCTTCATCCGCAGCTTTACAGAGTATTGCCTTTCCTTCTGGGCTGGCTCCCCTGCCTCACATCTTGTTCAGATTGACACCGTGAATCACCGCGTTTTAAGATATTGGAATCTCCCATGATGAAGCTCAGTCAATGGGCCTATCACTTTGCCATCACTGACAAGTTGGTGATCTCTCTGTTTTCTACCACAACTTACACCCTCTGCTCTTTCCGTCCATTGTCCTCCCAGGTTTCTGCAAGGCACAATCAACCCCATTTTGGTGAAATTTCCTAAATCCAGGATAACTGCTCACCTCCACTCATTTGTTCTTCTTTTCCCCCATCTGTGGAACCAACACCAACATTCTCTTCAGTCTCATTCTTCCTTCCAGGTCTTCAAGAGAGCTGCTCACCACGAGATCATCCCCAATCCAAAATCATGGTATTTTCTACCCTTGTTAACTCCCGCCCCCCCCCCCTCCTGCCTTTTCTTCACCACAATCCCTCCTCCTTCCAAATTTCCAGTTTTCCCTCCTGACAGTTTCCTCCTGTATCCATCTTGTCTCCTGCTCCACATTCCTCCCCACCCCCATTGTTTGTCCAAGTTCCGTCTATCTTGGCCTTCAACTCTGCTGTTGATGTTTTCCCCTTTTCTCTGGTGTTCTTTTTATCGTGTTGCATTCTGATCCATTCATCATACTAGTACAAGCACTTCCACAAGCCTCAACTATGTCTACAAGAAATATATATTCCAGTAATAGGTACCCCTCAACAGACCTATCTATACCTGTCAACCTGCTCTTTCCCATTATGTACTTTAAAAGGCCTTGCTGTTATCTTTAATAGCTGATGCTTGCCAGCAAATTTATTGACTAATTTACTCTTATTTGCATTCAGGTGTTTTACACCAAAGAAATGCATTATGCGTATCCCTAATACTATTCATAACCTACCGGCACAGCCACCACGGTGTTTACCTGCCACCTGCTTTGCAGCTGACTAGAATATGCTTACTCTGTACTCTGTGCAGTTGCCTCTTTAGGGTTGACTATTTCTCTGATGCTGCTTTCCCTCCTGTGAGCTGGCCCAATCAATAACCCAATCTATGTACCACACTCTCCCCACACCCTCAAAGTCTATCCAACTAAAATGCAATTGCTTCACTCTACTATCCCCAAATCCAACTTTTAACAGTGGCCTTGCTCACACTACATTGTGATCATTTGTCTCTAAATGCTCACGCTCTTCCATGTAAGATTCATTGTCTCCCAATTTTTTTAAAAAACTGCCCTTCCCAAGGATGCGCTTGTGTTTTTCAGTATTCATCGTGAAACAGTTTCAGATCCTTTGGCTGGTCATTTACTCATGTTTAAGCTACATATTCAAAATTAAGGGAAGCATCTATATTTAAAACGTCAACAAATAGGGAAAAGGTTGGGAAGTGCAGCGAGATTGAGAAAATAAAAAATTGGCAAAATAAAGCAAAGGAAGAATGACAGGAAAGAGAATGGATTGTAGGGGTGAGAAGTAACATAAGTTTTGGAAAAGAAAGGAGTAAAGAGAGGGGAAAAATTCCTTTTTAGGGCCATTTTTCCCTACGAGAGCGGGGGTTAGCCTTGCGGGCCCCATGACAATCATCATGGTTCCCTTTTTGAAGCAATGTTTTTATGGCCGGATGCCCTTCCTGACACCAACACTTTAGTCGCCTCTTATGAAACGCAGGGATACAGTGTACCTATTCTAAGCCGGGGCACACACCGTCACATTCATCCCAGCAAGCTGGTGCTCAATTTGCCGATCTCGGAATGATGACAGGCTGAGTCTACTCCCCTGGTGTTAATTCAACGATCGCCCGAGATTGCGAACTCAGGATCCGAGGATCCCAAGCCGGCACCCTAACCGCTAAGCCAACACCAGGCTCAAAGGAGTAAAAGAGAGGATGGGAAGGGAACGTTTAGAGATTAGAATACTGGGAATTGCCCAGGAAATCCGCTATATTTACATACGTAATAAATAGATCGCTTCAATCACACAGACCAGGAGAAACCGACGCCATTTTGATATTATTATCAAACTCAACATTTGATTACTCAACATCAATTAAAAGTGTACATAGATGCTTATCCAAAATTTCATCAATAGCACCCTCTCCTCCTCTCCTAGTGGAGACTGAGAGCACCCCAACGTAGTTCATTGGGCCCAGTCTTGTTGCTCATCTACATAATTGACCTCGAGAAGCCTCTGGGAAATATTGGCAAAATGTCAGTCTCAACCTGTCGCTCCAAAAGGAACGCACCTATCTATTTCCAGGGTCAGCCACTGATAGAAGTTTGGTCTTAAACTTTTAGGCCTCACCATTAACTACAGACTCTCCTGGCTGAACATACAGCAATGGTGGCCTCCAAAGCCATCAGGCATCTTTATACTAGGCAGCCTCCATCGTTCCAAGTCAATCCTTGAACAATCAGAACCAAGTCGTTGTCCATAGCTAATGGAACACCGATTTCCCTGATGAGCTGGTGCTCAAGCACCACACCTCTCTTCTGGATTCTGTGGAATCTAAACTCTCAACTGCTTAAAACTCTCGATGGAACCGACGAGAAGAATAATTGCTGCAAATGAAACCTCAAATAAAGAGTAAAAGCAACAAAATGGTTGAAGATGTGCAATGCACAGCACATTTCAACAAACCCAAAATCAACATTAAACATTCCTTCCTTCTGTTGTTTCTGGTGATTTTATGAAGAATCTAATTCATTATTAAAAAGCAGTAAATGATAAAGCTGATTAACCCAATTTCTGAAGAACATGTAATACGTACATTATTACACGATATCGAGTTAATCTTGGCACACCGTGGATAATATTCGATCATTTTATGGTCAGGAGGCATTCTTGTAACCTTATCAAAGGTCATTGTGCTGTCACTTCTCTTCCTCTTCACATTTATTTTCCGAAAAATGTGATTGCAATGTCCAGTCTAATAGAGCAGCTCACTCCCTCTTATTGCACAATACACGGTGTATATTATATTATATATATATATATATATCATGCTTTTCCTGCCAAATAAACCTGCATAAAGCAACCAAGAAAAGCTACACAATGTAATCCCTTTGCTGTTTCAAACCCTACCCGGGTTCCTCTACAGCTCCAGACATTCACAAGCAGTAGATACATGAGAATCCCAATGCTACACAACCCCTCAGTTGCAGGACCGGTTTCATCACCTGATCGCGAGTCATCAGCAACAGAATAGACAGAGGCGCCACCACCGAGACTCCCAAGCATGTACCACATGCAATGTCAATAGCAGTTAGCATCTTATTATAATAGAGCATACCACCCAGCGGTACAAGTATATGGTGAAGTTTGTATCCTTCTTTGTACGTTTATTTGTGACCACAACTTCTTCTTCTTCTTCAAATAAAATTAACACGCAAAAACAGTCTGTGAACTCTTAATTACGTACTGTTGAATATACCTTTTGACCCTTTGACAACCTTTTAAGTCCCACAAGACCCTTAAGACCACCAAGACCCCTGAAGACCCAAAATACCCTTAAAAACTGCAAAGACCCAAAATACTTTGAAGACTCAAAATACCCTGAATACCCAAAATACACTGAGTACCCAAAATATCCTGAAAGACCCAAAGGACCCAAAAGTCCCTGAAGACCCAAAATACCCCAAAGACCCAAAACACCCAAAATACCTAAAAGACCCAAAATACCCCAAAGATCCTTAAAGACTCAGAGGAACCAAAAGACCCTTAAGATCCAAAAGCCCATGAAGACCCTGAAGACCCAAAATACCCCAAAGATCCAAAATACCCTGAAGACCCAAAACACCCTGAAGACCCAAAAGACTCAGAAGACCCAAAGGACCCCGAAGACCCAAAACACCCCAAAGACCCAAACCACCCTGAAGACCCAAAACATCCTGAAGACCCAAAACACCCTGAAGACCCCAAAGACACTTAAAAACCCTGAAGATCCAAAATACCATTAAATCTGCAAAGAACCAAAATACCCCAAAGACCCTGAAAAACCCGGAGGAACAAAAAGACCTTTAAGACCCAAAAGCCCCTGAAGACCCTGAGACCCAAGAGATCCCAAAGACCCCAAATACCCCAAAGACCCAAAACACCCCCAAAGACCCAAAATAACCCTAAAAGCCCAGAAGATCCAAAAGACCCTGAAGACCCAAATGGCCCCGAAGACCCAAAAAACCCTGAAGACGCAACACAACATGAAGACCCAAAGGATCCTGAAGACCCCAAACACCCTGAAGACCCAAAAGACCCTTAAAGACACTGAATACCCCAAAGGCCCAAAATACCAAAATATATATATACATGTAAAGTTGATATCGACCATAGCCGTTCATTACTATTCTCCTGTGAATTCTCGATGATTCTCGGTTATTGTGCCGGTCGGCAGGTTCCGTGAATTATCGGTGCACGGAGTTGATTGGTTGAACAAATGTTTTCCGGTTTTTCAAAAAGTTGTTACTTGAGAATATTCGGATGATCTTTTTCTTTTTTCTTTTTTTTCAATACTGAATCGAGGCTCGTGAAAGAGCCAACATTTATTTCACAAACAAATCAACCAGACAAACAAAACATACAAAAAGAGGGAGCGGAAGACAAGATGGGGAGAGGAGGGGAAGCACACAAACACAACACCTGAGAGCAGGGAGAAGCACGGGAGGGAGAGGGCCTGGGGGGAGGAGGCGTGAGAAGGGGGGGCGGGGGGGAGAGGTATAAAACACAAGGACCAAGGACTTCCAGGACAGAAGTTGGTATTTCAAAAAAGTGTAGGATTTGGGGTGAAATTAGCGGGGGTAGAAAAGATCAAGGTTTTGGATGGGGGAAGATAAGAGATGGTGGTGAACAGCTGTTTTAAAGACCTGGAGGGTGGAGTGGGATTGAAGAGAGTGAGGGAGTTTGTTCCAGAGGTGGGAGAAAAGAGGAATGAAGGAGTGAAGGTGAGCAGAAAGTCTTGATTTTGGCAGTTTAACCATAAGAGGGTTGCAGGCAGATCTTGTGCGACCTGTAGGAATATTTGGGGGACAGAGCCGAGAGAGAGCTGGTGGGGCAAGGCCAGAGAGGAGTCGGTAGAAGACGGAAAGAGTTAGCTTCATCGCGGGAGATCCTTGTGAGATGACCGTGATAAGTAAAATACTGATAATGCATTTATAACAAAAACTGTTATAAACTCCCATGATGCTCATCGTCACGGGTGCGCCATCTTGATGCGAGCCATGCGGTCCATGGCCGACTAGTCGTGGACATTAGGACTTGTCCGTTATCTCCACCAACCATGTCCGTGGAGCAGTCACCGGGGGTTTTTCATCCATCTCCACCTGCAATGCTCTATAAACTGTTGAAGCCAGATCAGTTGTTCTCATCTCGCCTTCCATATATACGGTATATCTATATATATATATACATATATATATATATATATATATATATATATATATATATATATATATATATATATATTATGTAGGGAGCCGTAGTGCCCTTTGTATATCCTTGCTGCTTTACCAAGTACCAAGTATAACCAATTATATGTTTTGTTTTGACTGATTGCTGTACTCTTTTATAATACTTAGTCCTTTCTTGTGCATTGAGGATGTGTAATATCCTAATAAGGAGTTCTGTGCTTGTGAGCGCTTGGCCTGTGTGGGCACAATCTCTTGTTCCCCTTCCCTGGCCTTGGTGGCAGCTGTTATCTCTCACCCTCCCTCTAGACTTTGCCAATATCCTGTGGGCTGACACATTTACGAGTGTCCCCTCCTTTTGTACTTTCCCAACCAAGGTTTCTATACAGAAAGTTGTAAACATGTTGCCACATATGGCTGACCATCTCCTTATCTGAGTTAAACTATGAGTGGCCTTGATGAGCTTCCTCTAACTAACTGAACAACAGGATGGGACTATGGTGGGAGGGCCAATGAGCCCATTTTGTCTCTGTATCTTGTGAGCTAAAACCACACCCGATATTCCTTATATAAAGCAAGCTTAAATCGAATTATTTCAGAGCATCTTGCTGTAGTGTTGGTCATTTTGTGTGAGCCTTCCTGCGACACCCTGTTCCCCGCAAGCTTGTGTAAACGAGTTCTAATAAATATATCCGTTGCTCCTTTCTCTGAGTCTTCTGAGTCCCAAGTTCTAAGTCCCAATCCGACATATATACACAGACTTGGTATTTAATATGGAATAGTTTTTTTTGTGGGGTGAACTTACTTTTCAAGATGTCTTAGAACCAAAAGTTCATTGAAATTATGTTGAAATTATTCTAGATTTTGATAATGTGACCTTTAAAAGAAACAAAAACCACATTTGACATTTCGAAACAAATAAATTGATCCTTGAAAGTGATGCAAACTGATATCTAACTCAATTCATGGACAGTACTGTGTTAAACTTCTGTACGTTTTCCAGAAGTATCTCTTTATTTTGCACATCAGCCAAATTTTTTTTTAACAAAAACAAAAGTTAAATTACGACTGGGATTACGGACAGTAAAATTACAGTTCAGTACTTCGTGTAACCCCCGCGGGCATTCAGGAGAGCACGTACACGTTGAGGCATGCTGTTCACGAGATTTGCCAAGGTTTGGACAGGAATCGCTTGCCATGCAGTGACAATAGCCTGCTGCAATTCATGCACAAAGGTCGGCTACTGGTCCAAGTGGTCGATTTGACACGTTAATTCTGCCACAAGTTCTCTATCGGATTCACATCCGGGAACATGGCAGGCCACTCCATATGCTCTACACCACGGTCAGCAAGAAAGTGTTGGATCATGCGAGCATGATGAGGCCGTGCATTGTCATCTTGGAAGACAAAGTTTCCTCGAAAGGCTGCACGAGCAAATGGAAGCAATGTTTCTTCCAGAATGGCCCTGTACTTGAACTGGTTCATGTTTCCATTCAGAACAACCAGGTCAGTTTTGCCCAGTGCATGAAAAGCAGCCAAACGGTCACCCCACCACCTCCAGCTTGGACTCTTGGCACTATACAATCTTTGTTGTAGGCTTCATGCACTTGTCTGCGCACTCGGACGCGGCCATCTTGACGATAGACCAGAAATCTAGACTCGTCACTGAAGATCACGTGATTCCAGTGTCCTGGCTGCCATTGACGGTGCTCTCTGGCCCACTGCAATCAGCGCTGGCGGTGTTGTCTGGTCAGGCGTGGCTTTCTCAGGGACGCCTGGCACGATAGCCTGCTTGAACCAGTCATTTGTTGACTAGCCTTCTGGATATAGGCACATTTGTCAGTTGCTGCCACTCAGCCCTAAGCCGATTAGCTGACTTGGTACGGCCATTGCGGACTAACCGGTGCAGCTGACGATCATCCATCCTTGTGGTTCTGCGGGACATCCTGGCCTCGGTATTGGAGTAGGGACTCCCCTCTGAGCATTTCGTTTCAGGATCTTTGACACCTGACCTTGAGTGATGCCATACTGCCGAGAAATAGCACGCTGTTTCATGCCGTAATTTCGTAAAGCCACCACTCCATGACAAACAGCATTGTCGAGTTGACGGACCATCTCCAGAGAAGCGGCATTAACTTTTGGAGACGTGCAGCAGTTGTTTTCCACTAATACAGAATGCAACAACCCTTGTATACCCGACTGTGAAGCCAATCATCAAATGCACCTGTCCGTATATTTTGCCACGCCACCTGTGATACGATCCTGTTGTTGACTTCTTGCTGCGACAGACAATCAGTGACATGGTTATTTTAACAAATAAATCACCAAAGTGTAAAAGAAACTCACCAGATTGATATATTGAGTTAAGAAAGGCAACCCAAGTCAAGAAAAAAAAAATATTCCATATTAAATGCCAAGACTGTATATATATATATATATACTAGCAGAAGTACCCGGCGTTGCCGGGCGGGGGAAGGGCGAGGAATGGGGGGAGGGGAACGGGGGAGGGGAGGAGAGGAGGAGAGGGGGAGGAGGGAGCGGAGGGGGACGCAGGACACTTCCTCTTCCTCTTCCTCCCCCTCCCCCCTCCTCTCCTCCCCTTCCCCCCCCTCCTCTCCTCCCCTTCCCCCTCCCCTCCTCCCCTTCCCCCTCCCCTTCCCTTCCCTCCCTCCCCTCCCCTTCCCACCCCCTTCCCTCCCCTCCCTTCCCACCCCCTTCCCACCCCTCCCTTCCCCCTCCCCCTCCCCCCTCCCCTCCCCTCCCCCCCTTCCCCTCCCCTTCCCCCTCCCCCCCGTTACCCTCCTCTCCCCCGCCCGGCAATGCCGGGTACTTCTGCTAGTTCCATATATTTTCAGTTCAATGGTCTGGCGGCGAGGATGGAACATCACGTGATCGCTCTGAGCGAATCAGCGAGCTGCTCTGGCACATGCTGAGATTCAGTGTATAATGTTCCTCGCTGAAACGCGCTGAGGTAAATATGAATAAAAAATATGGATCTTGTCAAATATTTTTAGGTAGGCCATGTCCTTCTCAGGCTTAATGGCCATGTCTATGCCAAATATCAAGTACGTGAGCCTCTCCGTTTAGGAGTCTATAGGTAACACACACACAATCTGTGTTATTTATATACATACATATATATATATATATATAGACTTGGCATTTAATATGGAATTTTTTTTTTTTCTTGACGGGTTTACTTTCTGAACTCGGTATATCAATCTGGTGAGTTTCTTTTACGCTTCGGTGATTTCTTTGTTAAAAGAACCATGTCACTGATTGTCTTTCGCAGCAAGAAGTCAATAACAGGATTATATCACAGGTGGCGTGACAAATGTAAGGACAGGTACATTTGACGATTGGATTCACAATCGGGTATATAAGGGTTGTTGCGTTCTGTATTAGTGGAAAACAACTGCTGCACGTCTACAAATGTTATTGCCGCTTCCCCTGGAGATGGTCCGTCAACTCGACCATGCTGTTTGTCATTTAGTGGTGGCTTTACGAAATTCCGGCATGAAACAGCGTGCTATTGCCTGGCAGTATGGCATCACTCAAGGTCAGGTGTCAAAGATCCTGAAACGAAATGCTCAGAGGTGTGTCCCTACTCCAATACCGAGGTCAGGACGTCCACGCAGAACCACAAGGAGGGATGATCGCCAGCTGCACCGGTTAGTCCACAATGGCCGTACCAAGTCAGCTAATCGGCTTAGGGCTGAGTGGCAGCAACTGACAAATGTGCCTGTATCCAGAAGGCTAGTCAACCAACGACTGGTTCAAGCAGGCTATCGTGCCAGGCGTCCCCTGAGAAAGCCACGTCTGACCAGACAACACCACCAGCGCCGATTGCAGTGGGCCAGAGAGCACCGTCAATGGCAGCCAGGACACTGGAATCACGTGATCTTCAGTGACAAGTCTAGATTTCTGGTCTATCGTCAATATGGCCGCGTCTGAGTGCACAGACAAGTGCATGAAGCCTACAACGAAGATTTTATAGTGCCAAGAGTCCAAGCTGGAGGTGGTAGGGTGACCGTTTGGGCTGCCTTTCATGCAGGGGGCAAAACTGACCTGGTTGTTCTGAATGGAAACCTGAACCAGTTCCAGCACAGGGCCATTCTGAAAGAAACATTGCTTCCATTTGTTCGTGCAGCCTTTCGAGGAAACATTGATTTCCAAGATGACAATGCACGGCCTTATCGTGCTCGCATGATCCAACACTTTCTTGCTGACCGTGGTGAAGAGCATATGGAGTGGCCTGCCATGTCCCCGGATATGAATCCGATAGAGAACTTGTGGGCAGAATTAACGCGTCGAATCGACAACTTGGACCAGCAGCCTGCCACTGTGCGTGAATTGCAGCAGGCTATTGTAACTGCATGGCAAGCGAATCCTGTCCAAACCTTGGCAATTCTCGTGAACAGCATGCCTCAACGTGTACGTGCTCTCCTGAATGCTCATGGGGGTTACACGAAGTACTGAACTGTAATTTTACTGTCCGTAATCCCAGTCATAATTTAACTTTTGTATTTGTTAAAAAAGATTTTTGGCTAATGTGCAAAATAAAGAGATACTTCTGGAAAACGCACAGAAGTTTAACACAGTACTGTCCGTGAATTGAGTTCGATATCAGTTTACATCACTTTCAAGGATCAATTTATTTGCTTCGAAATGTCAAATGTGGTTTTTGTTTCTTTTAAAGATCACATTAACAAAATCCAGAATAATTTCAACATAATTCCAATGAACTTTTGGTTCTAAGTCATCTTGAAAAGTAAATTCACCCCCACAAAAAAATATTCCATATTAAATGCCAAGTATGTATATATGTATATATATATATATATATATATATATATATATATATATTGTTGCGAATATGGCATTTGGCCTCCATATCCGCTTGTAAATATTCCCCTATTTCCCCAATACTCCCCAACTATCCCCAATCCCCCATTCCCTAGTCCCATTGCCTGTAAATAACACTCTGTAGAACCGACCTTCCCCTTTTTCCCCCATTAAATGTCGTGCCCAGGTCCACCGCATCTCACGTAGACAACTTTCGGACATCTTGCTAGTTATTCTTAGTCTATGTCAGTTAAGGACTCGTTTCCATTAATTCTGACTCTTCGTTGCACCAGAATGTGATTATATGGCACCAGTAGTGAGTTTAGGACCTTCCCATACCTCCTCCCATCTTCTTCCCCAAACAACAACAACAACAACAACTACAACAACAACTACAACAACAACTACAACAACAGCGGGGCGCGGCGCAGCGTGCGGGGAGTGTGCGTCCTCACTCCGGCTCGGTTAGCCGCCATTACCCATGTGCGCCGACGGGGTTACCAAGAAGGGGCTGCCTGTCGGCCCCTCGTCAAGGGCGGAGCCGGTAACCCCCCCGCACACACCCAATGAGAAGCAACGGGCCGATTCCATCTGGGGCGGAGCTAACGAGCCGAGGGCGTGTCACTCCCCGCCGGATATACGCGGCGACTTACCGGATGTGACGTCAGATGCGCCCCCAGCCCAGCTTGAGAAGACAATCACCACATCTGAGCGCTGCGACCTCCCCGCATCTCTAGACCGGACCGGGTCGATCCTGCCCTGAGCCCAGGTGCACCTGGAGCCATCGATTCTGCCTTTCCTTGCCATCAATCCCCGTGTGAGTCAGTTTTGTCCTGTTTATCTGTCGTCTGTCAGGGAATAAGATAAGTGTGTCTAAGTGCCTGTCTTTCTATGCTGTCCCTCTCATTCCTGTAATCTAACCTTCCGCCCTAATATAACCTCCTCCGGAGGTCTTGAGAACTGAACCCTTGGTGTCGTGTCATTTTAGTCCCAGCCGTTGTGTCCTTTTCCTTCATTGATTCAGCGTAGCGCGACTCGGCAACGTTCGAGTATAATCGGGTAACTTGTGCGGACACGGCGGCCATTCCGCTCGGCCCACCCTAACATCAAAGTCGTGTCCGTAACAATTGGTGTCGAGGAGTGGAATTCGGACCCGGGACTAAATTTATTAGGCCCAAATTTTGGAACACCAATTGTACCACTAGGGTAACAATTGGTGTTGGGGAGGTAGAATTCGACCCGGAGCGCGTTTCCCGCTCGAAATTATAACGGCGAAATTTGAATTTGTTTTACGAAAATAAAAACCCGAATTTTGAAGGTCGCGCTATGGCGGATCAAGACAGCTGGGGTCCGGTAGAGGAGAGTGAGGCAGGGTCGGTCCAGGACCAAATTGAGGGACGCGAGGAGAGCGAAGCAGCGAGGGTAGCAGACGCGCGAAATAGCGCCTCGCACATGGCCACGGCGCCCACGCCCGCGACCGTAGTAGCGCCGCTGGTAAATTTGGACCTTTTTTTTTATACAAATGAAGGCCCTTATGGCCCAGAATAGCGAGCAAATGAGGGAGGAAATGAGGGCTCAGAGTGAGCGATTGGAGGGCCAATTGGGGGTAATGGGAAACAAAATGGGGGTAATGGGAAACCAAATGGGGGTAATGGGAAACGAAATGGGGGTAATGAGGGACGAAGCGAGGGGAACCGGTGAGGGGTTAGACAATAATTTTAAGGGTTTAGACAAGAAATTTGGGAAGTTAGACGACAAATTTGAGGGGTTAGACAACGGGATAAAAGAGGTGAAAAAGGGGTTAATGGGGGTAGAAAATAGAATGGCTGCCCAGGAGAATCAGATAGAGGGAGTGAAAAATGGGTTAGAGGGGTTAGAAAACAGGATGGAAGGCAAATTGAGGGACATGAGGGACCAAGCGGAAAGGGAAGTTAACCAAATGGGGCAGCAGATAGAGGGGGTCAGATTGGGGGTAGAAACCAAACTGGATGCTCATAGGGAGGAAATGGAGCAGATGAGGGTGGCATCTGGGCAGGAGATGCAAGTGATGGGAGAGGAGATCAGAAGAGGTGTGAGTGAGGAGGTCGGAGGAGTGCGCGAGGAGGTGAGGCACTGTAAGGAGCGCATGGAGAAGGAGGTGAGAAAGGGGACTGTAAAATGGCAAAGTGGTATAGAGGAGTTGACGCTGGGAGTAGAACAACTGACAGTGGGACAAAAGGAGTTGGGGGAACAGGTAAAGAAGAACACAGCGGTAATAGAGGGGTTAAAATCGACGCAGAAGGAGATGAAAAAGGACGTAGGGGTAATTAAAAAAGAGTGTCAGACGGTACATGAGGACTTGACGAGAAAAATGAACAAAGTGGTAGAGGTGATGGAGGTTAAAGAACGGGAGGTGCGGGAGCACATAGAAAAAAATAAAGTGGAGTTAGAGGAAGAACTTAAAGGGGCGCACGAAGAGATGAAGGAGGTGAAGCAGAAATTAGAAGAAGTGGAAGAAGGGATGAGCGAAATTAAGAAGCGACGGAGAGAGGATAAGAAAGAGATAAAGGAGGAAGTAAAAGAATTGGTCCAAAGTCTGTGTTTGGATCGTGATGATGTGCTCATTAACCGGATGAGGGATTCGCAGGTGATGGAGGAGAAGCGAAGAGGAAGAGGACCCGGTGTAAGTGGTGACCAATATGGTCGTGCGTATGATGCGCCAGGGGATTTAAGAAGCTTGGGGGTCGAGATGGACCCGGGTGTTCGTGAGAGGCCGTTGGTGAAGTGTGCGACAGGTCTGGTGTGCGAAAAAGGAGGTGTGCGAGAAAGTCCGACTCTGGGGTGTGTGAGGAAAAAGTGCGTGCCAAGGAGTGAGGGTGCTGGCGAGAATGAGTCGGTCGTAGCGCGTGTGCGAGGGAGCACATGGAAGCGCGGTGTGGTAAGTGTTACAGAGGGTGTGACGGGAGAGTGTGCGCGAGAAAGGTGTGTGACGGACAGGTGCATGGGGAAAGAGTGCGCTGTCAAAGGCAAGGAAGAATGCACACCTGTGGTGAGTGTTACAGAGGGTGTAACGGGAGAGTGTGCGCGAGAAAGGTGTGTGACGGACAGGTGCATGAGGAAAGAGTGCGCTGTCAAGAGTAAGGGTGAGTGCGCTGTCAAGAATGGAGGTGAGAGTAGTGAGAGTGACAAGGAGAGTGAGTTGGTTGTGACAGGTGAGCGAGGATGTACACCTAAGATGGAAGGATGCACACCTGGAATGGTAGAGCGTGAGTGGGAATGCACGCTGGAGTTGGTGGTGAGGCACGTGGTTGGGTGTGCGAATGAGAGCACACCTGTGATTGTCACAGAGGAGGTGACCGAGGAGGGGGCGCGAAGAGGTGTGTTGGTGAGGTGTGCTACCAACGAATGTGTGCCAAAGTGTTCGGTGGTCAGGTGTGTGACCAAGGCTGTGAGTGGAATGAGGGTACCTGGGTGTGTAAGGAAAGGTACGAGGAGCATGGGCACGGCTGGATGTGTGAGCAAGGAACGGGCTGCGGGGTGTAAACATCCAGGTGAACCATCGACGTTAAACGGGTTAGAGGTTAGAGCGACTTTTAGCCGAATCGGGCCCTCGGTGCGTGCTGGGCCTCGCTTTGAACGGCCGCGTCAGTGCTCCACTAGGCGGAGCGGGCGGCTGGACAGGAAGGGTCGTCATGGCGACCACTTTTTGTTGAGGCAGTCCGGCAGGTCGAGATCGGGACATTGGATGGCTCCACGCCGAGGTGGTGCGTGGGATCTCGGCCCGGGTAAGCCCCCGTCCCTGCACCGAGTGCCGGACGCGTCCAGCCGCTGGCACAAAACAACCAGCATTCATGGCTTGGCTTTACGAAGCCGGGCTTTGGACGGGAATTGGCGCACCGAGAGGCATTAGTGAGTAGACTGGGTGATGAGGTTAGTGTTTTGGACCCAAAATTAGAGAAAAACAAAATTTGATGATTGGCAAAGGATTGGCAGTAATGATTGGCAGATGATGAGTAGTGATTGGCAAATTTTTGATTGGTTGGAATTTGGTAAGCAAAATTGATAGTGAGAGACCCCCGATGTGGTGGGATGGCAAATCCACCATCCCTCACAGTGGGGGCAAAGGAGCAATAGTTTATGGGGTGTATGGCAGTGAAAACTAGCCCGGGTGGGTTAGGTTATATTGATAGGGATCTAGCGAAGATGACAGTAGGTGACGTTAAGGTTAGTTAGTGACAGATACCTGTAGTGGGGACGCAGGTAGATTAGTGTGGATGATAATGACGTGGGAGCGCAATAGTTTAAAGGGACGACTGGGAAGCGCAAGTTTCAGAAGGGAGTAGTTAGCTGAGATGATGCTGATGCTATGTGTGTGAGAATTGAACAGGTGTGATTGCACAGGTGTGCAACTGGACAGGTGTGTGGAGCAGTGTGTGAGTAGTGAGTGTGTGGATCAGCGTGAATGCGCTTGGGGAGAGAAGGGTGCAGGTGGCACCAGGTGTGAGAGCACAGGTGTGCAGGTACAGGTGTGTGGAGAGAGTTGGAGTAAGTGGTACGGAGTGGTGTGCATGGTGCGAAGGTGTGGATGGGGGAAGAGTGGACCCCTTTCACGAGTACCCGGGGCGGGTAGTGTAAGTGTTAGGTAGAGGGTATAGGTAAATTGTGGTTGGATATTGGCATTTGTGGTGCGGTTGCAGAATGGTATTTGGATGGGTGCATTCGTGTTGTGGAAATGGCTGGGCGTGTAGCCTGTTAGTGTGTGTAGTTGGTTGGGCACTCCACCACTGTGAGGATGTCGGCCAGGTGAGGCCGCAGGTGGGCTCTGGGAGCCGGTAGTTGTGAGTGGGTGCCTGAGGATCCCGGGTGTGGATCGGGCAGCCCAGTGCCAGAGAGGGCACCGAGTGGGGAGAGCGCCAGAGGGCCTTCCCCAGGTAGTTAGGTTAGGGTAAGGAGCAGGTAAGCTCGGAGGCAACTGCAGTGGTGGAGGTGTGCAGGTGGGTAGACCCGCTGGGAGAGGTACACGCCACAGCCCAGAAATTGTGCGAGGGCACCGGGAGATGAATCGGGGGAGTGAGACCCCAAATTGAAAAGCACCACAGTTGGCCAATGGGAATTGGTTTTTAGAACCCATAGTGTAAGAGGGCCAATGGTTTGGCCGGAGAAAGACCCCGGGTAGTGTAAAGTTGTTAAAGTCATTTAGGAAATAGTTAGGATTGATGAACCTGTCGCACCATACGCAGCCACTTACCTGTGGTGATGATGATGACTCCACACCTGTGTTTTCTTTGTTTTGGTGCAGGAAATGAGAATTGCTGTTGGATTTGTGAGACGCATCACGACGTGGATGAGACATTGGGGTGATGCCATCTCTCCCTCCCTCGGAGGGACTGATGATGAATTGGTGATGGCAAATTTTGATGAAAGTTGAAAATGGCAAATTTGATTGGTTAGGAGGGAGAGAAGACGAATTTGGTTTATGGGAGGAACGGGGAAGACAGTAGGGATGTTTGTTGATTTGTAAAATAGATGTTTATGGGTAGTGTTGTGTTTTGTGGATACAGTAAGGGGTAAGGGAGGGGCCATGTAGGTTACCTGGTGGGGGGGGGGCGTACGGTAGGAACGTACCTGTCTCACCTGGTTCCCATGTGCCCCCAGTGTGCATCATCTTATATTGCGTGCACTTTTGCGCCCTTACCACCTTACTCACTTGTTTTCTTCTTTTGTCTCCCACCTCCGAGGATCTGGTTTTGGGGCAGAGAGAGAGGAGAGAGAGGTGCTGGATACGCAGTTGTGGGCCTGCACTTTCGCTGCTTGCTGCCTGGATCGATACACCATATGGACCGCAATGTTTGTGGCCGCCCACCATGGACCGCAGTTGTTTTGCGGCCAAGCACCACCCGTGGATGGACCTATGGGTCAACGTGGCACCTATGCCATACAAGGTGAACCACTTATAGTTGGCCCCCTGACGGCCACAATAAAGAAATGGACGCGGTTGGCGCCTTTCTTTATTTTTGAAAGAAGCCAGAAGGCCAAGTGCACCACACGAAGAGCAAGAGACACCTGCAGGGTTAGGGGTTGTTGAAGTTATTTTTATTTTAATGAACAATGGTGACTGCACCGGATGGTGCTGACTGTGTGATGGGGTGGTGCTTTTGGTGCTGGGAAGGGGTGCTCTGCACATTATTAAAGGCCGTAAGGCCACAGAGCACTCGTGGGTTGGTGTATCGATGCTGGCATGCGTGCTCTCTCTATGCATAACATCTGCATGTGTTCCTCCAAAAACAGGTCCTGGATCGTAGTGTAAATAGCAGCGTAGTCGTGTAAATAATGCTCCCTACCGGCTGTATGTTTAGTTTGCGAATTCTTTCCGGATTCGGTTATCCTGTGGGTGTGTTTCTGTGAGGAGAAGGGTGCAACGTCGCAGGGGGACATATTTACTCATTTGTGAATATCTGTAAAACTGTCGCACTCAGGGTAGGGTTAATAGTAGAGGGAACTACATCTGCGTGCCACACTAAAGTAGGTAAAAATTTATCGGGTCGGGACACCCCGAGGGTAGAGAAGGGTGCAATGTTGCGAATATGGCATTTGGCCTCCATATCCGCTTGTAAATATTCCCCTATTTCCCCAATACTCCCCAACTATCCCCAATCCCCCATTCCCTAGTCCCATTGCCTGTAAATAACACTCTGTAGAACCGACCTTCCCCTTTTTCCCCCATTAAATGTCGTGCCCAGGTCCACGGCATCTCACGTAGACAACTTTCGGACATCTTGCTAGTTATTCTTAGTCTATGTCAGTTAAGGACTCGTTTCCATTAATTCTGACTCTTCGTTGCACCAGAATGTGATTATATGGCACCAGTAGTGAGTTTAGGACCTTCCCATACCTCCTCCCATCTTCTTCCCCAAACAACAACAACAACAACAACTACAACTACAACAACAACTACAACAACAACTACAACAACAGAGCGGCGCGGCACGGCGTGCGGGGAGTGTGCGTCCTCACTCCGGCTCGGTTAGCCGCCATTACCCATGTGCGCCGACGGGGTTACCAAGAAGGGGCTGCCTGTCGGCCCCTCGTCAAGGGCGGAGCCGGTAACCCCCCCGCACGCACCCAATGAGAAGCAACGGGCCGATTCCATCTGGGGCGGAGCTAACGAGCCGAGGGCGTGTCACTCCCCGCCGGATATACGCGGCGACTTACCGGATGTGACGTCAGATGCGCCCCCAGCTTGAGAAGACAATCACCACATCCGAGCGCTGCGACCTCCCCGCATCTCTAGACCGGACCGGGTCGATCCTGCCCTGAGCCCAGGTGCACCTGGAGCCATCGATTCTGCCTTTCCTTGCCATCAATCCCCGTGTGAGTCAGTTTTGTCCTGTTTATCTGTCGTCTGTCAGGGAATAAGATAAGTGTGTCTAAGTGCCTGTCTTTCTATGCTGTCCCTCTCATTCCTGTAATCTAACCTTCCGCCCTAATATAACCTCCTCCGGAGGTCTTGAGAACTGAACCCTTGGTGTCGTGTCATTTTAGTCCCAGCCGTTGTGTCCTTTTCCTTCATTGATTCAGCGTAGCGCGACTCGGCAACGTTCGAGTATAATCGGGTAACTTGTGCGGACACGGCGGCCATTCCGCTCGGCCCACCCGAACATCAAAGTCGTGTCCGTAACAATATATATATATATATATATATATATATATATATATATATATATATATAATATAATATATATATATATATATATATATATATTATTATATATTATTATATATTATTATATATATATATATATATATATATATATATATATTGTTACGGAACCCAACGTCAGCCTCTGTTCCCCTTATCGAGGGGGGATTAATCCCCTTGTCTATGACTGACCGACGTGGTCCCGGAGGTATGACGTCACGCCCGGTCGGCGCTGGGTAGGGTATTAGGCCCAACCGTCCTATGACCTAAATACCAGCGCCTCTCGGTACACGAGGAAATACTCCCGCTCACGGCCGCAGCGTAATAGATTGGTTGCGCCGAGCGAAGCGAACTGCGGCGTGAGCCGTTTATCGAAGGGGCTAAACCCGATTCCTATGCGTCGGCCGAATCGCGCCACGTATACTCAATTTGGAAACCTCTAAAGCGACCGAATGTGAAGAAGAAGACAAAGTAGGAAGAACAGGGATTTATTATTATTTACACACAACTAAAGGAAGAAAAGCAATCAAAGTAATATTCAAGGAAATGGAAGCATCAGAAGGACACCGAGCAATTTCTAGCTTATCTATGCAGTCTTACTTAAACCCAGGGACAAGACACACAAAACAAACTCACGTACACGAATGGGGAATTTCAGAGTGGATTGGCTGGAGGGAGAGGAAGGTAGGACCACAAGGCTGGAAGGTTTGGCAGGGCGCACAGCAAGCAGGTCCTTTCCGGGCTGGGAGCGAGCAGGGCGGTGGCGGCACACGTAGCTCGTCCTTCCTCGACACGCCTCGGGCTCTTTTGTCATCTGCTGCGGTCCTCTCCTCCCTCAAAATCGTCTGACGCGTCTCTCTCCCTCAATCCTCCCTTGCGTGATTTTCGCACGCATATATCATAGCTCAAGCACGTTTCGTGACCTTATATGGCAATGCCACGGGCTTGTCTCCTTATTTGGGCATGGAGCCGAACGGCGCGCCCCTCGTGGCGAGCCACGGGCTTGTCTCCTTATTTGGGCATGGGGCCGAACAGTCCCGCCCCTCCTGTCCAAACAGAGCACGGAGCACATATTCATTATAGCAGCGAACGCCGCTTCCAAAGCCAGGCCAGTTGAGGGGGCGCGCACCCCACGCTTGTTAAGTTGCGTTACCCAGAGAGGGAGAGTTCGGCTGGGAAAGGTAATTATTGAAGGGGAGCTATCCTTATTTGATTCGGTGCAACGCAATGAATTAGTGGACCACAGAGCCTTATACTGACATTTACTAAGGACATAACTATTGAGGGGAAACTTATGATTGGCTACGTGTGTGCGATGGCCTAACTAAGGACGACCTTTGACCTTTACAATTGGAGGTATTTACAAGGAATATTTACAGCAAATTACACACACAGTTCCCAAATCCTCAACACTATATATATATATATATATATATATATATATATATATATATATATATATACACCGTATATATGTGTGTGTGTGCCGTATTCCTCTTCCTCTGTAACTATAACATTGTGGACCTACTGTTAAGAGATGTTCTTGGATTGAAGGGTTGAAACCCTGATGATGGACAGTGCCCAGCTGTTGATCCAGATGGTCATTAGGTGAGGAACTCAATAAGCTGAAGGAACTCTTCAAATCCCTCTCTAACCTCAGCACGATGTATGCACCAGGGTAACACCACCCCTCTTACCCCCACAATTGGTCATAAACATATGGTCACTTAGGGACCGTTTATGAAATAAGCACAACTAGGGAGGTGAGGAGATGGAGTGTGTGTAAGTGTGCCGTATTAAAAATCTCGATCCAATTAAATCTGGTATTAATATTTTACTGACTTGCAGCATGTTCTCATTTTATATACACATTTTCTATAATTTCAAAGCTTTGTCAGAAGATACGAGTTCCTCTAAGCCCTAACCCATTAACTTACCCTTTGAATTCACTCACTGTAGTTTCTCTAACATTGTGTGCTGATGCCATTCTTACCATTAAGACAATCGAACATCAACATTGTTTTAAAGTCGACTTGCAAATTTACCACTTTAAAATAAACGTACAAACTATAATTCTGACATCGATCTCTCATGCTATTTTCTTGTACCTCCCTTCCTCAGTCCCCTGTCACCTCCTCCAATATCCCCCATGGATTTTGCGTTTCTGCGCAAATTGTTAAACTCCATCTCTTTTGTTACAAACACATTTCATGGGTGATGCCCTTTTCACCGAGGCCTGTTTCAATTGACATTTGATTTTTCACTTTGCAAAAGCAACAAACAACTTCCACAGCACAATGAATTTGGAGTCAATGTTGATGCATCCTGTGGAGGTCAGTGTTGGTGGAGGTTGGATGGAGAAAGTGATGTTTGTATACATGCATTTGTTACCTGCTACAAGTGTTTAATGCTATTTGATACAGTTCGAACATCTACACTCTACAGAATATATCTGTTATATTGTTACTCCACCACCGAAGGTGGATGGAGGTTATGTTTTCAACCCCGTCTGTCTGTCTGTTTGTCTCTCCGTCTGTTTGTTTGTCTGTCTGTTTGTAAAAAGGATATCTCAAACATTTGTGGACGGATTTGGACGAAATTTGGTGGACAAGTTGAGTGTTTGACATGGACGAATCGATTTGACTTTGGTGATGATCCGAATCTGGATATGAGCATATTTACTAGCAAAATCGAAGATTTTCAAGTATATTGGTCGGTTGCGTTTGTTTTCCTGTCTGTCTGTCTGTTTGTCTATTTGTCAATCGCCTACAGGTCACAATTCTAAACCGATCATGATGAAACTTCACCAAGTTGTAGAGGTCGTCACAATTGAGAAGCCTATTGATTTTGAAGGCAAAAATCAAAGGTCATCTGGAGGTCAAATTTCTAAAATCGCCATTTTTCATCCGATTGACTTGAAAATTGAAGTCAATTCTCAATATTGAGTCACTAAATTGAGAACAACTCAATATTGAGTCACTAAATAGGGAAACCAACTATTTTAGGTCAAAAGGTCAAAGGTCAACTCAAGGTCAAACTTCCAAAATCATCAATTTTCATATGAAAAACAATCAATTTTCGTCCGATTGACCCGAGCTTTCATCAAGATCGCCAATTTTGATCTTTATTAAATGGAAAATTTACTGGACAATCAATTGCAATCTTTTTTACAGGGGAGGGGCGTGGATTTTGCAAGTATCGTGCTCTGCATGACTTCTTATTGTTTAATTTGCTAAGTGATTCTTCACAATTGAGAGATAGGGGCAAAACGATATACCGGTATAGCACAATATTTCAATTATCAGGTTAATTCATGTATCAGGAATAAACGGCCTCGATATCACTTTGCTCGGCCTCAGCTGAACTTGGAAAGTTCGTGAAATGTTGCAACAGAGCACCAGAACTCAGTGTCCCATGAAGCAATCTCCAACTTAGGTAATCCTCCATTGTCGGTGTTGGGTAGAGATAAAAAGACTTCCACTGTGGATGGGCAGGCAAGGAAGGTGGAAGTACCTCATGCCAAGGAGCGTCTAGTCCATCTGCCAGGGCGATAAAATGGAGTGAATGGGAAACTTTCAAATATACAGTGTATTCAGAAAGTATTCAGACCCCTTCACTTTTTTCACATTTTGTTATGTTGCAGTCTTATGCTGAAATCGTTTAAATTCATTTTTTCCCTCATCAATCTACACTCAATACCCCATAATGACAAAGAGAAAACAGGATTTTAGAAAGTTTTGCAAATTTATTAAAAAGAAAAAACTGAAATATCACATTGACATAAGTATTCAGACCCTTTGCTATGACACTTGAAATTAGCTTAGGTGCCTCCCATTTCTCTTGATCATCTTTGAGATGTTTCTACACCTTGATTGGAGTCCACCTGTGGTATATTAAATTGATTGGACATGATTTGGAAAGGCACACACCTGTCTATATAAGGTCTCAGAGCCGACAATGCATATCAGAGCAAAAACCAAGCCATGAGGTCGAAGGAACTGCCTGCAGAGCTCAGAGACAGGATTGTGTCGAGGCAGAGATCTGGGGAAGCCAACAAAAAATATTCTGCTGCATTGAAGGTTAGCAAGAGCACAGTGGCCTCCATCATTCTTAAAGTTTGGAACAACCAGGACTCTTCCTAGAGCTGGCCGCCCGGCCAAACTGAGCAATCGGGGGAGAAGGGCCTTGGTAAGAGAGGTGACCAAGAACCCGATGGTCACTGGCTGAGCTCCAGAGATCCTGTGTGGAAATGGGAGAAACTGCCAGAAGGACAATCATCACTGCAACACTCCACCGATCTGGGCTTTATGGCAGAGTGGCCAGACGGAAGCCTCTCCTCAGTGAAAGACACACGAAAGCCCGCTTGGAGTTTGCAAAAAAGCACCTAAAGGACTCTCAGACTGTGAGAAAGAAGATTCTGTGGTCTGATGAAACCAAGATTGAACTGTTTGGCCTCAATTCTAAGCGCCATGTCTGGAGGAAACCAGGCACTGCTCATCACCTGCCCAATACCATCCCAACAGTGAAACATGATGGTGGCAGCATCATGCTGTGGGGGTGCTTTTCAGCAGCAGCGACTGGGGGACTGGTCAGGGTTGAGGGAACAATGAACGGAGCAAAGTACAGAGATATCCTTAATGAAAACAGGAAACAGAGTGCTCAGGACCTCAGACTGGGCCGAAGGTTCACCTTCCAACAGGACAATGACCCTAAGCACACAGCCAAGACAACGCAGGAGTGGCTTAGGGACAACTCTGTGAAGGTCCTTGAGTGGCCCAGCCAGAGCCCTGACTTGAACCCAATCGAACATCTCTGGAGAGACCTGAAAATGGCTGTCCACCGACGGTCCCCATCCAACCCGACAGAGCTTTAGAGGATCTGCAGAGAAGAATGGCAGAAAATCCCCAAATCCAGGTGTGCAAAGCTTGTCGCGTCATACCCAAGAAAACTCGAGGCTATAATCGCTGCCAAAGGTGCTTCAACTAAGTACTGAGTTCAGGGTCTGAATACTTTTGTCAACGTGATATTTCAGTTTTTTCTTTTTAATAAATTTACAAAATTTCTAAAATCCTGTTTTCTCTTTGTCATTATGGGGTATTGAGTGTAGATTGATGAGGGAAAAAATGAATTTAAACGATTTCAGCATAAGGCTGCATCATAACAAAATGTGAAAAAAGTGAAGGGGTCTGAATACTTTCTGAATGCACTGTGTATCCTTCATACATAGTCCACAGAAGCATACTCCTGTTGCACCCTCCCACAGATCTCCCGATGTCCCTGCTCTCAAATGTTGTGTTTGTGTGCTTCCCCTTCTCTCCCCATCTTGTCTACCGCTCCCCTTATTATATGTTTTATGTGTCTGTCTGATTTTTTGTGTGATAAATGTTAGCTCTTTCACGAGCCTCGATCCTGTTCACAAAAAAAAGAAGTAGTAGTTGTAGTAGTAGTAGTAGTAGTAGTAGTAGTAGTAGTAGTAGTAGTAGTAGTAGTAGTAGTGTTAGTGGTAGTAGTAGTAGTAGTAGTACTAGTCACAGACAAAATCGCACCAAATCACATGCTGTCAGCATATTTAGCTTAACGTGCGTTCTGAGAATCGACTGTTGGGGTTGATGTGAATGAGTAATATGGTTCGAGTGCACAAAAAGACAAGCTGCTTGTACAGAATAGACTTTTCTTGCAACGGTCAACTTTCCTTAAATTGGCCTTATTAAAAAAGAGAGGCTTGGAGAAAAAAAGTCAAATTGTTTTAAATGCCGATCTCCACGTGCATTTGGATTTATAGTCATGTGCAAATCCTCCCACCAATAGAATATTCTGGGGTTTTTTTTGGACAAATCCATGTCCACAAGCATGTTGTTTGCATTAGACCGATTCGATTAGAGCATCCATCGGTGATGTCTAAGGAGTCTCTGTGCAAAGAATGCACGGGGTGATTTGGCATTGCTCTTCCAAATGGTATTCAGGGAAACAAATTGGCCAGGGTAACATCACGCAATGGCAGATACTCTTTATCGAAGGTTCCATGGTATTTTTCGTGCCCACCAGCAAATGCTAGCAGATCAGGACACCAGGCTTAATGTCACTCCTATATGATGAGGACCAGGATGAAAGTTTATAGTCAGGTTAGGAATAGAACCTAGACAAAGCGGCTCAAAGGAAATACACTAACTCCAAGTTATCATGCACACATGTTATACATGGTGTATTAATAAATACAAGGGTGACATATCCAATTTGGGCCAAACTTGTTACGAAATGCTTTTTGCAGTTAATTTCCGAAGCATCCGAGGTTTGTAAAGTTTTGGACATTTCAGAAAAGGCTTCCTATGCCCGGGTATGTGTACCGACTGACCTTCCAATAACACACCAATTCCCACCTTTCGTTTACAGAAACAAGTATTTTTGTCCTTCCTCCGTGTCCCAAGGCGATGAGTACACGGTGTGGCTGCGCGAAAAAAACATCGGTCGATAGCAGCTGTTGCAATTGACGATCATGCTGTTTCTTCATAGTATGGGAATCGAAGGGCATGAGCCCCAACGCCAACCCAAGAGTGGGGTGGAAAATATGATGGGGGGAGGGGATGGTGAGGTTGAGGGCGGTGGTAAAGAAAAATGGGCGGGGTGTGCGAGTAGGGGTCGAAGTGTATTCGCAGTTGCATCTCGACCGGGCACCACCATGTTGAAGAAGTGGAGACAAGACTGTGCAAACCCGTGTTCTCTCACGATAAACAGCTTTCCACAAATCCCTTTTATTTTCTGCCGACCAGAGCAACTTCCTCGCTTCCCTCATATCTCTCTCTTTCTCCATGTATACCTCTCTCTCTTTCTCCATGTATCTATCTCTCTCTTTCTCCATGTATCTATCTCTCTCTTTCACCATATATCTATCTATCTCTCTCTCTTTCACCATATATCTATCTCTCTCTATCTCTCTCTCTTTCACCATATATCTATCTCTCTCTATCTCTCTCTCTTTCACCATATATCTATCTCTCTCTATCTCTCTCTCTTTCACCATATATCTATCTCTCTCTTTCACCATATATCTATCTCTCTCTTTCACCATATATCTATCTCTCTCTATCTCTCTCTCTTTCACCATGTATCTATCTCTCTCTTTCACCATATATCTATCTCTCTCTATCTCTCTCTCTTTCACCATATATCTATCTCTCTCTATCTCTCTCTCTTTCACCATATATCTATCTCTCTCTTTCACCATATATCTATCTCTCTCTATCTCTCTCTCTCTCTATCTCTCTCTCTTTCACCATATATCTATCTCTCTCTATCTCTCTCTCTTTCTCCATGTATCTATCTCTCTCTTTCACCATATATCTATCTCTCTCTATCTCTCTCTCTTTCACCATATATCTATCTCTCTCTATCTCTCTCTCTTTCACCATATATCTATCTCTCTCTTTCACCATATATCTATCTCTCTCTATCTCTCTCTCTTTCACCATGTATCTATCTCTCTCTTTCACCATATATCTATCTCTCTCTATCTCTCTCTCTTTCACCATGTATCTATCTCTCTCTTTCACCATGTATCTATCTCTCTCTTTCACCATATATCTGTCTCTCTCTTTCACCATGTATCTATCTCTCTCTTTCACCATATATCTATCTATCTCTCTCTCTTTCACCATATATCTATCTCTCTCTATCTCTCTCTCTTTCACCATATATCTATCTCTCTCTCTCTCTCTTTCACCATCTATATATATATATATATATATATATATATATATATATATATATATATATATATATAGATATATATATATAGATATATATATATATATATATAGATATATATATATATATATATATAGATAGATATATATATATATATATATATATATATATATATATATATATATATATATATATATATCTCTCTTTCACCATATATCTATCTCTCTCTCTTTCACCATATATCTATCTCTCTCTTTCTTTCACCATGTATCTATCTCTCTCTTTCACCATATATCTATCTATCTCTCTCTCTTTCACCATATATCTATCTCTCTCTTTCACCACATATCTATCTCTCTCTATCTCTCTCTCTTTCACCATGTATCTATCTCTCTCTTTCACCATATATCTATCTCTCTCTATCTCTCTCTCTTTCTCCATGTATCTATCTCTCTCTTTCACCATATATCTATCTCTCTCTATCTCTCTCTCTTTCACCATATATCTACCTCTCTCTTTCACCATATATCTATCTCTCTCTATCTCTCTCTCTTTCACCATGTATCTATCTCTCTCTTTCACCATATATCTATCTCTCTCTATCTCTCTCTCTTTCACCATATATCTGTCTCTCTCTTTCACCATGTATCTATCTCTCTCTTTCACCATATATCTATCTATCTCTCTCTCTTTCACCATATATCTATCTCTCTCTATCTCTCTCTCTTTCACCATATATCTATCTCTCTCTCTCTCTTTCACCATCTATATATATATATATATATATATATATAAATATATATATATATATATATAGATATATATATATATATCTCTCTCTTTCACCATATATCTATCTCTCTCTCTCTTTCACCATATATCTATCTATCTCTCTCTCTTTCACCATATATCTATCTCTCTCTTTCTTTCACCATGTATCTATCTCTCTCTTTCACCATATATCTATCTATCTCTCTCTCTTTCACCATATATCTATCTCTCTCTATCTCTCTCTCTTTCACCATATATCTATCTCTCTCTCTCTCTCTTTCACCATATATATATATATATATATATATCTATCTATCTCTCTCTCTTTCACCATATATCTATCTCTCTCTTTCTTTCACCATATATCTCTCTATCTCTCCCTCTTTCACCATACACCTATCTCTCTCTCTTTCACCACATATCTATCTCTCTCTATCTCTCTCTCTTTCACCATATATCTATCTCTCTCTCTCTTTCACCATATATATATATATATATATATATATATATATATATATATATATATATATATATATATATATATATATATATATATATATATATATATATATCTCTCTCTTTCACCATATATCTATCTCTCTTTTTCTTTCACCATATATCTATCTATCTCCTTCTTTCACCATACACCTATCTCTCTCTTTTTCACCATATATCTATCGATCTCTCTCTTTCACCATACACCTATCTCTCTCATTTTCACCATATATCTATCTCTCTCTCTCTCTCTCTTTCACCATATATCTCTCTATCTCTCTCTCTCTCTCTCTCTTTCACCATATATCTATCTATCTCTCTCTCTTTCACCATTTCACCATAATTTAAAACACCTCACCACCACGTAATTCAAAACACCTCACCACCACGTAATTCAAAACACCTCACCACCACGTAATTAAAAACACCTCACCACCACATAATTCAAACACCTCACCACCACATAATTAAAAACACCTCACCACCACGTAATTCAAAACACCTCACCACCACGTAATTCAAAACACCTCACCACCACGTAATTCAAACACCTCACCACCACATAATTAAAAACACCTCACCACCACGTAATTCAAAACACCTCACCACCACGTAATTCAAAACACCTCACCACCACGTAATTCAAAACACCTCACCCCCACGTGATTCAAAACACCTCACCAACACGTTATTAAAAACACTTCACAACTACGGAAACAAAAGTTTGAGGGAGTAGTTCAGTGACAACACAGACACTGCCCAGATATGTAGATATATAGATAGATGACTGCACCTGAGTTGCTGTTTTGTCATGGTTTACACCAATCATAACACAAACAATTATTTTGCACAAATGTATTTGTAATATACATGATATTACATTTTATAAACTAGATGATATTCATAGAATACTTACCCTGTGCAGTCAACATGGTGTGAGCCAACTCTTCTGTTTTTGAACGTTTCCTTTTTTTAAATCTAATATGGCTGCCAGACCACGTGAGCGATGACATCATAAATTTATATTCTCTAAATAATTGTTGCATAAATCATGCTCAATACATTTCAAACTGATCAGAATAAGCGTTGTCCCTGTCAAATGATGACGTCATAATTATGGCACCAATGACGTCATCATTAACAACACCTATTCCGCATATGGTGTTATTTACAATGAGCCACGTTTCAATTTTTTCCATAGTGGTTTTGAAGATATAGAGGTGAAACGTTTTTCTTATTTTCCAAGATGGCGCCTGTACCACGTGACCTATGACGTCATAATTATCATTGAAATATTCTACAGGAGGAGGCCCTCCTATGGTGAAAATTTCGTGTCAATCGGACCAACAGTTGCGGAGAAAAATTTCATACTGATCGAATCAAGCATTATACTTGTCAAATTATGACGACATAATTAAAGTACCAATGACATCATCATTAACATATCTTATTTCCCAAGCGGAGTACTTGACAATGAGCCATGTTTCAGTTTTTTTCCATGGAGCGGTTTCGAAGATATAGAGGTGTAACGTTTTTCCAAGATGGCGCCTGTATCACGTGACCTATGACGTCATAATATTCACTAAAATATTCTACAGGAGGATTTTTTTTGTTTGTTTTGTATACAAGATCGAGGCTCATGAAAGAGCTAACAATAATCACACAAAAAGTCAAACCGACACACAAAACACAAAAAAAACAAGGGGAGCGGCAGACAAGATGGGGAGAGAGGGGGAAGGACACAAACAGAACATTTGAGAGCAGGGACATCGTGAGGACTTGGGGGGAGGTGGGCGAGGTATAAAACATATTACATTATAAAACATTTATATTATAAAATTATAAAACATATTATATTATAAACATATTATAAAGGTATAAAACATTTATAAAACATAAAACATACTGCAAGGACTCTGGGGTGAATTAGCGGGGGTAGAAAAGATCAAGGTTTTGGATGGGGGAAGATAAGAGATAGTGGTGAACAGCTGTTTTAAAGTCCTGGAGGGAGGAGTGGGATTGAAGGGAGTGGTGGAGTTTGTTCCAGAGGCGGGAGAAACGTGGAATGAAAGAGTGAAGGTGAGCAGAGAACCTAGATTTTGGCAGTTTAACCATAAGAGGGTTGCAGGCAGATCTTGTGCGACCTGAAGGAATATTAGGGGGACACAGCACAGAGAGAGCTGGGCCGGAGAGGAGTCGGTAGAAGACAGAAAGACCACCAACCTGCCTGCCGTGAGTGAGTGAAAGGCCATCGTAGTTAACTTCATCGCAGGAGATTCCAAAGATTCTGAAAGCTTTGGCCTCAACAGCCTGAAGCCGAGCTAGGTGTGAGGCAGGAGCACCAGCCCAGAGGAGGGAACAATATTCCATTGAACTGCGGATGAAAGCCTTGTATGTGGTGAGGAGCTCAGGTGTGCCAAGGAAGGACTTCGCACGACGGAGGATGCCCAGTCGGCGACTGGCTTTGGAGGCCAGCTTGGAAATGGGGTTTTCCCAAGAAAGATCATGGCAGATAGTGAGACCCAAAAGCTTGAGTGACAGAACTTCTTGGAGAGGATTGTTGAGAAAGTAGATGGGAGGGTTTTCCAGTCGGTCCTTTTGGAGAGACATTGTAAGAGTGTGAGATTTGTCAGGATTGAAAGACATGTTCCACTTGTTTGACCAGTTTGTGATTTTGTCCAGGTCTGCAGAGAGTTATGAGGCTGCAGACTGCTGATCTGAGGGATGAGGAATGGAGCGGCAGATGGTGGCGTCATCAGCAAAGAGACAGAGAGGATTTTCCAGAGAGTCGGAGAGATCATTGATGAAGACCAGAAATAGCACAGGGCCCAGAACACTACCTTGGGGAACTCCAGCCAGAACAGGAAGGGGAGATGAGAGAAATCCATTCAGGGCCACACGTTGCCTACGACCAGAGAGGAAGTCCGCAAGTCATGAGTGGAGATTTCCATGGATACCATAGGAGGAGAGTTTGGTGAGCAGAGCTGGGTGCCAGACCGTATCGAAGGCACGTGATATGTCAAGTGAGACAGGTCTGATTTCCTGTTTGGCATTGAGGACCTCCATCCATTGTTGAGACAGCAGAAGCAATATGTCCAGAGTAGAATGACCTGGTCTGAATCCAAATTGATGATCAGAGATCAAGCCATTGGAGAAGAGGGAGGATTTGATATCCGAAGCAATGATGGATTCCATGACTTTGCTGATAATTGGAAGCAGGCTGATTGGTCTATAGTTGCAAGGATCTGTTTTTGCACCTTTTTTGTGTAAAGCGGTAATGTTTGCTGATTTCCAAGATGCTGGCAGATGACCTTGAGCAAAAGAGAGGGTGAAAAGAACAGAGAGAGGGTGAGATAGAGCGGAAGAGCAGGATTTTAGGACCCGTGGGCTGATGCCGTCTGGTCCAGTTGCAGAATCAGAGTCGAGGTTTGATAAAAACTTCTCCACCTTGTTGGGAGAGAAGGACAAAGAGTCCAGGAGCAGTTGGGTTCGACTGGGAAAGGTGGGAACAGAGAGAGATGGGTTTGGGACACAAGATTTTGAGGCAAACACAGAGTTGAGGCATTCGGCTTTGTCACGTGCGGTGTCAACTGTGTAGCCATTTGAGGTAAGGCAGGGGATGGAGGGGGAACAAACACCAGAAACGGATTTGACCAGACACCACCAGGATTTGGAGGAAGGAGACAGGTTTGAGAGTTCAATCTTGAGTGTGGAGAGATAGTGCTTCCTGGCACTCCTGAGGGTAGACACACACTTGTTTCGAGCTTGGTGGAAGGAACTCAGATTGCCTTCAGTTGGATTTGCCTTCCAAGAGGCAAAGGCAAGTTGTTTCAGGGCAACTGCCTCACCACAAGATTCAGTGTACCATGGATGGGAGGAAGGGTAAGACAACTGAAGACGAGATGGGATAAATCTGTGCATGAGAGAGAGCAGTTTGCTTTGGAAGAATTCCCAGGAAGAATTGATGTCAGAGGCAGTAGAGATGGGAGACCAGTCCAGATGATTTATGGCTGCCTACAGACCGTGCCTTCGGCCTGAGTGAAATGCCAGACTCGTCGGCGCTGAGGGGGCTCTCTGAGAATGGCCAGAGAGATGTCCACTTTAACAAGCACATGATCAGAAGAACCGATTGGAGCAGAAGAAGAGCAGCAGACATTTGCAGCGAAGTTAGTCATAACCAAGTCCAGAAGAGAAGATACTCCATTGACTGAGATCCGGGTCGGGAAATTGACAGATTGTGTCAGTCCCAATGAGTCGCAGAAGTCCTTTGCTGAGGTGCCATGGCTGGTGAGAGATGAACCCACACCCAGCCAGCTGGCATGATGACAGTTGAAGTCGCCACATATGAGGAAGAGAGAGTTTGGATGAGTTGATAGAAGTTGGTCCATGTTGTCCGACAGCAAAATGTAAATGGAGTCACACTGTTTGGAGGACGGTGCAGAACACATATGAACAAAAGGTGGGAGTGGAGAGGAAGCCGTAGCCAGAGGTACTCCTGGGGGTGGGGTGGAGAGAGGGCAGTGCAGGGAGAGTGAGGAAGTGAGTTTTTGATAAAGATAGCCACCCCACTACCAGGACGAGGCTCAGGTCTATTGTCCCGGAGGAGGGAGTAACCAGGAAGAGATATTAAGGAATCAGAGACATCTTGAAGGAGGAAAGTTTCTGTTAAGCAGATCAAGTCTGGATTGTCAGAAGCAACCTGAATGGAGAGATCAATCAGGTTTGAGCGAAGGCCTCGGATGTTTGAGGTCCATACTAGTCTGGGATCCGAGGCCTGGAAATGTGTAAAAAAGTGATTTTGAAGTGACACCCCTGCTATAAAATGTTTGACCCCTAGATCATGTCTGTGGGGGTGTTAGCCACCAGAAAAGTGACTTTAGCAAGGTAGTTTGGATTGCGCGAATTCTGTAAGGACGTTTTTTAACTTGGGGCGTCAACTGTAAAAAAGCAAGAAATTTAGGGGTAGGGGAAATTCAATTGACCATATATCCTATAATACAGGGGTGAGTGCAACAAATTACCACTCATTATTTTTGTTATAAAGTTGGCTTTTATACGAAACATGATTCAACGTGATTGGACCATCCATGAGGTCAGCAGAGGTCAAAAGGTCACGGAAAGTGGGTTAAGCTGAAAATTTAGCTCCTTTATCAAATAATTCACATATGTATATGTCACATGTTCTTTGCATCCCTCTACTGTTTCTGGCCTATATTGATCGTAATAGTGATGGTTTACTGTGGTGGTTGATGCTTTTCATCTTTTGTGTGGTGCTAGTGATTATTATGCTACATTTGTTTCAACAACTTGCTTCACTCTTGCTGATCTTTATGATTACCATCGATCTTCAGCCTCCCTAGCTGGAGCAAGCTTCCTTCTTGTCAATTATTATTTACCACTCAACCAACGACATATCGAAATTCCCGTGTGGAAGCACTGAATGACATATCGAAAGTGAAACCGGTAGCCATATTCCTTTTTCTGTCAGGAGCTGAATGGAATGCTGATTCCCGTCCAAAAACCGTAAAGTAAGAGCGAAATATGAACTTAGAATAGTTAGATAAGAACATCATATAGTTAGGAATATTTTGTACATATTTTCCTGTCATTCAAGCAATTATCGGTTTACTAGCGTTCGAGAGAAAAGTATAGGTAAATTTGACTAGTTTCCTCATCGAATCTTGAAATGTTATAACGTTGTGAAATCATGATATTTACGAATCCAATATATTTCACAGTCGACCCTGATTTACTACACGTGATGGTGTTGATTGGTTTTGTGTGGCGTGGGGAATATGTTTCATTCTGGCCTGGCACCAGGTTCGCCCGAAGATTCGCCTGATGCGAATACAACATTATTAATTTTGTTCCATTTGTGGATTGTATGAAGTCTTAGAGTTTCTTTTTATTTCTTACAGGTGCTGACCCCTGGCGTATAAAGATGGAACCTGTGGCTGTGATAGCTGGTAAAGGAAACAAACGCAAACTCTATTCTAGTGTAAGTGACTATTCGAAATGTATCGTCTGCCAAAGTACAACAGATGATCAGGGACCTCTGTATAACCTGACGAAGAGAGGGTTCACAACATTCAAGAACGCGGTGGAAATAAGGAAGGATGACGTTTACAGCAGAGTGTGGGACGATCTGCAGAATCAGGACCAATTTCTTTCAAAAGGACCAATGTGTCACGAAAAATGCCGCAGTAGTTACACCCTCAAACGGACTTTGGACAATCTAGTATCCGCCAAATGGTTTAAAGCCGAGCAAGTAGAAACATCAGGTGAACGGGAGGGCAGGAGGAGTTTAACGGACTTTAAGGCAGTGTGTTTCCTGTGTGAAAGGAAACGCGATTCCAAAGGCGATAGGACATTAACTTTAGTCAGCACAGTTGACAGGCAGAAGTCAATCCATGATAAGGCAAAGGTGTTGAGGGATGAGGCGGTCCTTTTGAAAATTGAGGGCCATGGTGATTATTGTCTTGACCTCATAGCTAACGATTTCCGCTATCACTTGAGGTGTATGAACAATTTCATGAACAGACGATGTAAAGCTTCGGAACAGACATGTGACAGTAAAGGTGTCACTGAATATGACAAAGGCTTCCAAATGCTTGTTTCAGAAATTTCACCTGGACTTCTTATTAACAAGCATGTCTACCACCTTGGCCAGCTGACCAATGGATTTACGGAACTTCTCTCACAACAGGATGTAGTCAGTAAGAAACCCTACAGAACTGATAGGTTGAAAAAGCGATTGTTGAAGCACTTTGAGTCTGACATTCAGGTCATCACATTGAAGGGTAGAGATACGTTAATATGTGCATCTTCTTTGACCGTCAAAGAGCTCTGTGATGAAGTAGTCTCTCTGCAGACTGAATTAGATAAGTGTGAGCTTCTTCCAGATGACGAGGAAGAGGAGGTACTGCTCACAAACGTGTCAAACAGTTCATACCACGTGGCAAAACACTTGAGGGCTGAAGTGAAAAAATTCGGAAAGGTAGGGTGTGCAATCCCAGTCAGTGATGAAATTGAAATATCATATGAAGGTGCCTCTAGTCAAGTCCCGGTCGACTTGTACAATCACTTGGCATGGTTACTAACAGAGGGAGATGAGTGTCTCGGTGAAGATGGCAAAGTCGAGCTTACCAAAGATGATGAAGAGAAGGTACTGAATTTGGCACAGGACATTGTAGGATGTCTTAGCAGGCAGCCACTTCCCAAACACATCGGTGTTGCCCTACATATTCTGAAGCAAACACGTAGTAAAAACCTTGTGACAATGATTAACAAATTTGGACACTGCATCAGTTATCCCACTGCTCAGCGACACATCACAACAGCCGCCAATGATGTTTCTGAACGAGAAGAAAGGGAAGGGTTGTTCATTCCAACAAACATCACACCAGGACACTTTACCCGCTATGCATTGGATAACTTAAACTTCCATTCAGAGACACAAGATGGTGGTAGTTTTGATGCTACAACAAATATAATTTATCAGTACACATTTGAGGGAGAAGGAAGTGGGGAGGTAGTGGGGGCAGTGCCCCTTCAGAAAACCAGGAAACTGACTATCAGTGAACCAGACAAATTCGTTCCAGTAAGTAGTAAACTGACACTGAAGGACAGAAGCCAGGCTAGGTCATTACGTGATATTGAACTTCCTCATGATGACAAGGGGGAAGCCTGCTTTCTAGCTGACAAGAACATCGTTTGGTTCCTACTGAGGATGTGTCCAACACAGTTGATGACGGGTGAAAACGACAAGGACACTGGTAGCCTGACATGGAGCAGCTTCTTTGAATACAGTTCTGGGCAACATACAGAGAAAACAAAGATTGGTTATGGACCATTGCTTCCACAAAACCCAACCAACGCAGATGTAGTCCAGACCTCATTGGACTACTTTGTCACCTTGAGTCTTAAGATGGGTCAGGCTAAGACGGTGGTGACTTGTGACCAGGCGATATATGACATAGTAAAGGGGTTGTTTAGGAAGGAATCGGAAAAGTACAAAGATGTTTTTGTTCGACTTGGAGGATTCCATATTGCCCAGAACTTCTTGGGATCTATTGGATTTTTCATAATGGAGAGTGGCATAGAGGACATTCTGGTTTCTAGTGATATCTGTGGTCGAGGTACAGCCAATAAAGTCATGGCAGGAAAAGATTATTATATGATGGTCCGTTATCATTCATGGTTGAGTGAGGCATTGTTCATGCTGAAGTGGGAGGCATTTGAGAAATGGCTGTTGTTCGAGAAGACTGAGGAGACACTTTCTTTGCTTTCGTCTCTGCTTGAAAGTCTTAGAAATGCCTTTGACAGGAAAGAGAAGGACGAATTTGCTGCACTCATGAAGGAAGTCATGAAATGCCTAGAGTCACTGGAGTCGCTCTGGGGAGATTTTGAGAAGGGATTAGGAGTGACAGCCCATCTTTGGAGCATGAACATAGACATGGTGCTTATCCTAAGGCGTTACATCCATGCTGAGAGAGCTGGGCTGTGGCAACAGCACTTACAAGAGGTACAGAATATGCTCCCCTATACCATTGCTTCCGGCCATAGTAAGTACATGTCCTGCCTTCCGATCTATCTCAGTGAGATGCAAAAGCTTCCAGAAACAGCACCAGAAGTGCACGAGGAGTTTGCAGCTGGAAAATTCACAGTTCACCAGATTGCAGGAGACTCTAATGGTGTGTGGACAGACCTTGCCCTTGAACAGACCTACAATAGGGAAGGCAAAACAAGCCTCTTTAAGGGTATAACACAGTCTGAATCAGCACGAGAAAAGTACATCAAGGCTCTACCGTTCATGACCTCTGTCTCTGAAAGTGTAAAACAGATGGCACAAATGGCCTCGCCGCAATCTGACCACCACGAGAAGCTGAGGAAAGACGACATGGAAGCCGTGTTGCAGATCAAACGGACCGTGGAAGAGAAGATGCAAAACCCATTCGATCCTTCACTTGTGACAGATAAACTAATGAACATATCCACAGGTCAGATTCTTGCAGCAACTACCCTGGTAGATGCCAAACGTCTAGGCTTGGAGGCAATGGATGCTGCCACGACGACGAATGCAGACAAGATTGTCCAACCGAAGATAGAAACATTCGCCACGCATCTGAAGAAAAGTAAGAAAAAGATGGACACTGTGAAAGAAGTCATCAGAGAGGAGAGTGCAGTGACAAGGGCACTTTGTTTCGCACAGGACCTGAGTGATGAGGCACGGACTGAGGCATTTAGTTACGAATGGCTTGAGTACCCTCCCTCGTTGTTTGAGCCAGAGAAGAATGGATTTTCCATGCGCAAAGGTTGCAAATCCAACTGTCTATCCACTCTACAGGCAGAGGTTGCCGAGTCATGGGAACCGTTAAAAGAGTTGCCTCCTTCTGCATCTGGTGCAGTTTATGTAGTCGATGCAATGGCATTCATCCAGCGGTTCAACACACTTGGTTCGAGTACATTTGACCAACTTCAGGAAAGGTACAGGAACAAACTCTTGAACATGAAACCCAGACATTGCACTGAAGTGCATTTCGTGGGCGATCAATATGATTTTGGGTTAAAGAGTCTAAAAGGGGATGAACGCCAGAGACGGGAGTCAAATACCAACTTGCCAGAGTTTGTTCCAGCGGACATCATGAAAATCCCTGATTGGAACACATTCCTGTCAAACCCTTGTAACAAGACCAATCTGCTGTCGTATCTTGCTTCACGTTGGTCCCAGGAGTCATCCTGGCCTGATGGCTTCTGCCTGGTCCTTGGGGTCAACGCCCAGGCAACTCGTGTGACGCAGACGGAACATACCAATGTTGATGAGCTGTACTGCCCTAACCACGAGGAGGCGGACACCAGAATCTTTGCTCACATTGCGAGCTGTGACAACAGCGTAGTTGTCATTCAGGCTACAGATACAGATATCATCGCCTTGTCAATGTATCATTTCCCTCGGTTGACAAACGTTGTTGAGTTATGGGTGGAAAAGGATGATCTGTTCCACCCCATCCATGACTTGGTGAATGAGTTGGCCAAAGCAGTTGGAAAGGACGTATTGGCACTCACAGACACACTGCTCATCTCCTGCATTCTGTCTGGTTGTGATTCGGTGAGCTATCCTTTCAAACGGGGTAAGAAGAGAGCAGTGAAAGTCGCACTCCAGCATGTTGACAAACAGCCAGCGTTGTCCAATTTCATCCGACATGAATCCGGACCTTCTGCACATGATCAGGTGATAACTGAAGCACGAAGCTTCTTTTGTGATCTCTACGGCAAGCCAGGGTATTCATCCCTGGATAAGCTCCGCGCCCACTTCTTTGCATCTAGCAAACTACATCTGCGCTCCCTTCCTCCAACAGAAGATGCTTTTCACTTCCACGTTCTCAGGAGCCTTTGTCAGATCAGCTTATACAAGCAAGCTTCACTCAGCAATCCAGTGCTTCTTCCACCTGAAGAGTATGGCAGGAGTGTGGATGGTGACAGGTTAATTCCTGTCATGAAGAGCAAGCCATCAAAGCCTTCTGCTGCGAAGTTGAAGTACTGCAAATGTAAGAAGAAACCGAACTGCCTGAGGAATTGCCCTTGTGCGAAAGCTGGAGTACCATGCATCATTGCATGTGCCTGCAATGGCGACAGAGAAAAATGTGGACGGCTTCTGACTGATGACGGTGATGATGATGAGTAAATAGAGGTAATGACACTTTTCCAGACAGTATGTGGTATGACTTGTCGTTTTAAAACATGTTGAAGAGTACCGTGCAAATAGATAGTGTGAATGCCCGATTTTGGTGATTTTTTAAAGTTATGCAAATCTAAAGTGACATGCATGCCAGTAAGTTAAGTTCAGTCGGGGCATTTCTTTCCTAAAAACATCAGAGGGGTACAAACAACATATTTTGGGTGTAAAAGTTTGGCTATATTGAGCTTGAAGTAGGAAAAATGTGATTTTATTTACTAAAGGAGCTAAACTTTTAGCTTAACCCACTTTCCGTGACCTTTTGACCTCTGCTGACCTCATGGATGGTCCAATCACGTTGAATCATGTTTCATATAAAAGCCAACTTTATAACAAAAAGAATGAGTGGTAATTTGTTGCACTCACCCCTGTATATGGGATATATGGTCAATTGAATTTCCCCTACCCCTAAATTTCTTGCTTTTTTACAGTTGACGCCCCAAGTTAAAAAATGTCCCTACAGAATTCGCGCAATCCAAACTACCTTGCTAAAGTCACTTTTCTGGTGGCTAACACCCCCACAGACATGATCTAGGGGTCAAACATTTTATAGCAGGGGTGTCACTTCAAAATCAAATTTTGAGGTCTCGGATCCCAGACTATACCGTTAATGAGGAGAGAGTGTGAGCATTGGGTGCAGAACAGGGGAGGGGAGGGGTAGGGTCAGATGAAGGGTGAGAGGGGGATGTCGGAAGAGCAGTTGATAGTGTGTCAGAGATTACAGAAGAGTTACACGAAAGGGAAGGATGAGGAGGACGAAAGGTTTGATGGTGATGGGATGTGGCACAGTGAGGGGTTGTTTGAGGGGGGGCAGAGGAAAGTAGAAGGTTGGGGGAGGTAGAGGTACGAGACAGAAGGGAGACGAAGTGGGGAGGAGGCAGCTTTGAGAAGGAGGTGGGAGGAGGGAGAATTTGGGAGGGATGGTTGGGGGGGAGATTTGAAGGGGAGGGGTTGGGGGAGAGTTTTGAATGGGAGGGGCAAGGGGAGAGTTTAGGAGGGGAGGGGCAAGGGGGGAGTTTGGGAGGGGAGGGGCAAAGGGGGCGATTTGGAAGGGAGGGGCAAGGGGAGAGATTTGGAGGGGAGGGGCAAGGGGGGAGTTTAGGAGGGGAGGGGCAAGGAGGGAGTTTAAGAGGGGAGGGGCAAGTGGGGAGATTTGGAGGGGAGGGGCAAGGGGGGAGTTTATAAAGTGGATGATTAATGAAAGATGAACATTTATAACAAATTGGGTTTTTTTTTTTTTTTTTTGTTTTTTTTTTTGTATGCTGAATCGAGGCTCGTGAAAGAGCTAACATTTACTTCACAAACAAATCAACCAGACAAACAAAATATATAAAAAGAGGGAGCGGCAGACAAGATGGGGAGAGAAGGGGAAGCACAAAAACACAACATTTGAGAGCAGGGAGATGTGTGGGAGGGAGAGGGCTTGGGGGGAAGAGGCGTGGGAAGGGGGGGGGGGTGGGAGAAGTAAACTGGGACAAAAGCACATGAGGAGAGAAGGAAATAAAAGTTTTTTTCTTTGTTTTTTTTTTTTGTTGTTGTTTTTGGGGGGGGGGGGTGTGGGGGTTACAACGTTAGACAAATAGTAGATGTTCGGTGAAGTTTTGGTGAGAAGGGAAAATCAAAAAACCTAGCAAAACCAGCGAAGGAAGAAACAAACTTCGATGGGGGAAGCCTGAGGCTGCAAGGCCTCACACGCCGCACGGCAAACAAACAATTAATTTATGAAAGATAAACACCGAGAAACATCCAAGGGACACACTATAAGTTCACATGCCAAAAGATAACATACAGTTATGACAAAATACAATTGTGAACAGACTTAACTTTGAAAACGTGGAGAACGTGTGGAGCTTCGAAAATTCGTGACGTCGTCTCGAGATCTCGTGAGACCTTCAATGGTGAAAAGGGGATGCCCTCCTATGGTGAAAATTTCATGTCAATCGGACCAACGGTTGCCGAGAAAATGAATTTTTAAAATGCAGACACGCACGCACGTACGCACCCGAATGCTTAACCCAGGCTTTCGCTTTGCGAGCGCGGGGTAACAACTGAAGTTGAAAATTTAAGTTAAAAAAAAAAATTCGAAAAATATGGCCAAAAAAAACAACCCATTTTTCTTTTCAATTTTTTTCAAAATAAATACCCTTAGGACATACACACGGGATAGATAGGTGCACACCAGAAGTTTGGTACGATTTCACAAAAGTAGTTCAGTGATAACACAACACAGATACTGCACAGATATATATAATATCAAAACACACCTGGTCACAAATGTGCCTCACTGACTGGGTCCTCAGACGAGGTCCTCAGCATCATCCTGTTTCGGCCCTTCAACCTTGATACGGTCACCTAAGGTGGGCCAGCAGGGGCACATATGCCTCCACATACAGCAGCTACACCTGGATGCGTACAAACCCCCACCCCCAGCCAGTGAGAACACAGACTACAACAACAAAACTGCCTCCACTCCCAGAATCTACAGCCCCTCATCCACTCACTCAAACATCAAAAAAAAAAAAAATGAACAACCGACCACCTACCCTTACAACATGCACCACTCAAGCAAAAACACATTCATGCAAAACCACACCCACTAATGCAACACACACACACACACACACACACACACACACACACACACACACACACACACACTCCTGCAATACACACACACACACACACACACACACACACCATTCACACATATCCATTTCGCTTCCACGCTCAGTCACTACCCCTTTAGGCTGAAATGAACCACCACCCACAACCTCAACCTACACTGTTCGACGTGCCTCCATAAACTTCCTCCAAATCCAAAATGAGCCTTTCAAGGCAACCTGGGCCACTCTGTCACAGATCCTCCTTCTTTCTGTCCCACACACTCCAAGCCGAGCAAGAAATGCAGAAAAGGAATTGCCAATATCTCAAAAGTCTGACAAGAAACTCACCAACCCTTCTCCCAACACTCTGCCTCCAGCTCACTGTACTTTCCTCTCTTCCTCTCGTACACCTCCTCCATGTTCTCTTTCCAAGGTACAGGCAATTCCCCTAAGATGACCTGTCTTGTTGCACCTGACCAAATGACAATTTCAGGCTGCAACCTTGTCACACAGATCTCCTCTGGGAATACCAATTGTGGCTTTAGGTCTGCCACCACCTGCCAATCACAAGCATCTGACAGCCCTCTTGCTTTCCACCTCCTCCTCTTTCCACCTCTTACCACTTGGCCCTCTTTGACAATCCACACCTCTCCCCCATCAGTCCCCTTCTCCAGTCTTCTCTCTCTCGATCTCAGCACCTCCTGCTGTTGCAACTGCTCCTCCATAGTTTTGAGTTTGTTTGAGGGAGTAGTTCAGTGACAACACAACACAACACAACACAACACAACACAACACAACACAGACACTGCACACACACACACACACATATATATATATATATGTCTATAAGGCGCAGATTCTGCAGGAAGTCAAACGAAATGACGGACCCAAATGCAAGGCGACTGCCTTGGAAATGCTCAGTAGCATAGAGAATGACGAAGATTACATGGAAAAGGTCATGTTCACAGAGAAAGCTTGCTTCATGTATCGGGGAAGGTCAACCCACACAATGTGAGGATCTGGGGCTCTGGAAATCCCCACGTGGTCATTGAACACATACACGAGAGACAAAGTTCAATGAGTGGTGGGACCTTCTCCATGACTGCTTGGAGGGTCAATTTTTCTTTGCGTTGGATACAGTGACCTCAACAATTTACCTGAACATCTTCGAAGGATTCGCCTTCCCACAGATTGAAGACCTGCAACTCGATATCATTTTTCAACAGGACCAACCGCCTGGCCCTCCACGATCATCAGACATAACCCCCCTTGTTTTTTTTCTGTGGGGGGTTTGTCAAAGATGTTGTCGCAAGTTGCCGTTTGCGGTTTTGCCACGTGTGCCCATGTACCCATACACAGGGGCATCGAAAGGAGGGGGGGGGGGGGGTCAACGGGGGTTACTCCCTAGGGGGCCAGGGTCCGTTGAGGTGCCAGATCTTCTCCTGTATTTTTTTTTTAACAGTAAAGTGAAACCCCTCATCGGCTCATCCCCATTTCCTCATCCTTACATTTAAACCCAGAAGCTGATTTTGCTTTCTTGCCGGAAACAAAACAACATTTACCACTGTTAATGGTGCAGTTTCAAACTTTACAGAAAATGGTTATTAACCAGAAATGTGTTACAAAGAAATGGGTTTCAATGATTGGACCTCATGAACTGGACCTCATGGTCCAAAAAATTTTCAACATCTTTTCACGTTTTTTTTGCCAATCTTATGGAGAAAGAGTGTTCAACAGTCGAGGGTGCGAATTGACTCGATCGGTCCAAATGTCCCGCTATCCTTTATTTTCGATCATACGGCGAAATAAAATTGACAATTTGTTTTTCTCGGTAAAATATTCAGGTAAATGTCACGGCTCCACGTAATGTCCTCGTGTGCATTTTAATATATATACTGTTTCAGGCCGTTTGTCTGGAGCATTCCATGACGCTTTGGACAATTGGACCGCACTGTATGTTCCGTACTCTGCAACACGTACGAGGTGCACCAACTTCAACTTGTATAGTAGATTTGTTAACACTTTATTTATTAAATTTTTTAACACCTGTACTGTGAGCTAAAAGGCTGCTGCTGTGATTTTCCTTTATTTATGAGCTTGTTGCTACCCCAATTTAGGATCTTCATTAAAGAAAGTTCCTTAAAAAGTTATAAAAGAGAGAAAGGGTTGGGTTGGGGGTGGGGTGGAGGCGGGGGCCCCGAGGTGGTTTGCCTCGGTGCCCGTGCTGGTCCTCAACGCCCCTGCCCATACACAAACCCTTTTTTTTTTTGCATCAAAAACTTTCCTGGGAGTTCCCTTAATCCACCATCCTTGGTTTCATTGAAATCCGTTAATCCGTTCTCAAGTTGTAGCACGACAAACAGACAGACAGACACGGCTCTTTTATAATATAGATGATGTAAGAATGCCATCCGGCTTTGAAGAAAGGGAAAAGATGGGATGGGAGGACAGAGAGTTGGGGTGAGAGGTTGGTGCCTTGGGAGGGATGAAGGGTAGGGGTTCAAGAGAACTTGCATTAGGGTGGAGGTGAGGTTGAGGACTTGGAGTGGGGAGAGGATTGAAGCCCTGGGGTTATGTTGGGGAGATTGAGGACTTGGAGTTGGGGGCAGAGTGGAGTTGTTTAATCTAGCAACATATTTAGGGAGCACATATCTCTCTCTCTCTCTCTCTCTCTCTCTCTCTCTCTCTCTCTCTCTCTCTCTCTCTCTCTCTCTCTGATGTACCGTACTCTTCACAAAGCGTCGGTGCCGCCGAAGTAACTTCCTCAGTAAGAGTTATACTGGGTGGTTTGTCATCGCTTTCCCAGCAGTAGTTAGGGCTGGAATTTGGAATTTGGCCATGGTGCTAGCGATAGCTTGCCTACTCTTCGCAAAGGACACCTTGGGGTATTTAACATTCACCAACTAGAACGGCACTCAGTAGAGAGCATACCTCCGCCTGGTTGGCCATATCACTCAATGGTGAACAATCACTTAAACAATTATACTAGCTGGATCCGAATCCGGATTTTCACCGAAATTGAATCAATTTGTCCTTGTCACACACACAACCGGTCCACAAAGTTTCGTTCAAATCCGTCCACAAGTTTTTGAGATATCCTGCTATGTATCGTTTTTGGCCCTATCTCCCAATGGTGAAGAATCACTTTTAAAATTTTTTTTATCATATCCGAATCCACATTCAGATCTTCACCAAAACGGAATCGAATTGTTCTTGTTAGACACCCAACCGGTCCACCAAGTTTCGTCCAAATCCGTCCACAACTTTTTGGGATATCCTGCTATGTATCGTTTTTGGCCTTATCTCCCAATGGTGAAGAATCACTTAAAGAATTAAATAATGATCATATCCGAATCCATATTCAGATATTCACCGAAATGGAATCGAATTGGCTTTGTCAGATACTCAACCGGTCCACCAAGTTTCGTCCAAATACGTCCATGCCTTTTTGAGATATCCTGCTATGTATCGTTTTTGGCCCTATCTCCGAATGGTGAATAATCACTTAAAAATTCTACTAGCCGGATCCGAATCCGGATCTTCACCAGATTCTAATCATTTCGTCCTTGTGACATACGCTACATCTCTGCCAAATTTGGTCCGAATCCGTCCACAACGTTTTGAGATATCTTGTTCAAAAACAGACAGACAGACAGGGGTGAAAACATAACCTCCATCCACCTTCGGTGGTCGGAAGTAACTGATGCCGGCAGACAGGACCCCCAGCTTAATGTCCATCCGAGGGACGGCTCACGCATTGACGAATCATCCTGCCCGTGAAACCCTGGGATGAAAATGTATAGGTTGGTCGGGATTCAAGCCCAGGCTAATCATCTTAGAGACAAGTGTGCGTACCTCTAGGGCCGAGGTCCATCCTGCTAGCCCGAGGGACCCCCTATAAGGACAATATGAAATTCACATGGTATTTACCTGTTCTTCACATAACCTTGTTGAAGTGACATTTTACATTACGTGGAATTTCCATGAGAACCTTCTCGTCTATTTAACAATATCCACCAAGACTCGTCCGCGAACCCAACTCCCACCAAGCCTCCACCGTTTACACCCATCCCGGTGGGATTTCATCACCTCCCCGCGGTGAACACCGTAACAGCGCTCCCCCTACAGATCGTACGCGACTCGCTCTGCCCGGAAACGTGTTAAAATAGTTTTATTTATTCTTCGGAAAAGGCCCCGGGGACACCTCAGAAGCAACGCCTGACAGGATGTGATAAACAGGTAAGCTGCAGTTTGTACGAGGAGGGATATAGCATAACCTGCAGGAATTGGCGTGTCACGGAGCTTTGTGCGGTATTTTTTAACTCGCAAGACTTGCATTTGTTTGGTGGTCCAAACGGGGGGAAAACCTTCATCACATGTTATTTTATATTGCAGGGCTACATTTGATCAAATATCGCTCGTTGAAGTTTGTCCCGTCACTGTATCCTGTAGAAATAATTAATTTTGATTATTCTTGCTTTACCAATCAAGAACACATCTAGTGATGGGTTCGAGTCTAATCTCCCTAGCTGATGAGTTACTCACACAATAGGAAATTCATCTATAAGGAGATCTGTTTGGAAATACCTCCAATGTGTTCATTTCAATTCATTCCTCAGTACAGGGGTATATGTGGACGAACATGGGGCGAAAACTCCCAATTTGTTCACTTGACATGAGGGCATATGCTGGTCTGCAGGGAGAGCAACGGAGAATGAATTGGGTTGGTCTTTATAAAATCCCATCACCCTCCTCCCCTTCCCATACCTTCCTCCAACTAATGCACTTATTTTCATGCTCCAATGTCTAATCTTCGTGAGAAGTGCCTGCAAGACAACTCCTCCTGGGGAAGTGCCTATCGGACAACTCCTCCTCGGGAAATGCCTATCGGGCAACTCCTCCTGGGGAAGTGCCTGCCAGACTACTCCTCCTCGGGAAATGCCTATCGGGCAACTCCTCCTGGGGAAGTGCCTGCCAGACTACTCTTCCTGGGGAAGTGCCGACCAGGCAACTCCTCCTGGGGAAGTGCCTATCGGGCAACTCCTCCTGGGGAAGTGCCTGCCAGACTACTCCTCCTCGGGAAATGCCTATCGGGCAACTCCTCCTGCGGAAGTGACTATCAGACAACTCCTCCTGGGGAAGTGCCTGCCAGACAAGTCCTCCTGGAGAAGTGCCTACCAGGCAACTCCTCCTGGGGAAGTGCCTACCAGGCAACTCCTCCTGGGGAAGTGCCTGTCGGGCTACTCCTCCTGGGGAAGTTCCTACCGGGCAACTCCTCCTGGGGAAGTGCCTACTGGGCAACTCCTCCTGGGGAAGTGCCTATCGGGCAACTCCTCCTGGGGAAGTGCCTACCCGGCAACTCCTCCTGGGGAAGTGCCGACCAGGCAACTCATCCTGGGGAAGTGCCTATCGGGCTACTCCTCCTGGGGAAGTGCCTACCGGGCAACTCCTCCTGGGGAAGTGTCTACCGGGCAACTCCTCCTGGGGAAGTGACTATCAGGCAACTCCTCCTGGGGAAGTGCCGACCGGGCAACTCCTCCTGGGGAAGTGCCTGCCAGGCAACTCCTCCTGCGGAAGTGCCTGCCAGGCAACTCCTCCTGGGGAAGTGCCTGCCAGGCAACTCCTCCTGGGGAAGTGCCTGCCAGGCAACTCCTCCTGGGGAAGTGCCTACCAGGCAACTCCTCCTGGGGAAGTGCCTATCGGGCAACTCCTCCTGGGGAAGTGCCTACCGGGCAACTCCTCCTGGGGAAGTGCCTATCGGGCAACTCCTCCTGGGGAAGTGTCTGCCAGACAACTCCTCCTGGGGAAGTGCCTGAAAGACAACTCCTCCTGGGGAAGTGCCTATCGGGCAACTCCTCCTGGGGAAGTGCCTGCCAGACAACTCCTCCTGGGGAAGTGCCTGCCAGACAACTCCTCCTGGGGAAGAGCCTGCCAGACAACTCCTCCTGGGGAAGTGCCTGCCAGACAACTCCTCCTGGGGAAATGCCTGCCAGACAACTCCTCCTGGGGAAGTGCCTGCCAGACAACTCCTCCCGGGGATGTGCCTGCCAGACAACTCCTCCTGGGGAAGTGCCTGCCAGACAACTCGTCCTGGGGAAGTGCCTGCCAGACAATTCCTCCCGGGGATATGCCTGACAGGCAACTCCTCCCAGGGATCTGCCTGTCAGACAACTCCTCCCGGGATGTGCCTGCCAGACAACTCCTCCTGGGGAAGTGCCTGCCAGACAACTCCTCCTTGGGAAGTGCCTGCCAGACAACTCCTCCCGGGGCTGTGCCTGTCAGGCAACTCCTCCCGGGGATGTGCCTGTCAGGCACCTTATCCTGGTGAAGTGCGTGCCAGGCACCGTATTCTAGGGGAATGTCTGCCTGGCACATCCTAGTAGCTGAGATATTTTCCAGGCAACTCCTCCCGGGGATGTGCCTGCCAGGCACCTTATCCTGGTGAAGTGCGTGCCAGGCACCTTATCCTAGGGGAATGTCTGCTGGGCACATCCTAGTAGCTGAGATATTTTCCAGGCACCTCCTCATGGGAAACAAACCAAGAGAAGGCGAGCTTCCGATCCCCAAAAACCAAAGGGCGCACACACGCGGTCGTCTCCTGTCATTACGAGGCACAAACAATCACAGGCGGCAGTCGGGACGGGTGGCACATCCATAATGCATGTCCACACGGTCTTTTCGCGCCCGTTTCGCTCCATCGTGTTCATTAATGCTCGTTCGTGACGAGTCAATTTCTCAGCAGTCCAGTCCGCACGTTCTGGTGCCACGAAAGGTACCTGCGTGGGTCTGACGCAGAACTTGCCGCCAATTCTATATATTGAGGGCAACGTGCGGAGATAATGGCGGCTTGGCTGGAAAACGTATATTGTTATGACTCAAGATTGGGTTTTCAAGGGTAGCGACATGGCTCCAGCGAAGCATAAATATGACTGACGTGCCGCTTTACGCGTTATTGTTTGCTATCTAGCCCGGGAAGTTGGGGAGTGGCGGAGGGGGAATAGAATGGTTATGTGGGGGCGGGTGGATACAAGCAATCCATGTCCCATATAATAATGTCGCTTTTCGCGTAATTTTCTCCTCTAAGTCTTATCTCCTCCACGGCTGCCTCACTGTTGAGAAGTTCATACTTGCAGCTCCAACAGTAAGGACCTCATGCACGGGGTCATGTAGAACCTTCTCCAGCGTATTGTCACTCTTTTTCGCTCCGACCACTGGCCCGGGTTCCATGGAGATAGCGTGGCTATATAGGGAGATGGATTCGTCAACTGCACAATGAGTGTATATATGTGCAGAAAATATATATGGTTGTCACGCACCATACAGGCACGCACACATTAACAGTGCTCCCAAGAAAATGCGTCCAAAGCAGAACACCGAGTTTTCATCACGTTTTTTCCACCGTTTTATATAGCACATCCTTAATAATTGATGAGTCGGGTAATTAGTTCTGAACGTAAATTCGGACGTTTTGAGCAGCAGAGATTCCCAATTGTGGGACTATGGAAACACATTCTGCTCTACCAATCAACGTCTCTAATGTGGCCAATCCCCAGAGAAGATCCAGCAAACATTAAAACTTTTAAACCATGTTATTACAAAAGTATATTTATTGCACATTAATCAAACTTTGGAAGCCATCTTGAGTATAGTAATAAGAAATTCCAAAAACGATGTCCTAAACTTTATGTATCTGTATGTATATTGTTATGGATCTTGGACGTCGGCGCTCCCCTTATCAGGGGGGGGGGGGGGGGGGTTAATCTCCCTGTCTTTTTATCTGACCGACCCCAGTCCTTAGAGTTTATAACGTTCCTTCCGGCCGGTGGTAAGTAGAGTTGTTGGTCGAGTCTTAGTCCAATTACCTAAGTACTACCACCGGCCGTAAAGCAAGGAGATAACTCCCGCCCGAACCACGGATATGATGGAAAATGCCGAGCGGATAGCAATCCGCGATCCAAGCCGTTAACAAAGTGACTAAACCCGATTCTGAGCGGTTCCTAATCGTGCCACGTTTACCCAATTAGAGAAAAGACGAATGCGATCGGACAAGAGGAAACCAGAAAATAGGAAGAACAAAGATTGATTTATTAACAATGTACAAAGAAAGAAGAAGAGGAAACAAAAGGAATATACAAGATAGGAAGAGGAATAAGCAGCACACAGGGCAGTCTTAAAGCAGTCTTATCCTTAATACCCAGGACAACGGGCCCGTCTCAGACACTCACACGGGGATTGTAGATGGTGGATGGAAGGTCCGGCGATGGGGTCCAGGCTCCGGTCCAGCAGGCGAAACCCGGCAGGCAGCTCCGCGTGTAGTTGAACGTGACCGGACAATTATATAGCGGGGGGAAGCTGGTGTCCTGCGTATGTAATATGTGCACACTTGTGCCAAACGCCCTCTCTCTCCCCAATGTCCTCTTTAACAAGCACGCCCTTCTTCTTCTCAGTCCTTCTCCAAGCCACCCTTCCAACATGTCCTCTTTAACAAACGCCGGCGCATGAGTCTCCTGAAAGGGCTTTACGTTCGTGCTTTTATACCGCAAGCAACGATCGCTCCGTGAGCCCAAAAGCCACGCCTGTCGGCGATGTCCCTTCAGCCCTGGTTGGCTGGTTAGGGTTTACTGGCTCCGCCTTTGACGGCTGGATGACGTGGCCACACCTTCTTCTTGGCGTTCCGCCCCCTTTTTCCGGGCCTCACCGTGTGGCTTATGGCGGCGTTTGAGCGAGCTCCAGCTCAAGGAACGCTGCTAACAAAGGCGCGTAACAAATTGGGAGGGCCATGGGCAGACTGGAGGGCGCGTAATGGCGTCGCTTGGAGAGGGAAGTTGCAAACTGAACGGAATGGGGCCTACGTCTTATTTGATTGACACAACGCAGATTCAACTATTGGAAACACGGCCTCATCTAAACCACATACTAATGAAATAACTGGAATCCTATGGTGATCTACGTGTTGCTGTGGCCTATCTAGGGGTGCTACCTTTAACCTTTAATGATGTTGAATTTATTTACACAAGTGTGGGTTCTCAAAACCGCAACACTGCACCCCCCCCCCCTTTTTCCAGGCTCGTCCCGAGCCGAAACAATCAGGACTATCTTTTAAATTAATGTTACACTTAGGTGTGGTTACCCTCTACTTTTAACCTACTACCCTGAGTGCGACAGTTTTAACACTAGATATGTCCCCCCTGCTGCATTGCGTCCTCCCTAACTGACTCACGCCCACAATTAACCAAATTACGGAATTATTTTCAAACTAAACATTTAAGCCGGTGGGGAGCATTATTTACAAGACATTACTATTTAATTATTTACAAAACTAGCACCCAAGACCTGTCTTTTGTGGGAAAAAGAGAAGATGTTTTGATAAGAGGAAATGCCATTGCCATGCACTGCACCAATACACCATACACCCATATGTACCAAAATGCACAATAAAAAAAAAAACGCACCAAAAAGCACCAGAAATGCGCAAAACAAACATTTCAAAGTTATGAATGATGTCTTCTTGCTTCTCTGCTGGGCCGATGTATCTTGGCTTGATTGATGGATCTTCTTCTTACTTGCTGTTAATTTAATAAAAAGGGCACATACCGCGTCCACTTTTTTTTTATGGCCAGCAGGGCCAACTCAGGTGGTCCGACTGCTGGGCATTGATGCCACTTAAAACAGTGGTCCGCAAGCCAGATAACGCTGGCAGCAATGGTCTGTCCCAGTAGAGGTGCCAGGCCACAGAACGTGTGGTCCATATGGTGCATCAGTGCAGGCAGGAGGCAGCAAGGGTGCGGGCGCACAATCCAGGGCACCTGCACACTCCCCTCGGACAAAAGACCATGGTCCATGAGTGGGGAAGGACGACAAAGCAGAGGTTAGCAGGGGGCAAGGTCGCAAGGGTACACGTAATCACAAGGCAATGCGACATGAAGGGTGCGGGAGAGCGAGCTGAGAAAGCTCGTCCCTAGCGTTCGTCACCCCCCATGTCACCTACTCTACCCTTGCCCCTACCCCATATTTACACAATTTACAAATTTACCAATCCGTCTCTACTGTCACGTCCACCATATCTCCCCTAATGCCAAATTCGTTACCAATCCCTCCCAAGAAGGAAGGGATGGAATACATACAATGTCAAACTCCGTCATGATGCGTCTTACATTCCAAATCATCTGCAAAAACTGGTGTGGAGTCCTATCACCTCGGTGAGTGGATGCGGATGGTGCGAAGAGATTTTCCTCCTATCTATCTTCTAAATGACATTAACTCTCTTTACTCCACCCGGGGTCTTTCCCTGCAAATCCATTGGCCATCATTACTCTATGCGGTTCTAAAAACCAATTCCCATTGACCATCCCTGTGGTGCTCACCAATTTGGGGTCTCACTCCCCCGATTTTTCTACGCTGTGCACTCGCACAATTTCGGGGCTGGGACGTTTGGCTCCCCTAGCAGGTCCTACTTACCTGCGCATCTCCGCCACTGAACGTCGCCACCCGAGCTTGCCTAGCTCCTTCACCCTAACCTACCTTGGGGAAGGCCCTCCTGGCTCTCTCACCCCACTACTGCCCTCCTTGGCATCGGGCACCCGGGTCCTTCCCTTGGATCCTCGGGCCCCACTGAACTCTACACAACTCTACCTGGCTCCCAGAGCCTACCTGCGGCCTCACCTGACCGACAGACTACCAGTGGCGGAGTGCTCAACCAACCATATGCACTAACTGGCCACACGCCCAGCCATTCCATACACTTATGCACCCATCCAAGCAGTACTCTGCTACTATCCGCACCACAGATCTCAATATCCAACCAATTTACCTACTCCCTCTACCTAACTTTAAACTACCCTCCCCGGGTACTCGTGAAGGGGTCCATCCTTCCCCCATTCACTCCTTCGCACCATACACTCCACCCCACTCATTCCACACTCCACTCACTCCACACCATTGATTCCACACACCTGTTTCCATGCACCCCAAATCTCCACTTGCATCCTATGCAAGTCATTCACTCAACACACTTACACTTGTCCACAATACTCTGCTCATACATTTTCACACGCACATACATCTTTCACGAGCATTGCCTCATTTGCTAACCAGCACTATAAGGATTCTCATACGCAATGCCTCATTTCATCATGCTCACCAGCAAGACTCTCATTCAATTCCTCATTTAAACTAGACCACAAACACACTGCATCATCTGACTAACTACTACCCCTCTGATACTAGTGCTCCCCATCATCCCTTATACTAAGCACTCCCTCGTCATTATCATCCAACTACTCTACTCTACGTCCCCACTACCTATACAAAAGTCACTACTTAACTCTCAAGTCTCCTATGGTCATCTCTGGATCCTAACATTATCCTAACCCTCCCTGGCTAGTTCGCACCGCCAAACCCCATAAACCTATTGCTCCTCTGCCCCAAATGAGATACGATGTGAGGGATGGTGGATCTACCATCCCTCTACACCATATACCATTCACCATCACTATCACTATCCGTTCGCTATACTTGAGCCTCTCGGGGTGGAAATACATTTTTACTGCTCGGCTTCGAAAAGCCGGCAATGCGTGTGGATGGTCAGTCTCCTGTTGGGTGGGTCCGTCCGGCATTTTCGATTCTGGGGAGGAGGCATACTCGGGCCAAGGTTCCAAGGTCCATCCCAGTGCAGACCCTTTCGGTCTCCGGCCCGATGACCCAACTTCCCCCGGTCGGAACACCGCGCCCGCCAGGGGGCGAAGGTCCGACTTGGCCTTTCTTCCCCAGAATCGTGCCGGTCGCACACTACGGCGAGGCACCGACCAAGCAGGGCGGGACCCGGCCCGAATCGTGCACGGCGCTCCTTGCAGAAGCGCCGCGGCAACGATCCCCACCGGCCCCCGCAGCACACAAAGCGCACCACGCCCCGAGAGCTCGCGTCGGCTACCCGTCAGCCTAACCACTGCCCCGGTCAGCGTCGATGCTCGAATCACATTTTCACATCCCCACACGTTCCTTTTCTCACTGACAAAACGCGGCGCTCCAGCACCTCCCATCCACTCCACACACTTCGTCACCGCACTCGCTCGTGCATACCCTTCCGTTCCACACTTCGTTAACACACATCCCCGCGCTCACCCTGGTGCTCTCACACTACTCGCACACCCCATTACATCCTCTGTAACAATCATGGGTGTGCACTCCTTTGCTGCACACCCAATCACGTGCTCTGGTGTGCATCCCCGCACACGCTCCACAACCAACTCAGGTGTGCATCCTCGCACACTCTCTCCATCCATCTCACACTCCGTGTCGCACTCACTCTCACTATCACCCTCTGTTTCCTCAACGTCGCACATACCTTCAACCCACGCTGCCACGAAAGCGGGGACCGAACCTCGCACAAGCCATGCGTAATCGAGTATGCCGAGCGGTATGCGTATCACGTGACTCGTGCCGTTACTTTTATGGAACCCGATTCGAGCGGTTCTATTCGTACCATGCGAAGCCAATTGATGGAAGGGACAAGAATGGTCAAATCAAGGGAATAACACGATTTATTATTATTTATGTACAATGATTCGCAGAATAAAGGGGACACAGAGCAGAAGCTTAATCAATCTTAACTTATCCCCACACACAGGGCCCACTCACGCACACGGGGAGAAGAAGAGAAGAAGTTCGCGCGTAAAACGCGCTTTGCCATCGGTCGCTCCGGGGCAGATCACCCGGCGTGTATCTCGGATGTTCACGGCACGTATGCAGGCGAAGGCAGGCAGGAGGAGATCGCGCGTCTGTGGCCCGGCACGGGTCGTCCTCTCGAGCGTGCGATTAATACAGTGCAGAGCGCAGGGCACGGGACATGGGGAAAGTTCGTGTACAATCTCGATCACCGGCAATTCAATGCACTCATTCTGCGGCACGTTCTCGTGCGTGCTCAAGCTCATCTCAACTCCACTCACTCTCACAGGGAACTCTCTTCTCACAGGGAACTGTAACTCAGCACTTGAACTCACGATACTCTCCGGCTCTGACTCACGTGCACACGACTCTGACTGAGAACTGAGAACTGAGGTGGGGGGGGGTATATATATATATATATATATATATATATATATATATATATATATATATATATATATATATACATATACATATATATATATACATATATACATATATATATATATATATATATATATATATATATATATATATATATATATATATATATATATATATATATATATATATATACAGACTTGTCATTTAATATGGAATTTTTTTTTTTCTTGACTTGGGTTTACTTTCTTAACTCAGCATATCAATCTGGTGAGTTTCTTTTACACTTTGGTGATTTATTTGTTAAAAGAACCATGTCACTGATTGTCTGTCGCAGCAAGAAGTCAACAACAGGATTATATCACAAGTGGCGTGGCAAAATGTACGGACAGGTGCATTTGATGATTGGCTTCACAGTCGGGTATACAAGGGTTGTTGCATTCTGTATTAGTGGAAAACAACTGCTGCACGTCTACAAAAGTTATTGCCGCTTCCTCTGGAGATGGTCCGTCAACTCGACAATGCTGTTTGTCATGGAGTGGTGGCTTTACGAAATTACGGCATGAAACAGCGTGCTATTGCTCGGCAGTATGGCATCACTCAAGGTCAGGTGTCAAAGATCCTGAAACGAAATGCTCAGATGGGTGTCCCTACTCCAATACCGAGGCCAGGACTTCCCCGCAGAACCACAAGGAAGGATGATCGCCACCTGCACCGGTTAGTCCGCAATGGCCGTACGAAGTCAGCTAATCGGCTTCGGGCTGAGTGGCAGCAACTGGCAAATGTGCCTGTATCCAGAAGGCTAGTCAACCAACGACTGGTTCAAGCAGGCTATCGTGCCAGGCGTCCCCTGGGAAAGCCACGCCTGACAAGACAACACAGCCAGCGCCGATTGCAGTGGGCCAGAGAGCACCGCCAATGGCAGCCAGGACACTGGAATCACGTGATCTTCAGTGCCGAGTCTAGATTTCTGGTCTATCGTCAAGATGGCCACGTCCGAGTGCGCAGACAAGTGCATGAAGCCTACAACAAAGATTGTATAGTGCCAAGAGTCCAAGCTGGAAATGGTGGGGTGACCGTTTGGGCTGCTTTTCATGCAGGGGGCAAAACTGACCTGGTTGTTCTGAATGGAAACCTGAACCAGTTCAAGTACAGGGCCATTCCGGAAGAAACATTGCTTCCATTTGCTCGTGCAGCCTTTCGAGGAAACTTTGTCTTCCAAGATGACAATGCACGGCCTCATCGTGCTCACATGATCCAACACTTTCTTGCTGACCGTGGTGTAGAGCATATGGAGTGGCCTGCCATGTCCCCGGATATGAATCCGATAGAGAACTTGTGGGCAGAATTAACGCATCAAATCGGCCACTTGGACCAGCAGCCGACCTCTGTGCGTGAATTGCAGCAGGCTATTGTCACTGCATGGCAAGGAATTCCTGTCCAAACCTTGGCAAATCTCGTGATCAGCATGCCTCAACGTGTACGTGCTCTCCTGAATGCTCGTGGGGGTTACACGAAGTACTGAACTGTAATTTTACTGTCCGTAATCCCTGTCGTAATTTAACTTTTGTTTTTGTTAAAAAAAATTTGGGCTAATGTGCAAAATAAAGAGATACTTCTGGAAAACGTACAGAAGTTTAACACAGTACTGTCCATGAATTGAGTTCGATATCAGTTTACATCACTTTCAAGGATCAATTTATTTGTTTTGAAATGTCAAATGTGGTTTTTGTTTCTTTTAAAGGTCACATCAACAAAATCTAGAATAATTTCAACATAATTCCAATGAACTCTTGGTTCTAAGTCATCTTGAAAAGTAAGTTCACCCCCACAAAAAAGATATTCCATATTAAATGCCAAGTCCGTATATATATATATATATATATATATATATATATATATATATATATATATATATATATATATATATATATACACACATATATATTAGGGGGTTCCACAGATATATGTAAAATTAATACTATTACAAATCCATGCTCCACAAGGCTGCCCTTGTTCCTATGTTTATAAAGACCATGGGATCCAAATATGAGGTCAATTGGAACTTATTTAGAGGTTGCTCAAAAAATAACATTTTTTATTTATCCTGTTTTATTCAGACTAGGGCATTGCCCGTACTATATCTATATCTAAAATTATATCCCCCCCCTCTATTTACATGAAATGGTTTGGTCCAAAGCGAACGGCTTGCGAGTACGGTGACAATCCCCCCCCTCTATTTACATGCAATGGTTTGGTCCAAAGCGAACGGCTTCCGGAGTTTGGTAAAGAAATCGCCATCGCGTGCACAAACGCGCAGGAAAGCGAATGAATCGCAAATTCGGTTTTATTAGTTTTAAAACATAGTTTAACGCCAACATAGTTTGCAAACGTGAAATAAATGAATACGCTCTCAAATGTGCCATCCGAGGCAGAGTGTGTCCTCCACGTTCGGCACACGCGATCGTTCGCTGCTCTCTGATTGGTTGAATCGTTTTTTGGACATAGCTCGGTAAGTAATTGTCCGATTAATATGAAACCTTGAAAAGGCACATCCTCGGGTCCCCAGCAATATACCTGGCAAGTTAAAAGTATATCGGACCCGTGGTTGTCGAGAAACAGCGGTCACAGACAAACAGACGTACAGACGTACAGACGTACAAACGTACAAACGTACAGACAGAGATTACTGGAATTATAGATAGATGGCAGAAACTCGCAGCTCTTCCACAGTTTGGTTGCTGGGCAAGTCTGAAAAGGAAATAATATGTGGGGGACTACCAACCAAAGGACACACATTGCAGAAAATGGTGTACCATCACATGCAAGAACACCATACAGTTCGTGAAAGTGCCAAACTTAGTGTGCAAGCTGTGTGTGCATACTGGGAGAAAGCACGAATTCCAGTGTGGAGAGTAGATTCCTGTGAGCGCCAACTTTTGAAGTTGTATGATGCCTACAAACTGGTAAAGAAAAATAGAACCAAGACATTCGAAAAATATAGAGTGAAGGAGCAGATGTTTCAGATGATCTTCAATTGACCCGATGCCCTTTTTCACGTTTTCTCCGGAAGTGGCAATTCGGCCTCGCGGACCCGAAGACCCAGGGGAAAAAGGGGTTTAATCCCCCCTTTGTAATAGGAACGGGCTTCAGGAGATCCGCAACAAATTGGTAGTCAGGAGTGGGATTTGAACCTTTAAATTTTTTTTAAATATATTTTGGACAAATTGGGCGCAACAAATTGGTGTCTGGGAGTGTGAGATAATTGGACCTAGAGTGCGCTTCACGTGCTCAAAATTGCGAGCGAACGAAATTTAGTGTTTAACAAATCTAATTTATATTCGTACCATGGCTGGCCAAGGCGGTCAAATGCCGGTGGGGGTAGTAGAGGTAGAATTGATGACCCAGGACCAACAGGAGCAGTTGGTAGTGGAGGAAAGTGAAGAGGGTGCGGCAGTTGGCGAAGGAAGTGGTGGCGCCTCGCACGTGGCGGTGGCGGCCGGGCCCGCTGTGCGGGCCGGGTTCGACATTGAGTTATACCTGGCCCAAATAATGGCAAAAATAAACCCTCTTCGATATCTCACCAAATGATGCGCTTGAGAAAATGACGAATGAAGAAGACAAAACATTCCTTATCATGCAGCGTGAGGATCCCTCAAGTTCACGTTTGGGATCTGTGTACAACACTCTGGCAGTGAAGGAGAACAGAAAGCGTATCAGGCTTGAGAATGAAGATAAAAGAAAGAAGAAACATGCTGCTGAGACTCTAACAGCAATGCAATCTCTTCCATCAACATCGGCTGTGGTTGATGATGATGATGAGTCTGAGATTGAAAGCTCCGATTCAGGGGACAATGAATTCAAACTCCAAAGTCCATCTTCTGCCAAACAGGCGAAAAAGGCTCCCATCAAGGTGATCACTCCAGCAATAGTGGCAACTCTGGACAGAGTAAATCTCTCAGATCGGTGTGCTATGTTTGTGGCCAGTGCTTTTGCCCAATCTCTTGGTCATACCAGTGAAGACATTTCTCTGTCACACAGTGGAATTCGTCGTGCTCGAATTAGTGGAAGGGAAATAATGGCCATTGAAGAAAAGGCAAATTTCTCATGTAATAGCCCACTCCTACTACACTGGGATGGGAAACTGCTCCCTGATTATACTGGCAATCACAAAGAATCTGTTGATCGGGTAGCGATACTTATAACTGGTACGTTACAAGTTGTATGTAACTGGTAGCTTGAGAAGATACGCAGCATGAAGGTTATCAATGACTGTGCTGAGAGAGGTGTTGCTCTCATCCAAACTTTCCATGACACTCTGACCAAGAATGAAGAGCAGAAGCAATTTGTGTTGAGAGTTGTGAAACTTCATCGTGAAAACTTTCCAGTGTCAACCAAAGCAATCTTGTCAAAGAAGTAGGCAATGTTTTGAAACACAAGTTTCTGAAAACAATGTGACGTAAAATCATTCAAATTATGTGTATTCTGGTGTTTACTTTGTTTTAATTGTTCTGATAAATTTGTTTTATCGTCTCGGATAGATATTTTATATTTTCTGATGGATGATTAATTTTTTCCGATGAATGATTTATTGTCAAATTAATACATGAATGTTTAATCGACTGTTTTGTTTATAATCTTAATTTGATGATATGAATGAACATTGAACAATGAACAATGAACAATGAACAATTGAACATACATGTACATTGTACAATGGTACATTGTACATAATTATTTATTAGTTTACAAACAAACAACAACAATAACAATAATAAATAATTTGAGTAATTGAAAATAGATAATTATTATCTGTATCTAAAAATTCTGTATCTTATTATTCATTAAAATTTGTCGACATTTTGAGCAACCTCGAAATGTTGTCCAATCAAGCTCAAATTTTCACCACAAACTACTTTCTTCAATATGAATAGGGGCAGGCTTTTGGAGAAAATCCAATCTTCAAATTTTTGGACCACCCTAATATATATATATATATATATATATATATTGTTACGGACACGACTTATTAAGATGTTATGATGGGCCGAGCGGAATGGCCGCCGTGTTCGCACAGTTTACCCGATTCCACTCAAACGTTGACTAAGTCGTGCTATGCTAAATCAATGAAGGAAAGGACACAACGGCTGGGACAAATGCGACGACACAAGGGGTACAGTTCTCAAGACCTCCGGAGGAGGATATAATATTGGTGATGCAGAAACGGGTAGATTACACGGTACAGAGGCAAAGCACAGAAAGATGGGCACTTAGACACAGTCTTATCTTATCCCCGACAGACCACAGACAAACGGGACAAGACTGACTTACACAGGGATTGATGGCAAGGAAGGGCAGGCATTCGATGGCTCAAGGTGCACCTTGGCTCAGGGACAGGATACAGCTCGGTCCAGTCCAGAGATGCGGGGAGGTATCGCAGCGCTTGGTTGGTGGCGTCTCTCCTCCTTCAAGTCCAGCGCGCATCTGACGTCACCTCCCCCCTTTTTGTGCATGCTCAGCGGGGAGTGACACGCCCTCGGCTCGTGAGCTCCGCCCCAGATGGAATCGGTCCGCCGCTCCTATTGGGTGCGGGGGGTTACCGGGCTCCGCCCTTGACGAGGAGCTGACAGCGAGCCCCTGCGTGGTAACCCCGTAGGAGCACATGTTCAATGGCGGCTCACCAAGCCGGAGTGAGGGCGCACACTCCCCGCGCCGCCGCCGCTATTGCTGTTGTTGTTGTTGTTGTTGTTCCATGAGGAAGAGATGCGGGGAGGTATTGGGAGGTCCTAAACTTACTAATGGTGCCATACAATCACATTCTGGTGCAACGAAGAGTCAGAATTAATGGAAACGAGTCCTTAACTGACATAGACTAAGAATAACTAGCAAGATGTCCGAAAGTTGTCTACGTGAGATGCGGTGGACCTGGATGCGACATTTAATGGGGGAAATAGGGGAAGGTCGGGGCTACAGAGTGTTGTTTACAGAAAATGGGACTAGGGAATGGGGGATTGGGGATAGTTGGGAAGTAGTGGGGAAATAGGGGCATATTTACAAGCGGATATGGATGGATGTAAATCCCATATCCGCAACACTGCACCCTTCTCTACCTCGGGGCGGCCCGACCCGATAAATTTTTACCTACGTTAGTGTGGCACTCAGATGTAGTTCGCTCTACTGTTAACTCAACCCTGAGTGCGACAGTTTTACAGATGTTCACAAATGAGTAAATATGTCCCCCTGCGACGTTGCACCCTTCTCCTCACAGAAACACACCCACAGGATAACCGAATCGCGGAAAGAATCCTCAAACTAAACATACAGCCGGTAGGGAGCATTATTTACACAAGACTACACTGATATTTACACTACGATCCAGGACCTGTTTTTGGAGGAACACATGCAGATGTTATGCATAGAGAGAGCACGCATGCCAGCATCGATACACCAACCCACGAGTGCCCTGTGGCCCTACGGCCTTTAATAAATTGCAGAGCACCCCATCCAAGCACCAAACAGCACCACCCCATCATGTACAGTCAGCACCATCCGGTGCACCAATAAAGTGTTCATTAATCACCGGTGGTGTCGCAGCCGGCCGATGTTCTGCCGCTGGTCTTGCCTTCATGGAGCACTTGGCCTTCTGGCTTCCTTAAAAATAAAGAAAGGCGCCAACCGCATCCATTTCTAAATTGTGGCCGTCAGGGGGGCCAGCTATGAGTGGTTCACCTGTATGGCATAGGTGCCACGTTGACCCAGAGGTCCATCAATGGGTGGTGCTTGCCCGCAAAAGAACTGCGGTCCATGGTGGGCGGCCACAAAAATTGCGGTCCATATGGTGTATCGATCCAGGCAGCAAGCAGCGAAAGTACAGGCCCACAACTGCGGAGCCAGCACCTCTCTCTCCTCTCTCTCTGCCCCAAAGCCAGATCCTCGTAGGTGGGAGACAAAAGAAGAAGACAAGTGAGTAAGTTGGCAAGGGCGCAAAAGTGCACGCAATACAAGGTGATGCACACTGGGGGCACATGGGAACCAGGTGAGACAGGTACGTTCCTACCGTACGCCCCCCCCCCCCCCACCAGGTAACCTACATTGCCCCTCCCTTACCCCTTACTGTATCCACAAAACACAACACTACCCATAAACATCTACTTTACAAATCAACACACGTCCCTACTGTCTTCCCCGTTCCTCCCATAAATCAAATTCGTCTTCTCTCCCTCCTAACCAATCAAATTTGCCATTTCCAACTCTCATCAAAATTTGCCATCTCCAACTCAACATCAAAATTTGCCATCTCCAATTCATCATCAGTCCCTCCTAAGGAGGGAGAGATGGAATCACCCCAATGTCTCATCCACGTTGTGATGCGTCTCACAAATCCAACAGCAAATCTCATTTCCTGCAACAGAACAAAGAAAACACAGGTGTGGAGTCATCATCATCACCTCAGGTAAGTGGCTGCGTATGGTGCGACAGGTTCATCAATCCTAACTATTTCCTAAATGACTTTAACAACTTTACATTACCCGGGGTCTTTCCCTGCCAATCCATTGGCCAACTTACACTATGGGTTCTAAAAACCAATTCCCATTGACCAACCTGTGGTGCCTCTCAATTTGGGGTCTCACTCCCCCGATTCATCTCCCGGTGCCCTCGCACAATTTCTGGGCTGCGACGTGTAGCTCTCCTAGCAGGTCTACCCACCTGCACACCTCCACCACTGCAGTTGCCTCCGAGCTTACCTGCTCCTTACCCTAACCTATCTACCTGGGGAAGGCCCTCTGGCGCTCTCCCCACTCGGTGCCCTCTCTGGCACTGGGCTACCCGGGTCCGTCCTCCGGATCCTCGGGCCCCATCCACAACTCTACCGGCTCCCAGAGCCCACCTGCGGTCTCACCTGGCCGACATCCTCACAGTGGTGGAGTGCCCAAACCAACTACACTCACTAACAGGCTACACGCCCAGCCATTTCCACACACTAATGCACCCATCCACAATACCATTCTGCATCCGCACCACAAATGCCAATATCCAACCACAATTTACCTATACCCTCTACCTAACACTTACACTACCCGCCCCGGGTATCCGTGATGGGGGTCCACTCTTCCCCCATTCACACCTTCGCACCATGCACACCACTCCATACCACTTACTCCAACTCTCTCCACACCACTCATTCCAATACTCCATGTATTCCACATACCTGTACTTGCACACCTGTGCTCTCACACCTGGTGCCACCTGCACCCTTCTCTCCCCAAGCGCATTCGCGCTGATCCACAACACTCACTACTCATACCCTGCTCCACACACCTGTCCAGTTCTCACACAGCATCATCTCATCTAACTACTCCCCTCTGAAACTTGCGCTTCCCAGTCGTCCCTTTAAACTATTGCGCTCCCTCGTCATTATCATCCACACTAAACTACCTGCGTCCCCACTACAGGTATCAGTCACTAACTAAACCTTAACGTTACCTAATGTCATCTTCGCTAGATCCCTACACACGATATCCTAACCCACCCGGGCTAGTTTTCACTGCCATCAACCCCATAAACTATAGCGCATTTGCCCCACTTCTGTGAGGGATGACAGAGTTGCCATCCCACCACATCGGGCATCTCCCACTACCAATTTTGCACATCAAATTTCAGCCAATCAAAAATTCTGCCAATCACTACCCCTCATCTGTCAATCATTACTGCCAATCCTTTGCCAATCATCAAATTTTGTCTTTTTCTAATTTTGGGTCCAAAACACTAACCTCATCACCCGTCTACTTATTACATCCTCTCGGTGCGCCAATTCCCTTCTAAAGCTCGGCTTCGTACAGCCGAGCAATGAATACGGGTTGTTTTGTGCCAGCGGCTGGATACGTCCCGCATTCGTGGCAGGGACGCGGGCTTACCCGGGCCGAGATCCCACGCACCACCTCGGCGTGGAGCCATCCAATGTCCCGATCTCGACCTGCCGGCACGTCTCAATAGAAAGTGGTCGCCATGACGACCCTTCCTATCGGGCTGCCCGCTCCGCCTAGTGGAGCCCGGACGCGGCCGTTCCAAGCGAGGCACAGCGTGGATCGCGTACGGCGGTTCTTTCGAAACCGCCGTGGTTCGGATCCCCGCTGGTCCTCGCGGCACGCGAAGCTGCCCGACGCGCACCGAGGGCCCGTTTCGGCTATAAGTCGTCCTAACCTCTAACCCGGTTACCGTCGATGCTTCACCTGGATGCTTACAAGCATACGCTACCCCTTTCTTGCTCATACATGCAGCCGTTTCCATGCTCCTCGTCGTACCTTTTCTTACACACCTCGGTACACTCATTCCGCTCACCGACTTGGTCACACACCTGACCACCGAACACCTTGGCACACATTCGTCGCTCGCACACCTCACCAACACACCTCTTCGCGCCCCCTCCTCGGTCACCTCCTCTGTGACAATCACAGGTGTGCTCTCACTCGCACACCCAACCACGTGCCTCACTACCAATTCCAGCGTGCATTCCCACTCACGCTCTACCATTCCAGGTGTGCATCCTTCCATTCCAGGTGTACATCCTCGCTCACCTGTCACAACCAACTCACGCTCCGTGCCACTCGTACTACTCTCACCTCCACTCTTGACAGCACACTCACCCTTACTCTCGACAGCGCACTCTTTCCTCATGCACCCGTCCGTTACACACCTTTCTCGCGCACACTCTCCCGTTACACCCTCTGTAACACTCACCACAGGTGTACACTCTTCCTTACTTTTGACAGCGCACTCTTTCCCCATGCACCCGTCCATCACACACCTTTCTCGCACACCCTCTCCCGTTACATCCTCTGTAACACTCACCACAGGCGTGCATTCTCCCTTTACACCCTCCGTAACACTCCTCACTACGCGCTTCCATGTGCTCCCTCGCACACGCGCTACGACCGACTCACTCTCGACAGCACCCTCACTCCTTGGCACGCACTTTTTCCTCACACACCCCAGAGTCGGACTTTCTCGCACACCTCCTTTTTCGCACACCAGACCTGTCACACACTTCACCAACGGCCTCTCACGAACACCCGGGTCCATCTCGACCCCCAAACTTATTAAATCACCTGGCGCATCATACGCACGACCATATTGGTCACCACTTACACCGGGTCCTCTTCCTCTTCGCTTCTCCTCCATCACCTGCGAATCCCTCATCCGGTTAATGAGCACATCATCACGATCCGAACACAGACTTTGGACCAATTCTTTTACTTCCTCCTTTATCTCTTTCTTATCCTCTCTTCGTCGCTTCTTAATTTCGCTCACCCCATCTTCCACTTCTTCTAATTTCTGCTTCACCTCTTTTATTTCCCGGTACGTCTCCTCAAGCTCATCCTCTAAGGCTACCTTGACCGTTTACATGTGCGTCCTCACCTGCCGGTCCTTCGTCTCCATTACCTCTGTCACCTCGTCCAACCTTGTTGTCAGTCCCTCACGTACCATCTGACATTGCCTCTGTGTCGCTATCACGTCATTGTTTAGGTCATTTTGTGTCGCTTTTAACCCTCCTATTCCCGCTGTGTTCCTTTGAACCTGCTCCGTTAGTTCTTTTTGTCCCTCCGTCAGCTGTTCTACTCCCAGCGTCAACTCCTCTATACCCCCTTGCAATTTTACAGTCTCCTTTCTCACCTCCTTCTCCATGCGCTCCTTACAGTGCCTCACCTCCTCGCGCACTCCTCCGACCTCCTCACTCACACCTCTTCTGATCTCTTCTCCCATCACTTGCATCTCCTGCCCAGATGCCACCCTCATCTGCTCCATTTCCTCCCTGTGAGCATCCAATTTAGTTTCTACCCCCATTCTGACCCCCTCTATCTGCTGCCCCATTTGTTTAACTTCCCTTTCCGCTTGGTCCCTCATGTCCCTCAATTTGCCTTCCATACTGTTTTCTAACCCCTCTAACCCCTTTTGCATTTCCCCTAATCTATTGTCTAATCCCTCTATTCTACTCCCTAACCCTCCGATCTGGGCCCCCATGTCCACCCTCAATTTCTCGCTATTGGACCCCATCCTTTGTTCTAAACGTTGGCTATTGGCCCCCATCCTTTGTTCTAACCCCTCACCGGTACCCCTCGCTTCGTCCCTCATTACCCCCATTTGGCCCTCCAATCGCTCACCCTGAGCATCCATCCGGTTCCCCATTACCCCCATTTGCTCACTCTGAGCCCTCATTTGCTCACTCTGCAGGTTGAGGGACGTCTGCATTTGTACCATAAATTGCTCCATGAGGGCCTGCATTTGGGCCATCCCTCCCACTTGTGCAGCGGGTGCGGCCGCCGGAGCCATGTGCGAGGCGCCATTTTGCGCGCCCGCAACCTCGTGCGCGACGACGCTATTTTGCGAACCTGCCACCCTCACTGCTTCGCTCTCCTCTTGTCCCTCAATTTGGTCCTGGATCGACCCTGCCTCACTCTCCTCTACCAGAACCCAGCCGTCTTGATCTGCCATAGCGCGACTTTCAAAATTCGGGTTTTTATTTTTGTAAAACAAAATCAAATTTCGCCGTTAACAATTTCGAGCGCGTGAAGCGCGCTACGGGACCGATCTCACTCCTCGACACCAATTGTTACGGACACGACTTATTAAGATGTTATGATGGGCCGAGCGGAATGGCCGCCGTGTTCGCACAGTTTACCCGATTCCACTCGAACGTTGACTAAGTCGCGCTATGCTAAATCAATGAAGGAAAGGACACAACGGCTGGGACAAATGCGATGACACAAGGGGTACAGTTCTCAAGACCTCCGGAGGAGGATATAATATTGGTGATGCAGAAACGGGTATATTACACGGTACAGAGGCAAAGCACAGAAAGATGGGCACTTAGACACAGTCTTATCTTATATCCGACAGACCACAGACAAACGGGACAAGACTGACTTACACAGGGATTGATGGCAAGGAAGGGCAGGCATTCGATGGCTCAAGGCCAGGCTCAGGGACAGGATACAGCTCGGTCCAGTCCAGAGATGCGGGGAGGTATCGCAGCGCTTGGTTGGTGGCGTCTCTCCTCCTTCAAGTCCAGCGCGCATCTGACGTCACCTCCCCCCTTTTTGCGCATGCTCAGCGGGGAGTGACACGCCCTCGGCTCGTGAGCTCCGCCCCAGATGGAATCGGTCCGCCGCTCCTATTGGGTGCGGGGGGTTACCGGGCTCCGCCCTTGACGAGGAGCTGACAGCGAGCCCCTGCGTGGTAACCCCGTCAGAGCACATGTTCAATGGCGGCTCACCAAGCCGGAGTGAGGGCGCACACTCCCCGCGCCGCCGCCGCTATTGCTGTTGTTGTTGTTGTTCTTGTTGTTCCATGAGGAAGAGATGCGGGGAGGTATTGGGAGGTCCTAAACTTACTAATGGTGCCATACAATCACATTCTGGTGCAACGAAGAGTCAGAATTAATGGAAACGAGTCCTTAACTGACATAGACTAAGAATAACTAGCAAGATGTCCGAAAGTTGTCTACGTGAGATGCGGTGGACCTGGATGCGACATTTAATGGGGGAAATAGGGGAAGGTCGGGGCTACAGAGTGTTGTTTACAGAAAATGGGACTAGGGAATGGGGGATTGGGGATAGTTGGGAAGTAGTGGGGAAATAGGGGTATATTTACAAGCGGATATGGATGGATGTAAATCCCATATCCGCAACAATATATATATATATATATATATATATATATATATATATATATATATATATATATATATATATATATATATATATATATATATATTATATGTATATATATATATATATATATATTATATATATATATATATATATTATATATATATATATACTAGCAGAAGTACCCGGCATTGCCGGGCGGGGGAGAGGGGTGGGGAGTTTTTTTTTCAGAAGTACCCTCCTGTGATTTTTCCTTATGTTTTTACATTCAGTCGGCCAGCCATGCAATAGGCCCAATTGCTACAACAACACCGACATGCCCAACAGAAACACAGCACATTCCATCGGGCAAGTAAACCCCGCCCCACGACCGCCGACGTCATCCAAACAATCCCGAACGGCGGCTAGACTCCGCCTTGAGGACTCTTAACGGAGAAACCATGCCCCGAGCTACGTGATTGGTTGAGGAGCCGTGGGATGATGTAATGGGATGTCAGGATTGGTCGGGGAGTGACGTCAGCAAGGGACAAGGGAGGGTGAGTCCCTCCTCCCTCTCACTCGCTCTCTCTCTCTCCCTCGTTCTGGTGTAGCGGTTACCGGTAGCATGACACAATTACCCTGCACCGGCCGATGACGCAACCGGTGAGCGGTCACGTGTCCGGACTCGCCCGGGCGTGTTGAGACTTGCCTTTACCGGGCGAACGCTTGCCTTGCATACCACGCCCCGTTGAGAGGCGTGGCTTATCTATTTGCATACCACGCCCCGCCTGAGAGACGTGGCATTTGTGTGTTGAGTTTCTGATATATATTGCCGCCCGTTCGATGGGCTGATTCAGTGCTTTGGAGTTCGTTTGAGTGAGCTGGGAATAAATAGCTCAGAGAAACCTAATTCCTGGCGTTGTCCATTTTGTCCGATTTTATCGTGCGAGCACAGCTCCCACAATTGGTGACCCTTTTCTACGAACACGGCGATGGAGTCAGCTGTAGCTTTGAAGCTTTTGGGAATCTCACGCGGCCGTTTGGTTTGCTCAAGCGGCTTCTCAATTCGCCCTGCGGAACATTACGGATGACACGACGCGCTACCACCACGTGGTCTCCGCGCTCAACGCCTCCTCCGCTTCCCGGGTTCTGAGCTTCCTACAGCACCCGCCGGACGCCGACAAATACGGCGCGCTCAAAGACCTACTCCTCGGTGCGTTTGGACTCACGGAGACTGAACGCGCACGACAACTACTACACCTCCCGGAGCTGGGCGAGGCCCATCCGTCCGAAAGCATGGACCACATGGACCTCCACTTCCGCGAGCTGTTCCTCCAGCGGCTACCCGGGCTGGTACGGTTAGCTTTGGCTAATTCGCCCATCACGGACCCTCGCGCCCTGGCCAAGGAGGCCGATAAATTTTGCTCGGCCAGGCGACACGTCGGAGCGGCCGCCTGGGACTCTGGGCTGACCGAGGCAACGCCCGCGCCACGACCGGCCCCTCCACCGGCTGAGTCAGCGCCACTGGCGGCAGCGGCTGCCGCGACGCCCCGTCGACCGAACCCGACGCGACCGCCGGAGCCTCCACCAGAGCGGACCATGTGCTATTACCACGCCAGGTTCGGGCAGAAGGCCACAACGTGCCGCCCACCGTGTACTTTCGGCGGGTCGGGAAATGACCAGGCCGGCGCTCGCTGCCTGCCATGAGCATCGGCCATTCAGGCAGCCTTCTGTTTATCACGGACACGGAGTCCGGGCGGCGTTTTTTGTGTGACACTGGCGCTCAGCTGAGCATGATACCCGCCTCGGTGGTGGACAAACAGGCCGCACTTTGCGGCCCCACTTTGGTCGCCGCAAACGGTTCCTCCATCCGCACCTTCGGTTCGCGCAGCGTCGCATTCTGCTTCGGGGGCCAGCGCTTCAGGTGGGACTTTATCACGGCGAACGTGCCCATGGCCTTCCTGGGTGCAGATTTTCTTTGCACGCTGGGTTTTTGGTCGACGTCAAACGGCGTCGGCTCATCAATGCGGAGACCGTCAGCTCGCTCGCTTGCTCATTGAGCGGCTCTGCTCTGACCAAGCTAGCCTGCGTGCTCCCGGCCGTGGACGATTTCACCCGCCTACTCGCCGAGTTTCCCGCCCTCATGCAGCCAACGTTTTCGGCCGTCGCCGTCAAGCACGGCGTCGAACACCACATCCCGACTACAGGTCCACTGGGCTACGCCAGGGCTCGCCGCCTCGACACGGCCAAACTCGCCGTAGTGAAGGCGGAATTTGACGCGCTGGAGCGATTGGGAATTGTGCGGTGCTCGAATAGCGCGTGGGCCTCGCCCCTGCCCATCGTGCCCAAACTGGATGGCGGATGGCGACCATGCGGTGATTACCGCCACCTCAACGACGCCACCACCCCCGACCGGTACCCGATACCACACATACAGGACTTTTCCACCCGTTTGGCGGGGCGGGTGATCTTCTCCATGGCCGACCTCATTCGGGGCTACCACCAGATACCTGTCCGGCCGGCCGACGTTCCGAAGACGGCTGTAATTACACCTTTTGGCCTCTTCGAGTTCCTCCGAATGCCGTTCGGCCTTAAGAACGCGACCCAGGCTTTCCAGCGGCTGAAGGACAGTGTGCTGCGCGATCCCACCTTTCTGTTCATCTACCTGGTTGACATTCTCATCGCCAGCATTTCCCGGGCAGAGCACCTCATCCACCTGCGCACGCTTTTTGAGCGCCTCGGCCAGCACGGCCTCATCATCAACCCGGCGAAATGCCAGTTTGGCATAACGGCCGTCGACCTCCTGGGGCACCGCATCACGAAGCGCGGAGCCGTCCCGCTGCCTACCAAGGGGGAGGCAGTCACAAGTTTCCCGCGCTCTCGCTCCATCAAGACCCTACAGGAATTTTTGGGGATGGTAAATTTCTACCACCGGTTCGTGCCTCGCGCCGCCCAACTCATGCGCCCCCTGTACGAAGCCCTCCGGGGAAAGCCGGCCAAGCACGTCGTCGCCTGGACCACAGAGATGGATGCGGCATTCACGGGCGCTAAGCTGGCCCTCGCCAACGCGACCATGCTGGCGCACCCGGCGCTCGACGCACCCATCGCCCTCACCACGGACGCTTCCGACTACGCAGTGGGCACCGTGCATGAACAGTGGGTGAACGGAGCTTGGCAACCGCTGGCCTTCTTCAGCCGGCAGCTTCGCCCTAACGAGCGCAAGCATAGTGCTTTTGACAGCGAGCTCCTCGGCCTTTACCTGGCTGTTCGCCACTTCCGCCATCTTTTGGAGGGCCGCCCGTTCACGGGGTTTGTGGACCACAAAACCCTGGTCTTCGCTATGGCCAAGGTTTATACGGAGCCGTGGTCGGCCCACCAGCAGCGCCACCTCTCCGCCGTGTCCGAATTTACGACGGACATCTAGCACGTCGCGGGCAAGGACAACGCTGTGGCCGATTGCCTCTCCCGGTCCGGCGCGAATGCTGTCCACCTGGGTGTGGACTTCGCCCGCATGGCGGCCGACCAGTCCGCCGACTCCATGGTGCAAGCCCTCCGGACAGCGGGCACAGGCCTGCGGTTGGCCGACATCCCCTTCGAGGACACAGGCACAGTTCTCCTGTGCGACGTCTCCCTGGGCCAACCTCGCCCCATCGTGCCCACCGGATGGCGGCGGCACATTTTTGACGCCCTCCACGGCCTTTCCCACCCGGGTCGGAAAGCATCACAGAAGCTCGTGGCAGCGAAATTCGTCTGGCACGGGCTCCGTAAAGACGTCCGCGACTGGGCCAATGCCTGTGTCGCCTGCCAGCGTGCGAAGGTCCACCGGCACACCCAGGCCCCGTTGGCACCATTCGACGTGCCCGCGCGGCGCTTCGACCATGTCAATGTGGACCTGGTGGGACCCCTTCCCTCCTCGCGGGGCTTCACCCACCTCCTCACAATGGTGGACAGGACCACCAGGTGGCCGGAGGCCGTCCCGCTGGCATCAAAAACATCCGCCGACATGGTGCAGGCCTTCATTGGCACCTGGATTGCCCGTTTTGGCGCCCCCTCGGACATCTCCTCCGATAGAGGCCCGCAATTCACCTCCGAGCTTTGGGGCACGGTCGCCCAGGCCTTGGGGGTCAAGCTTCACCGCACCACGGCCTACCACCCCCAAGCCAACGGCTTGTGCGAGCGGTTCAACCGCTCGATGAAGGCCGCTCTCAGGGCCAGCCTCCAGGGCGACGGTTGGGCCGACAGGCTCCCGTGGGTCCTATTGGTCCTCCGAACCATCCCTAAAGAGGACCTCCAGGCTTCCACCGCCGAGCTGGTCTACGGCCAGCCACTGCGCATGCCGGGCGAATTCATCCCTGACACCACCGGCCCCTGGTCCGCGGCTCACCAACGCTCGGTCCTCCAGGAGGCTGCCAGGAGATTTGCCCCCGTGCCCACGTCCCACCATGGCTGCCCCCAACCCCACATCCCCCCAGCATTTCGGACTGCGGAGTACGTTTTTATCCGGCACAACGCACACCGGGGACCGCTCCGGCCGCCGTACGATGGACCTTTCCGGGTCCTGAAGAGGGACGACAAGTCGTTCACCATCGACATCGGCGGCAAGGCGGACCGCATCTCCGTGGACCGCCTCAAGACGGCCCATTTGGACCTCGACCAACCTCTACGGTTGGCCCTTCCTCCACGTCGGGGCCGTCCCCCGTCAACCAGGCCCCCCGCCCGACCATCCACCGCCCCGCCACCTACCACCCCCACACGAATCGTCAGGGGTCGTTTCGGCCGGGTCATCAAGACCCCCCTCAAACTGACTCTCCCGGTGCATGTTATTTCTGGGGGGGGGGGGGGTGGGCGCGTGTAGCGGTTACCGGTAGCATGACACAATTACCCTGCACCGGCCGATGACGCAACCGGCGAGCGGTCACGTGTCCCGACTCGCCCGGGCGTGTTGAGACTTGCCTTTACTGGGCGAATGCTTGCCTTGCATACCACGCCCAGTTGAGAGGCGTGGCTTATCTATTTGCATACCACGCCCCACCTGAGAGGCGTGGCTTTTGTGTGTTGAGTTTCTGATATATATTGCCGCCCATTCGATGGGCTGATTCAGTGCTTTGGAGTTCGTTTGAGTGAGCTGGGAATAAATAGCTCAGAGAAACCTAATTCCTGGCGTCGTCCATTTTGTCTGATTTTATCGTGCAAGCACAGCTCCCACACTGGCTTTCGCCCCGGTCGGTTGCATTTTATCTCTCTCGGTCCTGGGCTGCGTGGCGAGTGAGCACATTTTTGGCTGTCCCTCGAACTGGCTTCGTGTCATGTGCACCTGAGAGAAACATCGGAGCTGTGGGGGAGTTTCTGTGGACAACTCCCATCGTAACGAGGAGCAATAGGGCAACGGTTAGGGGAGCTCGTAGCGCTTTCGACGGAGAGGAGAGCCAAAGAGGACCACCTGCACGAGTTGCCTGAGGTTAGTGGGGTCGTGGGGAACTACTCCGCACCATCTTGTGCGTTTCCCATGCAGTGTTTCAAGGTGATCCCACCAAGAGCTCGTCGAGACCACAGAGTACCAAAGACAAAGGGGGGATTTTCTTTTTATTTTCTTTAATCATTCCCCTTGTTTGTATACGAGGCTGAATGGAGGCGCCTCAATATGGGAATTAGTTTTACTTTACCTTTCATTTTGTTATCCTTGCATTATTTTCATTAAATTCATTATTTGTTGCATTTCACTTCCTTGTTGTGTCCGTTTACTTATTTGTGGGTTCGATTCACTAAGTCCCATGGGGGCCGTCCGATTAGATAAGGCTTCGGGCCTTTCCCGCTCGCGTGAAAAGATCATCCCGCCAAGTTTCGAAATACGCTTCGGAGTTAAAGCAACATTCAGCTATCTGTCCAAGGATGGTCTTCATCGGTTTTCAGGAGTGGGATACGAACTTTCTGACACTGACAAGTGGTGTCAGTAGAGTGGGATTCTAACCTTGTGAGACACTCGGTGTCCGGGGTGCAGGTGCGGCACCCGCTGAGTGGAAATTGCGCTCAGCTTTTGGAATCTAATTTTTTAACGATTGCCTCTCTCTTGGAGGGAGGTTGATTTTAGTACCGAGGCCCAAATTTTTTAGTTGATTGGTGTCGGCAAAGAGCGCAAGGCAGCGCGTTGCTAAATTTATATTCTTTTTTTTCTGATGAAATTACGGGCTCGCGAGGAAAAACTGCTCGTCACGTAATGGTGGACGTGAACAAAATGGAGGAGCAGCGAGAAGGTTCCGAAGTGCAAGGAAGCGGGTTGGGGGTAGAGTTTTATGAGGCTAGGATTGGAACCTCCCCTGTCCCGAGCGTTCCCCGCCCCCATAATGTCAGAGTCTGAGACGCAGGGAATGAGTCCAATGGCTTTCCAGGCCATGTTTGAAAAACGAATGGGTAAAATTGATGAAATGGGTGAACAAATTGATGATATGAAAGGAGTAATTAATGCCCAAACTAAACAAATTGAAAGAAATATGGCTAAAGTGGATGCCTGTAGTGAAAAAATGAAAGCCGAAAGGAAAGAAATGAAAGTCCAGAGAACAAAAGAAAGAACTACGGGCACAGGAGAGGAAATGTTTAGTTGAAAATAGCCTGGGTGAACATCGCACCTGTGTGGATGCCAGAATGCACCAGCAGAGGGAGGAATTGGGACTTTTGCAGCACCAGGGTGGTGGTTTGGATCAATAAGTGAAAGAATTGGACGCCCGTGTATCAGAGCCAGAGCGGGTGTTGGTAGATAAAGACCTGTGGGGGCCACAATTGACTGGGGGAAGTATGGAGGAAATGGTACAAAAGCGGCTGAGCACTTTGGATAATACCGTCAAGGGAGAGGTTGCTCGAGTCCAACAGAGTCTGTGAGAAGAGGTGTCGGTCCATTAAGCATCTCCAGGATGAGATTAAAGTGACCCAGGAGACCCTCACCACGTACCACAATTGGGCACCGGAGGTTTCGAAATTGAATACCCAGCTGGGGGGGGGGGGGGTGTTTTGGCCCAGAGCTGGATTCGGACAGGGTGGAGTCGGCAAATAGAGCCTTGGAAAAAGTGATTTCCATAGTAAATTTGGAACTGCTGCAGGGAGGGGCAGGAAAGCCCGAAAAGAGGGTTGTAACCTGCAGTTGTGGTTCGACACATGAGGCCAGAATTTTTTAAATTAAATTTAAAAATAATTTCAAATTTAAAAGGAAATTTGATTTGGCGCAGCCTTGGAGGGAGTTGGTCCCTGGGCTGCGGAATTCGTACAAGGAGAGGTCATTGGGGTCGGCTTCATGGGAAATTTTCCCCCTTCTAAATTGGATTGTGCCAGTCAGCTGGGGGGCTGCGCTGGAGGGATTTGGACGTGGGGTCCGACTACGGGTGTCGTTATACGACCCGGTCCCCACGGGGAGTCTGCTGGGGTGTGGCATCCCTGGTCCATTGGGGCACCACCCGAGCATTTGCCTCGGGCCTGCAGGGTCACCAGACCCTGGTGGGGGTTAAGACCTCCGGGGGTTCGAGGTGATAACTTGTGGGCACTTACCATCGTGCATCATGAGGACCACTAGGGGAGGTGTTGTAGGCGGCACTTTGGTGGCGGAACCACGCACGGCCAATAAGGGCCTGATGTGGTGAGGGCCCGGGCATGCAGCCTGGCAGCCTCTCCCTGAGGCTCTGAGACAGCCAGCATGTGGTGACCTGCCATGCTGTGCTGGTCTATGGATGGATCATCGATCTCTCTCACTCTCTGAAAAATTGTCTTTATCTATTTGCTGACGACTCCACCCTCTGCCATGACATCCGTCATCCTTCAGACAGGCAGGCTGCAGCCTCTTCCCTCTCTTCAGACCTTGATCAAATAATCACAAGCTGGTCAAACATTTGGAATGTCTTTCAATCCTGACAAATTTCACTCATTATCTCTCTCTGAAAGAACCTGGTGTTGGGCTAGTGGCTAGGGTGCCGGCTTAGGATCCTAGGATCCTGGGTTTGAATCCCGGTCGATCACTGAATTAACGCCAGGGGGGTTGACTCAGCCTCTCATCCTTCCGAGGTCGGCTAATTGAGTACCAGTTCACTGGTAATTCCCTGTTTGTCGTTAAAGGCGGCAAAAAGGGTTGGCGTCAGGAAGGGCATCCGGCCATAAAACATTGCTTCAAAAAGGGGACCGAAAAACAACAACAACCACGGTTCCCGAAAAAGGCCAACCCCCGCTTTGCGGGGAAAAATGGCCTCTAAAGGTGGTTGTTTTTTTTTTTATCTCTCTCTGAAAGGACCGTCTGGCAAAACCCTCCATCTAATTTCTTAACTATTGCATGTTAACCATTTTTCCCATTGCATCCCATCAATATACAGTGCAAGGAGTACTTCCGTACTCCATGATTAAGTGAACCTTACAAAAAGGAAAGACGCTGACTCAACATGATAATAAGTGTAACTTCAATTGGCAGTTGTTTGCAACCCACAACATGGGAACTGTGACAAGAATATGACAATCACCGTTTGCTTTCAACTTGGGTTAACAAGTTCCACCCATAAACGTTTGTCTTTAATAGAGAATCATAAATTATAACGCTTAGCATTGCCTAGCAACCATTAGACCACCAACACAACCACCAACAGACATATTTTAGAACTAGAATTTTTTACATTAAAAATTACTCTGCCTGTAAACTGGTACATAAAGATCTCATTCTGAATATTCATTCTTGATCTACTGGATTTATTTAGCCGTTTGCAAAATGCAAGCACAACCCACTTCATCAAAGATATAAAGCTCGTTTACAACACACATCGTCAAATAAATAAAGCTTGTATTTATTATGTCTGCAAGAAGGATGCACCCGAGTACTGTATCTGCTTGAAGTCTGCATGCCCCTGCCCTACTATATGATTACAGTCTGCAAGCATTCCGCTCTAATATATATATATATATATATATATATATATATATATATATATATATATATATATATATATATATATATATATATATATATATATATATATATATATATTGTTACAGACGCGGCTTAGATGTTATTTACCGAGCGGTTTGGTATGACCACGTCTGCACAAGTTACCCGATTATACCCGAACGTTGACTAATCGCGCTACGCTAGATCAATGAAGGAAAAGACACACGGCTGGGATTAAAATGACACGACACCAGGGATACGGTTCTCAAGACCTCCGGAGGAGATTATATTCGTTCGGAAGGTTAGATTACAACTACAAGAGGGACAGCAAAGGAAGATAGGCACTTAGACACAATCTTATATTAACCCCAACAGACGACAGATAAACGGGACAAAAGGCTGACTCACACGGGGATTGATGGCAAGGAAAGCGGGTATTCGATGGCCAGCACAAGGTGCACCTTGTGCTCAGGGACAGGATAGCGCGGCCCAAAAGATGCAGGAGGTCTCTCAGCGCTCGGAGGTGGCTCTCTTGTCTTCTCAAGCTCGGGGCGCATCTGACCTCACATCCGGTCAGTCGCTGCGTATATCCGGCGGGGAGTGACACGCCCTCGGCTCGTTAGCTCCGCCTCAGATGGAATCGGCTCGTTGCTTCTCATTGGGTGCATGCGGGGGGGTTACCGGCTCCGCCCTTGACGAGGGGCTGACAAGGAGCCCCTTCGTGGTAACCCCATGGAGCGCATGGTCCGGAGCGCATTGTCAATGGCGGCTAACCGAGCCGGTGTGAGGACGCACACTCCCCCGCGCAGCGCCCATTCTCCTTTGTTGTTGTAGTTGTAGTTGTAGTTGTTGTTGTTGTTTGGGGAAGAAGATGGAAGGAGGTATGGGAAGGTCCTAAACTCACTACTGGTGCCATATAATCACATTCTGGTGCAACGAAGAGTCAGAATTAATGGAAAGGAGTCCTTAACTGACATAGACTAAGAATAACTAGCAAGATGTCCGAAAGTTGTCTACGTGAGATGCGGTGGACCTGGGCACGACATTCAATGGGGGAAAAAGGGGAAGGTCGGTTCTACAGAGTGTTGTTTACAGACAATGGGACTAGGGAATGGGGGATTGGGGATAGTTGGGGAGTATTGGGGAAATAGGGGAATATTTACAAGCGGATATGGAGGCCAAATTCCATATTCGCAACAATATATATATATATATATATATATATATATATATATATATATATATATATATATACACATTTATTTATATATATATACATTTATTTATATATATATACATTTATTTATATATATATACATTTATTTTTATATATATATATATATATATATATATATATATATATATACACATTTATTTATATATATATACTAGCCGAAAGCACCTGGCGTTGCCCGGGTTCTTTTTGAACGAATTTACTACTATAATTCAGCTTTTACTCGCAGCCGTAGAAGATTCACGACTATAATTCAGCTCAGCTTTTAATTGCGAAATGGGCCCAGCCCAGCCGAAGCGGCCTCGACCGGCCTCGCCACCTAGCCTGTAACCTTCCCGGGGCCCGGCCCGACATTTTTGGTTCTTTTTGAATGAATTTACTACCATAATTCAGCTTTTACCCACAGCCGTAGAAGATTGACTACTATAATTCAGCTCAGCTTTTAATTGCGAAATGGGCCCGGCCCGGCCGAGGTTGGCCTCGACCGGTCTCGCCACCTAGCCTATAACCTTCCCGGGGCCGGTCCCGACATTTTTTGTATTAGAGGTTTCTTCCTATCTTTCACCGTTCAGGAGATTAGCCTGCACAGACAAAAAACAAAAACTTTCTTTTATAATATAGAGAGAAGAGATTATATATATATATGTATATATATATATTTTTTTGTTGTTTGTTTTTTTGTTTTTTGTAGGATAGCCGAAAGGTATATGCACTCTCCTTTGCGCTGTCTATCCTGAGTTTGAATCTTGACCCATCTCTAAACAGTCACCCATGTTCGCGCTTTCTGAAAGCATCTGGTCAATGCCCGTGTTCGCTGGAACTTCATACAGCACAAGCTTACATGATGGAGCATGCGGGTTCATGGGACCCTAGGTTTCAAATCACAGACTTTGTGCGCTGGAAGGTTCGTTCTCCAATCCAAGCCAGCACGACTCATCAATTAGCCATGAGGAGTCGATGCCTCGCTGCGCTTCGCCAGCACAAAGCTGGGAGCCAGAAAGAAGAGGGTCTCCTCGGGTGCGGCGCTCTGGCAAAGACGCCTCGGTTTATCCCCGTTAATCTGAGAATTTGAATAATTGATGTGTACAACAGCGGGACTCTCCGCACAAAGTGATCGTTTTGTTTCGCGTGTCGTGCGCCGGGGAAGGCCCGGGACTGCCAGTCGTGGTTTCTTGCGAGTTGCTGACGCGCCTCCTCACAGTATCAGGACAGCTCTAGGATGAGCAGAGCTGATGCCTGCTGGATCAGGCTGTATAGGGGGAGATACGTCGGTCAAGTCTTTACTTCGCCAAATCACACATGCCTCTCGTGCAACTTAACAGGTCAGGAAAAATGCCACCCAGGTAGCCAACAATCACGGGACCAAATCTGATGAAGTGTCGGGGGCAGCTGGCATTGTGTCGAGCCGAACTCAGTATGACATCCTTGGCTAACTGGGTAGTTTTGCATCCAATGTTAGCTTGTTGTAGAATGTCTAATTGCTATTTCTTAAACAAGTAGGAGATTGGTTTCATGTAAACCACTTCCTTAGGGACTGAATATACAGGATATGTGTCTACCTGGGATGGCCTAAAATACGCCCTCTCACCTCTGAGCTATCTAGCTCGTGTTCAAATGTTGGCCTAGCTATAAACTGTCATCCTAGTGCTTCTCATGCAGGGCAAGGCATCAATGGCAATACTGCTGAAGCAGTATATTGGCAAGGGATACACTGGGTGGTTTCCCATTGCCTTCCCAGTATTGTTTGTTCATGCTCTATCTCTTTAAATGTTGATCGTTAAGCAAAGAAGCAGGAATGCATACACAGAGATGGATACCTCAATATACCATACGTAAAAACTGAAATTAATCAGAGAAAAGAAAAGTAGCAAGTTGTATTTTCTTAGATATTCCAATTCACACCTCATTCCACGACTTGCTATGTCAGAGTCGTGGAATCGAAATGGCCAACTCTGTGGCCAACTCCTAAATGGTACTCTGTGGCCAACAGCTCCTAAATTATAAACAGATTCATCACCACACAGGTGTTCACATGTCAATTGTGATTTGTGAATGGCCATCAATAAACTGCTTTATTCAATATAATAACGAAAATAGATAACAAATAAACAAAAAGACTTTATGCGGAGCACGATACTTGCAAAATCCACCCCCACCCCCAAGAAAAAAATTCCATTGATACAGCAAATTGTCCATTTCATCAAGATTAAAATTGACAATCTTGATCAAAGCTCGGGTCAACAGGAAGAAAAGTGACGATTTTTCAGATGAAAAATGATGATTTTGTAAGATTGACCTTGAGTTGGCCTTTGACCTTTTGACCTCAAAAATAGTTAGTTTCCCTATTTAGTGACTCAATGTGTTGTTGTTGGAGTGCTATTCAATTTTCAAGTCAATCAGATGAAAATTGAGGATTTTAAAAACTTGGCCTATGTTGACCTCAAAAATAGTTGGTGATTGAATTCAGTGACCATATATGTAAATCCTCTTAGATTTTGAAGTCAATCAAATGAAAATTGGTGATTTTAGAAATTTGGCCTATGTTGACCTTTTGGCCTATGTTCACCTAAAATATAATTTGTGGTTGAATTCAGTGACCAGATATGCAAGTCCTCTTCAAATTTCAAGTCAATCGGATGAAAATTGAGGATTTTAGAAACATGGCAAAGTTGGTGACCTTTGGCCTATGTTGACCTTTTGACCTTTCGACCCCAAAAACAATAGGCTTCTCAATTGGGACGACCTATACAACTTGGTGAAGTTTCGTTACGATCGGTTTAGAATTGTGACCTGTATGCCGGTGACAAACAGACAGACAAACTGACAAACAGACAGACAGAACCACAAACGCAACCGACCAATATACTTGAAAAATCTTCGATTTTGCAAGTAACAACAATAAAAAGACGTAAAATGTCATAGCTCCCACCATGGTTTAGCAATTTTGCTGTACTAAAGGCTGTCAACTTTATTACTTTGATCAGTTTAGTAACAAGTACAGATACATTCAAAGTACACCACCCGCATGCCAAATAATTAAATATCCTACAGCGCGGCATTGCCGGGGTGCCTCCGCCGCCCGGCAATACTGCAGTGCAGCTCATAGAGGCTGCATTGGAAGGGAGAGGTGTACACTAATTGATTGATTAATTGTGTAATTAAAATCAACAAAAGATTATCACAAAATATTTTCTTAATCAATTGGCTAATAGCATAACTAAACCACTAGTGCTTCATCCGAAGATGTATCTTTTAGAAATTCAATTAAATAAGTCATTAATAAAAAATTAAATAATTAATTGATTAATCAATAAATAATTAATCAATTAATCAATAAATAATTAATCGATTAAATGATTAATCAATAAATCAAAAATATCCTTGATAGCCACATCACTTGGTCACTGTCATGTCCAAATATTAGCTTCCAAGCTCAAAAGGTGCCTGAGATATTGGCCAAATGAGAAAGAAAATAAATAAATGATTAATAATGAAAATAAATAAATAATAATCATTAAAAAATTAAATTATTAATCAATTCGGTCACAGAACACATAAACCACCACCATTTCATCAGAATCTGTAACTGATTTTTTAAATTTATTTAGTAATTAATCGAATAATTAAATAATTAATCGATTAATTGATTAATTGATTAATCAATAAATCAAAAATATCCGGCATTTAAATCGGCAAATAAACCCAGCCTCCAAGCTATCGTAACCGATAGGCCACGCCCCGAGCTTCGTCATTGGTCGAGAGGACATGGGGTGTTTCGAGAGATCTCGGCCGTTGTTCAGGGTGACTTCAGGGTGACATCAGAGAGCTGGAAGGTTCGATAGCAAGAAGAAGAAGAGTCTCTCTCTGGCTTTTGTCTCTTGTGGTCGGTTGGTTCTGGCGCTAGGGAAGGAACCAGTTTTTGCTCCGTGTGCGCTTCTGAGAGGAAAACACACACAGAGAGAGAGAGAGAGAGAGAGAGAGAGAGAGAGACTTTGACTTTTTATTACAAAAATATAAAAATACAAGCCAGTCGGTGAAGATACTATTCAATACAGGCACAATAATCAAAAATACAGAAAAGAAAAAGAGATAATGACAGGAAATCAAAACAGTACAATGAACTAGAAAAGAAAAACAACAACAGAAAAACCGACCACACACTGAATCAATCCAAACAAACATACAAATATACCATTAATTCATTCTCCTGCACCATGCAGATCCCATCAAAACACCAGATGTTCATAAACTCATCAATACATTTCTTCCTTTCAGAATCACAAAATTCAAGTTTGAGTCTTGCAGATGTCAAGGCATTAAAAAAGAACAAGACATCACATTGCCCAATCGGCTTTCCTTTCAGTTTTTCCCTCCTCGATAAATAAATTGCCATTTTCGCCGTGGCCACTAAGAACAAAAACAACATATGTACATGTTCTTTCATATCATTGAAACCAAAAATAAATGATCGCAGAGAAAAAGTGATCTTCATTTTTCCAGCCATGTAGTTCAGCCATTGAAATAAAGGCACAAGCCTTGCACAATCAACGTACGCATGGAACACATCCTCTGTGTAAACACAGAACGGGCAACACGTAGATGTGGGCGTGAAATGACTCACTAATTTATTAGACGGAATGATCCAGTGTATCATTCGCCACTGGAGGTCACCTGTCCTTTTGCTTACCAGCTTACTGTATATTGATTCCCATACAGGCTCAGATGGGAGTCCTTCCGGCATTAGCCCTTTCCACCTGGCCACTCCATTTAACGGTGAGTTCCCAAGCAGAACTGCAGTGCATAACCGATACAGGTCTTTACTACTGCATTTCTGAAAAATGTTTTGTCCCTCACTAATTGGGGGCAAATCTCCGTGACTAGGCTGTACCAATAAACCAGGAAAATGCCAGTCATTGGATCTCACCAAAACTTCCTGGGTCCATCTTAGTCCAAGTTGGAAGCTTTTCTTTACTATTTCCTTTAGTACTCTTCCGATTATTCTGTTTGACCATATTCCAGTCATATCAGCTATCTCTTGCACCGTCTTCCACCCCCAACCAGAATCATGGCGGAGGTCCAACACTTTGATTATGCCCGCTGTAATAAAGTGTTGATAAAAGTCTCGGCTTCTTGGAATTGCAGGAAACAGTGGGTTGTAAAAAAGGGGTTCTTCCACAAACATGCTTGTAGCATAGGTTTCTTGCTGGCGACTAGTCGAAAGGCTTTGCCAGGCATTCAGAAGGCTCTGATAGAATGATGGTAGATGAGATGTGTCGACATGTTGGAGTTGGACTAAGAAAAGTTCAGGGCCGTATCCGAGCCCGCTTGCTTTTCGCAGCACGTGATAGGCCAGAAGTCGGCTTGGCAGTCGTTCCTTGTACAGCAACTGCTGTATGGTACACAGCCGAAAAGCCATGATAAGACTTTTTATGTCGATCAGTCCCTGGCCACCTTCAAACAAGGGGCTACATATGACATTTGGTAGCAACCAATGGTGACCACTCCAAAAAAAATCCACGAGTAGCCTCTGCACTGCCTTTAGTAGTGCCTCTGGTGGCTGAAGGCAGATAAACCTATGCCACAGGGAAGAAGCCACCAAATTATTAACCACTAGAACCCTGCTTTTGTAGGAAAGGTGGGGCAGAGCTCGTTTCCACAGTCCCAGTCTTTTTTTGACATGCTCAACAATCCCGTCCCAATTTTTGAGGACGTAATGTGGAGATCCCAGGAAAACCCCAAGGTATTTGACTCCGTCTTCCACCCATTTTAACTTTGTTGGTAGATGCACAGGTGGTACCAGCACTCTTCCAGGTGGAATGTTCTTGAGACAGGGAATCCATAAGGCCTTACTCTTGTCCCAGTTACACTTCAAAGAAGAAGCGAGGCAAAAAAGATTTAAACATTCAACAAGTGCTGGGATATCACTCTTCTTCTTAACAACCACACAGACATCATCTGCATAAGCCGATACAACTACTGAAGGACTCCCAGGGGATACAGTCACTCCTGAAATATTTTTCCTAAATAAAATTAGGAGTGATTCCATTACCAAGGAAAATAACAACCCAGAAACCGGGCATCCTTGTCTCACCCCTCTTTGAACCTGTACCGGAGAGCTGAGTTCGTTATTTATTTTAAATAAACTAAATATATTGTTGTACAACAAAGTCACCTAGGCCCTAAAATTGACACCAAAGCCACATGCTTCTAGCACACGATACAAAAAAACATGATCCACACTGTCAAAAGCCCTTTCCAAATCAAGGAATATTATCCCAAAATCTTTTTCCAAGCAATCACAATCCATTAAATCTCTAATCAAAAAAATATTATCATAAATAGATCTGTTTGGGATACAGTAATTCTGATCATGGTGGACTAGGTCACCGATTACCGTCTTCAACCGACTGGCCAACACTTTCGACAATATTTTGTAGTCCGTACATAATAACGAGACCGGCCGCCAATTCTTTATCTGTCGTACATCCCCAGTCTTTGGAATCAGCGACACCACTGCTCTTCTGAAGCTTAGTGGGAGTTCTCCAAGCACCAAGGATGATTCCAGGACATTCAATAATTCAGGGCCCAAAAGGTCCCAAAAAGCCAAGAAAAATTCTGCCGGTAGGCCGTCAATCCCAGGAGCTTTCCCTGAGTCCATTTCACTTAGGGCCTGCGTTAGCTCAGGCAAAGTAATTGTTGAATCCAGGCCCAGGCACTGAGGCTCAGTTAGGGATGAAAGGTGAGAAGTTAAAAATTCCATGGTTTGCTCACAAACATTTTGTTTTGCATAAACTTTTGAAAAAAACTCTCTAATGCACAACCTTACATCTCCAGGGTTGGCAACCATGTTTCCCCTAAAGTCTTGTACAGAGAAAAGGGTTTTGGGTGACTTATTGACAAAATCCATTTGGAAAAAAGATTTACTCGGGGTGTCTGATACCTTTAAATTGTTTATTCTTAATCTGATTAACAGGCCTGCTGCTTTCTCCTGAATCAGCTCTCTCAGTTGAGCCTTCTTTTCAACCAATAACCTGTGGTCTCTTCTGATATTATCTTTAGCCAGTTTACACTCTAACCGTATAATATCAGCTTCTAAACAAGCCATTGTTATATTTTTTACGTCAGTATCATTTGAAACAAACTGCTGACAAAACACTCTAATCTGAGCTTTTGTGTTATCCCACCATAATGCTAAAGAAGAGAAAGAGGGCTTTCTTGAAAGTTGGATGACCCAAAAAGCACGGAAGGCGTCTTTAAACAAAGCATCTTCGAGAAGACTGGTATTGAATTTCCAGTATGCACTTTTGCATAAGGGTTGAGGGAAAAAGAGGCCCATGGTAACTAAATGATGATCAGAAAACAAAGATGGAAAATGATTTGGAGAGATAACCGCATTCCTGAACTGTGAGTTTATGTACCAACGGTCAAGTCTAGCGAAAGTCATTCTCCCATTGGCACATCGTCCCCAAGTATACTCAGATTTGTTGGGGGTAATGCAGTCTCCATGCATCTAGCACACCCACTGCCGAAAAATAATTTAACAAATCAGTACTACTTTCGGGATGAGGTTCTGCTGTATTTCGGTCTATACTGGGTTTAAGGGTGCAATTAAAGTCACCCCCCATGCAAATACAATTATTGAGATCTATCGACTGCATGTGTCGAATTAAAGATGAAAAGAAAGCTCTTCGTTCCACACTCTCACTTGGTGCATAAACGTTGAATAGTGTAAACCGAAAATTATAAATGACCAGTTCCAATGAAATAAACCGGCCTTTAATCACCTCCTGGAAGAGGCATGACTCAGGTACTAGGCCTGGTCTGAGTAAAAAGGCTACACCAGCAGAAGAAGAAGACATGTTACTAAAAAAACATTGTCCTTTAAAGAGGCGACACCAGTCGTACTCCCCATTTTGAATTATATGGGTTTCCTGGAGTAAGAGTACATCAATTTTCTTGCGCTCAAATAAACTTTTCACCTGAACCTGGCGGTTTTGGCTTGCACCTCCGCCATTCATATTTAAGGTTCCAAAGGTGATTTTTTTCATGGATTATCAAAAGGCGTGAGCGGTTGTTGGGAAATCTCGCTCCCTGCTTTTGTAACAGCCTTTCTAAGCCGATGAAACAGCGACCTTGTTAAATGAAATTCATCCGGCCTCCTAATTATGTCCTTTGCAGCCTGGATGAATGAAATTAAATCAGGAAAATGATCTTTTACAATCACATTTCGGTGTCGGTAGGTGTCATTCAGAAAAGAAATAACGAGTTGAGGGGCTATGGATGACTGATCTGATGAAGATTGAGACAACTCAGTCATCTCAACTTCATCCTCTGAATCTGACAAATCAGAAACAGCTCCGCCCGGGTCACATATATCAGTCTGCCCAGTCCCCATTTTGATTCCAGCCAAGTCCGAAGATTTGCTGGAATGTTCTATGGTAGAGTCATCCTCACTCTGGTACCCGGGACATTCAGCAGGAGCTGAAATCTCGGCTTCACCCTCCTGCAGGGAGATGTTCACTGGCTCAGTTGACGAACCAGTGTCATGATTTAGATCTTGCAGGGGTAAAGAGGAGCTTGGGGCTGAGACATTCCCAATCCGCTCGGTCTCAGCAGGTAGTGAAGGTGGCGGCTCACTAATGGGCTCACCATCATCTTTTGTCTCACCATCTACTTTTTCTCCCAGGTTTTCGGTGCTGCCCGATAATGTTTCAGAATTAATTAATTCAGGTTCCTTCTCCCTGGTGTCAATACAGCTTGTGGACACCTGAGAAAGACGTTCCAGGGCGTCTGCACCCACACTGTCTTTATCCAACACCACCTTTTTCAAAGTAATGTTGGAGTTACAAGCACCAGGTGCTCTTCGTTTCTTTGTCACCACAATGGGATTTTCTTCCATCTCCTCACACCCACACTCACTTGTCCTCACTGCACGTAGCATCTGCCACCACAGGTGGGTTATCTGGGGTTATTTCATTATTTACCGAATCAGCGGTGTTGTCGTTTTCACTAAGACGAACAGGAGTATTATCCCTACTCCTCGAGTGCGAGGGAGTGGCGGTAGGAACCGTTCGGGTATTTCGGTTTACGTTGTTTCGTACGTTAGAGACCGGGGTGTTATCTCTTTTACAATCAGCGTCACTATGACCTGCTTCACCACACCTTACACACGATACCTTCGGACAAAACCTTTTCACATGGCCAAAAGCTCCGCACTGAAAACATGTTAATGAGGCCGATGACGCATACATCTGGTACTCATGGTTGTTCACCTTTACCTTGAACGTGATGTTTAACCCCGTGTCATCGCCTCGATCCGGAAGCACCATATACACCTGCCGTCTGAAGCTCATCACGTGTTTAACACGTTCATCCTGAGACCGGAGCGGAATCATTGTGATTTTTGACACAGCTGTTCCGTATCGGGACAAAACGGACATCAGCTGGTTGCAGGTTATAAATGGGGGTACGTTAGATATGACGACCCTCATCGCCGGAGTGTCCATAGGCGACGCCAAGACAAAGAGACCTGTCTCTGTGGTTAAACCCGCACTAACAACATCGTGAACGAATTTTTCATCGGACACAAATACAACAACTTTTTGATTCATTCTCGACGCTGCTCGTACATTTTCACAACCGATTATTTTCCCCACCGACAAAACAATGTCCTCAGTGTAAATTCCTTCGGGTGGAACACACACAAATGCATGCTTCCTTGTTAAGTTGTCGAACGCCTCTAACCGAGAGCGTGCATTCGCCATCCCAGCGAATTAACACCCCCCACTTGTCCGAACCGGACAAGTAGGTACTAAACCGAAATAAATCAAACTAGAATAAATAATAAACGTGCATTACAAGCACAAAAAGGCTAACAAAGCGTCGTCGAAGCCGGTAGGCCGCACCCAAAATGGGTCCGCTCTCAAACCTCTCTCTCTTGAAGACAAAGGTATAGAAAGGATGAAAACAAAATGCCAAAGTACACAGGATGGAAAGGAGAGGGAGGGGGGGCAGAGGAGGGCAGGAGAGGAGGAAAACTCACAAAGAACTCACTACAACACAGAGCAGTTGCTCACAGCCGCCATGACGCCACGCCCACCACAAATGGCCTGCAGGGGGCGAGAGAGAGAGAGAGAGAGAGAGAGAGAGAGAGAGAGAGAGAGAGACAGACAGACAGACAGACAGACAGACAGACAGACAGACAGACAGACAGACAGACAGACAGACAGACAGACAGACATAGATATATATATATATATATATATATATATATATATATATATATCGAGAGAGAGATAGATATAGAGAGACTTTGACATTTAAACCCTTTTTATTATAAAAGTATAAAACAAGAGTAACACCAAAGCACACTTCAAGGAATTTCAACAAAGTCATAGAAATCCCGAAAGGGAAAAACAATCAGTGCACTGCAATCCAAACAACAGAAAGGGCAAAAATACCAAAAAAAACACAAGGAGAAACCCAGGCATAATTTCTAATTTCATAGTTTCTAAACTAGGCACAATTAATTTTAAATGTACAAATTTACATTCGCATTTGCAAACATGAGGAGAGACGGAAGAAAGAAAGAGTAGGTCAAGACAAGTGAGAGAAAAAGACCGGCAAGGAGAAGCATGGAACAATGTACAGTCACGTGACAAAGTAAGGACACCCCATGTAAAGTTTTGAGTTTTTCAACATATTTCAACATACAGCTATTTGATCTTCATTTCAACAATATTGATAGATAAAGGTGATATAATATAACAAATATCATGAAACATTTACATTTTGTAGTCCATTGTATAATTTAAATAAACATAAATGCAAATTTCGCATGTGGAAAAAGTAAGTACACCCTTGGCTCTAATAGGTGGTATTGCCCCCTTTGGCAGAAACAACCTCAAGTAGGCATTTCTTATAACTGTCTATCAGTCTCTGACACCGACTGGGAGAAATTTTTGCCCACTCCTCCATGCAGAATTCTTCCAGCTGTGCGATGTTTGAGGGGTTTCTTGCATGCACAGCTCATCTCAAATCCCCCCACAACATCTTGATGGGATTTAGATCCGGGCTTTGACTTCGCCATTCCAGAACCCTCCATTTCTTTCTTTTCAGCCATTCCTTGGTGGATTTACTGGAATGTTTAGGGTCATTGTCATGTTGCAAGGTCCACCTTCAGTTGAGCTTCAACGTTCCGACAGATGACCTCACATTATCCTCAAGCACCCTCTGGTACAATGAAGAATTCATAGTGGATTCTATGATGGTGAGCTGCCCAGGCCCTGATGCAGCAAAGCTGCCCCAAACCATAATATTTCCACCACCATGCTTTACAGTTGGTATCAGGTTCTTGTGGTCAAATGCTGTCTTTGGTTTTCGCCAAACATGTCTTCTGGTACTGTGGTCAACTAGCTCTACCGTTGACTCCTCTGTCCAGAGCACATTGTTCCAGAAGTGCTGGTCTTTGCAGAGGTTTTCATTGGCAAACTTTAGTCTTGCCCTGATGTTCTTTCTGGACAGCAAAGGTTTCCTCCTGGCACACCTCCCATGCAGATCAAATTTGTGCAGTCTCTTTCTAATGGTAGACTCGTGCACTTTGACATCAACAGTGGCAAGAGCTACCTGTAGGTCCCGTGATGACATTCTGGGGTTCTTGGAGACTTCTTTCAGCATCTTGCGGTCTCCTCTCGGGCTGAACTTGCTGGGGTTGCCTGGCCTGAACAAGTTGGCAGTTGTTTGGAATCTTCTCCACTTGTAGATGATCTTCCGGACAGTCGAATGGTTGATTTCAATTTATTTGGAGATCTTTTTAAATCCCTTCCCAGAATCGTAGGCATCTATAACCTTCTTTCTAAAGGCCTCAGAGAGCTCTTTTGATCTAGGCATGGTGATGCCGCACACTTCAACAACAAAGAGCAAACCAAACGAAATGTCTGAGGTTTAAATTAGACAGGTTCCTCCACGATCCTCTCTAACGATGTTCTAATCATTTTTACCTGAGCTGGTGCACCTGATTCTAATTTTAGGTATTTGAAGTAGTGATAAATGTAGGGGTGTACTTACTTTTTCCACATGTGAAATTTGCATTTATGTCTATTTAAATTATACAATGGAAATAAATTATACAAATGTAAATGTTTCATGATATTTGTTATATTATATCACCTTTATCTATCAATATTGTTGAAATGAAGATCAAATAGCTGTATGTTGAAATATGTTGAAAAAGTCAAAACTTTACATGGGGTATACTTACTTTTTCACGTGACTGTATGAGACCAACCGAAATATATTATAAATAAATTATTAATTTGTTATCTTGGACTTTACAAGTCCCTTCAACCCACCAGGTCACAATAAAATTTGCAAAGTCGTTTGCAGTTTGGGCATGATTGAATTCAAGTTTGAGCATTGCTGACACCAAAGAACTAAAAAAAAACATAATACTACATTCTTGCATGGGTTCACCGCCCAGTTTTGCCTTCCGTGACAGGTATACGGCAAGTTTAGCGGTAGCGGTTAGGAAACCGAATACAGTAGATGTAGGTTCCTTTTTGAGAGGAAACCCAAAGATGTAAGCCTTCAAAGAAAAGGTAATCCGCAATCTATGGGAAATAAAATTTAACCAATAAAGCAAAGGAGAAAGTCTTTCACAATTAATGAAGGCATGAAACAAGTCTTCCCTCTCCGGACAAAAGGGGCAACAGCCGGAAATGGGGGAAAACAACCGAATGACAGCATTGGAAGGAACAATCCAGTGGGCCAAACGCCACTGGAGGTCACATGTTATTTTAGATATAAGTCCAGCGTACATTGTATCCCATAAAGGCTCAGAGGGGGGACCGGGAGGCAAGAGTCCTTTCCACCGGATAACCCCAGTTATAGGTGGGTCCTCAAGAAGTAGTTTAACACAAGACCTATAGATGCTCTTGCTGCTCATTGCATGGAAGGGGGGTGACCCTGTACTCATGGGGGGCAGATCATTTGGGGTAAAAGACACAATTAATTTTGGTACTGTGGGCTCAACCTCTGCATCCTGGGTCCAATGTAGGCCTAGCTGGTGGCCTCTTCAGATCACCGCTCTTAGTATGTTCCCGATTAACCTCCTGGACCAAACACCTGTTAGGTCCGCCAGCTCGTTCGCAGGTTTCCATCCATGTCCAGAGTCATGCCGGAGATGACACACTTTTAAAATGTTGGCCACTATAAAATGTTGGCAGAAATCGTGACTTCTCGGGATATCGGGGAAAAGTGGATTGAGAAATAAAGGCTCGTGTGCAAACATGTTAGTGCCATACGAGTCTGTTTGACGACTTATCGAAACGCCCTGCCAAGCATTCAAGAGGCTCTAATAAAAGACTGGGAGCAGAGATGCATCAACGTGTTGTAGGTTGGTCAAAAACAGTTCCTGACCGTAACCGAGCCTCCCAGCTCGTTGAAGAATAGAGCAGGCCAAGGGCTTGCCTGGTAAGTGTTCTGCATAAAGCAAGCGTTGGATGGAGCGTAGCCGGAAGGCCAACAGGCGGCATTTCACGTCAACGAGACCATGACCACCCTCGGCCGAGGGACAACATGTGGCGCTGGGTCGAAGCCAGTGGTAGCCTCCCCAAAAAAATCCACCAGTTTTCTCTGAATAGCTTGAAGCAAAACCTCCGGTGGTTGCAGGCAGATGAAACGGTGCCACAAAAGGGTAGTGACTAGGTTGTTGACAACCAGCACATGACCTTTATAGGAAATATGGGGTAGAGCTCAGTTCCATCGGCTCAAATGCTTATCCACCTGGTCAATGATCCTCTCCCTAATTGTTTTGGACATACTGAGGAGGACCGAGGAAGACGCCCAAATACTTGATGCCATCGTTTGCCCACACTAGCTCTGCAGGAAGGGGGGGGTGGTGGTAATAACGATGGCACAGGTAAGTCATTGTTGGGAAAAGGGAACCATAGAGCCTTGCTTTTCCCTCAATTGCATCTTAATGATGAGGCAAGATTGAAGTCCAACAAACACTTTTCCAAAGCGTCACTGTCGCATTTTCTTTTTATGATGACACATAGCTCGTCGGCATATGCAGACAGGGTCAAAGGGGGGTGTCCTGGAGAAAGAACAAGTCCAGGGATATCTTTTCTGAGAGCGATTAAGAGAGGTTCCAAGGCGAGGGCAAATAATAGACCAGAAAGTTCACAACCTTGCCTTACCCCTCTCTGAACCTTTATGGGTGGGCAAAATTCGTTGTTAACTTTGATCAAGCTGGAGATGTTTGAATATAACAAAGCTATGTAGGCTCTAAAATTAGCACCGAGCCCGCAAGCTTGCAACACATGGCACAAAAACTTATGATCAATGCTATCAAAGGCCTTTGCAAGGTCAAGAAACACCAATCCAAAATCCTCTTTGACACATTTACCAGTTAACAAATCTCTAACTAGGAATATGTTGTCGTAGATGGATCTGCCAGGGATGCTGCAACTTTGATCAGGTGACACCAGATCACCAATAACTGTCTTCAACCGGTTCGCAAGGACCTTGGAAAACAGTTTGTAATCCGTGCACAACAAAGAGATCGGACGCCAGTTTGACAGGTGTCGGAGATCGCCGGTCTTTGGTAGCAGGCAGAGTACTGCTCTTCTAAAACTGAGCAGTAATTCTCTGGATAAAAGAGACGCATCCAGAATGTTGAGCAGCTCTGGGCCCAAAATGTCTCAGAATGCCAAAAAAATTCGGCAGGTTGGCCATCGATGCCTGGGGCCTTTCCCGACTCCATCTCAGCAAGTGCACCGGTTAACTCTGGAAGGGTAATTGGAGCATCCAGTTCCAAACGTTGGGCCTCAGTCACAGAAGGAAGATGAGAGGTCAAAACATTCATCATTTCGTGAGAAACCGTTTTGGATTTGAAAAGATCAGAAAAGAAATCGATTACATTTGATCTTATATCACTTGGATTAGTAAGGATGTTCCCCCCTGGGTCCAAAACCGAAGATATGTCGTTGTGGTTTATCTACAGTTTCTACATGAAAGAAAGACTTAGTCGGGGTATCTGAAACCTTAATATTCTGTATTCTTAGCCTAACCAGTGTGCCCGCTGCTTTTTCATGGATCAAATCCCTTAATTGGGCCTTCTTCTCGAGTAGCAACCGATAGTTCACTGCGTTGCTCTCATTGGCCAGCTTGCCCTCTAACCTTAAGATATCTGCTTCTAAGCAAGCCATCGTGATATGTTTTACATTGGTACAGTGTGAATTAAATTGTTGGCAAAATACTCGAATTTGGGCCTTTAGGTTATCCCACCATAGACTAATTGAGGAGAAAGAATATTTTTTTGCACTCATTTCAGCCGAGAAATCGCGGAAGGAATCTGTAAATAAACTATCTTCTAAAAGTTTAACGTTAAACTTCCAGTAACTATTTCTGCTTGTGGGTCGAGGAAAAGAAAGATCTAAGGTTACCATATGGTGGTCTGAAAACAATGACGGAAACAACCTGAAGAGACCGCGATGTTCCTAAAGGGTACATTAATGTACCAGCGGTCGAGTCTTGCTGAAGACAACCGACCATTAGCACATCGACACCAGGTATACTGGGCTACGTTGGGGTGATGCAATCGCCAAACATCAAGTAGACCGGCCGTCTTAAAGAAACGGAATAGATCCGCATGGGAGTCGGGATGGGGTTCTGCAGAATTTCTGTCCTCCGAAGGGTCAAAGGTGCAATTAAAGTCACCACTGATGCACACACATTGGTCAAGATCAAACGATTTCAGGTGATTTATCATGGAGGTGAAAAAGGACTTTCGATCCCTGCTCTCACTGGGTGCGTACACATTGAAAATGGTACAGCAGAAGTTTTGATGTACAAGCTGAAGGGAAATAAGCCGGCCTTTTATGACTTCCTGAAAATAGCAAGACTCAAAAGCTAGACCTGGCTTTAGAAAAAACCCAACCCCAGCAGATGAGGCTGACAGATTGCTAAAATAGCATTGGCCTTTGAAAGTTTGGCACCAGTCATGTTCCACGTTAGGTGTGATGTGGGTCTCTTGCAGTAAAAGAACATTTGCCTTTTTACGATCAAACAAGTTTTTAACTTGGGCCTGACGGAGGTGACTTGCACCCCCACCATTCATATTTAAGGTCGCAAAAGAAATATTTTTCATTCCGTGTTAATGAAATCGACCTGTGCTTGGGAACACTCCGTATCTGCTCGGGTAACAAACTTTCTTAACCTGTGGAATTGAGATCTCGTCAGGTCAAAATCCTCATGCGCTTTGATTATTGAGTTTGCGGTGCAAATAAAAGCTGCTAAGTCAGGTAAATAGTCTTTAATTATGATGTTACGGTGACGATACGTTTCGTTAAGGAAGGTAAAAATGAGTTGAGGGGATACCTGTGAGTGACCTGTCACCGATTGTGACAGCTCGGTTGCCTCAATGTCATCCTCAGACTCGTCAGATAACATGTCGTCAGGTTCTGGGGTATTACCTGCTGCCCCCACGATCTTGTCTGGAGGCACCTTCACAAGTTTCCCAATGTGTTCCCGTGAGCACTCGTTAACACTTTGGTGGATATTTTTTGTATCTGGGATTGGAGCTTCGGTTTGAGATCCCAGCAAACTCAGATTTACCGGCCCCGTTTGTAAAGTGGGAACGTTTATTGAATCCTTAGTCTGATCGGTATTTAAAGGGGAAACAAGCGGAAAACCATTCCCCAGCTCGGAAATGGTAGTAATTTCACTGGAGGTTTCGCACTCGGAAACTTCCAGGTGAGAGGTACAAATTATATTTTTAGGCTCATTTACATAATGAGACTCGTTCGTATCGTTGGCAACGGTATTTATATACTCGGTTAGTGAGGGAATGTCAGAGGGACACTCGAACACTTGTGCACCGGGAATGGTGCCGCCCATGACCGCCTTCTTTGCAGCACCAGCGAAATTGCTTAGCCCTGGTGCTCTTCGCTTTTTAGAATACACTATGGATTCATCGTTCATGGGTTCGGGAAAGGGGGCGATGCTAGTTTTGTCATTCACATCGGTGGGTGTCAACACATTGGAATCGGAGAGCACCGGTGTGTCAGACAACTCATTCGGGGTGTCAGAAGGTACGGTCGGGGTGTCAGAAGGTACGGTCGGGGTGTCAGAAGGTATGGTCGGGGTGTCAGAAGGTACGGTCGGGGTGTCAGAAGGTACGGTCAGGGTGTCAGAAGGTACGGTCGGGGTGTCAGAAGGTACGGCCGGGGGTGTCAGAAGGTACGGTCGGGGTATCAGAAGGTGCGGTCGGGGTGTCAGAGGGTACGGCCCGTGTGACGGAAGGTACGGTAGGAGTGATGGGAGATACGGTCCGGGTGACGGAAGGTACGGTAGGGGTGACGGGAAATACGGTCCGGGTGTCAGAGAGCACGGTCTGGGTGTCAGAAGGCGCGGTGGAGGGATTGGCCTTTTTACAATCTCTTTCATTATGTCCCGATTCACCACACTTTGGACAAGAGGACTTAGGACAAAACCTTTTAACGTGTCCGAATTCTCCACAATTAAAGTATGTTAAGGAGGCTGAGGAAGCATACATGTGGTATTCCCGATTGTCCAACGATACTTTGAAGGATATATTTAAACCCGTATCGGCTCCGCGATCTGGAAGAATCATGCACACTTGTCTCCTGAAGCTCATTACGTGTTTGACACGATCGCTGCGACACCCGAGTGGAATCATTGAGATTCGGGAAACAATTTTACCATAACGAGACAGAACGGATTGGACTTTCTCGCCTGGCATGAACGGTGGTACATTGGATATTGTTATCTTGGTAGCTGGTGTATATATAGGGGATACCGTAATATAATGACCCCCTTTTATCATTAGACCGGTACTAACGACGTCATGAACGAACTTTTCTTCTGACACGAAGACTACAAATTTCTGGTTCATTCGTGATTCCGCTCGAACATTACCGTCTCCTATGATAGATCCCACGGCAAGGATAATGGCCTCAGTAGGAGCTCCTTCAGGTGGAACACGTGCGAATGCATGCTTACGTGTTAAATTTTCGAACGCCTCGTAACGAGAGCGTGTATTCGCCATACCAGCGAATTTACCCCCCCCCCCCCACCCTCCCCCACTTGTCCGAACCGGACAAGAAGGTATCAAACCTAAATAATAAACGTGCATTATATGCACAAAAATGGCTTACAAAGCGCCGTCAAAGCCAGTAGGCCGCACCCAAAATGGGCCCGCTCTCAATCCTCTCTCTCTCGAAGACAAAGGTGTAGAACGGATGAAAACAAAATGCCAAAGCACACAGGATGGAAAAGGAGAGGGAGGGGGGGGGGGCAGGGGAGGGCAGGAGAGGAGAAAATCACACAACGGACTCACCACAACACAGAGCAGTTTCTCAGAGCCGTCATGACGCCACGCCTGAATCGCAACAGCTGGCAGGGGGCGACAGAGAGAGAGAAAGAGAGAGAGAGAGAGAAAGAGAGAGAGAGAGAGAGAGAGAGAGAGAGAGAGAGAGCGGTTTGGATAACTTTTATATAGGAAGCAGAAGAGCATGTCTCCATCTCTCTCTCTCTCTCTCTCTCTCTCTCTCTCTCTCTCTCTCTCTCTCTCTCTCTGCTGCTTCTGGTTGAGCAGGATGGGCACGATATCTGGCTTGTGGGGCTCGTGAGGAAAGCCGTAGGAGCTTTTGTTGGAACATTTGGCGAAGTCGGTGGAGGGGTGTTGGTGGACTATGCTGCTTTTCGGGGGAGCTGGAGCTGCGTTGGGTTTGGCGGTGGAACCGAGTAAGGGCCGTTTGACTTTTTGCTTCGCTCCTGGGCGTTTTCGACGCGGGGTTTCGGCGCCATTGTCGGAGCGCTTGCCACATGGTGACTTCGGGGTTCAATGACCACAAGGCTCCTAAAGGCCATTTCTGGATGCAAAGCTGAGTGCCGGCCGGATTAAAACATTTTATTTTATCTTTCCCCTTTTTTTAATGCAGGGAGATGTCTCAAATTACAAATTACATTTACCTCACCTTTCATTTTTATCGCATTACATTTATTTTTATTAAATCATTATCGTGGTACTTTCATTTGTTGTGTCATGTGTGTACACATTCGTTGTGGGTTTCGGGAATCGACCCATGTGCTTCGTTCAGGTAAGCACCTCACCGCCTTCTGTCCCGTGCATGCCATAAAAACCACCGCCATTATTTGGCCGTTTGCCTCGGGAATTAAGGACCGTCCCACTATCCGTCAAAGGCTGGTGTTCACCGGCCATGGATTTGACAAGATGTATACTCATGTATTGTCTTTGTGCAAGGTTTGAACAAAATCGGACCATGCATGTCCGATCTTTTATCAGCCATCAGTCAGCCATCTTTGATCGCATCACGAGACAAAATGATGTGCATATGGACACCGTCATACATTATCTTTGTTCCAAGTATGAACAAAATCGGTCTGCACGGACGGACAGACGGACAGACGAGACCAAATCCATAAGCCCCCGTTTCAGACCAAGTCCAATGGGGGCTAATAACCAAAAATTAATTGACAATAAATAACATTCAGTCAGCCAATAAACTGCTTCGGCAGCACCACCGCTCTGTAAAGAGTATGGTGCAGGTTTATGTGTGAATTCATGACGGTTCATTTGTGGACATGAACATACAGTCACGTGAAAAAGTAAGTACACCCCATGTAAAGTTTTGACTTTTTCAACATATTTCAACATACAGCTATTTGATCTTCATTTCAACAATATTGATAGATAAAGGTGATATAATAGAACAAATATCATGAAACATTTACATTTTGTAGTCCATTGTATAATTTAAATAAACATAAATGCAAATTTCGCATGTGGAAAAAGTAAGTACACCCCTACATTTATCACTACTTCAAATACCTGAAATTAGAATCAGGTGCACCAGCTCAGGTGCAAATGATTACAGCATCGTCAGAGAGGATCTTGGAGGAACCTGTCTTATTTAAACCTCAGACATTTAGTTTGGTTTGCTCTTTGTTGTTTAAGTGTGTGGCGTCACCATGCCGAGATCAAAAGAGCTCTCTGAGGCCTTCAGAAAGAAGGTTATAGATGCCTACGAGTCTGGGAAGGGATTTAAAAAGATCTCCAAACAATTTGAAATCAATCATTCGACTGTCCGGAAGATCATCTACAAGTGGAGAAGATTCCAAACAACTGCCAACTTGTTCAGGCCAGGCCACCCCAGCAAGTTCAGCCTGAGAGCAGACCGCAAGATGCTGAAAGAAGTCTCTAAGAACCCCAGAATGTCATCACGGGACCTCCAGGTAGCTCTTGCCACTGTTGATGTCAAAGTGCACGAGACTACCATTTGAAAGAGGCTGCACAAATTAGATCTACATGGGAGGTGTGCCAGGAGGAAACCTTTGCTGTCCAGAAAGAACATCAGGGAAAGCCTAAAGTTTGCCAATGAACACCTCGGCAAAGACCAGCACTTCTGGAACAATGTGCTCTGGACAGATGAGTCAAAGGTAGAGCTATTTGGCCACAGTACCAGAAGACATGTTTGGCGAAAACCAAAGAGAGCATTTGACCACAAGAACCTGATACCAACTGTAAAGCATGGTGGTGGAAATATTATGGTTTGAGGCAGCTTTGCTGCATCAGGGCCTGGGCAGCTCGCCATCATAGAATCCACTATAAATTCTTCATTGTACCAGAGGGTGCTTGAGGATAATGTGAGGCCATCTGTCGGAGTGTTGAAGCTCAACCGAAGGTGGACCTTGCAACATGACAATGATCCTAAACATACCAGTAAATCCATGAAGGAATGGCTGAAAAGAAAGAAATGGAGGGTTCTGGAATGGCCAAGTCAAAGCCCGGATCTAAATCCCATCGAGATGTTGTGGGGGGATTTGAAACGAGCTGTGCATGCAAGGAACCCCTCAAACATCGCACAGCTGAAATAATTCTGCATGGAGGAGTGGGCAAAAATTTCTTCCAGTCGATGTCAGAGACTGGTAGACAGTTATAAGAAACGCCTACTTGAGGTTGTTTCTGCCAAAGGGGGCAATACCACCTATTAGAGCCAAGGGTGTACTTACTTTTTCCACATGCGAAATTTGCATTTATGTTTATTTAAATTATACAATGGACTACAAAATGTAAATGTTTCATGATATTTGTATATTATATCATCTTTATCTGTCAATATTTTTGAAATGAAGATCAAATAGCTGTATGTTGAAATATGTTGAAAAAGTCAAAACTTTACATGGGGTGTACTTACTCTTTCACGTGACTGTAATTTACTCTGGCCAGATTTGATACCTTGATTATTTCCAGTATATTTTTCATATTACATTCACATCATATCGCTGCTGATAGCATAATTTGGTTGGAAGGTACGCATGATGGTGTCACTGATGCAGTGCCCCCTGTAGGTTATTTGGTCAGGGTGCCAGCGATAGCTCACCTAGAACACCGTGCGATCTCCCAGAAGAGCGACCTTTATTTATGAGTAATAATAGAAATGTTGAAATATTAGCTTATATTGCTCATTTTAAAAACAAAATGTACCCACAGCCATAATAATGCAAGAAATTAGTCCAGCAGTAAACGGTGAAAATTGGTAAGGGAATAAGGGTATAAATTAGGTCAAGAATGTGGTCAGGTGGATTCTTAAGCGGTGGCTGGACTAGGATCTATAAGGACAAGGAATGTGATATACAGGTCAGCTACCGCAAAACAACGAGGCGGAGTAGAAATAGGGATATTGGACGGGGAGGGACTGGGAATATAATCGATGAGATGTAGCTCAGACTAGTACAGGGATATGGCTGGGCTGTGACTGACATGGAAACGCAATGTGCAAAGCGTACCAAAATGAGGACGACGAGTATTTTATCAAGCCATAATAGCTCACCCTCCCTCATAATCCTAATGTCATGAAACTTTAATGTCTTACTGAGCTCTGAATTGCTGTCTTAATTAGAAATGAGCTCAGAAAGGTCCGACATGCAGATTCTTCCAATTTTCAACTCTTTAACGTTTATTATGTATGTGTGTGTATATATTGTTGTGGTTTTTAGAACCCTCCACTTGGCAATTTTTTGTAAATGTTCCCTTATAAATAATCCCCTGTAAATACTCCCATTGTTGGTGTGAAGGTCAAAGGTCGCACCCTAGTTAGGCCACGAGCAACACGTAGCAAACCATAGGCTTCTTCTTTAGTTATTTCATTAGTATGTGTTTCAGGTAAGGATCTGTTTCCAATAGTTGAATCTGCGTTGTATTAATCAAATAACCTATGCCCCTTCAATTATCCCCAATCTCTCTCTCTCTCTAAAGTGCCAGTAGTCGTATTGCCGTCGTCGCTGCCTTTTGGTTTGTTCCTGCAAGCCGCCATAAGCCACGTGGCAGAGTGGGAGAAAAAGGGAGGAGCGGCCAGGAACATAGGCGTGGCCCCATCAACGCGTCATGAGGGGAGGTAACAATGAACCCTCGTGACCAATCCGGGCCAAGGCGTGTTCACTGGTAGGCGGAGCGAAGCGGACACGGCTTGATACGCGAGGCTTGTGATAAAAGCGCGAGCGCAAAGCCCTTTCACAGAGATGCGGGGGAGATCGGCAGATGCGAGGAGAGAAGATCGGCAGCTGATCGGCAAACTTGAGCGAACAGCGCAGAGGCGGCGAATTATAAGAACATTGCGCGGAGGATCGCTTGGGACGATCGTGTGATACAAACTGCCGTTGGTTTTGAGAGCGTTCGGCATGCTATACGTACGCGCATTCCAGCCCCTCGAATTTGTAAGGTCCGGTCGTGCGCCAACGACACCAGCTGCCTGCCATTCTTCGCGGCGGACCCGGAGCCTGGAACCATCTGCTTGGACCCTTCTCTTCCTTCCCACCACCACTACCCCATTCGTGTAAGTGTGTTTGTATTGTCATGGGCGTGTTATATAAGAGTGTATAAGGTTGCCCTATGTCCTTTTATTTCCTCTTCTTGTATATTCCCTTCTTTCGTTTCCTCTTTTAGATAAAACCACCGTTTAGAGGCCATTGGTTTTATCTAAAAGAGGAAACGAAAGAAGGGAATATACAAGAAGAGGAAATAAAAGGACATAGGGCAACCTTATACACTCTTATATAACACGCCCATGACAATACAAACACACTTACACGAATGGGGTGGTGGTGGTGGGAAGGAAGAGAAGGGTCCAAGCAGATGGTTCCAGGCTCCGGGTCCGCCGCGAAGAATGGCAGGCAGCTGGTGTCGTTGGCGCGCGACCGGACCTTACAAATTCGAGGGGCTGGAATGCGCGTACGTATAGCATGCCGAACGCATATATGCCGAACATATGCCGAACTCTTTTAGATAGTTAATAAACCATATTTGTTCTTCCTTCACCCTTCTTATTCTTTGGCTTCCTCTCGTCCGATCGTCTTTGTCTTTTCCCCATTGAATATCGGTGGCACGATATAGGAACCGCCCAGAATCGGGTTAGTCTTTTTGCTAACGGCTCGGATCATGGATTGCTAAACCGCTCGGCAATTACCATCACATCCGCGGTTCGAGCAGGGACTCATCTCCCTGCTTTGCGGAGAGATTGGTGAAGGTATTTGGGAAACCTTTGACCAATCACCCTGGCCAATCTCATCCCGCAAAGGAGCGGGATAGTTCCAGGACCGGAGACGGCCAGCTTAAGAAGACAAGGGGATTAACCCCCCCCCCCACCCCCCTTGCTAACGGGAATGCCGTACTCTGAGATCCGCAACAATATATATATATACTGTATATATATATATATATATATATATATATATATATATATATATATATATATATATATATATGTATGTATGTATGTATGTATGTATGTATGTATATATATATATATATATATATATATATATATATATATATTATATATTGTTACGGACACGACTTAGATGTTGCTTGACCGAGCGGAATGGCCGCCGTGTTCGCACAGTTTACCCGATTACACTCGAACGTTAGCCGAATCGCGCTATGCTAAATCAATGAAGGAAAGGACACAACGGCTGGGATTAAGGCAACGACACAAGGGGTACAGTTCTCAAGACCTCCGGAGGAGGATATAATATTGGTTATGCAGAACGGTTGGATTACACGGCAAGAGGTAAAGCACAGCAAGATGGGCACTTAGACACAGTCTTATCTAAATCCCGACAGACCACAGACAAACGGGACAAGACTGACTTACACGGGGATTGATGGCAGGGGAGGGCAGGCAGTCGATAGCTCAAGGTGCACCTTGGCTCAGGGGCAGAATCGACCCGGTCCGGTCCAGAGAGGCGGGAGGTATTTCTCAGCGCTAGGAGGTGGCGTCCTTTCTTCTTCGTAGCCGAGGCACATCTGACGTCACCTCCCTCTTCCTGCGCATGTCCAGCGGGGAGTGACACGCCCTCGGCTCGTTAGCTCCGCCCCAGATGGAATCGGTCCGCAGCTTCTTATTGGGTGCGGGGGGTTACCGGGCTCCGCCCTTGACGAGGAGCTGACAGTGAGCCCCTGCGTGGTAACCCCGTCGGAGCACATGTTCAAAGGCGGCTAACCAAGCCGGAGTGAGGACGCACACTCCCCGCGCCGCCGCCGCGCCGCCGCCGCTGTTGTTGTTGTTGGTGTTGTTGTTCCATGAGGAAGAGATGCGGGGAGGTATTGGGAGGTCCTAAACTTACTAATGGTGCCATACAATCATCTGGTGCAACGAAGAGTCAGAATTAATGGAAACGAGTCCTTAACTGACATAGACTAAGAATAACTAGCAAGATGTCCTATAGTTGTCTACGTGAGATGCGGTGAACCTGGGCACGACATTTAATGGGGGAAAAAGGGGAAGGTCGGGGCTACAGAGTGTTGTTTACAGACAATGGGACTAGGGAATGGGGGATTGGGGATAGTTGGGGAGTATTGGGGAAATAGGGGAATATTTACAAGCGGATATGGATGGAGGCCAAATCCCATATCCGCAACATATATATATATATATATATATATATATATATATATATATATATATATATACACAAAGAATTAAGTTAAGCACCCCCCCCCCCCCGTTTTTTTACAACCTCGCACATTACAAGTTTGTTGTCGTCAAAACAGTGTAATATACCCATGATATTGCTATATTTTCTGGAGAAGTGATATTATGGTCACATAAAAACATAACAATCATGCCGTTTTCAATATTTTATTCTGAATAATGTAAGGTGAAATTTTTTGGGAATTTTAGGCATATTTTCACCTCAATTTAAGTATGGAGCTATAGGTCCATCACGGACAGTGTGGATGACGTTTATGTTTTCTAACGTACAGTCATTGTTCTGAGAAGACCTCTAGCGATCTTTGCGTCAATAACGTGTGTAGGACCCACGTGATCGGATCACTGACTCAACCCTACGTCTCATAGACCCTGTAAGCCGTCGTATGCGTTGCTGTGGCAGGTTGAACCCCCTCGAGCACGTTTGGGACATGTTGGGACGACAAATTGCGAAGATGGTCCCTCCAATAGCCAATCTGGATGAATTGGAACGTGCATTACATCGGGAATGGAACAACCTGCCACAGCAACGCATACGACGGCTTACAGGGTCTATGAGACGTAGGGTTGAGTCAGTGATCCGATCACGTGGGTCCTACACACGTTATTGACGCAAAGATCGCTAGAGGTCTTCTCAGAACAATGACTGTACGTTAGAAAACATAAACGTCATCCACACTGTCCGTGATGGACCTATAGCTCCATACTTAAATTGAGGTGAAAATATGCCTAAAATTCCCAAAAAATTTCACCTTAAATTATTCAGAATAAAATATTGAAAACGGCATGGTTGTTATGTTTTTATGTGACCATAATATCACTTCTCCAGAAAATATAGCAATATCATGGGTATATTACACTGTTTTGACGACAACAAACTTGTAATGTGCGAGGTTGTAAAAAAACGGGGGGGGTGCTTAACTTAATTATTTGTGTATATATATATATATATATATATATATATATATAAATTTTTGGCTAATGTGCAAAATAAAGAGATACTTCTGGAAAACGCACAGAAGTTTAACAGAGTACTGTCCGTGAATTGAGTTCGATATCAGTTTACATCACTTTCAAGGATCAATTTATTTGCTTCGAAATGTCAAATGTGGTTTTTGTTTCTTTTAAAGGTCACATTAACAAAATCTAGAATAATTTCAAACATAATTCCAATGAACTTTTGGTTCTAAGTCATCTTGAAAAGTAAGTTCACCCCCACAAAAAATATATTCCATATTAAATGCCAAGTCTGTATATATATATATATATATATATATATATTGTTACGGTTCGCGGTTAAGGATGGTATGTTTGCCGAGCGGAGGCACCGCGACCTAACAGTTTCCCCGATTCACCCGATTCACTCGAACGTTGGCCGTATCGCGCCACCGCTATTCAATAAGGGAAAAGACAAAGACGACACGGATGTGAAGAAGAGGAAGACGAAGGCAGAAAAAGGTTGGCAATACTACTAAATTTATTTACTATTTACAGGCTCAAAATAACCAAGGAGAAGGAAAGATAAGAAAATAATATACAGAAGCTTTTAGAAACACAGGGAAAATACTAGCTTATACAGACTTAATTGAATACCCAGGACAGAACAAACAGAACAAACTCACGTACACGAATGGGGAACTTGTAGGCAGGAATGGCTGGAAGGAGAGGAAAGTCCAATGGGTCCAGCAGCATGATCGGCGCGTTGGGCAGCCGCCGTTCCTTCGCGGCCCTGCTCAAAACCGCCGTCCAGGCCCCAAGCGGCTGTCGAGTGTTGTTGCTGCTGTGGACGCTGCTGCTGGCGAGCAAGGCGACGAATAGCAGGCTTTGTGCTTCCCTGGATGATCTCTTCTCTTGGACCTCACAACCCAGCTCTGCCTTGGACCCTTTCAACTCAGCTCTGCCTTGGACCCTTTCAACTCAGCTCTCCTCTGACGACCCAGCTCTTTTCTTTGCACCTCACCACGCAGCTCAGCCTTTGTCACTCTTGCGTGCGCGCTTTTATAACGCCGCCGGCGATTAAGCCGCGGGCCTTCAGGACACGCCCATCGGTGTGCTCACCTCGGCCCTGGTTGGTCGCGCGACCCTCTGGCTCCGCCCTTGATGACGACGGGCGGGCACGCCTTTCTTCCCCAACCCTGCCTCGTGGCCAATGGCGGCAATTGTTGGTTGGCAATGCGAATGGCAATTGACGAAAGGGGAAATGGAGGTTTTTGGGAATGGGAATGAAGGGAATCTATCTTTTTCACTTGGTGCAATGGAGTGTCATGTTAATGGAAGACAAGGCCTTACCCTAAAACACATAATAAAGATATAAACTACTGAACAAGGGTTTTATCGTGTCCTTCAATGTGTGTTTTATGGAATTAACTACCGGGACGCCCTTTTAACCTTTACACAACACTGGAGGCAGGAGGGGCCAGAATCAAACAATGTTACACAGCAATTTACCACAATACAACACAATAAAAAAAAATACAATCCTCATATCTGCAACAATATATATATATATATATATATATATATATATACATATGTGTGTGTGTGTGTGTGTGTGTGTGTGTGTGTGTGTGTGTGTGTGTGTGTGTGTGTGTGTGTGTGTGTGTGTGTGTGTGTGTGTGTGTGTGTGTAGCTTTTCACAATTGTTTTATGCAGCTTTATTCAGCTAGAAAAGCATGGGAGGAGTCTCTGTCCCTCTCTCTGCATATATATATATATATATATATATATATATATATATATATATATATATATATATATATATATATATATATATATATATATATATATATATATATATATATTGTAACGGTTTTGAGAAGTGTAACGAATTTGAGAAGTGTAACGGTTTTTGAGAAGTGTAACAATTTTGGAGAAGGTGTAACGAATGTGAAAAGTATGGTTTTGTTGTGTGTAACACCCTCGTAATGTAAATAATGGTCGCAGCCGTCCTCCTAGTTAATTCCATGAAACTTACACACAGGCCACGATATATCTTTTTAAATAGTTTATTTCCTTATTCCATGTAGGCTAAATATGTGTTTCCCACTAGATTGACTCTGCATTGTATCAAACGAAATAAGCGTAGGCCCCTTTCAATTTCCCCAATCATCTCCGCTCCCCAAAGTTCCTTTCAAAAGCGGTGCGAGTGGTGTTCAATCCCGCAAGCCGCCATTGCCCATGTGCTCATCTCGGAGAAGAGGGGGGTAGGAGCCGCCAACTCACAGGCGTGGCACGTCGTCATGATAAAAGGAGGAATCGGACAGCCCTAACAGCCAACCAGCACCGCGGTTAGCGACCCGGTAGGCATGCCCTCGCAGCCGGCGGCTTGATTCCGCCCCGAGTAATAAAAGCGACTGGAAGGGACTGCTTCGAGAGATGACGTGAGAGATGACATGAGAGAGGACATGAGAGATGAGCTGTGAGCTGTGAGCTGTGAGCTGTGAGATGAGAGACGCTCTAAACCAAAAAGGAGAGATACTTGGAGAGGAAACAAGCTTTGGAGAGACGCGCTGAGAGGAGGGAGACGGCTCCACCAGAAGGAGAGGAGCAGGTGTGACCGAGCCAGCGCGTGACGTCTACAGCATCAGCAGCGTCGACGCGACCGAGGGTTTTCCCGCCAAAAACGCGAAGAATTGGGAGCTGCTACCTCCAGCCCTACCGGTTGCAGGGACCTGACCCTGCCTCCCTCTCCAGCAACCCACCTCCGCCATTCCTGCCTGCAATTTCCCCCGTGTAAGTGTGAACGTCGTCTGTCTTGAATGTTGTCCTGGGGTTAAGTAAATTGAATAGTATAAGTTAACGATTCACTGTGTGACTGCTTCTTCCATCCATTGCTTGTGAATAACTTTGGTCGCTCCTTCTTTTTGCTTGTGTGTGTATAATAAATCTGTTCTTCCTCCGTACTCTGTCTTCTTTTCTCTCTTCCTTCTCTTTCGGTCGCTTTAGAGGTTTCCCGATTGAATATCTGTGGTGCGATCTGGTCAACGTTGGGGGAGTCGGGCCAATTGGGGATCCTGTAACGGTCGCGGTTGGACCATCCGCTCGGCCCATCATAACATCTAAACCGCGATCCGTAACAATATATATATATATATATATATATATATATATATATATATATATATATATATATATATATATGCATATATATATATATATATAATTATAATATATATATAATATATTGTTGCGGTTTTGAGAGTGTACATATAACATCATTAACGGTTAAAGGTTTGCCCCCACAGTTAGTCCACAAGCAACACGTAGGCCCATTTAGAACATTAGTTATGTCATAGTATGTGTGAGGATAAGGCCATTTGCCTAGTATAATCTGCGTTGTGTAAAAGAAATAAGATAGGCCCCGTTCATTTTGCCTCCACCCTCCAAATCTACCTCGTTGGGCAGAATCCATCCCGCGCCCTATTTTGGCTATGGCACCTCGCATTAGGATGCTCACTAGTCAAGGGACATGAGGTAGGTCTGAGAGAGGGAGGAGCGCGGCGTTGAGGTTGAAGCGGAGGAGACAGCAGCGGTAAGAGCCACCAGCCAATCAGGGCTCGGGTGACATGGCGAGAGGGGCGTGGTGAGGGCGTGCCTATATAAGCGCACGCACAAAGCTCTTGAGAAGGACTCGTGCGGAAGAATCGTTGCAACAGGACTCATGCAACAGGACTCGTGCAACAGGACTTGTGCGAGAGGACTCGTGCAGAAGAATCGTTGCCACAGGACTGTCAGAGGACTTGCATGATTTGCGCATGATAAAGGACTTGTTGGGGGAGCGCACTGTAAAAGAACTTATTGGCGAGGACTCGTGCGACAGGACTTCTGCGGGAGAGGCGCTTTGCTATTGAACTTGCATTGGGAGCACCTATTGAACTTGCATTGGGAGTGCCTATTGAACTCGCATTGGGAGCGCATATAGCGCTGGTTCATCTATTACGTATGCGACCGTGGTCGCAAGTAACCGCCCAGCCAGCCTTACCGTTCGCCCCGTAATTGTCCGATCCGCGCCAACGACCCACGGGGGAGCTTCTGCCGCCCTGATCATCTGCTTCGCGGTATGAGTCGGGGACCGGAGTGAACTGCCTGGACGCTGTCAGGGAATAAATATTCATATTGACAGTATTGCTAGAATATATCTCAATGTGATCGTGTGTAAAGTGGATTATGTTTTACTTTACGAATGAGCAAAGAGCATAGAACTAGAGTTAACAGGTGGTCGGGAGAGTTAATTTCAGACAAAATGTGTAACGCTCTTGGACCGCCATCTGTTTATCAAAATAGCCTCTGTTCAGTTCACTGCACACAGGCTGCAAATTCTCCCTCAGCAGGTCAGAGCATTTGACCTCTTGAACAGAAATAAGTGCTCTCAGTCGCTCAACATAGAAAGCTGGCCAAGAGAGAGCCAAATAAGGTTTTGGATAAGGGAACCAGAGACACCCTGCATGCTCCGCAACATCAAAGGAGTTTGGGGCTTTAAAACCAAGAGAAAGTTGCGATTAAGAGCAGAGAGAACTGGGAGAGTGACGGAGAAGCAGTGGACTGGGAGAGTGACTGAACAACTGAAGACCAGTTGACCTGATCAACCAACTGGAGACTGGTCAACAACTGAACGAGGTTCAACAAAAGACCTACAGAAGGAGCTACAGCCATGACCGACAGAACAACGTCATTAATATCTAATTCGTACATCTATCTATAATTCCACTAATCTCTGTGTGTATGTATGTATGTATGTATGTATGTTTGTCTGTGACCGCTGTTTCTCGACAACCACGGGTCCGATATACTTTAAACTTGCCAGGTATATTGCTGGGGACCCGAGGATGTGCCTTTTCAAGGTTTCATATTAATCGGACAAGTAGTTACCGAGCTATGTCCAAAAAACGATTCAACCAATCAGAGAGCAGCGAGCTATCACGTGTGCCGAACGTGCCGAACAGACTCTGCCTCGGACGGCACATTTGAGAGCGTATTCATTTATTTCACGTTGGCAAACTATGTTGCCGCTATGTTGGCGTTAAACTATGTTTTAAAACTAATTAAAACTAATTTGCGATTCTTTCGCTTTCCTGCGCGTTTGTGCACGCTATGGCGATTTCTTTACCAAACTCCGCAAGCCGTTCGCTTTGGACCAAACCATTTCATGTAAATAGAGGGGGGGGATTGTCACCGTACTCGCAAGCCGTTCGCTTTGGACCAAACCATTTCATGTAAATAGAGGGGGGGGATATAATTTTAGATATAGATATAGTACGGGCATGCCCTAGTTTAGTGAAATACAGAAAAACTCTCAAAAGTGAATAAAACATTGATTTTGCTATAACGAGTTTCTGGAAGTTTCTGAAGTAGAAAAGCAGTTAATTTATTATTCTACAAGTTGGTGGTCCGTAATGGAGTCAACTCCACAGAATAAGGTAAGCTTTTGTTTGTTATCTGTGTAGTCTGATGTTAATCTGCGCAAAATTGTCCAGTGTTTGAGTTTTGTGTATTTTTGTTGATATGTGGAAGGTGGAAAAAGCCACGAGGCACACCTCCTCGAGGGAGGACCGCTTGGTCCCTTCGGGGTCTTAAAGGTGTGAAAAGATTTGAGAAGTCATGACGATTAAATTTTAAAAAATAATAATAATAATAATAATAAATTGTTTTTTTGTTTTTTTCTGTAATTTGAAATTTTTTTTCGGTACATTCTACGACTGCAAAGAGCCACTAACGAATCCCGGGACGTTAGCGAAAAGGGTGCTGCATTCGTCCAGTCATGAAAATATTTTGTGTATGAATATGCTTATTGTGTATTCATTTGATTTCATACGTGATTCCAGTTCAATGGTCTGCGTCACATATCTGCCCGTTCCTTTTGTATGATGATTCAAATATTGTTGGGTTCCTACGGTTGAGACTTATATAATATTTTTCCTGTGGTGAGCCTCTTCTTTGATGTGGTCACGAGGGACGAGTCGATATGCTCTCGCACAAGTTGAACAGCAATTTTTTAAAACGATTATCTGAGGATTTTTAAATAACTAGCGATTTTTGTACAAAAACTGCATTTTATACAGTATACAGTGCTAAGGGAAAATCGGCTGGCTTCGATTTTCAAACATAAATTCCCATTGTGCTACAAAAGTGAGTTTAGCATTGTCATAAAAGTTAATCCGACACGTGCTAGTCTGCACGAGTCGATGGACGGTCTAAGAATAGGCATTCTTTTCCACTTCCAGCCGGGCACGTTGTAAAATGCGTGCAGGCAGGTTGCCCATGGCAACGCTTGGTGTTGCGTCTTGGTCCCTGTCCACTTCTTACATATGGGATCAGAAACGATTTTTTTTTTTTAATGTAACCTCTTTCACCTTCTCCTGCCCTACACCCCCCAGCCAAACACATTTGGGAGACAATTGTAATTACATATGTAAGTTACAGATGAGTATTGGGGAGGTCATAAAGGAATTTATTGCAATAAGATACCATGCCATGTGGCAAGGCAATTAACTGGACCAAAACACAAAATTGTACCTGTTTGATGAAACAAAACTTAGATCTGTATATATATGGGTGAATTTACAGGTAAATGGATTTGGTGACCCTTTCAAGTGGTGAACTAACATCACGTCCTTTCCCTCCCCACCCCTTTTCCATTTCCTATCCCCTCCACCCCAATCCTAATCCTCACCCCATCCTGCCATCATCCTCCCCACCAAGTCATGTTATTACAGATTGTGAGGCATGTATAGGAGTGCGTTGATTGTATGAGATTGGATGGGATTGCATATCCCATATGGATCCCATATTGATTTGGCATATCACCTCATTATGTGGTCTTGCTGTGTTTTTGTGTGTGTGGGTATGTGTTTTTGCACCCCTCTTTCCCCCCCTCCTCCAACCATGGCCCCAATACTGCTAAAATAATTTGTGAAATGGTACGACACAGTTTACATCATTAGATAATATACAGATGAGTGTATGGCTTGCACAGAAGTTTGAGAGGGACAATAGTATCCACCATGAAATCTCTCACAGCCTTGTAAGGGAGAATAAGTGCAGCCAATAATACACAGTTATTTTTTAGAAAAATACAATGAGTGTCGTATTTCGCATAGTATTAATACCCCTAAGGGAGCCCCGCCCCACCCCCCCAGCCTCATCCCTCCCTTGGCATTCTGCCACTTCTCCTCCTCCCTTCCCCACCCTTCATCATTAATGATCAGTGGTCTTGTTCATTCTCAAAGTTTGTTGAAATGACTGATTATGGTATGACTCTGATTATGGTAATGCATTACAAATTACAATTTACAATTTTTTTACAATTATAATTTATAATTGCCAATTTACAATAATGGTAAATTTTCATTTACAATTTATAATTACAATGATTTACAATGAAAATGGTTTTACAGTCATGAAAATTGCTATGATTGTCAGGCATGTCATCATTGGGTTTTGATGTAAATTGATTGCATGGACTTTAAGGATAGCTTTACAGCCCTGCAGGATTAATGATGTATTACAAGTTACAAAGTTTGTTGGAAGGTTGCACTTTCAGTGTGATTGGATTACATTGGTCAATATTATGAATTAATTGCCATTCATTGGTATGGCATTTCAGGAATCTTACAACATTTTAATTATCAAGCACTTTGGGTACCCAATGAACTGGTTCATATCTGTCTGATCAATTTGGTTGATTGTCTCACAAATGAAGGGTTGAATTGCCTTCAGTGGTTGTTAAACTTGCATTTGTGACCAGACAGGATTGAAAGATATGTCAGATATGATCCAGAGGCAGAACGGTTATTTGTCAATTGACGGAAGGTATGGGTCGAAAGTGACGTCCATGATCAAATACCTCGGCCAGCGGACGGAACTGTTTTGGCAACATTGGGAAAAGGCTTAGGTATAGAGTTATCAGACTGATAAATGTGACTTTTGATATTATCATTTATGATATTTTATTATGTATTATTATTAGAATTTTATTGATTAATATTGATAAATTGATTGAAATTGCATAATTGAATTGAATATGGTCGACCTTGGGTTTGTTTGGGTTTGTTGTTTATTTTTGTGGGTATATATTTTTGTGTATTTTGTATATATTTTCACGACAAATTCCAGTTAACATCCTGCAAAATTTGCTCGTTTTTCTGGCCGAGTCGAAATTGCGTTGAGTTCCTATGGCATGCGCCATTAAAAGCGCCGTGTAATGGTTGAGCTCCCTTTATTTCGTTTTGGTCACGCGAATGAACAGACAAAATGACGAATGCTGCGGCTGGAGCAGTAGGAGCGATTTTTCTTTCAATTGTTTAATGATTAGTCGATATTGTTATGACTTATTCTCAATAGGTATACTAAGTGGTCAGGAGGTAGCCTTTTGCTATGTACAGTTTATTTTATTGTTGATTATACCACATAGCTGTGGTGATAAAGGAAATGTTTGTTTTTCAAATAGATGATTATGATATGACCATGGTTATAAAATCATGATGATTATTATGAATGATATCATAGGGTTCCAATGCAGAATGATTGCACGAACTTGGAAAAGAACTTTCAAGCCCTATGGGATAAATTGGGTATTACAAGCGATGGAGTTTCAAAATTTAGCATGATTGAAGGAATTTGACAGTCCCATTTCAGGACTTTTACGAAAATTACATTGCCAAGAGATTTGGGTACTATTAAAAGAAAAATGATGAGATATTTTTCCCAAAGAACTTTAATATCTGCCATCCATTTTGGCGATCTCACGAATGAAGGATGAGTTGCCTTTAGTGGTTGCAAAGGAAATTTGTGGAGACCAGGCAAAATGGAAAAATAGGTCAGATATGACCCTAGGACAGAACAGTGATTCGTCAATTGACATGAGGTATGAACCAGAGGTGACGACCGATGAGCTTCGATCTCAGTCAATAGATGGACCTGTCCTGACATCATTGGGGAAAGGGCTTATGCAAGGAGTCATCCAAAATGATTAATTTGATTTATTGATGAATATTGATAAATTAATTGAAATTGAATAATTGAATTGAACTGAATAAATTTAATTGAATAAATTTAACTGAATAAATTGAACTGAATAAATTGAATTGAATATATTGATTGTTTGATTGATAAAAATTGCGGTCTCAAGAAAGAAGCTTTGAGACATTTGCGAAACATCAATGTGCAGACAACCTTGGCCGATGAACGAGGTGGTGAGTCTGGTAGTTATTTGTTATATTATATGTGGTTATTTTTGTTTGACCCCCCCCTCAACAGGACTTACTGATCCAGACTCATCTGCAACACTGATCAGTGAGATTGGGGTGTGGGAAAAGCCACAGGTAGTACCTGTACCTGTACCTGCCGAAAGACCAGAACAGAGTGCAGCGATTGGTTCTAGTCAACAGAGGACAGGTGAAAGAAGTGACCCATTTGAGGTAACTACCCAAGAGGGTGCAATTGGGGCACAGGAACCGACTCAAAGTGGGCAAACGATGCAACCAGCTGCTATACCTTTATCATGCTCTCCATTTCACCATACAAGGAGTAAGGATCGTGTGATAAATGCCAATCAATCTAACGATCAATGTGATTGGCTAATGACTGATCCAAAGTTGACTCTCTCACAAGGAGGGTTTGAGCAATGTGGTGTTATGAATTTTCCTCAGCGGCAATTTCCAGGAGCAGATCAGCAACACCCAGATCTGATGTATAGACCATGGCAGGTACATCAATTGAAGGCATTGCAGAGTAGTATGCCATCAATCAAAACAGATCCACTTCAATTTGCGGAAGAACTGCGGTTAATTGTGGAAACTCAGTTGCCCACTGCAAGAGACATGGAAATACTTTTGAAGTGGTTAATTCCTAATACCACCACTTTGAGGAACTTAATGCGTGAGGCCAACGGGGTAAATATGGAAGATGGACAGGTAGACATGCCCACAGAGGCTAGAATGGCACAGATCAATAAATTGATAGAGGCCATACAAAAATTGCCACCACTGACGGATTGGAACAAAGTGGTTACATGCAAGCAGAAAACAGGCGAAGATGCTAGCGATTATTTGGACAGATTGCGAGATGTTTTCCGACTATATTCAGGAATAGACCGGGCACAAATTGAAAATGCCTTAAAACCCCTTTTTATTAATGGTCTGTTGCCCAAATTGAAGAGTGAAGTGGAAAGACAATGTATTGCTTGGGAAGGCAAGCCAATGCAAGAAATATTGAATTACGCCTTGCATCATCAGCGGAATTCAAGCCAGGAATAGTGCTGTAAATGCCGAGAAATTTATGCAACTACAGACTCAAGCCCTGATGACTACGAATCAACGCAATAGGTTTTCTGGGCAACAACGCAACAATGCAGTAGGAGGTAACCAGAAAGTGGAGTGGCAACCCAGAAACCAAGAGATGCAGCCTAGAAATACAAGTGAACAGGTGGACAAACCAGCCAATGACAGACATCGATGTTTTAATTGTGGAAATATTGGACATTGGAAAAGAAGATGTCCGTACGTCAACAAAACACGATTTCGCAAGGGAGAACCAAGATTAAGGGTACCAGTGCTTACAGGTACCTCAGATAACGATTAGGCCTTTATTGCTGCAGATCCCAAATGACGACAGGCCTCAACAGATTAAATCATCAGACCAACATCCAACATGAATAACTGTTGATGCTTCTTGTCTCAAAAATTTTCGGAGCAAGAATGAATTTTACTTTTGCTTATTAGCGAATTAATAATTAATTGATTAAATGCCAAAAATGGATTTTTTTTGGAACATGAATTAAAAGATCCAGAATTAGAGTTCATTCTGGAAGCCTCATATTTGCCAATTATAAATGTCGTTTTAGGGAGTATTTTGGGCAAAACAATTTTTTACAACAAAACAATTACCAAAGTGTGGAACATTGCTTTGCAAAATTTTTTGGAAACCAAGTGACAAGCGTCACATGATCATCAGGTGGGCATTTTGGACTATTGTTTTGCATGCTGATAGGTCAGTGGTCGACTGACATGTAAATAGAGGTGTTGTAAAATTTGGATAAATTATTGTGGGACCAAAAAGGGTAATTTCAATGTGACATTATAGGGGTTTTCTAAAAATAAACTTTTGTCTATTTGTGTATTAGCGTTTCTAACATTAAAGGATACATTTTACGAAATTGAAATGAAATTGACACCCATCTTGATCTGTTAATGATGGTTCCAATGCAAACAAATATACATAATGCTTGGGTTTGTGTATGTTTGTGTGTCAATGGTTTTTTGTTTTGTGTGTCAATCTTACAAGAATATCCAGAAAATTCGTAAAATAAAATAGGAATATAATTTGATTATGTACATTATCTCTTTTGTCAAGGGAGATGAAATATACAGATTTGATTTGATGCTAGATACAGATTTGATTTGATTTGATACAGATTTGATTTGATTTGATACAGATTTGATGTGCTAGGTTATGAGCAGCCATTAATTAATAGTAAAATTGTGAGTAATTTTGGGATTCCATTTTTGATAGAATTTATATGAGAAATAACAGCTATTTATGGATAGGAGCTTCATAAACAAAATGAGTACAAAATTAGCCAAATTTGGAAGTGGTCTTACACTGACTTTCCAGAGTACTCTGCTCATGGATTTTTACATATATAAACTTGACCTTTATCAGCATATAAATTGTGCTGTATGTATGGATGTATCTTAGGCATAGATGATATGGGCAGATAGTAAAGACAATTTTGTTGCATTGAACTATTGTGAGTTTTACAACGAAATGCATTGTGAATCTTAAAACCAAGGGGCAGACGTGAACGCGCTGTTATGTTTTTTTACACTCAGAACACGATGTTACGTGTACCTGCAACATATTTTGTTAATCTGCCACACCTATATTGGCATACTGGTGTCAGTAGTATTCACTAAGTTGCATAGGAATGGATGAGCAACAGTTAAGGGGGTATACAACCACTTATTTGGATATTTTCTACAAAAGTAGGGGTTTCAATAAGTGGTAGCTGTACACACGGGATTTATCAAATTAAGTTATGGAGTTTAAACAAAGTTACTGGTAAACAGAAGGGAAATGGATAGTAAATAAATTCTTCAATGCTGGGTAAATTTAATGAGATATTACAAAGACTTATATGAGCTACTGTTCTTCCTTATAGCAGTGGGAAAAGAGAGAATTAGATCCAACATAATGAATCTATAAATGAATGTGATAAGGATAATATCCTCAATTTGAGTTCATTATTTGATTGTGAGTAAAGGAATTAATTTATTGTAGTGGATTGATAACAGCAGCCTGCAATGTCCTGAGAGTGTGCATCCATGTAATTAGAAATCCCAGATTTGTTTTTACAAACAACATTTGGTAGAGGTCTTATGTCGACGAGCACTTACTTGGTAGATAAAAAGGTACTGCATGTTGGCAGCCACTTTTGCGGCCATTTAGGCCAAATAAATTGAGAGGAAATTGTAGTTCAATAAGTAATTTACACATGGCTATTTGTAAAAGGGAAGTTGTTGCGATGGGAAACATTTCTGAAGGTTTATTAAAATGTTATAATATGACATGTGTCTAGGCAAACTATTGGATGGGAAAATTAGATCTGGTTATAGAATGAATTTGCTGACCCTTTGAAGTTAATTCTTTGAAATTGATTGTTTTACTAGTATTTTGAGTTCACATTAGACATAGTTTGGTAGAGCTTTGTTAAAACCTATGGTTGTGGTATTTTGGAACGAATTCACAGATCATAGGAAGTTGATAACAATAGAAACAAATATGGACCCCGGGAGATAGGGGCATCAGGATAAGACAAATAATCAGATTTATGTTACATATTAAAGGATTTTTCTTTAATCACATTTTAAGAAGTTGTTAGTTTGGTATATAATGTTGAATGTCATTGACATATAATTATGTTATAGGTATGAACATATACGAGGAGTAGCAGCTGAGATACTCCAATATTTGTTTATTGGATTAGTGGTTATATTGGCAATAGTTTTAGTAGTGGCTTGCTTGAAAACCTTAGTGACGGTGGGTTTGAATAAGATAACAAACAACACTATGATAGTGCAAGCAGCCACAAAAGAGGAAATAAACAAAGCAACAAATGAGGAAATGAATGTGGAACCACAAAAGAGGAAGACTTCTATGGCGACATGAATACTGAGATTCAACGATTGAATCAAGTAATGTTGCAAATGAATACGGTAGAGTTAAAATAAGGGCATAACAACTTGTTGTGAACTATGTCCGTTTTACAAGATCGATGAACTCATATCACCACAAGTTACACTGTTAAAGAAAAACAAAAAGCGGGGAGGACTATGCTAATAATACATTATGCATAGTTTGCTTGTTTGCAAGATTTGTTGGGAATTAGATATTCCTGTTTGTGATTTCAATCATATATACTCATTATTAATGCATTTATTTTCTTTGAAGTTGGGTTACAATACCTGCATGAGTTTAATTTTTGAATTATATAAACCTGAAAGCAATTGTGGATGCTATTCTAAGTTTAGTAGTGAAAAACACATGTCTGATTTGAATATTATTCGTGTGAAGTTGTTATAAAATATAGTGATTTCATGTTACAATGTACCCCATCTGATTCAATCTGTGTGGAGAGCAGATATAAATGTGGCTGAGTAAAGGGAAGACCAGATCACATCCCAAATGGAGTGCTAACGACATCTGGGAAGAAGTTTGAAAAAGGAAAATTTGTGAAAATGAAGTTAATCCTGGCATACACCCTCTTTCTCAAAGAATGATGAAGAAATACTCCTTTGTAAGATGGATGTTTACCTTCACCAAGGGAAAATTATGTGACCATTTGTCTGGGTCACACTGCAACATATGGAAAAGGGCGATCACTTACTTTTGTTTGAATACCTCGAACATTCATCACATCAGCAATTGCAGGACGACGACATTTTACCTGCAACGTCTACGGGATATGGTGACGTGTGTCATTACTTCACCAACTTCCGGGGAGCCAGCATGGAGCTGCAAGCGAACGTCTGCGTCTTTTCCTTCACAACAGCTGTGCACGATTCTGCTGTGTGCTCCTGGTATGGACCATGGACAACTGAGTACCATGGTCCCAACATCATCATTGCGGATGCATCCGGCATCCCTGCTCCACATCTTGTTGACAAATCAACATCACATCAATACTTGCTCCATGCTCACGATGAGTGAGGAGGCAAGTCGACTACAACTGGATGGAGGCCTTGTTCAAATCTACTATGGCTCACAGCAAGAGTGGCAAGGATGCTGCATGGAGAGTGGGGTCAGTCTATGACTCTGCCCAGCTATCACAGCAGCAGAAAGTCCTACGCAAATAGTGTAGGTGTTATGAAGACATTTGAAGAAAAATGTTTCATGCTGTAATTTCAAACACAAGTGATCCGCCCCTTTTTTCAAACAAAGAAAGTCAATATTTGATTAAAGGCAAATATTTTGCCAAATGTTGCAGATGCTTTATTATTTTAATGATGAACTGAAATTATTGCGGTTTGGTGAAGGTGAAATGTTTTGTGATCTTTATGCAAATGTGTTGAATTGAATTATCAACATAGAAAGAGTCAATGAACAAGGAAATGTATTGTGATCAAAATTCTTCCAGAATGACGGTGTATGCCTTAGGAAATTGAATTACCAGATTAGTGGTTTGAATATTTAATGTGGTAATGTTTAGATTAATGGTTAATATAAACATAAAAGAGAAAAACCGGGGACTGTCAGGGAATAAATATTCATATTGACAGTATTGCTAGAATATATCTCAATGTGATCGTGTGTAAAGTGGAATATGTTTTACTTTACGAATGAGCAAAGAGCATAGAACTAGAGTTAACAGGTGGTCGGGAGAGTTAATTTCAGACAAAATGTGTAACGCTCTTGGACCGCCATCTGTTTATCAAAATAGCCTATGTTCAGTTCACTGCACACAGGCTGCAAATTCTCCCTCAGCAGGTCAGAGCATTTGACCTCTTGAACAGAAATAAGTGCTCTCAGTCGCTCAACATAGAAAGCTGGCCAAGAGAGAGCCAAATAAGGTTTTGGATAAGGGAACCAGAGACACCCTGCATGCTCCGCAACATCAAAGGAGTTTGGGGCTTTAAAACCAAGAGAAAGTTGCGATTAAGAGCAGAGAGAACTGGGAGAGTGACGGAGAAGCAGTGGACTGGGAGAGTGACTGAACAACTGAAGACCAGTTGACCTGATCAACCAACTGGAGACTGGTCAACAACTGAACGAGGTTCAACAAAAGACCTACAGAAGGAGCTACAGCCACGACCGACAGAACAACGTCATTAATATCTAATTCGTACATTTAGTGAAATACAGAAAAACTCTCAAAAGTGAATAAAACATTGATTTTGCTATAACGAGTTTCTGGAAGTTTCTGAAGTAGAAAAGCAGTTAATTTATTATTCTACAACGCCATCATCCCTGACCATCAACCTGACCATCTACAACCCCGTGTGAGTGTGTCTGAGTGTGAAACGGGCCCGTGTCCTGGGATAAATATAAGACTGTATAAGGCTGCACTGTGTGTTCTTCTTCTTCTCATTGTACATAGTGTAATAAACCAACTGTTATTCCTTGTTTCTTCCTGATTCGACCGTATCAGTGATTTCCTCCATTGGGTAAGCGTGGCACGATTCGGAACCGCTCAGAACGGGTTTAGCCATTGTTAACGGCTCGGGTCACGGTTCGCTACCGCTCGGCGTTTCCACCTATAACCGTGATTCGGGCGGGGCTTATTTCCTTGCTTCCGAGGCGGCGTTGGTACTTAGGGACTAAGAATTGAGCCAACAACCCTATTTAACGCCGTCCGGAAGGAACGTCATAGCCCCGGATCCCGTCGGCTAGTCAAAGACAAGGGGACTAACCCCCCCTTGGTAAGGGGAAAGGCCGACCAGGAGATCCACAACAATATATATATTGTTGCGGATTTGAGAATCCTGTGTTTTTTTTGTTTGTTGTTGTAAGTGTAATGAATCTTGTTGTAAATATCACCCTCCATAGTGTAAAGGTCAAAGGTCGTCCTCCTAGTTAATCCATCGCATACACGTAGCCAATCATATACCCTTTTAAGTAGTTATCTCCTTATTATGTGTATTAGTTTAAGGCTCTGTCTTCCATTAATTCACACTGCATTGCACCGAATTCAAATAAGATAGGTCCCCTTCTGGTTTTCTATCCCAGCGGTGCGAGTGGTTTTCTATCCCAGCGGTGCGAGTGGTTTTCTACCCCGCAAGACGCCATTGGCCATGTGCTCTGTCTCGGAGAAGAAGGGGGAGGACCGCCAAATCACGGGCGTGGCCCACCCCTCATCACCAGGAGGTGGAGCCAGGAAGCCCTCACGCCCAACCAGGACTCAGTGGGTATGGCTTGGTAGGGCGTGGGATATAACCCGCGGCGGGACGCCCCCACCAGAGATGAGATGCGAGAGATGATTGAGGGAGAGCCGAAGCACGCGCAGCTTGGAGACCACCGCAGCTTTGAAACCACCGCAGCTTTGAAACCACCACAGCTTTGAGACCACCGCAGTTTTGACCACGGCAGCTTTGAGCGGTGACGGCAGTTGCAGCCCCGAAGCAACGTCGCCGTACAAGGGACGGTTGAGGAGAGTCGGCGGCTGCTCAACTCGAGCCGCGATCATCCCAACCACCCGCATCCTTCCCGCCTCGTGATCCCACCTCCTCGTCCATCCAGCCATTCCTCTGCTCCAGCTGAACCTTCCTCTCCTTCCCGCCATTCGTTCCTGCCTTCATCGCCCCGTGTAAGTCTGATTGTCGTCCATCTTTTATGTTGTCCTGGGGTTAAGTAAGACTGTTTAGTATAAGCTAGAAATTGCTCTGTGTCCTTCTGGTCCTTCCCTCCTTCTGTAAATTATTTTCTTATCCTTCCTTCTCCTTGGTTCTTTTGATTGTGTAAATAATAGTTAGTAATAAATCATATTTGTATTTCCTACCTTCGTTATTGTTCTTCATGCTCGTCCGGTCGTCTTTGTGATTTCTCCATTGGACACCGGTGGCGCGATTTTGGCCAACGTTTCAGGATCGGGTTTAGTCTCTGCTAATGACTCGAACTTCGGGTTGCTAAAAACCGCTCGGCAACTAGACCATCTAAAACCGGGGTTCGAGCAGGGGAGTCCCTCCCCTGCTTCGCGGTCAGGAGTGGCACTCAGGTCCTTGGGACTTTTCATAGACCAAATACCCTGGCTGCTCCCGGCCGGAAGGAGCATTGGGACTTCAGGACTCATGTCGGTCAGTCATAGACAAGGGGATTAATCCCCCCTTCTTAAGGGGAAAAAGGCCGACGTAGAGATCCGTAACAATATATATATATATATATATATATATATATATATATATATATATATATATATATATATGTATATATATATATATATATATATATATATATATATATATATATATATATATATATATTGTTGTGGATTTGAGAAATTGTTGTGTAAATTGTTGTGTAAATATCACCCTCTGTAAAATGTAATGAATTGTTGTAAATACCTCCAAGTGTAAAAGATCAAAGGGCGTCCTCCTAGTTATTTCATATACCACACGTAGCCAATCATATATCCTTCTTTTACAGTTATCTCCTTATTCTATGTAGGTTAAGGCTCTGTTCCCACTAGTTGACATTCTCCATTGCACCAAATTAAATAAGGTAGATCCCCTTTCATTCCCAAAGCCCCATTCCCAAAGCCTCGATTGCCAACTGCATTCGCCGCCATTGCCATGTGCTCCGGCTCAGAGAAGAAAGGCGTGTCTCCACCTCGTCATAGAAAGGAGGAGTGAGTCGGCCCCGCTCAACCAACCCAGCCAAAGGGGTTTGGCTTGAGCGGGTGGAGAAAGAACGATCGGGGAGGTTCAAAAAGGTTAGAGGGAGGGGCATATATAACCCGCACCACGAGGCCCCCACCTAAGACGAGCTTCAGAGAGAGATGGGAGACGCGTCCTGAGATGAGCCAGAGAAGCAGCAGATGAGCATCAGCCTTGAAATCCACCACCACCAGCTTGGAGCCATGCAGCTTTGACTCCGCCAGGGTGCTCGTATCGCGGCAGCCCGCACGACTGCAGCTAGGGCATTGACGGCGGCTGCTGAACGTGCCGATCGAGGAAGGGCGGCGGCTGCTGACTCCCGGGCTGACCGTGCTCCGGTTCGAGCGGAGCGTTCCTCTCCTTCCAGTCCTTCCATTCCTGCCTGCAATTTTCCCATTCGTGTGAGTTTGCTCGTAGTCTGTTTTGTGTGTCTTGTCCTGGGGTATTAATTAAGACTGCATAGGTAAGCTAAGGTGCACTGTGTCCGCTTCTTCTTCTTCTTCTGTTTTTACTTTATTATCCTTCCTTCTCCTTGGTTCCTTTCATTGTGTAAATCTATCTATAATTCCAGTAATCTCTGTATGTGTGTTTGTTTGTTTGTTTGTTTGTCTGTGACCGCTGTTTCTCGACAACCACGGGTCCGATATACTTTAAACTTGCCAGGTATATTGCTGGGGACCCGAGGATGTGCCTTTTCAAGGTTTCATATTAATCGGAGAATTACTTACCGAGCTATGTCCCAAAAACGATTCAACCAATCAGAGAGCAGCGAGCTATCGCGTGTGCCGAACGTGGCGAACACACTCTGCCTCGGACGGCACATTTGAGAACGTATTCATTTATTTCACGTTGGCAAACTATGTTGCCGCTATGTTGGCGTTAAACTATGTTTTAAAACTAATTAAAACCATTTCATGTAAATAGAGGGGGGGGATTGTCACTGTACTCGCAAGCCGTTCGCCGTTCGCTTTGGCGTTGCGAATGGACCAAAACATTTCATGGACCAAACCATTTCATGTAAAGCGTTCGCCGTTCGCTTTGGCATTGCGAATGGACCAAAACATTTCATGGACCAAACCATTTCATGTAAATAGAGGGGGGGGGATTGTCACCGTACTCGCACCCACGTACCCACGTACCCACGTACGGGCATTGCACCCACGTACGGGCATGCCCTAGTAATAGTAATAACTAGAACTGCCACTTTAAAACTGCTGGCAGTGATGACCGGTTTACTCGCACCCACTTTTGATGCAACCCCACTGTTGATACAACCCCACTTTTGATACAACCCCACTTGTGATACAACCCCACTATCATTGGACATGCTTTGACACAACCCCCTTGGATACAACCCCGACACACACACACACACACACACACACACACACACACACACACACACATCCCCCCTAACCCCTCCCACACACACACCCACACCCCTCCCCCCACACGCACACCCTCCAAACACACACACACACACACATCCCTCCCCCCCCCACACACACACATCCCTCGCCCCCCCCCCCCCCACACACACACACATCCCTCCTACACACACACACACACACACACACACACACACATCCCCCCTACCCCCTCCCACACACACACCCACACCCCTCCCCCCACACGCACACCCCTCCAAACACACACACACACACACACACACACACACCCACACATCCCTCCCCCCCCACACACACACACACATCCCTCCCCCCCACCCACACACACACATCCCTCCCCCCCCCACACACACACACACACATCCCCCCTACACACACACACACACACACACACACACACAACACACACACACACCAAGCCCCCCCCCCCCCCCACCTACACACACACATCTCTCCACCCCCACACACACACACATCCCCCCTACACACACACACACACCCCACCCCCAACACACACACACACACACATATCCACACACACACACACACACACACACACACACACACACAAACATGCGCACACCCCTCCCCCCATGTGCACACACACATCCCCCCTACACACACACACACACACACACACACACACACACACACACACACACACAACACACACACACATCCCACCTACCCCCACCTACACACACACATCCCTCCACCCCCACAAACACACACATCCCCCCTACACACACACACACACACACCCCACCCCCAACACACACACACACACACACACACACACACACACATCCACACCCACACACAAACACAACACACACACACATCCCACCTACCCCCACCTACACACACACATCCCTCCACCCCCACAAACACACACATCCCCCCTACACACACACACACACACACCCCACCCCCAACACACACACACACACACACACACACACATCCACACCCACACACAAACACACATATCCACACACACACCCACACACAAACACGCCCACACCCCTCCCTCCACACACCCACACATATCCACACAAACGCACATCCCTTCCACCCCACCCCTCCCCCACATACACACACACACACACACACACACAAACACACGCACACATCTCTACACCGTCCCCCACCCCAACACACACACACATGCACACACAAATCCCCCCACCCCTAACACACACAAACACATGCACACATCCCCCCTACCCCCACCACACCCCTCCCCCCATACGCACACCCCTCTAAACACACACACACACACACCAACCCCCCCCCCCCACCTACACACACACACACACACATATCCCCCCACACACAACACACACACATACACACACACATCCCCCCTACCCCCACCCACACCCCTCCCCCCAAACACACACACACACACACCAACCCCCCCCCCAACCTACACACACACATCCCTCCACCCCCACACACACATCCCCCCTACACACACACACACACACACCCCACCCCCAACACACACACACACACACACACACACACATATCCACACACACACACACACAAACACGCGCACACACCTCCCCCCACACGCACAGACATATCCAGACAAATGCACAACCCCCTCCCCCCACCCCCCAAGACACATCCCACACACACATCCCCTGACACACACCCCCACACCCCCCTCCCCCCCCCACACACACACATCCCCACACACACACACATTCCCCCTACCCCCCACCCACATACACACACACACAAACACATGCACACGTCCTCCCACCCCCACCCCCAACACACACACACACACACACACACACACACACACACATATCCCCCCACCCCTAACACACACACATGCACACATCCCCCCCACCCCCAACCCCCAACACACACACACACACACACACAAACACACACACATACCCCCCCCCCCCACCCCTAACACACACACAAACACATGCACACATCCCCCCACCCCCTCCCAACCCTAACACACATGCACACACAAACAAACACCCGCACACCCCTCCCCCCACACGCACACACACACACCCCCTACACACACACACGCTTATTTTTCAAGATATGCAGGTTGCAAGGTCAGACATATACAGTGGAACCTTGACTTACGAGTGCCCCAACTTACGAGTTTTTCGAGATACGAGCCGTCGCTCGGGCGGTTTATTGCTTTGAGATGCGAGGCGAGATCCGAGTTACGAGCTTTCGCCACCCGGTCACGTGGTTATCTTGCCGTTCAAGTACAGTACGTATCTCTGTCGTATAGCGCTGCGTTTTTGTTTTCGCATTTTGGTTATTTCGAGTTTACGCCGCCAGGTGGGTTCTGGTCACGTGGTTATCTTGCCGTTCAAGTACAGTACGTATCTCTGTCGTATAGCGCTGCGTTTTTGTTTTCGCATTTTGGTTATTTCGAGTTTACGCCGCCAGGTAGGTTCTGGTCACGTGGTTATCTTGCCGTTCAAGTACAGTACGTATCTCTGTCGTATAGCGCTGCGTTTTTGTTTTCGCATTTTGGTTATTTCGAGTTTACGCCGCCAGGTAGGTTCTGGTCACGTGGTTATCTTGCCGTTCAAGTACAGTACGTATCTCTGTCGTATAGCGCTGCGTTTTTGTTTTCGCATTTTGGTTATTTCGGAAAATTTCATGTTCATGTCGAACATTTCATGTTCATGTTCATGTTTTCATGTTCATGCCATGCCAGGCCACAACTTGTTCAGAGTGCCGGCGATAGCTCGCCTTCTCTTTGTGGAAAACACGGTGAGATCCTTAACATCCAACAACTAATGGGACGCAAACGGGGCGCCCAGTTTAGCGGTACACACATTGATGAATCACCCTGCCTGTGATTCACCCATGACAGGTTATAGCTGGGTCGGGATTCAAACCCAGGCTGGACAGTTTAGACTTTAGAGTCAAGTGTGCGTACCTCCAGTCCAGGCCATCCTGCCAACTTGTATGCTGCATACAGGTGAAATATAAAGCGCGAGATATTTTTATATATACTGTATATTTTTTTAAAAATTGGTGTGGTTTTTGGCGGGCTGGAACGGATTAATAGCATTTCAATGGGGAAATTTGATTTGAGATACGAGCAATTTGAGTTACGAGCTCGGTCACGGAACGAATTAAACTCGTAAGTCAAGGTTCCACTGTATATGGTGGCGGCCAGCGCAAATGGGCCACTGTATTTTCGTGTATTACGTACGCGCTTTGATGGGCGGGGCGTATGGTGTTCATGAAATGGTCAAATGCGGAAGTGCTGGAAGCAGTTGCGATGGTGTCGCACGATCTCTTCTCGCGGTCCACAAGATTATCACAGAGAGGTGCAGCTTCCAGCGTTTCTAGATCTGATCCAGGCCTATCCAACGAGACCAGTCCCAGCATTCTAGGCCCAATGGTTGTCTCAGACGGACCCGACAACGGACGTGTTTGTTTTAACTCGAGCCGATTCGATCAGAGACGTGCTGGCGAACATAACCAGTCATATATTTTGAACGCGTGGCTCGATTTTTACAAAATAAACTTTTTCTTGCAGGGCTTAACCGTGCGCTGACAACGATACCGAGTTTGACCCTGAGAGAGCCGTTTTGCGCCGCAAAGGCGCCTTGTTCCCCGTGATGACCATGTCGTGCTGCATAAATTATCATATATTACCGGCGGCGCGTTCCGCGCTAGAACTGCCATTTGAGTTTGAGAACAAGTCAGAATAGTCAGAATTTGAGCAAATCTGTTTCATTCGTTTGTTAATATGCCTCAGCTATTGACAAATCTACAATTATAATTTTTTTGGAGGTTGAAATGACCGCGGGAGATCGCGTTATAATGATGACGTCCTGGATGGACATCTTCTTCTTCAGTCCCTCATTACTTTCAGTGAAATACGATCGAGTTAAAAATAGTCAGAATTTGAGCAAATCTGTTTCATTTGTTTGTTAATATGCCTCATCTATTGACAAATCTGCAATTATAATTTTTTTTGAAGTTCAAATGACCGCGGGAGATCGCGTTATCGTGAGCACGTTATGGAAAGACAAAATGGTGTGTTTCTTCTTCTTTGAACAATAAAGACTTATAGCTTCGCGACCGTACATCCAATCATCTTGAAATTTTGCACACTTGTTACTCTTCATGACTTCTACTACAGTATGAAGTTTCACGTCGATCAATAAAGCGATTCAAGAGATATCCATTTTTTTTAAAAAAAATCGTTTAATTAACGATATCTGCCAAACCACGTGACCTATCGCAAATTCTAAAATGACATTTTAGTAGACTGACATGCTGAACAGACCTGTGAAGTTTCTCCTCGATTGGATCAAAAATGAGGGAGGAGCTACGTTTTAAAGGTTCATGCTTTAAACCGTCATAACTCTGCAACCATGTGTCGGATGACGTCGCCCTCGCTGACTTTTTTGTTCGTCATGGGCATGCGATTCTGCTTGCAAAGATTGGCCTCGATCTGTTCAGCCGTTGCAGAGAAAAAGGGGTTTTCGTGTTTTCACGAAAAACAAGATGGCGGCCGAACCACGTGACCTGCGACGTCATAATTACCATTAAAATATTCTACAGGCCGAGTCCCTCCTATGGTGAAAATTTTATCTCAATCGGCCCTATTATTGCAGAGAAAATGTTTTTTAAAGGAAATTAAAACTGAAAATGGCAATCGCACTGATGTCGGATGATGTCGTGGCCTGGGAGGACAAAATGGTGTGTTTCTTCTTCTTTCAACAATAAAGACTTTAGCTTCGCGACCGTACATCCAATCATCTTGAAATTTTGTACACTTGTTCCACCTGATGAGAGCTACATTGCATTAAAAATTCAAGTCAATCCATGCAGTGGTTCAAGAGTTACAAACTTTTTAAAATTTAAATTCCATTATTTATTGCGGCCAAACCATGTGACTTAAAAAAACGTCTCAAGTAAAGATTAAACATCCCCCCATGAGGAACATTTGTGTAAAGTTTCCACTCGATACCTCCACAAATTATGGAGGTGATTCCATTTCTAGTTTGAGATTTGAAAACGTCATAACTCTGAAACCACGTGTCGGATGACGTCGTGCTCGTTGACTTTTTTGTTTATCATGTGTATCCGAATACGCATGCCAAGTTTGGGCTCGATCCGTTCAGCCGTTGCGGAGAAAAAGGGTTTTTTGTGTTTTTTCACGGAAAACAAAATGGCGGCCGAACCATGTGACGTATGACTTCGAAAATTTTCGCATTCTGAGTTTTTTTTAACTAAGCATCTGGGGGAAAAATCTCTTTTTCGGGGGAGAAAAACTGTGTTTGACGAATTCTAACCTCTTAACGTTAGCATTTTTGATATACTCAATACACATGTTTTTTGTTCCCATTGCAGAGTTCTTTAGAATGAGCCATTCCTCAAATTTTTCCATTGAGCCGTTTCGGAGATACAGAGGGGCAAAGTTGAAGGTCTTTTACAAGATGGCGCCCATACCACGTGACCTATGACGTCATCATTAGCATTAAAAAATTCTACGAGCCTAGCCGATCATTTGATGAAAATTTCCTGTCAATCCGACCATGCGGTTGCTGAGAAACTTAATTATGAAGTTTTCGGAGGTGCAAAATAGGGTGGAAGAATAATAAGAAAAACTCTAGCAGTAATAATAGGTTACTCTCCATTTCATGGAGAGTAAACCTAATAATAAGAAAAACTCGAGCAGTAATAATAGGTTACTCTCCATTTATGGAGAGTAAACCTAAATATAGTAGCATTTCCAACCCTTTTGCCTTCGTCTTCCTCTTCTTCACATCCTTGTCGTTTTGGTGATTTCCCAATTGAATACCGGTGGCACGATTTGGCCAACGTTTAAGGAATCGGATCTAGTCTTGGTAAATGGCTCACGCCGCAGTTCGCTTCGCTCGGCGCAACATCCATTACGCTGCGGCCGTGAGCGGGGGGTGTTCCTTCGCGTAACGGGAAGCGCTGGTATTTAGGTCACAGGACTTGTGGGCCTAAAACCCTACCCAGCGCCGACCGGACGTGGCGTCATACCCCCAGGACCACGTCGGTCAGTAACAGATGAGGGGCTTAATCCCCCCTCGATAACGGGAACCGAGGCCGACGTCGGGTTCCGTAACAATATATATATATATATATATATATATATATATATATATACATATATATATATATATACATATATATATATATATATATATATATATATATATATAATTATATATATATATATATATATATATATATATATATATATATATATATATATATATATATATTGTGTTACGTTTGTTGGAGTAGGGATACTTTAGACCAGGTATATTTGTGTCGGTAGCATGCTCCGACAGTCGTGAAGAAGAAGATCCACCACCATGTAATTAGTATAGGACCTGTTTAGCCCGGATGTCGGATGAAGTTGTATATTTGTCCCCGTCACGAGGGGGCGGGGCAAGTTATATATCTCAGGGATTAGGTTAAGTAATTCCCTGTTCGTCGTTCCCTCTGTGATTTGTCCTTTATCTCTTTTGGCACCGCACCATAGACACGAGCACAGGAGGTGCCCATTAAATTGCACCAATAACAATAAAAACCAACCGGAAGCCAGTCCTGAGCACTGTCGATACGACACCACCATTTACATCACCGCGAAGGTCGAGCAGGCTGAAGACATGCCCAGACGGACAGTGATTGGGCAGCAGTTGACCAACAGGAAGGCCGGGGTAAGAAGCAACTCGCTGATTGATAGAGGGAAGGACGAGTAGGACTGCATCACGAGAGTGGACTGCGTGTGGATTTGTGGAGAGCTGGACAATGGAGCGGTGGCCTGCAGGCATTGGTAGAGAGGCACAGATGACGTCACGAGACGATCGATAAAAGACTCGGACTGAGATTTTCTCTCTTCTTCTTGCCCCTCACGCTTTCCTCTTGCTCCTCACCTCCCTCGCTTATTGGTTCTACTCTTGGCTCTTTGCTCTGACGGTGGTCCTTTGTTCACAGGAAGGCTTCATCGCGGCCAGAAGTTTGACGCACAAGGACGACGAAAACAGGCGTGGCTGGAAGAGTGAATCGCATGCCTGCTTGTTCGCTTCGCGCTCCGGACCGGGAGTGAGCGGACCGTGCAGCGAGGCCTGACTTTGTGTGCGCACGCCAAATGACGAGCGGTTTCCCGCCAACACCAAAGCCGCGTCGAGACTGCGTGCCGGGGCCCGGAAGAATTCAGGTGAGACGCATGGCCAAGTTGACCTTAGTGCCACGATAAAACACACTGTTATTTTACTTTCATTATCCTTCCCTTCGCCTGTGTTCAAGTCTGGTGTGAGGGACATCCCGTTTAGAAATTTAGTTTTCCGTCGCGTTTTCTTGGTATCGGCATCCATTTTAATAAACCTGTTTCTTTTTGTACATTTAAACCTATTTTGTTTGAGTTTATTTTTTGCAGGTTCGGGAACTAACGGCGATCGCGACAGTTAAAACCCTTCATCCCTCCCCCTTCTCTTCCTCCCGCATATAATAAAATCCGCATTTGAACTGAACTATCCGGAGTTAAAACCTTGCTTGGCTATTCGTTCCTGGGAAGATTTTAATCACCAGAAACGCGAGGTATGGTGTCAGGACTGTGGGATTTGGACTTACGGACACTCAGTGTCCGCAGGTTGCGAGATCGACACCGGCTGGGTGCAAATTCTGCCCAACATTCGGATTTAAATTATCATAGTACCGGGGTGTCCATTTTGTAGTAATTGGGGTGCGAGACGCAACATCGCGTTTTCGAAAATTTTAAATTTTATTTTCTGAAGTAAAATGAATACGTGCGGGGATGTCAAGGGGTTGTCACCTGCATCTGCGATTATTGGACACACGAGGCCAAATTTTTTATAAGGAAATCTAAAATTAAATTGGAAGGGGAATTTGATTTGGCACAGCCTTGGAGGGAATTGGTTTAAATATATTGTTACGGACACGACTTATTAAGATGTTATGCTGGGCCGAGCGGAATGGCCGCCGTGTTCGCACAAGTTACCCGATTATACTCGAACGTTGGCCGAATCGCGCTACGCTAGATCAATGAAGGAAAGGACACAACGGCTGGGTTAAATGACACGACACCAGGGGTACAGTTCTCAAGACCTCCGGAGGAGGATATAATATGGGATATGCAGAACGTTTTAGATTACACGGCACAAGAGGTACAGCACAGAAAGGTGGGCACTTATACACGGTCTTATCTTATTCCCGACAGACCACAGACAAACGGGACAAGACTGACTCACACAGGGATTGATGGCAAGGAAGGGCAGAATCGATGGCTCAAGGTGCACCTTGGCTCAGGGACAGGATCCACACGGTCCGGTCCAGATATGCGGGGAGGTATCGTCGCGCTGGAGGTGGCGTCTGTTTCTCCTTCGTAGCTGAGGCGCATCTGACGTCACCTCCGGTAAGTGGCTGCGTATATCCAGCGGGGAGTGACACGCCCTCGGCTCGTTAGCTCCGCCCCAGATGGAATCGGTCCGCCGCTTCTTATTGGGTGCGGGGGGGTTACCGGGCTCCGCCCTTGACGAGGAGCTGACAGTCAGCCCCTGTGTGGTAACCCCGTCGGAGCACATGGGCAATGGTGGCTAACCAAGCCGGAGTGAGGACGCACACTCCCCGCGCCGCCGCCGCGCCGCCCCCGCTGTTGTTGTAGTTGTTGTTGTTGTTGTAGTTTCATGAGGAAGCTGGGATGCGGGGAGGTATTGGGAGGTCCTAAACTCACTACTGGTGCCATACAATCACATTCTGGTGCAACGAAGAGTCAGAATTAATGGAAACGAGTCCTTAACTGACATAGACTAAGAATAACTAGCAAGATGTCCTATAGTTGTCTACGTGAGATGCGGTGAACCTGGGCACGACATTTAATGGGGGAAAAAGGGGAAGGTCGGGGCTACAGAGTGTTGTTTACAGACAATGGGACTAGGGAATGGGGGATTGGGGATAGTTGGGGAGTATTGGGGAAATAGGGGAATATTTACAAGCGGATATGGATGGAGGCCAAATCCCATATCCGCAACATTGCACCCTTCTCTACCTCGGGGCGGCCCGACCCGATAAATTTTTACCTACTTTATTGTGGCACTCAGATGTAGTTCCCTCTACTATTAACTCTACCCTGAGTGCGACAGTTTTACAGATGTTCACAAATGAGTAAATATGTCCCCCTGCGACGTTGCACCCTTCTCCTCACAGAAACACACCCACAGGATAACCGAATCGCGGAAAGAATCCTCAACTAAACATACAGCCGGTAGGGAGCATTATTTACACAAGACTACACTGATATTTACACTACGATCCAGGACTTGTTTTTGGAGGAACACATGCAGATGTTATGCAGAGAGAGAGCGCGCATGCCAGCATCGATACACCAACCCACGAGTGCTCTGTGGCCCTACGGCCTTTAATAATGTGCAGAGCACCCCATCCAAGCACCAAAAGCACCACCCTTATTCATACAGTCAGCACCATCCGGTGCACCAATAAAGTGTTCAATGTCACCGGTGGTGTCGCAGCCGGCCGATGTTCTGCCGCTGGTCTTGCCTTCATGTGGTGCACTTGGCCTTCTGGCTTCTTTCAAAAATAAAGAAAGGCGCCAACCGCGTCCATTTCTTTATTGTGGCCGTCAGGGGGCCAACTAAAAGTGGTTCACCTGTATGGCATAGGTGCCACGTTGACCCAGAGGTCCATCAACGGGTGGTGCTTGGCCGCAAAAGAACTGCGATCCATGGTGGGCGGCCACAAATATTGCGGTCCATATGGTGTATCGATCCCGGCAGCAAGCAGCAAAAGTGCAGGCCCACAACTGCTGAGCCAGCACCTCTCTCTCCTCTCTCTGCCCCAAAGCCAGATCCTCGGAGGTGGGAGACAAAAAAAAAAAGACAAGTGAGTAAGGTGGTAAGGGCGCAAAAGTGCATGCAATATAAGGTAATGCACACTGGGGGCACATGGGAACCAGGTGAGACAGGTACGTTCCTACCGTACGCCCCCCCCCCCCCCCCCACCAGGTAACCTACATTGCCCCTCCCTTACCCCTTACTGTATCCACAAAACACAACACTACCCATAAACATCTACTTTACAAATCAACAAACGTCCCTACTGTCTTCCCCGTTCCTCCCATAAACCAAATTCGTCTTCTCTCCCTCCTAACCAATCAAATTTGCCATTTCCAACTCTCATCACAATTTGCCATCTCCAACTCAACATCAAAATTTGCCATCACCAATTCATCATCAGTCCCTCCTAAGGAGGGAGAGATGGAATCACCCCAATGTCTTATCCACGTCGTGATGCGTCTCACCAATCCACACAGCAATTCTCATTTCCTGCACACAGAACAAAGAAAACACAGGTGTGGAGTCATCATCATCACCACAGGTAAGTGGCTGCGTATGGTGCGACAGGTTCATCAATCCTAACTATTTCCTAAATGACTTTAACAACTTTACATTAACCGGGGTCTTTCTCCTGCCAAACCATTGGCCATGTTACACTATGGGTTCTAAAAACCAATTCCCATTGACCAAACTGTGGTGCTTTTCAATTTGGGGTCTCACTCCCCCGATTCATCCCCCGGTGCCCTCGCACAATTTCTGGGCTGTGACGTGTAGCTCTCCCAGCAGGTCTACCCACCTGCACACCTCCACCACTGCAGTTGCCTCCGAGCTTACCTGCTCCTTACCCTAACCTAACTACCTGGGGAAGGCCCTCTGGCGCTCTCCCCACTCGGTGCCCTCTCTGGCACTGGGCTACCCGGGTCCGTCCTCCGGATCCTCGGGCCCCACTGACACTAACGGCTCCCAGAGCCCACCTGCGGCCTCACCTGGCCGACATCCTCACAGTGGTGGAGTGCCCAACCAACTACACACACTAACAGGCTACATGCCCAGCCATTTCCATAACACTAATGCACCCATCCACAATACCATTCTGCGACCGCACCACAAATGCCAATATCCAACCACAATTTACCTATACCCTCTACCTAACACTTACACTACCCGCCCCGGGTACTCGTGAAAGGGGTCCACTCTTCCCCCATCCACACCTTCGCACCATGCACACCACTCCGTACCACTTACTCCAACTCTCTCCACACACCTGTACTTGCACACCTGTGCTCTCACTCTTGGTGCCGCCTGCACCCTTCTCTCCCCAAGCGCATTCGCGCTGATCCACAACACTCACTACTCACACACTGCTCCACACACCTGTCCAGTTGCACACCTGTGCAATCACACCTGTTCAATTCTCAACCACACGGCATCATCTCATCTAACTACTCCCCTCTGAAACTTGCGCTTCCCAGTCGCCCCTTTAAACTATTGCGCTCCCTCGTCATTATCATCCACACTAAACTACCTGCGTCCCCACTACAGGTATCAGTCACTAACTAATCTTAACGTTACCTACTGTCATCTTCGCTAGATCCCTATCAATATCCTAACCCACCCGGGCTAGTTTTCACTGCCATACACCCCATAATCTATAGCTCCTTTGCCCCACTTTTGTGAGGGATGACAGAGTTGCCATCCCACCACATCGGGCATCTCCCACTACCAATTTTGCACATCAAATTTCAACAAATCAAAAATTTGCCAATCACTACCCATCATCTGCCAATCATTACTGCCAATCCTTTGCCAATCATCAAATTTTGTTTTTCTCTAATTTCGGGGCCAAAACACTAACCTCATCACACAGTCTACTCACTAATGCCTCTCGGTGCGCCAATTCCTGTCCAAAGCCCGGCTTCGTAAAGCCAAGCCATGAATGCGGGTTGTGTTGTGCCAGCGGCTGGATGCGTCCCGCATTCGGTGCAGGGAAGGAGGTTTACCCGGGCCGAGATCCCACGCACCCTCTCGGCACGGAGCCATCCAATGTCCCGATCTCGGCCTGCCGGAATGCCTCAACAAAAAGTGGTCGCCATGACGACCCTTTCTATCGGGCTGCCAGCTCCGCCTCGTGGAGCACGGACGCGGCCGTTCAAAGCGAGGCCCAGCGTGGATCGCGTACGGCGGTCCTTTCGAACCCGCCGTGGCTCGGATCCCCGCTGGTTCTCGCGGCACGCGAAGCCCGGCACGCACCGAGGGCCCGCTTCGGCTAAAAGTCGACCTAACCTCTAACCCGGTTACCGTCGATGCCTCACCTGGATGCTTACAAGCATACGCTACCCCTTTCTTGCTCATACATGCAGCCGTTTCCATGCTCCTCGTCGTACCTCTTCTTACACACCTCGGTACACTCATTCCGCTCACCGACTTGGTCACACACCTGACCACCGAACACCTTGGCACACATTCGTCGCTCGCACACCTCACCAACACACCTCTTCGCGCCCCCTCCTCGGTCACCTCCTCTGTGACAATCACAGGTGTGCTCTCACTCGCACACCCTACCACGTGCCTCACTACCAATTCCAGCGTGCATTCCCACTCACGCTCTACCATTCCAGGTGTGCATCCTTCCATTCCAGGTGTACATCCTCGCTTACCTGTCACAACCAACTCACGCTCCTTGTCACTCTCACTACTCTCACCTCCATTCTTGACAGCGCACTCACCCTTTCTCTTGACAGCGCACTCTTTCCTCATGCACCTGTCCGTTACACACCTTTCTCGCGCATCCTCTCGCGCACACTCTTTCGTTACACCCTCTGTAACACTCACCACAGGCGTGCATTCTTCCTTGCCTTTGACAGCGCACTCTTTCCCCATGCACCTGTCCGTCACACACCTTTCTCGTGCACACTCTTGCGCACACTCTCCCGTCACACCCTCTGTAACACTTACCACACCGCGCTTCCATGTGCTCCCTCGCACACGCGCTACGACCGACTCACTCTCGCCAGCACCCTCACTCCTTGGCACGCACTTTTTCCTCACACACCCCAGAGTCGGACTTTCTCGCACACCTCCTTTTTCGCACACCAGACCTGTCGCACACTTCACCAACGGCCTCTCACGAACACCCGGGTCCATCTCGACCCCCAAGCTTCTTAAATCCCCTGGCGCATCATACGCACGACCATATTGGTCACCACTTACACCGGGTCCTCTTCCTCTTCGCTTCTCCTCCATCACCTGCGAATCCCTCATCCGGTTAATGAGCACATCATCACGATCCAAATACAGACTTTGGACCAATTCTTTTACCTCCTCTTTTATCTCTTTCTTATCCCCTCTCCGTCGCTTCTTAATTTCGCTCACCCCTTCTTCCACTTCTTCTAATTTCTGCTTCACCTCCTTCATCTCCTCGTGCGCCCCTTTAAGTTCTTCCTCTAACTCCACTTTATTTTTTTCTATGTGCTCCCGCACCTCCCGCTCTTTAACCTCCATCACCTCTACCACCTTGTCCATTTTCCTCGTCAGGTCCTCATGTACCGTCTGACACTCTTTTTTAATTACCCCTACGTCCTTTTTCATCTCCTTCTGTGTCGATTTTAAACCCTCTATTACCACTGTGTTCTTCTTTACCTGGTCCCCCAACTCCTTTTGTCCCACTGTCAGTTGTTCTACTCCCAGCGTCAACTCCTCTATACCACCTTGCAATTTTACAGTCCCCTTTCTCACCTCCTTCTCCATGCGCTCCTTACAGTGCCTCACCTGCTCGCGCACTCCTCCGACCTCCTCACTCACACCCCTTCTGATCTCCTCTCCCATCACTTGCATCTCCTGCCCAGATGCCACCCTCATCTGCTCCATTTCCTCCCTGTGAGCATCCAGTTTAGTTTCTACCCCCATTCTGACCCCCTCTATCTGCTGCCCCATTTGTTTAACTTCCCTTTCCGCTTGGTCCCTCATGTCCCTCAATTTGCCTTCCATACTGTTTTCTAACCCCTCTAATCCATTTTTCACTCCCTCTATCTGATTCTCCTGGGCAGCCATTCTATTTTCCACCCCCATTAACCCATGTTTCACCCCTTCTATCCCATTGTCTAACCCCTCTAATTTCTTGTCTAATCCCTCACCGGTACTCCTCGCTTCGTCCCTCATTACCCCCATTTGGCCCTCCAATCGCTCACCCTGAGCATCCATCCGGTTCCCCATTACCCCCATTTGGTTTCCCATTACCCACATTTGGTTTCCCATTACCCCCATTTTGTTTCCCATTACCCCCAATTGCTCACTCCGAGCCCTCGCTTCGTCCCTCATTGCCCCCATTTGGCCCTCCAATCGCTCACCCAATCGCTTACTATCAGCCCTCATTTGCTCACTATTCTGGGCCATAAGGGCCTTCATTCTGTATGAAAAAAAGGTCCAAATCTACCAGTGGCGCTACCACGGTCGCGGGCGCGGTCGCCGTGGCCATGTGCGAGGCGCCATTTTGCGCGCCCGCAACCTCGTGCGCGACGACGCCATTTTGCGACCCTGCTACCCTCACTGCTTCGCTCTCCTCATGTCCCTCAATTTGGTCCTGGATCGACCCTGCCTCACTCTCCTCTACCGGAACCCAGCCGTCTTGGTCTGCCATAGCTCGACTTTCAAAATTCGGGTTTTTATTTTTTTTTGTAAAACACAATTAAATTTCGCTGTTATAATTTCGAGCGCGTGAAACGCGCTCCGGGACCGATCCCACTTCCCGACACCAATTGTTACTCTAATAGTACAATTGGTGTTCCAAAATTTGGGCAAAATAAATTTAGTCCCAGGTCCGAATCCAACTCCTGACAACCAATTGTTACGGACACGACTTATTAAGATGTTATGCTGGGCCGAGCGGAATGGCCGCCGTGTTCGCACAAGTTACCCGATTATACTCGAACGTTGGCCGAATCGCGCTACGCTAGATCAATGAAGGAAAGGACACAACGGCTGGGTTAAATGACACGACACCAGGGGTACAGTTCTCAAGACCTCCGGAGGAGGATATAATATGGGATATGCAGAACGTTTTAGATTACACGGCACAAGAGGTACAGCACAGAAAGGTGGGCACTTATACACGGTCTTATCTTATTCCCGACAGACCACAGACAAACGGGACAAGACTGACTCACACAGGGATTGATGGCAAGGAAGGGCAGAATCGATGGCTCAAGGTGCACCTTGGCTCAGGGACAGGATCCACACGGTCCGGTCCAGATATGCGGGGAGGTATCGTCGCGCTGGAGGTGGCGTCTGTTTCTCCTTCGTAGCTGAGGCGCATCTGACGTCACCTCCGGTAAGTGGCTGCGTATATCCAGCGGGGAGTGACACGCCCTCGGCTCGTTAGCTCCGCCCCAGATGGAATCGGTCCGCCGCTTCTTATTGGGTGCGGGGGGGTTACCGGGCTCCGCCCTTGACGAGGAGCTGACAGTCAGCCCCTGTGTGGTAACCCCATCGGAGCACATGGGCAATGGCGGCTAACCAAGCCGGAGTGAGGACGCACACTCCCCGCGCCGCCGCCGCGCCGCCCCCGCTGTTGTTGTAGTTGTTGTTGTTGTTGTAGTTTCATGAGGAAGATGGGATGCGGGGAGGTATTGGGAGGTCCTAAACTCACTACTGGTGCCATACAATCACATTCTGGTGCAACGAAGAGTCAGAATTAATGGAAACGAGTCCTTAACTGACATAGACTAAGAATAACTAGCAAGATGTCCTATAGTTGTCTACGTGAGATGCGGTGAACCTGGGCACGACATTTAATTGGGGAAAAAGGGGAAGGTCGGGGCTACAGAGTGTTGTTTACAGACAATGGGACTAGGGAATGGGGGATTGGGGATAGTTGGGGAGTATTGGGGAAATAGGGGAATATTTACAAGCGGATATGGATGGAGGCCAAATCCCATATCCGCAACAATATATATGCATATATGTATGATTGTATATATATATATATGCATATATATATGCATATATATATACAAAAATATATATATATATGTGTATGTATATATATATATATATATATATATATATATATATATATATATATATATATATATATATATATATATATATATATATACATATATATATATTGTTACGGATCTGGGGGACGGCTCTCCCGTTAGCAAGGGGGGGTTAATCCCCTTGTCCTGTTAAGCTGGCCGTCTCTGCCGGTCCTGGTACTTGCAACGCTCCTTTGCGAGGTGGGATTGATCAGGGTTATTGGTCAAGGTGTTCTCCCCAATACCTTCACCAATCCCTCCGCAAAACAGGGAGACAAGTACCGCTCGAACCCCGGTTTTAGATGTTCTCGTTGCCGAGCGGTTTTAGCAACCCGACGTTCGAGCCATTAACAAAGACTAAACCCGATTCTGAGCGTTGGCCAAATCGTGCCACAGGTACTCAATGGGGGAAATCACAAAGACGATCGGACGAGCATGAAGAAGAAGACGAAGGTAGGAAGAACAGATATTTATTAATTATTTACACAAACCAAAATCAAGGAGAAGAGAAGAAATAAAAGTAATATACAGGAAAATGGAGGGATCAGAAGGACACAGAGCAATTCCTAGCTTATCTACACAGGCTTAACTTATATCCCAGACAACACAGAAGACAGACGACGAGCAGACTCACACGAATGGGGAATTGCAGGTAGGATTGGCTGGAAGGATGAGAAGGTGGGACCACAGGGCTGGAAGGATGCGGTTCCGGTCCGTGCAAACGGCAAGGCTGGAGGTGAGTGGCCGCCGACCCTCCGCAATCTGGTTCACACGGCGGCATTGCTTCGCGGCAGCGCGTCCAAGCTGCGCGCGGCAGGAGCTTGTTTGAAACAGCAGGTCTCTCCTTCTCGCCGCACCTCCTTGATGGTTCCGGAATCGGAAAAAATGCCACAAGATGCCACAAATGAAAAATGCGCCTCCCTTCACAGAACTTCGCAGTGCGTCCTCCCTCACTCATCTCCCTAAGCCGTCCCTCCGCCACCCTTTTATTGCTTTTCCCGCGATCAAGCCACGGGTTAAGAGGGCACGCCTACCGGGTCGCTCTCCGCAGTGCCGATTGGTGGGCACGGGCTCTCCCTGGCTCCACCCACGATGACGAGGGGCGGGCAACGCCATTCTTCTCCAAGCTGACCACGTGCTTAATGGAGGGCGAATGCAGTTGGCAATAATGCTGTTGGAAATGGAGGCTTTGGGGAATTTGTAAAGGGGATCTATCTTATTTCATTTGATGCAACGCAAATGAACTCGTGGAAAAACAGGGCCTTATACTGACATAGAATAAAGAGATAACTATTTAGAAGGTCCTATGATTTTCTACGTGTATGCGATGGACTAGCTAAAGGGACGACCTTTGACCTTTACAATTAATGGAGGTATTTACAAGGAATTATTACATTATTTACAGAGGGTGATATTTAAGGGCCTATCTCATTGGCGGAGATGTCGCCGCGACTGCTGCGACTGATCATTCGCGGCAACTCGGGCAACTCGGGCGACTCAGGAGACCAATAAATGGCTTGCGCTCTCACCAAGGCGACGCCAGGGCGACGTCTACGCCAGGGCGATGATATTCATCACTACTCCTTTCGCTACATTTTTTACATATTTTTGCATGTATTTATTTTAATGCAATTAAATATAAATTCAATGCAATTTAAATATACACTCACATGTAGGTAGGGGCTTCTTGATCTCCTCGAAGATGTTCTGCATATCAACAAGGAAGGTTTCAACCACTGCTTTCTTGTATTGGTTATCTTTGTATCTTGCATACGATTTATCGTAAAATTCTGGATGATCCTCCCAGAAGTCAGCCATTGCCTCTTGATGCCCCTCTTTCCAATCATATTGTTTTCTAGTCGGATCGCCGCTGGAACCATGGTTCTCATCTTCTCTAGCATCAACTGCTGCCTCAGCATCCACAAACTGCGCTGAAGCTGCTACAACTGCTTCATCCTCCTTCTTCTTGCCCTTCCGGCCCCCACTGCCCTTGGGTAGCATGGTGGAAGGACAGTACTACTCTGGAGTTGGAGCTGTCCCCTGGCAAGACAAGATGGTGGGGCCTCTTCCAAGGCAGTACAAGGAGCAGCAGCAGTAGCAGGAACAAGTACCAAATGATGAAGACCTTGACCGGATCCTGTACCTGACTTGGACCAGGAGTGAAGGTGTCTCGATGATGCCAGCACGTGCTCAGTCACGTGGTCTCTAAAGTGGGTCAAGCAGCATCAAGCAGCGTCGCGGAGACGTCGCCGCATCATCGCCGCAACGTCGCCGCAACGTCTCCTCAGTCTCCTTGGTCTCCAGCAGGTCGCGGAGACGTCGCGGAGACGTCTCCCCAGTCGCGGACAAAATTAGTCTCCGCGACGTCGCCGAAAAATCGAACATGTTTGAATTTCCCGCGACTTCCCGGAGACCCGGCTCGTCTCCAGGAGACGTCGCGGAGACGTCTCCGCAACCAGCGGAGACTCGAGTCGCCACCAGGTCGCCACCTAGTCTCCATGCCAATGAGATAGGCCCTTAACAAACAATTACCAAAGTGCAGGATTCTCAAATCCGCAACAATATTTTTTTAATTTTTTTTTTATATATATACTGTACATATATATATAAATATATATATGTGTGTGAGTATATTGTTACGGATCTCCGGGGTCTGCTCTCCCCTTATCAAGGGGGGTTAATCCCCTTGTCTTTTTAGCTGGCCGTCCCGAGTCCTGGGAAGTTATAACGCTCCTTCCGGTCGGTATTAGCTAGGGTCATTGGTCAAGGCAGTCCCAAATACCTACTTACTAACCTGACCGTAAAGCAGGGAAATAACTCCCGCTCGAACCACGGATATGATGGAAAACGCCGAGCGGATGGCAATCCGCGATCCGAGCCGTTAACAATGAGACTAAACCCGATTCTGAGCGGTTCCTAATCGTGCCACAGGTACTCAATTGAGAAAAGACGAAAGCGAAGAGATTAAGACGAAACCAGAAAGAACAGGTGAATTTATTACAAACAAGAAGAGGAAAGGAAGGAACGTACAAGAAAGGAAGAAGAAGAAGCAGGACACAGGGCAGTCTTAAAAACAATCTTAACTTATTACCCCAGGACAAACATACACACTCACACGGGGATTGTAGCTGCTAGGGTGGGAGGTCCAGGTAGAGGATCCGGTGATGGGGTCCAGGCTCCAGTTGGGGTTCCAGTCCAGGCTCTGGTTCAGCGGACGAAAACCAGGCAGGCAGCTCTGCATATCGTTGGAACGCGACCGGACCTTACATATAGTGGGGGGGGGGGGGGGGGGGGGGGGACTGGGATGCTTCGTACGTAATAACTGTACGTTCGCACCAAACGCTCTCCCTCTCAAAGTCCTTTCAATGCGTGTGCCTCCAACAAGTCCGTACAAGTTCTTTGCAAATGTGCGCGCCTCCAACAACACGTAAGTCCTCCGAAAGAAGTCCGTCAAAGGGCTTTGCGTTCGCGCTTATATCACGCGAGCCAAGATCACTCCGCGCTTCATAAAGCCACGCCCGTCGGTGATATTCCCTCAGCCCTGGTTGGCTGGTGAGGGCTTACCGGCCACGCCTTTGACGGCTGGTTGACAGGCCACACCTTATTCTTGGTGTTCCGCCCCCTTTTTCCTCGGGCCTGACCGCATGGTTAATGGCGGCGCTTGAGCGAGCGCTGAGGCGGCTGCTGCTGGCAGAGGTGCGTAATGGCGTCGCTGGGAGAGAGAGGTTGTAAGATGGCCGGAATTGGATTGGGGACCTACTCTTATTTAATTGATGCAACGCAGATTCAACTATTGGAAACACGGTCTTATCTAAAACACACAATACTGAAATAACTGAAGTTCTATGGTGGCCTACGTGTTGCTTGTGGACTAACTAGGGGTGCAATCTTTAATGTCATATTTACAAGTGATTATTTATTTACAAAAGTGTGGGTTCTAAAACCGCAACAATATATATATATATATATATATATATATATATATATATATATATATATATATATATTGTCACGTAACCGTGATTAACACCACAGTTACGGATGGCCGATTTGCGAGACTTTAACTCCCGAGGCGAAAACTCAATGGCGGATTCAAGCTCAACACAAAGTTAAGCGCGCGGAATGGCGCACGGCGAAGCTCCCCCCCCCCCGCCGCCTTATCTATTACAATCAAACACCCAGGAAACTGCGTTCAGATATATATATAAAATAATACAAGGATTTATTATGGAAAAGTAAAGCCAGTGAAAAAGCCCGCCGGTAAATCTAATAAATCGAATAAGCCTAAATTGGGATCCCAGACACAACAGATATCAAACACGATACGAGGGAGGTGAATACGAAAATAACACGTCTCGTCGTTCAAAATGTACGCGGATGCGGCTTATCTTGTCTGTCTTTCGTCGCCTTTGTGGCGGCCGCCCAACACCGCTCCTTTCGGCCCGATCGCACACCACGAGGTCCCTCGCTCCAAGTTCCACAAGGCCTCCTCCAAGCACCACGCGTCCGACGCAGGCCAGCGGCTCCACACGAGGCCGATCTCCACAAGGTCCGTGCACCAAAGGTTCGACGTAAGCTGCACAAAGCAAGCGAACTCCACTTGGCTCGACTCTCTTTTGGGAGTGCTGGCAGCCAAGTGCCAACTGCCAACGAACTGCGACCAACGAACCTCGAACTGCTCACGAACTGTTGCGAACTCCCGTGTGCTCTGTGTGCTACCGAACTCTCTCTCTGCGAACTGCCACTGTTCCACGAACTGCCTCAACTCCCAACTGCCCGAAAATGGCGTCCGACCGTCGCTAATATTGGTGGCCGATGACGTCACATTGGCGCACTCCTCAGCCAATCACAGCCTCCCAACTCGCCGGCTCGCCCAGGTCACGCCCTCTGCGGCATCCCACTCCTGACATCTCTTGTTACGCGACCCTGCGGTCCTTGTGTAACACGTGCCAGGCGAGGTTTGTAGGCCTTGGAGGTGTAAACGGTGGCGGTGTTTTTGGCCTGGTGGTGTCCATTTATTACGAAGTCATTGTCAGGGAAAGGAATTATTTAATGTTGCGCTAAGGACCTAACTAATGTTTATGTAGTTTGCAGTGCCATAATGGACAAAGGTTTGACTACTAGGTGAGACTCACAGGGGCGTTACCTTTAACCCCTCACTATTTAACACTCGAATCACCAGGTAGATCCACAATCATACATCTTACCCCGACAAACGCCTAAACATCAATAACTTATTACATGTAGAGTCCCTGTCACGACAGCCGAATACCTACCTATTCAGATCTACCTAGCTCTAGATGTTGCTCTACCAAATTCATAACACAGCCCCCCCCCCCCCTGGAACCGTAGCTCCTGCAAGGTTCACCGCAGGGCTACCATTCCAGCCTTAACACTTACTGTCACACACTTAATTAACCTATGAAATAAATCAGGAAGGGCTGTGGGAAGTGAGTCGGACTACCTACCTACACTTCCTTAACATGCTGAACCCCTTAACCATCATGCAAGTATGTACATTGTCTTCGTTGTTCCTGTGGAGGGAGGAAACAAACAACACACAACACTAACTTAACCACAAAACTTAACCATCTTTCCAAAACTCAAAACTCTAACCTTTGTACATACCCCGGTCTACAGACCGCGTCCCCCAGTGGATGCCACAAGACACAACCTTACCTGCGGGGCCATCCCCAATGCATCCCCCTAAATTTCCACGGGCCCTGTCCAGATGTTACAGGTGAGTGACACGGCTCGGTGGATTTCGCCCACATTCATGCAACACAGACCCCTTAACCACTCATTCTCATTCCATAGGTCATCAAGGCATTTCAAAAATCAACAAAGCACTTATTTCAATACACCCCCTGCAGGACCATGGCATTGATGTCATTCACGTGTGTGTGCATTCCTCAACTAGGCAGCGGGGAGGTACCGCACAAAAAGATGGTGGGGGCGCATCAGGCTGTGGTGCCCGCAGTCCCAAAAACAAGTCAACCGACTTACAAGTTCATTGCCCCCCCCCCCCTTTACCTCTTGGCCCCGTGACGGCCCAACAGCCCCTTTCCGCCGTTACCTCGCCGGTGAGGGTCTCCACACACACCAGGCTCCTTTGCCTCCTGCTTTCGCGCAGCAACACGGGTCACAGGGGGACTTCCTCACCCCGCGGCGCCCAACCAGACCCTCCACCGACGAGCTCCAATTTCCAGTTACCACCGGCTGCCAGGGGTAATTGCCGCAGAGGGGGGGCCCGCAGGCATCGCTCCTCAGAGCTTGCTCTGTACCTGCGGACACACACACCTTCCCCACCCACAAGACCCCAAAACACACTTCCTCCCCCGCTGCCATTCAATTCTCCACACAACTCAGCACAATTCAGTACAATTCCATAGATGGTGTAAAAGGTGTTACAAGGCTTGCCATGGCCTGCCACATGTGAAATCCCCCAGTTCACATTTAAACCATCACACATTTCCAAAAGCACATTTCCAAAAGCACAAGTATCGCCCCTCATTATCTCCAATAACCATCACTCACTCTCCAGGTTCCACTCTCACGACCACATCAAAACACCTAACCACAATACAAAAACATACGCCACCCACAAGACACTGTGGCTCCCATTCCATCCCCTCACCGGCCATGTCATCACTCTCACCCGCCTCCCAACTCCAATTTACATGTCCCCAATTTCCAAAGCAAGTCCTGAAGCCTGGGACAGTACTCCTCAAAACACTCACCTCAAGTGCAGGTAGTTGCAGGTTGGTCAGGTTCAAAGTGCAATCCACCCATACAATTCCCAAAATTTCACATTGGGCCTACCAAATCCTTCCAAATTTCTCTTTTGTCCCCACTACACTGGCAGGTATGTGGATCCGCATCCAACGGTGATCATCACTACACAACTACCTATGGCCACGACAGCGCTGCACCTCTACCGTGCAAGGGTCACCGGGACAAGGTGAGCAGTCAAAACACCAACATGGCCCATGAGTGTCCATAAGGGTGCGACCCACCATCCATCCTTCGGCCCCCCTGCGAGGAACACAGCTGCAGCAGCCCCAGCTGGCCAATGTGGTGAGCACTTGCTGCCACAACACACACTACCGCACACACAACCTCGGCCCTGGGGGGCACGGTCGCAGTGCGTGGCATCCCTACAGCCACGTCCCCTGCACCTCCCCATCATCCCCCAGTCCGACTACAGAACTGCAGCCCCCCAGTGCTCACCCACACTTGACCACACCAAGGTCCAGTCAACAGCCATGCTCCACCAGGAGACCCACCCAGAAGACATGGTCCACACACCTCGGACACGCACAGCACCACGTTGACCCTCAGGCTACACAACTACCTCCCCATCATCCCGCGTCCCAAATATCAGCACAGTTGCCCCCGCAACCAGATGAAAGCTGTGTCTTGCTACCCTATTAATTTCATCACAGCCTCCAACACTTTGGTCTACACACCTGGATCAATAATGGCGTCACTGTACAGTGTCCACCATGGCATTTCAAAATCCACCCTTAAATTTCCATCTAACCCACAGATTACCCATGCCAACCATTTGTCACATTTCACTAACCTCACCAAAGAAGGATGCTTTGCCATACACATGCCAGCCGAGCATGGCCCATATGCTCGGCTCGTTACACATCTCCCGATTCACATCCCCATGGCTCTCTTCCCAACCCGAGAGTCCATAAATCATAACGGAGCATCTGTGGAAGGTCACTCACACCATCATGTTCCACAGATGCCCCAATGGTTGTCCGGCAGGCTATCTCCATCCCTGTCCATTCGGTTTGACCCGCATCCATCGACCAACACGGCATGGCAGGTCATCACATGCCAGTTGTCCCAAAGTCTCTGGAGGAGAATGCCAGGCCGCATGCCCGGGTGGTCACCACATCAGTCCCAAGTTGGCCGTCCGCAGTGCCACCACCAAAGCGCGACCCACAACACCTCCCCCTAGTGGTCCTCAATATTTGCCATCACAGGCTTGAGAAACCACCTCGGACCTCCCTGGAGGTCTTAACCCCCACCAGGGTCCGGTGACCCTGCCGGCCCGAGCCGCCGGCTCGGACGGTGCCCCGACGGACAAGGGACGCCACACTCCACCAGACCCCCCGTGGGACCCAGGCCGTACCTCGACACCCAAGGCTGAACCCCACGTCCAAATCTCGCCATCACAGCCCCCCAGCTGGCCGGCATACCCAAATTTTGAAAGGGGCAACTTTTGCCCGAGGCCATCACCCATGACCTCTCCATGTCCAAATCCCGCAGCCCGGGGACCAATCCCCACCATGGCTGCTCCAAATCAATTTCCCATTGTAATTTTATTTTAAATTTTATTTTACAAATTTTCATTCCCACTGCCAAACCGCAGCTGCAGGGAACAACCTCTACCACCGGTTGTTCTGCCCCTCCCTGCAGTTGATCCAAATTCCCTACAGGGACCAAATCTCCAGAAGCTCTATCTCCCGATCCTCCAAGATCCAAATCCAGCCCGGAGCCAACACACTCCCCCAACTGGTTGTCCAATTTTGGAGCCTCTGTTTCCAAATAGCAGTGTACAGTGAGCGTCCCCTCGGTCATTCCAACCACCTCCTCGGACCAACTCACCTCATCACCCAGGCTCCTTTGGGCCTGAACCAGCTCTACCTCCATGGGACTGTCACAGGTCTCCAGCCGCTGGATCAAATCATCCTCATCATCATCATCATTACAAATCATTCCTGGCCCCGCCAGGCTTTGATCAATATCCCCAATAAATACCCGGTCCGGCTCTATCGCATGGACCCCCAAAAGCTCTACCCCCTCTTGCTCCGCACCACCGCCCTGGTGCTGCACAATTCCAAATTCATCCCCCGGTTGGGGTGTTGTGACATCCACACGGTCCCCGATAAACAACCAGGTCTCCATTTGCTTTATCAATTCGAGCATTTGTGGCACCAATCTGACCCTCCAACTTTTCCCCCATTTGGACAGCCTGCGTCACGCCCTCCTCTATTTTTGACATTAATTCTTCCCGTTTCAATTCAATTTCCACCCCTATGGCTTTTTCCATCTCCCCCATTTGAGTTTCTACTTTACCCTCAAATT
>NC_136270.1:81382275-81568267 GCF_964187855.1 Myxine glutinosa
TCGCTTCCGGATTGATCGTTTATCAGCAATAAACTTCCGTAAATATACCTTTATTGGACACAGTTTCGTCTTATATTTCACCCATCGACGGAAAAATATACGATCTTTCGTTCTATGACTGGCATTACCTGTTATGACCGTTGAAGCCTGAATTTTGCTTCGGACTCGACGGTCATTTTCCGCGATTCCACGGCAACAGTCGCCTGGTGGCGTGCTAGTCGCTACACGTGTTTGTTTAGATAATGATTAATGATACTGATAATGAATAATACTGATACGTGACTGATAATTATCATTGAGTCATTATCTTGTGAGCCTAATTCACAAAGTACATACAAGTACAGCATTGTTCAGTAAACGATATTCTTTGTCCAGTATATGAATAAAATATCATGCACACTGGATGCACAGCACTGAGCAGCATGTACAGGTCTTATCAATTGCACAAACTATGATGACAGTCATCATAGTTTGTGCAATTGATAAGACCTGTACATGCTGCTCAGTGCTGTGCATCCAGTGTGCATGATATTTTATTCATATACTGGACAAAGAATATCGTTTACTGAACAATGCTGTACTTGTATGTACTTTGTGAATTAGGCTCACAAGATAATGACTTGACCTTTGAATCACACTTCTGGCTGCCAACTTAATATCCCGTGGGGTTTTCAAGTGTAAGTAGTTTGATGCCACATGCATTTCTTGTCCTTCATGGATAAGTCAAGCCTAGTGTACATACAACAACAACAACAACAACAACATGCATTTTAAAGGCCATTTTCCCGACAAGAGTGGGGGTTAGCCTTGCGGTCCCCATGACAATCTTCTCCATTTGGCCCTATTTTCTGAATCTCTCCTTGTTAACCCCCTTACCCGCATTTCTTCTTCCACCATCTTTAGCCAAGTCTTTCTCGGTCTTCCCCGTCCTCTACCTCCTTCTACATTCATTTCCATCACTCTTCTCAACCAGTCACTTTCATCCTTCCTCAACACATGACCAAACCATCTCAACCTATTCCTCTTCACAGCATCAATCACAGGCTCTATTCCCATCATCTTTCGCAATTCATCATTTGTCTTCCTCTCTCTCAACGATACTCCGCACATCCGTCGAACCATTCGCATTTCCACCCTTTCCAACCTTCGTTGCTGCTCTACGTTCATTACCCATGTCTCGCTCCCATAAATCATAACACTTCTCACACATGCAGCATACACCTTTCCCTTCAGCTTCAACGACACTCCCATCATCAGCACGCCACTCAGTTCCCGAAACTTCTTCCATGCACATCTCACTCTAGCAACCATTGACGAGTCTGATCCACCTTCTCCATTCAGCATGTCTCCGAGGTAGCAAAATGTTTTCACACCTTCCAGCTTCACGCCGTCTCCAAGATCCAACTCAACATTTCCTCCATCTGCAGCTCCCTCTGTGCACACCTTACATTTGAATGTAGCTGCCACACTGGTTAATGACCCTCTCAGACCACTACATTTTTGATGAACCCACTCAGCGCACATTGTACATTGAATGGAGTTCACTCCAACACCCTTCCTACACACAGCACAGGGCCATTTCCCAGTTCTTTCCACCTTACCACAATCTTTACCACTTGCCATCACCTTCGTATTTCCGATATTCACCTTCAGACCATTTGTCTCCATACATTCCTTCCACTTGTTCATCTTTTCCTTCAGTCCATCCATACTTTCCGCAATCAACACCAGATCATCTGCATACAACAACTCCCACGGTAAACCCTCCTTTACGTTCTGAGCCAGCACCTCCATCACAGCTACAAATAGTTGTGGACTTAGTACCGACCCCTGATGCACTCCCACCTTCACCTCAAACTCACCAGTGTTCCCACCCTTCGTCCTTACAGCTGTGCGCCCTCTTTTGTACATTGCCATCACTACTCTGATCAACCATTCCTCCACTACTAACTTCCTCAATACCCATGTCAATACTTTGCGTGGAACCCTATCGAATGCTTTCTCCAGATCAACAAACCCAAGAAACAACTTCTTCCTCTTCTCCATGTACTTCTCCTGCAACTGCCTCACAATGAAAAGTGCGTCTGTCGTTCCTCTTCCTGGCATAAATCCAAACTGCATTTCGTCGATCTTCACTTTCTTCCTTATCCTCCTCTCCAACACCCTTTCCAATACCTTCATTCCATGCTCCAATAACTTTATCGCTCGGTACGAGCCACACTCCAGAGGGTCACCTTTCCCCTTGTATAGAGGGACGAGGGTACTCAGTTCCCAATCCACTGGAATGCGGTCTTCTTTCACCACCAGATTACAGATCTCTGTCATTCTCTTCACACCCCAACTTCCTGCTGCCTTCAACATATCTCCCACAACTCCCGTCTGCCCTCCCGCTTTTCTACTCTTCATTGCTTTTATCGCTTCCTCAACTTCCTTCTCAGTTATCTTCTCTGCTGGTCCTAAAACTGGGTTACTCTCTATGTTGCCATCCCAATTCATTCTCTGTATTCAACAGCATTTCCATATATCTTTTCCATCTTCCTTTAATTCCATCTGGGTCGACAACGATTTGTCCCACTTCATCCTTCAAGCAACTCACCCCCATCACATCACACCTCTCTTTCGCTATCTGCTTTGCAATCCGGAATACTGCTCTCTGACCCTCTTCCAAATCCAAGCGTTCTCCGAACATTTTCCTACATGCCTCCTGCGCCTTTGCTACCTCTTTCTTTGCAGCCTTCCTGGCTGCCTTATAACTTTCATGCTCTGCTGTTTCTGCTCCCGTACCCTTCGCCTTCTGCCACTCCTTGAACTTCTTCCTCTTCTCGTCAATCCTCTTTCCAACTTCATCATCCCACCACCATGTTTCCGAGTGCCTCGGTGGTCCTTTTGTCCATCCACATACCTCACCAACGGCTCCCAACAGACTATCTTTCATTGACATCCAACCACTTTCAAGCTCAACCACATCATCCTCGACCCTACTCAGCCTCTCTTTTAATGCCTCCCTTACTGTCACCTCTTTCAACCTCCACACCTTCATTCTCGGTTGGTACTTCACCCGCCGAGCTCTCCTCGCACCTTTCACCCTTATGTCGCAGACAACCAAGTGGTGCTGTGAAACAGCCTCCTCCCCCAGGATCACCTTTGTGTCCCGGAGGTGCCCCTATCTCGCCTACGCACCATCAGGTAGTCAACGGTTGACTAGTCTTGTACATACGTCTTGTAAATGGGGCTTCACCAAACATGTGTGTGAAAATTCTATACATGTAGGCCTACTCGTCATTTTGCCTTGATATTTTGGCATGACAGCTTGGGCTAGCGTACAGATGGCGGGCGATGATTTACAGTATTTGTGTACAGTTGCAATGCAGATTATGCTTGAAGATTCAATGCAGATTATGCTGTACATAACAAATACAGCAGTATTAGAAGAAACATGTGCGTGTTTGTTTCCCATAAATTCCAATTAAAATCAGTGCTGGTCACAACTTATTTGCTCGGAAAAAAAGTGAAAAATACAGAATATTGGCATGGTGCCAAAAAAAATTGGCACTCGGCCAATAACTCTTATGGTACTTTTATTTACTTTACTTGTCCAACATCATGCTTGAAAAAAACCTTTAAACCCGAGAAATTGATTCTGATTGTAAATTACTGGTTGGTATTTTTTGCGAAATTTTCTAGATTTCCTGGCATGAAAAGTTGAAAAACCTGACATTTTGGGGAACACATGAATATTTAAATTTTTGTTTTAATGAATTTGTAATTGCCCAATTTGACCAACCATGCTATTTTATGAAGGTACAGGGTTGGAACTTTAATGCTGCAGGTATAACTCGAAATCCATAATTTGAGCATCTGGTACAAGAATCTGGTAGCGTGACACATATATATATATATATATATATATATATATATATATATATATATATATATATACACAGTATATATATATATACACAGTATATATATATATATATATATATACATACATATATATATATATATATATATATATATATGTATATATATATATATATATATATATATATATATATATATATATAATATTATATATATATATATATATATGTGATTTTAGTAAATGTTCCCTTATAAATGATCCCCTGTAAATATCCCCATTAATTGGCTTTATTAAAGATCGCACCCTCGTTAGTCCATGTACAACACGTAGAGCACCATAGGACCTCTCTGTAGTTATTTCATTATTATGTGTTTTAGTTAAGGATCTGTTCCCAATAGTTGAATCTGCTTTGCATTAATCAAATAAGATAGGCCCCTTCAATTTCCCCAATCATCTCTCCCGCTCTACAAAGTGCAGAGCGAGCGGTAGGGCAGCGTTCGCTGCTCCTTGTCTTGATTTGATTGCTTGCCCCAAGCCGCCATTGAACATGCGGTGTCGAGCCGAGGAAAAAGGGTGTGGGACGGAAGAAGAAGGTGTGGCACGTCAACTCACCATCAGAGGTGGAGCCAGCGAGCCCTGACCGGCCAACCAGGGCCAAGGTGAGCCGACCGGTAGGCGTGTCATCGGAGCCGGCGGCTTGATACAACAACGGACAATAAAAGCGGTTGCGAGGGACTGCTTCAAGAGATGAGTGAGAGGGATGAGTGCGTCAACAGATTAAAGAGAGGAGAGCTGAGTGCGAAGGTCAGAGGTGCAAGAGGAGAACACGCTGAGAGTGGGTCCGTTGGCAACAACAATCTCGCCATACATTCACATTGTCAAACCGCGTGAAACTAATACGTGCAGCTGCCGCCGGGTTTCGCCTCAAGCCCGGAGCGTAGACCGGGGCGTGCACTGAAGCGGACCTTGATGCTGCGTATCGACCCGGACCTTCCTGCCCTGCCAGCCTGCCTGGACCTTCTCCTCCTTCCAGTCATTCCTTCCTGCCATTCCCTATTCGTGTGAGTCTGTTTGTTTTGTTTGGGGCGTATGATAATATAAGACTGTTTTAAGGCTGCCCTGTGTCCTGCTTCTTCTTCTTCTTCTTCTTCTTCTTCAGTATATTCTTTGCCTTTCATTTCCTCTTCATTTCGTGTACATAATTAATAAATACCTGTTATTCCTTTACTTTGGTTTCTTCTTCCCCCGATCGCTTTTGTCCTGTCTCCAATTGAGTACGTGTGGCATGATTCGGCCAACGTTCGGAGTCGGGTTTAGTCCTTTGTTAACGGCCGAGTCCCAGCTCGCTTCGCTCGGCGCTTCCAATCACGCTGCGGCCCGGGTGGGAGTATCTCCTCGCTTACGGCCGGTGGTGGTAATTAGGTAGTGGGACGGATTGGGCTTACAACCCTACTCACCACCGACCGGAAGTGACGTCATACCCCCAGGACCGGTCGGACGGCCAGCTTAACAGGACAAGGGGATTACCCCCCCCCCCTTGCTAACGGGAGTGCCGTCCCCCGGATCCGTAACAATATATATAAACACAAAAACTACCTTCGAGGGAAAAGAACAAGACGGTAGGCTTCAAATCATGGAATGGCCAGCACAGTCTCCAGACTTAAACCCCATCGAGCTGGTTTGGGATGAACTGGACAGAAGGGTGAAAGCAAAGCAACCGACAAGTGCAACACATTTGTGGGAACTTCTGCAACAGTGTTGGGAAGAGCTTCCCGAACAATATTTGATTTCCATTGTCGAAAGAATGCCATGAGTGTGTTCGGCGGTTATACCTGCAAAAGTTGGCAACTTTGCCGAGTCAAAAATTTAAATTAAATTTTGTTAAACAAAATGTTTCTATGATTTCTTTTTTTATATCAAATTGTTTTTTTTTGTTCTATGCTTAATTTCAGAGTGCATTGAGACATTAAACTGCGTAAATTTCAATAAAAACTGGGAAAATTGAGGTGTTCTAAAACTTTTGACCGGTAATGTTTATCTCCGAAACCGCTGCATGGAAAAAATTGAAACATGGCTCATTGTAAAAAAAAAAACTCCATATGGGGAATAGGTTTTATTAACGATGACGTCATTGGTGCTATAATTATGACGTTGTGGCGGACACGAAAGCTCACTGGCGTGAGGGCATCATTCCACGCACCAAGTGGGCGGCGGCCACGCCCGAGGGGTAGGCGTGGCCGCAGGATATACACCGGGCGCGCAGCCCGGAGCGCTCCAGTGCGGATGAGTGAGCAATGAATAAAGAGCTCGATGATAACCAAAGCGTTGTGGCCTACCTTTGTTCAACGTGTGTGCTCCCGCACCACATTGGTGACCTCCGACTGGTTCAACCTTAGTTGAACCCCCGAACGCGCAATGGCCATCAACGCGATCAAGCTGCCGGAGTTCTGGGAAGCGCAGGCCGACACCTGGTTTCTTCAAGCCGAGGCCCAATTCCAGCTCCGGGGCATCACGGCGGATGACACGAGGTACGTCTACGTGGTCGCTGCCCTTGGCTCCGGCACGGCCGCGCGCGTCATGTCCTTCCTCCGGCACCCGCCGGACGAGGGCAAGTACGCGGCGCTCAAGCAGCTGCTCCTCGATACGTTTGGCCTCCCAGAGGCCGACCGCGCCGACCGTCTTTTGCACCTTCCCGCCCTCGGCGACACACGCCCGTCCGCCCGCATGGATTACATGCTAGCCCTGCTCGGCGACGGCCGCGCGGATTTCCTGTTCCGTGCTCTCTTCCTCTGCGCGCTGCCTGTACAGGTGCGGCTCGCGTTGGCCGGGTCGACCATCATGGAACCGCAGGCCCTGGCCAGGGAGGCGGACAAGTACTTCGCAGCCCACGATGCACAGCCGGCATATAGCACGGCCATCGTGGGTCCCGGCACCGCGCACGGCACGGGTGGTTCGGATCCTTCCGAGCACGGCGTAGGTTTGGCGGATCGCCGCATGGCATGGTGTTCGGATCCTCCCGAATACGGCATAGGTTTGGCAGATCGCCGCGTGGCATGGCGTTCGGTTCCTTCCGAGCACGGCGTAGGTTTGGCGGATCCGTGCGTGGCCGCCGCCATGCCCCGCCCACCACCGTCGTCGCAACCGGTGCGGCGACCACCACCGGGCCAGACCTGGTGCCATTTCCATGCCAGGTTCGGCCACAAGGCCAGGTCCTGTCGCCCGCCTTGTACTTTTGGCAGGTCGGGAAACGACCAGGCCGGCGCTCGCTTCCTGCCATGAGCGTCGGCCATACTGGCAGCCTGTTGTTCATCACGGACAACTTATCTGGGTGCCGTTACCTGTGCGACACGGGGGCGCAGGTGAGTGTCATTCCCGCCGGTACATCTGACAAGCAGTCCGTGGGCCGGGGCCCCGCTATGCTTGCCGTAAACGGTACGTCCATTCGCACGTACGGAAAACGCTGCCTTTCTCTGCGGTTCGGAGGGCAGGTTTTCCGATGGTCATTCGTCACTGCCGACGTGCCTATGGCACTGCTCGGCACGGACTTCCTGTGTGCCAATGGTCTACTGGTGGACGTCAAGCACAGAAGGCTTGTCCAGGCTGAGACGTTCAGCTCGCTCGCTTGCACGCTGCCCACCTCGTTGAGCAGCTCCCGGAGCGGCTCATCGAGCGGCTCGCCGAGCGGCTTGCTGAGCGGTTCGGTTCCGGCCAGGTTCATCTGTACGCTTCCGGCAGCGAACGATTTCACCCGCCTCCTCACGGGTTTCCCGGTCCTCACGCGGCCCACCTTCTCGGCGGGGCCGTCAAGCATGGGGTGGAACACCACATCCCCACCGCCGGGCCACCGGTCTACGCCCGGGCACGCCGCCTCGAGCCGACGAAGCTCGCCGTAGCTAAAGCAGAGTTCGCTACGCTGGAGCGGCTCGGCATCGTGCGGCGCTCCGAGAGTGCTTGGGCGTCGCCGCTTCACATTGTGCCAAAGCCCGGCGGGGGATGGCGACCATGCGGGGACTACCGGCGCCTCAACGACGCCACCACCCCCGACCGCTACCCTGTCCCCCACATCCAGGACTTCTCCGCCCGGTTGGCGGGCATGTCCTTCTTTTCGAAGCTGGACCTCAGACGCGGCTACCATCAGGTCCCCGTCAGGCCGGAGGACATCCCGAAGATGGCGGTCATCACGCCGTTCGGCCTTTTCGAATTTCTTTGGATGCCCTTCGGTTTGAAGAATGCGGCTCAGGTGTTCTAGCGCCTAATGGACAGCGTCTTGCGTGACTTGGATTTCGTCTACGTGTACCTGGACGACATCCTCGTCGCCAGCGCGTCCTGCGAAGAGCACCTACACCATCTCTGCACGCTCTTCGAACGTCTGGGCCAGCATGGCCTCATCGTGAACCCCGCCAAGTGCCGGTTCGGCGTCGCCGACATCGACTTTTTGGGGCACCGCGTCACCAGGCACGGGGCCGCCCCCCTACCGGCCAAGGTGGAGGCGGTGAAGGGGTTTCCGCACCCCCGCACAATCAAGGGGCTCCAGGAGTTCCTGGGCATGGTAAACTTTTACCATCTGTTCCTGCCCTGCATCGGCCAGCTCCTGCGCCCCTTGCGCGAGGCCCTCCGGGGCAAGCCGGGCAAAGGTGACGTTACCTGGACCGAGCAGATGGACGCGGCGTTCGTGGGCGTGAAGCTCGCCTTGGCTAACGCCACCATGCTCGCGCACCCGGCGCCCGATGCACCGATCGCCCTCACCACCGACGCCTTGGACTACGCGGTGGGCGCGGTGCACGAGCAATGGGTGTGTGGTGCCTGGCAACCGTTAGCGTTCTTCAGCCGGCAGCTTCGCCCGCCCGAACACCGCTATAGTACCTTCGACCGCGAGTTGCTCGGGCTTCACCTGGCGGTCAGGCACTTCCGCCATCTGCTCGAGGGCCGTGCGTTCACGGCCTATGTCGACCACAAGCCACTGGTTTTCGCGATGGGCATGGTCGCCGAGCCGTGGTCGGCCCGGCAGCAGCGTCACCTCTCGGCCGTGTCCGAGTACACGACGGACATCCGGCACGTCGCGCGGAAGGACAACCCGATGGCGGATTGCCTTTCCCGGTCCGTTGCCCACGCAGTCCACCTTGGCATCGACTGTGCCCGGATCCCGGCATCCAGGCCTTGCGGTCCACCATCACGGGCCTCCGCGTCACCGAGGTGCCGTTCGACGGTGCGGCCCTCTTGTGCGACGTCTCTCTCGGGCGGCCTCGCTCCATCGTGCCCGCGGGCTGGCAGCGCCAGGTTTTTGACGCCATCCACGGCCTGTCCCACCCGGGCAAGAAGGCCTCCCAGAGGTTGGTCGCCGACAAGTTTGTCTGGCATGGCCTCCGGAAGGCCGTCCGCGGCTGGACCAGGACTTGCCTCGCGTGCCAGCGCGCGAAGGTGCACCGGCACACCCAGGCCCCATTGGCCCCGTTTACGGTGCCGGAACGTAGGTTCGACCACGTGCACGTGGACCTGGTGGGACCTCTGCCCCCCTCGCGGGGCTTCACCCACGTCCTCACCATGGTGGACCGCACCACCCGGTGGCCGGAGGCCGTGCCTTTGGCGGCGACGACGGCGGCGAACATCGCGCAGGCGTTCATCGCCACCTGAGTCGCCCGGTTCGGCGCCCCCTCGGACATCTCGTCCGACCATGGCCCCCAGTTCACCTCGGAGCTCTGGGGGGCGGTCGCGCGGGGGCTCGGGGTCCAGCTGCACCGAACCACGGCCTACCACCCCCAGGCCAACGGCCTGTGCGAGCAGTTCCACCGCTCGTTGAAGGCCGCGCTCCGGGCCACCCTCCGCGACGGCGACTGGGTCGACAGGCTCCCCTGGGTCCTGCTGGGCCTCCGGACGGCGCCCAAGGACGACCTGCGCGCATCCGCGGCGGAGTTGGTCTTCGGACAGCCGCTGCGGGTGCCGGGCGAGTACCTCCCCGACCCCACGGCACCATGGTCCGCAGCGCAGGAGCGCTCCACGCTGCAGGAGACCGCCTGGAGGTTCGCCCTGGTGCCGACGGCGCACCACGGGCACCCGCCTACGCACGTCGCCCCGGAGCTTCGCACCGCGGCGTACGTCTTCGTCCGGCACGACGCCCACTGGACACCACTGCGGCCCCCGTACGACGGGCCTTTCCGCGTGCTGGAGACCAGGGTGAAACATTTCACCTTGGACATCGGCGGCACTCCCGACCGCGTCTCGGTGGATCGCCTCAAGCCGGCCCACCTCGACGTGGACCACCCACCGCCGGTGGCTCGGCCCCCGTGTCGGGGCCGCCCCCCTGCGGGCAGACCCCCGGCACCACCCAGGCCCGCCGGCACGCCGCCCCCCAGTCCTGCACCCATCCCGGGTGCAACCGGAGGCATCCCTGCACCCCGGACGCCGCCAGTCGCCAGAGGGCGCTTCGGCCGGGTCATCCGGTTGCCCCGCAAACTGGCCCTCCAGGTGCGCGGGAATTCTGGGGGGGCGCGTGTGGCGGACACGAAAGCTCACTGGCGTGAGGGCATCATTCCATGCACCAAGTGGGCGGCGGCCACGCCAGAGGGGTAGGCGTGGCCGCGGGATATACACCGGGCGCGCAGCCCGGAGCGCTCCAGTGCGGATGAGTGAGCAATGAATAAAGAGCTCGATGATAACCAAAGCGTTGTGGCCTACCTTTGTTCAACGTGTGTGCTCCCGCACCACAACGTCATAATTCGACAGGGGCAACGCTTAGTCTGATCAGTTTGAAATGTATTGAGCGTGATCTATGCAACAATTATATTGGAGAAGATAAATTTATGATGTCATCGCTGACGTGCTCTGGCAGCCATATTGGATCAAAGGAAAAAAATGTTCAAAAACAGAAGAGTTGGCTCGCAACAAGTTGACTGCGCAGGGTAAGTATTCTATGAATACCATCTCGTTATTTTGGCAAACAGGACGATCAATTGTTCCATCAGCGAAGCGGTAGGCTCCGCTAGCTATTCATAGAAACAAGCAGTGAATTTGGAAATCAGACCAAGCTACCCCCCATGATAATATCAAGTCCGTTGACCCACACAAATGGAGAAGTCAAACTATGCCAATGTGTGCACTTATCACAAAAGAAAAAGTTTCGTTCAATAAGAAAGCTACACGAAAATCGGCCTTTGCTCCAGGATGGTACGATCTCTATCGGAGTCACTTTTCATCTTCTCCTGGATAGGAACGTGGCTGGAAGGAGCGATCTCGTGTTAACACATCCCACGTGGTGCAATTACCCTGCCCATCTGCCGGTATGCATGCTTCTTGCCCGTTCTCGTTACCCTGCTTTCGCCACCGGTCTATCGCTCGCCCTGGGTCCTGTAACGGTGCTTGAGCAGCTCCGCCATCAATCACTCCCAATGCCCGCGACACCGCCGCAGCTCGGGCGTCTGCTCGGTGATCAGACGCAGCTCAGGTTCAAATTCCAATTGCCTTTTCTCTTCTAATAGTTTCTAACATGGCTGTATCGCATCATCATTGGATTCCCCATGTTATCGCCACATCCAGCACGTCTCTTTTAGCATCGCGCAGCTGCATCTCTTGACCGTGTCTACCCAAAGCGTCATTCAAGCGGGAACGGAGTGGTCCAATCATTGCTGCTTATCGACTTAATGGGTGCAAAAGATGAGATGGACACTCAACGTCTTTGTCGATGCCAAGATGCTCAGTTTAGCTCAGACAAATCGATTGAGTATGTGTAAGCAACCCACAGTTGTGTTTACAAGATAAGAGAATGCAAGGAAAGTGGAGGCCAAGAAAAAAAGAAGTTTTATGCCTTTTATAAGTTTTCTTGCAAATCAAAAATAAATGTGCCAAACACACAAACACACAAACACACAAACACACAAACACACAAACACACAAACACACAAACACACAAACACACAAACACATATTTTTTTGCAAATATTTAAGAGTTGAGAGTGGAGAATTTATTTGATGAAAAACACCCTGTGGATTTATTCATAGTAAAATGTTTACGTTTTTTTCCCTGACAATTACTCTAATGAATACAAAGTCGAGGCTCATGAAAGAGCAGGAACACGGAACAGCAAACACCGTGAATAGTGGTCGGGGAAACACACCAACAACAAGATGGATAGTGACCAGGGAAACACACAAACAAGGTGGATAGTGACCAGGGAAACACACAAACAAGGTGGATAGTGACCAGGGAAACACACCAACAATGTGGATCGTGACCAGGGAAACACACCAACAAGGTGGATCGTGACCAGGGAAACACACCAACAAGGTGGATCGTGACCAGGGAAACACACCATCAAGGTGGATCGTGACCAGGGAAACACACCATCAAGGTGGATCGTGACCAGGGAAACACACCATCAAGGTGGATCGTGACCAGGGAAACACACCATCAAGGTGGATCGTGACCAGGGAAACACACCATCAAGGTGGATCGTGACCAGGGAAACACACCATCAAGGTGGATCGTGACCAGGGAAACACACCATCAAGGTGGATCGTGACCGGGGAAACACACCAACAAGGTGGATAGTGACCAGGGAAACACACCATCAAGGTGGATCGTGACCGGGGAAACACACCATCAAGGTGGATCGTGACCGGGGAAACACACCAACAAGGTGGATAGTGACCAGGGAAACACACCATCAAGGTGGATCGTGACCAGGGAAACACACCATCAAGGTGGATCGTGACCGGGGAAACACACCATCAAGGTGGATCGTGACCGGGGAAACACACCAACAAGGTGGATAGTGACCAGGGAAACACACCAACAAGGTGGATCGTGACCAGGGAAACACACCATCAAGGTGGATCGTGACCAGGGAAACACACCATCAAGGTGGATCGTGACCAGGGAAACACACCAACAAGATGGATAGTGACCAGAGAAACACGCCAATAAGGTGGATCGTGACCAGGGAAACACACCAACAAGGTGGATAGTGACCAGGGAAACACCAACAACAAGATGGATAGTGACCAGGGAAACACACCAACAAGGTGGATAGTGACCAGGGAAACACCAACAACAAGATGGATAGAGACCAGGGAAACACACCAACAACAAGATGGATCGTGACCAGGGAAACACACCAACAAGGTGGATAGTGACCAGGGAAAACACCAACAACAAGATGGATAGTGACCAGGGAAACACACCAACAACAAGGTGGATCGTGACCAGGGAAACACACAAACAATGTGGATCGTGACCAGGGAAACACACCAACAAGGTGGATAGTGACCAGGGAAACACACCAACAAGATGGATAGTGACCAGGGAAACACACCAACAAGGTGGATCGTGATCAGGGCAACACACCAACAAGGTGGATCGTGACCAGGGAAACACACCAACAAGGTGGATAGTGACCAGGGAAACACACCAACAAGGTGGATCGTGACCAGGGAAACACACCAACAAGGTGGATCGTGACCAGGGTAACACACCAACAAGATGGATAGTGACCAGGGAAACACACCAACAAGGTGGATCGTGACCAGGGAAACACACAAACAATGTGGATCGTGACCAGGGAAACACACCAACAAGGTGGATAGTGACCAGGGAAACACACCAACAAGGTGGATCGTGACCAGGGAAACACACCAACAAGGTGGATCGTGACCAGGGAAACACACAAACAATGTGGATCGTGACCAGGGAAACACACCAACAAGGTGGATAGTGACCAGGGAAACACACCAACAAGGTGGATCGTGACCAGGGAAACACACCAACAAGGTGGATAGTGACCAGGGAAACACACCAACAAGGTGGATAGTGACCAGGGAAACACACCAAAAAGGTGGATCGTGACCAGGGAAACACACCAACAAGGTGGATCGTGACCAGGGAAACACACCAACAAGGTGGATAGTGACCAGGGAAACACACCAACAAGGTGGATCGTGACCAGGGAAACACACCAACAAGGTGGATCGTGACCAGGGAAACACACCAACAAGATGGATAGTGACCAGGGAAACACACCAACAAGGTGGATAGTGACCAGGGAAACACACCAACAAGATGGATAGTGACCAGGGAAACACACCAACAAGGTGGATAGTGACCAGGGAAACACACCAAGAAGGTGGATAGTGACCATGGAAACACACCAACAAGATGGATAGTGACCAGGGAAACACTCCAACAACAAGCTGGATAGTGACCAGGGAAACCCACCAACAACAAGATGGATAGTGACCAGGGAAACACACCAACAAGGTGGATAGTGACCAGGGAAACACACCAACAAGGTGGATAGTGACCAGGGAAACACACCAACAAGGTGGATAGTGACCAGGGAAACACACCAACAAGATGGATAGTGACCAGGGAAACACACCAACAAGGTGGATCGTGACCAGGGAAACACACCAACAAGATGGATAGTGACCAGAGAAACACGCCAATAAGGTGGATCGTGACCAGGGAAACACACCAACAAGGTGGATAGTGACCAGGGAAACACCAACAACAAGATGGATAGTGACCAGGGAAACACACCAACAAGGTGGATAGTGACCAGGGAAACACCAACAACAAGATGGATAGAGACCAGGGAAACACACCAACAACAAGATGGATCGTGACTAGGGAAACACACCAACAATGTGGATCGTGACCAGGGAAACACACCAACAAGGTGGATAGTGACCAGGGAAACACACCAACAAGGTGGATCGTGACCAGGGAAACACACCAACAAGGTGGATAGTGACCAGGGAAACACACCAACAAGGTGGATAGTGACCAGGGAAACACACCAACAAGGTGGATCGTGACCAGGGAAACACACCAACAAGGTGGATCGTGACCAGGGAAACACACCAACAAGGTGGATAGTGACCAGGGAAACACACCAACAAGGTGGATCGTGACCAGGGAAACACACCAACAAGGTGGATCGTGACCAGGGAAACACACCAACAAGATGGATAGTGGCCAGGGAAACACACCAACAAGGTGGATAGTGACCAGGGAAACACACCAACAAGATGGATAGTGACCAGGGAAACACACCAACAAGGTGGATAGTGACCAGGGAAACACACCAACAAGGTGGATAGTGACCAGGGAAACACACCAACAAGATGGATAGTGATCAGGGAAACACACCAACAACAAGCTGGATAGTGACCAGGGAAACCCACCAACAACAAGATGGATAGTGACCAGGGAAACACACCAACAAGGTGGATAGTGACAAGGGAAACACACCAACAAGGTGGATAGTGACCAGGGAAACACACCAACAAGGTGGATAGTGACCAGGGAAACACACCAACAAGATGGATAGTGACCAGGGAAACACACCAACAAGATGGATAGTGACCAGGGAAACACACCAACAAGGTGGATAGTGACCAGGGAAACACACCAATAAGGTGGATAGTGACCAGGGAAACACACCAATAAGGTGGATAGTGACCAGGGAAACACACCAACAAGATGGATAGTGACCAGGGAAACACACCAACAACAAGCTGGATAGTGACCAGGGAAACCCACCAACAACAAGATGGATAGTGACCAGGGAAACACACCAACAACAAGCTGGATAGTGACCAGGGAAACCCACCAACAACAAGATGGATAGTGACCAGGGAAACACACCAACAAGGTGGATAGTGACCAGGGAAACACACCAACAAGGTGGATAGTGACCAGGGAAACACACCAACAAGGTGGATAGTGACCAGGGAAACACACCAACAAGATGGATAGTGACCAGGGAAACACACCAACAAGATGGATAGTGACCAGGGAAACACACCAACAACAAGGTGGATAGTGACCAGGGAAACACACCAACAACAAGATGGATAGTGACCAGGGAAACACACCAACAAGGTGGATAGTGACCAGGGAAACACACCAACAAGGTGGATAGTGACCAGGGAAACACACCAACAAGATGGATAGTGACCAGGGAAACACACCAACAAGATGGATAGTGACCAGGGAAACACACCAACAAGATGGATAGTGACCAGGGAAACACACCAACAAGCTGGATAGTGACCAGGGAAACACACCAACAAGGTGGATAGTGACCAGGGAAACACACCAACAACAAGATGGATAGTGACCAGGGAAACACACCAACAAGGTGGATAGTGACCAGGGAAACACACCAACAAGGTGGATAGTGACCAGGGAAACACACCAACAAGATGGATAGTGACCAGGGAAACACACCAACAAGATGGATAGTGACCAGGGAAACACACCAACAAGATGGATAGTGACCAGGGAAACACACCAACAAGGTGGATAGTGACCAGGGAAACACACCAACAACAAGATGGATAGTGACCAGGGAAACACACCAACAAGGTGGATAGTGACCAGGGAAACACACCAACAAGGTGGATAGTGACCAGGGAAACACACCAACAAGATGGATAGTGACCAGGGAAACACACCAACAAGATGGATAGTGACCAGGGAAACACACCAACAAGATGGATAGTGACCAGGGAAACACACCAACAAGATGGATAGTGACCAGGGAAACACAACAACAAGATGGATAGTGACCAGGGAAACACACCAACAAGATGGATAGTGACCAGGGAAACACACCAACAAGGTGGATAGTGACCAGGGAAACACACCAACAAGGTGGATAGTGACCAGGGAAACACACCAACAAGATGGATAGTGACCAGGGAAACACACCAACAACAAGCTGGATAGTGACCAGGGAAACCCACCAACAACAAGATGGATAGTGACCAGGGAAACACACCAACAAGGTGGATAGTGACCAGGGAAACACACCAACAAGGTGGATAGTGACCAGGGAAACACACCAACAAGGTGGATAGTGACCAGGGAAACACACCAACAAGATTGATAGTGACCAGGGAAACACACCAACAAGGTGGATAGTGACCAGGGAAACACACCAACAAGGTGGATAGTGACCAGGGAAACACACCAACAAGATGGATAGTGATCAGGGAAACACACCAACAAGATGGATAGTGACCAGGGAAACACACCAACAAGGTGGATAGTGACCAGGGAAACACACCAACAAGATGGATAGTGACCAGGGAAACACACCAACAAGATGGATAGTGACCAGGGAAACACACCAACAAGATGGATAGTGACCAGGGAAACACACCAACAAGATGGATAGTGACCAGCGAAACACACCAACAAGATGGATAGTGATCAGGGAAACACACCAACAAGGTGGATAGTGACCATGGAAACACACCAACAAGATGGATAGTGACCATGGAAACACACCAACAAGATGGATAGTGATCAGGGAAACACACCAACAAGGTGGATAGTGACCATGGAAACACACCAACAAGATGGATAGTGATCAGGGAAACACACCAATAAGATGGATAGTGACCATGGAAACACACCAACAAGATGGATAGTGATCAGGGAAACACACCAACAAGATGGATAGTGACCAGCGAAACACACCAACAAGATGGATAGTGATCAGGGAAACACACCAACAAGATGGATAGTGATCAGGGAAACACACCAACAAGGTGGATAGTGACCATGGAAACACACCAACAAGATGCATAGTGATCAGGGAAACACACCAACAAGATGGATAGTGATCAGGGAAACACACCAACAAGGTGGATAGTGACCATGGAAACACACCAACAAGAAGGATATTGACCATGGAAACACACCAACAAGATGGATAGTGATCAGGGAAACACACCAACAAGGTGGATAGTGACCATGGAAACACACCAACAAGATGGATAGTGACCATGGAAACACACCAACAAGATGGATAGTGACCAGGGAAACACACCAACAAGGTGGATAGTGACCAGGGAAACACACCAACAAGATGGATAGTGACCAGGGAAACACACCAACAAGGTGGATAATGACCAGGGAAACACACCAACAAGGTGGATAGTGACCAGGGAAACACACCAACAAGATGGATAGTGACCAGGGAAACACACCAACAACAAGCTGGATAGTGACCAGGGAAACACACCAACAAGATGGATAGTGACCAGGGAAACACACCAACAAGATGGATAGTGACCAGGGAAACACACCAACAAGGTGGATAGTGACCATGGAAACACACCAACAAGATGGATATTGACCATGGAAACACACCAACAAGATGGATAGTGATCAGGGAAACACACCAACAAGGTGGATAGTGACCATGGAAACACACCAACAAGATGGATAGTGATCAGGGAAACACACCAACAAGATGGATAGTGACCAGGGAAACACAACAACAAGATGGATAGTGACCAGGGAAACACACCAACAAGGTGGATAGTGACCAGGGAAACACACCAACAAGATGGATAGTGACCAGGGAAACACACCAACAAGGTGGATAGTGACCAGGGAAACACACCGACAAGGTGGATAGTGACCAGGGAAACACACCAACAAGATGGATAGTGACCAGGGAAACACACCAACAACAAGCTGGATAGTGACCAGGGAAACACACCAACAAGCTGGATAGTGACCAGGGAAACACACCAACATGATGGATATTGACCAGGGAAACACACCAACAAGATGGATAGTGACCAGGGAAACACACCAACAAGATGGATAGTGACCAGGGAAACACACCAACAAGGTGGATAGTGACCAGGGAAACACACCAACAAGATGGATAGTGACCAGGGAAACACACCAACAAGGTGGATAGTGACCAGGGAAACACACCAACAAGATGGATAGTGACCAGGGAAACACACCAACAACAAGCTGGATAGTGACCAGGGAAACACACCAACAACAAGATGGATAGTGACCAGGGAAACACACCAACAAGGTGGATAGTGACCAGGGAAACACACCAACAACAAGCTGGATAGTGACCAGGGAAACCCACCAACAACAAGATGGATAGTGACCAGGGAAACACACCAACAAGGTGGATAGTGACCAGGGAAACACACCAACAAGGTGGATAGTGACCAGGGAAACACACCAACAAGGTGGATAGTGACCATGGAAACACACCAACAAGATGGATAGTGATCAGGGAAACACACCAACAGGATGGATAGTGACCAGGGAAACACACCAACAAGGTGGATAGTGACCAGGGAAACACACCAACAAGATGGATAGTGACCAGGGAAACACACCAACAAGATGGATAGTGACCAGGGAAACACACCAACAAGATGGATAGTGACCAGGGAAACACACCATCAATATGGATAGTGACCAGCGAAACACACCAACAAGATGGATAGTGATCAGGGAAACACACCAACAAGATGGATAGTGATCAGGGAAACACACCAACAAGATGGATAGTGATCAGGGAAACACACCAACAAGGTGGATAGTGACCATGGAAACACACCAACAAGATGGATAGTGACCATGGAAACACACCAACAAGATGGATAGTGATCAGGGAAACACACCAACAAGGTGGATAGTGACCATGGAAACACACCAACAAGATGGATAGTGATCAGGGAAACACACCAACAAGATGGATAGTGACCATGGAAACACACCAACAAGATGGATAGTGATCAGGGAAACACACCAACAAGGTGGATAGTTACCATGGAAACACACCAACAAGATGGATAGTGACCATGGAAACACACCAACAAGATGGATAGTGATCAGGGAAACACACCAACAAGGTGGATAGTGACCATGGAAACACACCAACAAGATGGATAGTGATCAGGGAAACACACCAACAAGATGGATAGTGACCAGGGAAACACACCAACAATATGGATAGTGACCAGCGAAACACACCAACAAGATGGATAGTGATCAGGGAAACACACCAACAAGATGGATAGTGATCAGGGAAACACACCAACAAGGTGGATAGTGACCATGGAAACACACCAACAAGATGGATAGTGACCATGGAAACACACCAACAAGATGGATAGTGATCAGGGAAACACACCAACAAGGTGGATAGTGACCATGGAAACACACCAACAAGATGGATAGTGATCAGGGAAACACACCAACAAGATGGATAGTGACCATGGAAACACACCAACAAGATGGATAGTGACCATGGAAACACACCAACAAGATGGATAGTGACCAGGGAAACACACCAACAAGATGGATAGTGACCAGGGAAACACACCAACAAGATGGATAGTGACCAGCGAAACACACCAACAAGATGGATAGTGATCAGGGAAACACACCAACAAGATGGATAGTGATCAGGGAAACACACCAACAAGGTGGATAGTGACCAGGGAAACACACCAACAAGATGGATAGTGATCAGGGAAACACACCAACAAGATGGATAGTGATCAGGGAAACACACCAACAAGGTGGATAGTGATCAGGGAAACACACCAACAAGATGGATAGTGATCAGGGAAACACACCAACAAGATGGATAGTGATCAGGGAAACACACCAACAAGGTGGATAGTGACCATGGAAACACACCAACAAGATGGATAGTGATCAGGGAAACACACCAACAAGATGGATAGTGATCAGGGAAACACACCAACAAGGTGGATAGTGACCATGGAAACACACCAACAAGATGGATAGTGACCATGGAAACACACCAACAAGATGGATAGTGATCAGGGAAACACACCAACAAGGTGGATAGTGACCATGGAAACACACCAACAAGATGGATAGTGATCAGGGAAACACACCAACAAGATGGATAGTGACCATGGAAACACACCAACAAGATGGATAGTGATCAGGGAAACACACCAACAAGATGGATAGTGACCATGGAAACACACCAACAAGGTGGATAGTGATCAGGGAAACACACCAACAAGGTGGAAGGTTCCAATAATGTGCAGAACTCCTCCAGCGACGCTCGACGTGGTCTCACCCAAAAAAAACCTAATATGGCAGTGTGCCTTCTGCAAATGTGTGAAAAGACCTTTACTTTAGGTGGACGCTTCCCTGAAAACGCTTCATGGAACAACAATTTTCGCACACAAACTGGTACACAAACTGGTATCCAAACAGGTACCTTACACAAAAGCACTAAATTTATTCCTATATGCACCTTGTCCTTTTTACTCCATTTTCATTATGTTAACCTTCCAATCCCCATTTATCATTTTAGCGTTTATCACTTGTGACCGTCAGTTCTGAGTCTCGACCTCCATTAAAAATGTTCTTTGAAAATTCGTCTCACTGTGCATGGCTCAAGCAAGCCCCACGGTCTCCCTGCAAGTACAGATCAGATCAGCAAAGTGACACGAATAACATGACGCATTTTGATTGCGGTTTTCATTTGAGACTGAGCATCCTTGACATCTTCGTTACCTGGGCACAAAATGGTGAATATCGATAAACATGTTCTTTCTAATTATATCAGCATAATGGCGTCTTACTTGATACTCTTTGGTGACACAATTCGGTGTGGATGACATGCGCAGTTGTGCAGAGATTGAGGTTGCTTTGCTTTCTTGCACACGATTCATTTTGCTTATTATATCAGGAACTTAATAAATATTCAACCTCGATCGATCTCTATCTTTTTCTATTTCTTTTTCTCTTTCTTTATCTCTTTCTTTCTCTCTTTCTTTCTCTCTTTCTTTTAGTAAGGGCATTTTATGAGATATTTCACAATTCTGTTAACTAAATTGTTACCAAAAAATTTCTTCACCAATATGTTTGTAAAGGTGTGTAATAACATGTGTTAAAATGTTGAAGTTCAACTCCCGTGGGAAACCCAGAAAAACAGCTGTTGAATTCGGGTACCGAAAAATTATTTTCGAGAATTTTTATTTTTTTTAATCGGCCCTTAAGTAACAGATGAGGGGTCAAATAAGGGTTTTTCATGATTCTGAGTTGATTGTTAACATTTATATTTTCACTTTTACATTTACACACAAAGTAGCTTTTATTTCACATACATATATAATACTCAAGAGTTATTTCTCATTCACAATGTCAGAAGTTTCAACAGTCATTGTCTATGTCTTCTTCAGACTCAACAACATCATGACTGCAGTTTCTGCATGTAATGCCATTACAGACTCCACAGGCCGAGATGCACGTGACCCCATTCTTCTTGCAGCTGCATCGCCGGTTGCTGCAATCTCCATGACAATTACAGCTCGTGAACTGCAATAGCTCCTCAGGAGCCGTGGGGTCCGGTGTTGGAACTGGCTCATACCCATGCACACCTATTGTCCATCCATAGTCACTGGGGTTCAGAGACATGCTCTGTAGAAGGATCCAGTCCCGGGTCTGCAGGTAGGCACGGAGTGAATGTTGTGCAGCTGCACCCTCTGTTGGAGGTAGAGTCTCTGGTTTGATCACTCCTGCCGCTGCCTTCCTTGAGAACATGTTGTACCGAATTTCACCCAATGTAGTATCTCGTCCATGGTAAATGTACTTGAAAATCGCAGTACCAGCCTGAATCACTGTTTCCTTGGTGGCTTCTGTGTCAAGGAAGATGTCGATGTACTCAGCCACGTCCCCTTCGCAAAACCTAAAAGCTCAGCGAGGGGGAGAAACATGATCGCGTTCGTTCCTATCTGTTTCCTGTTCGTAAATGGAATAATCTTTACTTCAGTTCCTCTCAGGATCTTAGCTTTGTCGAGTGCCTTCAACTTCACCCGGGGGAAAGCTGCTGTTGTCTGTGGATCTGGCAAAGGTGGTGCCGGAGAGGTGACTTCGATCCAACCCATTGAGTGAAAGGGAGTGTTTCCGTGAAGAGAGACAATGTTTAAATCTATATTGTCTCCAACAAACTGAGTGACTGCATTGTTTGTTTCCCCAACCTCCATAAAGACCACCTGATCATTACTTGACAATTCACTTTCACTGGCTGGCACTTTGGCTGTCATCACTGATTGATCCTCAAGCGCAGCATCAACCGCAACCTCATCATTGATCTGTTCATCGGTTTCCTCCACAATGGTGTCAAGAGTGCCAGAAGTATCTGGAACATCATCTCCACTCCTACTATTAAGGAAGCAGTATTTGTAGTTTTGTGTCTCCGTGTAAGACTCAGTGTATCCCAGCCGGTGGAACTTGTTGAGCATCCATTTTGACCCAAATCTATGATCAAGTTGTATGGCAAGCCCCATTTGGTGTGGCAATACTCCAGACCGAGGTCGACAGGCCTTAATAAAATTCTGCCCCCAAACGGCAACTCTTTCGTCTGTCTTGACAATCGGTCTCAAGAACATCTGAAGGCTTGCAGGAACAAGTGTCAGCTGACTATCGATGTCAGTCATACTGTGTGTGGTGGGGTATGACTTTGGACCTAAATCAATCAAGGCAATATCATTGGATATGAACTTGAGTGCCGTCTTTATGATCTGAGTCTTCTCATCTCCATGGTCAAGATTAGCATGATGCCCTCGCAGAATATTGTCGGTGCCATCTTTGAGACAGAGTACATCTGCCCTTCTTTCCTGTGTTGTGAAATACAATGTGTCTTCGTATTTCTCTAGAAGTTTTATCTTTAGCCAATGCTTTGAATAAGAAAGGCTCTTCTCTGGTGACTGATCAAACTCCTGCAGCTTTTCATGGACTTGGTCCATGTTCATTACCCCATGCTCTAATTCTGAGTCTAACCATTCGCAGAATTCAATAAAAACTGCCTCTCGCTCCTCATCAATACTCCTCTGTCCTCTCTTCCTTTTTCCTTCCTCATCAGTCTTGGATAAACTGTCACCTCTCGCAAACATAAGTTTGCATCGCAAATGGTACAGTGTTTCTTCTGCTACCAAGTCGTTGATCCCTTCCAGGCGTCCAGTGACTTCAGTGCTCCAGTCATCCCCGTGACTCCGTGCTGTCTTCAGCAAGCTTGCCTTTAGTGTATCTGCAGTCAAATTATCTGGCACTCTGTATTTCTTTCTAGCTTGTGCTGGATTATTTTTGTAGAGCTGGGCTGGTTGGTTGCAAAGAATGCATACATCCTTATACAGGAGGTCAACTGACTGTGATCTTCTAGAACTGCAGCCAGTTGATGAACTGAACTCACAAGTAGTGCGTCTTCTCTTCAACTTTGATGACTCTTTCTCTGCCTTTGATGCTTGAGCTGACTTCTTGGTGGTTGCAACAACGTTGTTGTACAGATCATTTTTACACTTCTGGTGGTACCTCAGTTTTCCTTCCTTTTGAGCCTCCTTCATACGTTCCACAACAGTAACATTTTCGACAGTTTCTGCTTGTTTCAATAAAGTTGAGTATCCCTTTGGAGTTGCCTGTATGAGCCTTTCAGCTGGTGTATCCGAGCGTGCACAGATGAAGCAATTGAGCACAGGTGGAGTAACGTCTTCATCCATATTGCTAGACTCCATGTCCTGCAAAGTAGAAAATGAGATATATTTAGAAATTATTTTTCCACAAAGGAGTGTCTGTGGTGAAATATAAATGTTAAACAATCAACTCAGAATCATGAAAAACCCTTATTTGACCCCTCATAAGTTACTTAAGGGCCGATTAAAAAAAATAAAAATTCTCGAAAATAATTTTTCGGTACCCGAATTCAACAGCTTTTTTTCTGGGTTTCCCACGGGAGTTGACCTTCAACATTTTAACACATGTTATTACACACCTTTACAAACATATTGGTGAAGAAATTTTTTGGTAACAATTTAGTTAACAGATTTTCATATGTTTCCCTTACTATTTCGCTCTCTCTTTTTCTCTCTCTTGCTCTCTCTTTCTCTCTCCTCGTTCTCTCTTTCTCTCCCTCTTTCTCTCTCGCGCCCCCTGCTGGCCGTTTGTGTGTTGGGCGTGGCAATATGGCGGCTGTGCATGTGTGGTGAGGTGCGAGCTGCTCCGACTTTCGATCTTTCTACCCCCCCCCCCCCGCCCCCATTTTTTTTGGTCGTTGTTCTCACCTTTCCTTTCCATTTTTGTTTATTTTCACATTGAGTATTCTCTGTCTCCCCCCACCACTCCACTTTCATCAAACCCGGTACCACAACCCTTGTCCTCCCTTCCCATTTTTCCTCTCCCCCACCTCCCAGTTCCACGCCCGTTCCCCCCGCTCAGTCTTCCCTTCCTCCGACCGTTCCCTCCTCCACCACTCGTTCTCCTCACCCCCACCCCCTCCCCGCCTCCATTGCATTCCTCGCTTGTGTTGCTATCTCTATTTTTATTTTTTTCCACTTTCGTTTCTTCCCGAGAGACATAGCGAGAGAGACATAGCGAGAGAGACACAGCGAGAGAGACACAGCGAGAGAGATACAGCAAGAGATACAGCGAGAGAGATACAGCGAGAGAGATAAAGCGAGAGAGATAAAGCGAGAGAGATACAGCGAGAGAGATAGAGCGAGAGAGATAGAGCGAGAGAGATAGAGCGAGAGAGATAGAGCGAGAGAGATAGAGCGAGAGAGATAGAGCGAGAGAGATAGAGCGAGAGAGATAGAGCGAGGGAGATAGAGCGAGAGAGATAGAGATAGAGATAGAGATAGAGATAGAGATAGAGATAGAGCGAGAGAGATAGAGATAGAGATAGAGATAGAGATAGAGCGAGAGAGATAGAGATAGAGATAGAGATAGAGATAGAGAGAGAGAGAGAGAGAGAGAGAGAGAGAGAGAGAGAGAGAGAGAGAGAGAGAGAGAGAGAGAGACCACGCGACCACGCCTTCCGGTGAGATCGAGGGGTGAGTCCAGCGAAACTATGACGGGTTGTCGTGCTTTCTCGCCCTTTTCCTCATTGAGATTGAGGCGGTCTGTTCCTCGCGATAGATGTTTCTGTTTCTTCGCGATCCATCTCGGCTTAGGCCGAGGGTTTTTCGATCGTCGTAATATCGGCACGTTCCCGCTACGCGGCCTTTGAGGGCTTGACGCGGAAACATGGTGTGGTTTGCGTTCCTCCTCACGAGGTCATCTTGGAGAGACATCGTTATTGCGGTGGGTAACATAATCGGGCTCGAGAAAATCCGTGCAGCTTCACGGATGTACAAACACCTGGTAATATTCGTAGCTGAAGAGCAGCTTGTGCATGAAATTGTGGCGACCGGTTTGTCTGCCGAGAATGGACATTTTGTCCTGGTCTCCCCACTGGACACCCCAGCAGTGAAATTCTTGATATCAAATTGTCCCCCATTCCTGAAAAACGATTGAATTTTAAAAGAGCTTTCTCGGTATGGTACAGTGGTGTTGGAGATCACGATGTTATCTCTGGGGTATCGCAACTAGTAGGCTAAACGCATCATGTTCTTCCGGCGGCAAGCGTACATTGTGTTTCCTGCATCCAATGTGGACAAGGTGCTCAACTCAAGTGGTCGAAATGTTGATGTTAAGCGGGTCCCAGCCGATTATACGCATGCAGGGTCATTGAAAAAGAAGAAAAAGACATAAAATGACATAGCGCCCCCGTGGTTTTTGTAATTTTGCTATACGGAGTTAAAGGCCATCAGCCGGTCATCTTTGGTCGGATTACAAAGCAAAGATTAAATTGCAATCAGATTGCAGACCCTCGCCAGTACGTGTTTTAGTGGTTACGAGCAGAAGTACCCGGCATTGCCGGGCGGGGGAGGGGAGGGGAACGGGGGGAGGGGAGGAGAGGGGGGAGGGGAGGAGAGGGGGAGGGGGAGGGGAGGAGAGGGGGGAGGGGGAGGTGGAGGGGGAGGGGGAAGGGGAAGGGGAGGGGGAGCGGGAGGGGGAAAGGGAGGAGGAGCGGGGAGGAGAGGGGGAGGGGGGAAGGGGTAGAGGGAAGGGGAAAGGGTATGGGGGAGGGGAAAGGGGAGGGGGAGATGGGAGGGGGGAAAGGAAGGGGGAGGGGAGGGGGGAAGGGGTGGGGAGGGGGGAAGGGGAGGGGGTAGGGTGGAGGGGGAAGGGAGGGGAGGGGAGGGGGAGGGGAGGGGGAGAGGGGAGAGGAGGGGGAGGGCGAGGGAAGGGGAGGGGGAGGGGGGAAGGGGAGGGGGGAAGGGGAGGGTGAGGGGGAGGGGGGAGGGGGTAGAGTGTAGGGGGAAGGGAGGGGGAGGGTGGAGGGGGAGGGGGAAGGGAGGGGGAAGGGGAAGGGGGGAAGGGGAGGGTGGAGGGCGGAGGGGGGAGGGGGAAAGGGGAGGGGGTAGGGGGAGGGAGTGGGAGGGAGGGGGAGGGAGGGGCAGGGAGAGGGAAGGAGAGGGGAAGGGGGAGGGGAAGGGGGAGGGAAGGGGAGGGCCAGTCAACAATGATGTTGCAGTTTTCATGGGAGGAGAGCAGCACAACAATCGCGACATCGTCCTGCATCTTCGCAACCACAGCACGAAGCGGATTTTGGAGACTCACTGATCCTGTGACGCCCTCCAGTACCGGTGTTGCCGGGCGGGGGAAGGGAGACCCGTACATTCCCAACCGGTACATTCCCAACCCGTACATTCGCCCTCTCGACTCAAGCTCACTCGGACAAAAGCCTCGCACAAATTACACCGAGAAGGCCCAATGGCCATGTCTATGCCACAAATCAAGTACGTGAGCGAGTCTGGCGCACTGAATTGAAAATATATAGAACGCCCATACTCCGTGAAAAGTGAAGCCGCCGTGTCGCCATCTTGGTTAGCATGACTCGACCGACTCGTTTCGCGGAGCTCGTTTGTTTTGATCGTGTCCCAGATTTTAAAAGCCAGACAACTGTTAAAATGGCATTTTTTGCGGCAATAAACTGCTCCAATCGGTTAAGGAAGGGTTGTAGAAAGACGTTTCACAGCTGTTTCAAAGACGTTTAATTCATATCGCACAAAATCGACAAAAATCGACACAAAACACGTTCGCACAAAAGGTGAAAAAACGCAATTGCTTTTCACTCTGAATTACGTGCAAACGCATGACGGAAATCACCATCGCCCAGCATCGAGTGCCAGCCAGGATGGTGCCCGGTAGCTGCATCTCCACCTATGTGGTGTGAATGGCAATGGTCATTCTATATATTTTCAGTTCAATGGTCTGGCGGCGGGGATGGAACATTACGTGACTGCTCTGAGCGAATCAGCGAGCTGCTCTGGCACAGGCTGAAAATCCATGTCTAATGTTCCTCGCTGAAATGCGCTGAGGTAAATATTAATAAAAAATATGGATCTCGTCAAATATTTTTAGGTCGGCCATGTCCTTCCCAGGCTCAATGGCCATGTCTATGCCAAATATCAAGCACGTGAGCCTCTCCGTTTAGGAGTCTATCGGTAGGTTTTTCCAAGATGGCGCCCATACCACGTGACCGATGACGTCATAATTATCATTTTAAAAATTCTACAGGAGGACGTGCATCTATCATGAAAATTCCCTGTCAATTGAACCAACAGTTGCAGAGAAAATCATATTTATTTTGTGCGGGCAAACAAACAAACAAGACAAAAAAACAAACAAACAGACAAACGGAATCGAATGCAATACCCTCTGCTCTGGTGAGGGTGCACCAGGGTAACTATTCGATATATGTATGCTCTCATGCATTACCTTTGTGCCAAGTTTGAACAAAATCGGTCCATGTATGTCGGGAAATGTTTGGGGACACGTTTATGTAACAAAATGGCCGTCAGTCGGCCATCTTGGATCTGATCTCAAATAAAAATGACGTGCATATGCAACTCATCATTCCTTATCTGTGTGCCAAGTTTGAACAAGATCATTAAATGCATGTCCGAGAAATGGTTGAGATCGTGTTCAACATCGGGATTTAAACAACTAAAAGGGCCGTCAGTCGGCCATCTTTAATCGCATCACAAAACAAAATGATGTGCTTATGTATACCATCATGTATTGTCTTTCTGCCAAGTAAGAACAAAATTGGTCCATACATCTCCGAGATATGGTTGCGGACGGACAGACAGACAGACAGACAGACGGACGGACGAGACCCAACCCATTAGCCCCCGTTTTGGACTAAGTCCAACGGGGCTAATAAGGTACTAAAAAAGAAGGTACTGGAGGTATTGAAGGAATTCTATGATTAAGGTACTGAAGGAAATTTTCAGATATTCTCTCTGCATCTCCCATCTGACAGCAGATTCAGTACTGCCAAAGGAGCCTTGTTTGTTATTGCCTTCCCAGTGGTAGTCAAGGTAGTAATTTGAAAACTTGACCAAGGTATTAGAGATTGTGACACTTATGTTAAATCTAGATTGCCTACTCTTGACCGAGAGACTGTGGGATTCTTAAGATCCACAAGATAATGCTAGCAGATGCATCCACAGCCTGTCATAATTCCAAAGGACGCTCATTGATGCTGTTGGAGAATTATTAACAATTACTGGTGTTATGTTAGTAAAACTTCAAGAGACTCGGTTTAGCAAAATCAATGGTTTATTCACTTTAGAGAATTTGTTGTATACTAAGCCGAGATCTTTAATGAGTCTGTTCCAGAGTTTGTTGAAGCTTGTTTGGTCGGTCTTGGGTGAAGCTCGTTCAGGTGTTGACAATCTCCAGTTGGTTGATCAGTTCAACTGGTCTTCAGTTTCCACTCCTCTTCAGTTCACTGTCCCAGTCCACTCTTCTCTGCTCTCCTCGCAACTTTCTCCTGGTTTTAAAGCCCCAAACTCCTTTGATGTTGCAGAGCATGCAGGGTGTTCCTTATCCAAAACCCTTATATGGCTTTCTTGGCCAGCAAATACTTATTTCTGTTCAAGAGGTCAAATACTCTGACCTGTTGGAAGAAGAATTTGCAGCGTGTGCGCAGTGCCCTGAACAGAGGCTATTAATGATCGACAGGTGGCGGTCCAAGAGCGTTACACATTCTTGTCTGAAATTAACTCTCCTGACCACATGTTAATGCTAGCTCTATGCTCTTTTGCTCATTCGTAAAGTAAAACATAATTCCACTTTAAACAAGATTACATTGATATATATTCTAGCAATATTGTCAATATGAATATTTAATCCCCAACAATCCCCAGTTTTTCTTTTATGTTTATATTAACCATTAATCTAAACATTACCACATTAAATATTCAAACCACTAATCTTGTAATTCAATTTCCTAAGGCATACACCGTCATTCTGGAAGAATTTTGATCACAATACATTTCCTTGTTCATTGACTCTTTCTATGTTGATAATTCAATTCAACTCATTTGCATAAAGATCACAAAACATTTCACCTTCACCAAAACGCAATAATTTCAGTTCATCATTAAAATAATAAAGCATCTGCAACATTTGGCAAAATATTTGCCTTTAATCAAATATTGACTTTCTTTGTTTGAAAAAAGGGGCGGATCACTTGTGTTTGGAATTTCAGCATAAAACATTTTCTCCTGTTGTCTTCATCACACCTTCACTATTTGCATAGGATTTTCTGCTGTTGTGATAACTGGGCAGAGTCAAAGACTGACCCTGCTCTCCATGCAGCATCCTTGCCACTCTTGCTGTGAGCCATAGTAGATTTGAACAAGGCCTCCATCCAGTTGTAGTTGACTTGCCTCCTCACTAATCGTGAGCATGGAGCAAGTATTGATGTGATGTTGATTTGTCAACAAGATGTGGAGCAGGGATGCCGGATGCATCCGCAATGATGATGTTGGGACCATGGTACTCAGTTGTCCATGGTCCATACCAGGAGCACACAGCAGAATCGTGCACAGCTGTTGTGAAGGAAAAGGCAGTCGTTCGCTTGCAGCTCCATGCTGGCTCCCCGGAAGTTGGTGAAGTAATGACACACGTCACCGTATCCCGTAAACGTTGCAGGTAAAATATCGTCGTCCTGCAATTGCTGATGTGATGACTGTTCGAGGTATTTGAACACAAGTAAGTGATCGCCCTTTTCCATATGTTGCAGTGTGACCCAGACAAATGGTCACATAATTTTCCCTTGGTGAAGGTAAACATCCATCTTCCAAAGGAGCATTTCTTCATCATTCTTTGAGAAAGAGGGTGTATGCCAAGATTAACTTCATTTTCACAAATTTTCCTTTTTCAAACTTCTTCCCAGATGTCGTTATCACTCCATTTGGGATGTGGTCTTGTCTTTCCTTTACTTAGCCACATTTATATCTGCTCTCCGCACAGATTGAATCAGATGGGGTACATTGTAACATGAAATCACTATATTTTAGAACAACTTCACACGAATAATATTCAACTCAGACATGTGTTTTACACTACTAAAACTAAGAATAGCATCCACAATTGCTTTCAGGTTCATATAATTCAAAAAATTAAACTCATGCAGGTATTGTGACTCAACTCAAAGAAAATAAATGCATTAATAATGATTATATGATTTAAATCACAAACAGGAATATCTAATTCCCAACAATTCTTGCAAACAAGCAAACTATGCCTAATATGTTATTAGCATAGTCCTCCCCGCTTTTTTTTTTTTTTTCTTTAACAGTGTTACTTGTGGTGATATGAGTTCATTGATCGTGTAAAACAGACATAGTGCACAACAAGTTGTTATGCCCTCATTTATGTCAATGACATTCAACATTATATACCAAACTAACAAACTTCTTAAAATGTGACTAAAGAAAAATCCCTTAATATGTAACATAAATCTGATTATTTGCCTTATTCTGATGCCCCTATTTCCCGGGGTCCATATTCATTTCTATTGTTATCAACTTCCTATGATCTGTGAATTCGTTCCAAGATACCACAACTATAGGTTTTAACAAAGCTCTACCAAACTATTTCCAATGTGAACTCAAAATACTAATAAAACAATCAATTTCAAAAAATTAAACTCAAAGGGTCAGCAAATTCATTCTATAACCAGATCTAATATTCCCATCCAATAGTTTGCCTTGACACATGTCATATTATAACATTTTAATAAACCTTTAGAAATGTTGCCCATCGCAACAACTTCCCTTTTACAAATAGCCATGTGTAAATTACGTATTGAACGACAATTTTCCTCTCAATGTGTTTGGCCTAAATGGCCGCAAAAGTGGCTGCCAACATGCAGTACCATTTTTATCTACCAAGTAAGTGCTCATCGACATAAGACCTCTACCAAATGTTGGTTGTAGAAACAAATCTGGGATTTCTAATTACATGGATGCACACTCTCAGGACATTGCAGGCTGCTGTTATCAATCCATTCCGATAAAATAATTTCTTTACCTACAATCAAATAAGTAACACAAATTGAGGATATTATCCCTATCACATTCATTTATAGATTCATTTGGTTCTAATTCACTCTTTTCCCACTGCTATAAGGAAGAACAGTAGCTCTTATAAGTCTTTGTAATATCTCATTAAATTTACCCAGCATTGAAGAATTTATTTACTATCCATTTCCCTTCTGTTTACCAGTAACTTTGTTTAAACTGCATAACTTAATTTGATAAATCCCATGTGTACAGCTACCACTTATTGAAACCCCTACTTTTGTAGAAAATATCCAAATACGTGGTTGTATACTCCCTTAAAAGTTGTTCCTCCATTTTTCTATGCAACTTAGTGAAGACTACTGACACCAGTATGCCAATATAGGTGTGGCAGATTAACAAAATATGTTGCAGGTACACGTAACATCGTGTTCTGAGTGTAAAAACCCATAAAAACCCAAAAAAACATCTGAGTGTAAAAACATAACAGCGCGTTCACGTCTGCCCCTTGGTTTTAAGATTCACAATGCATTTCGTTGTAAAACTCACAATAGTTCAATTCAACAAAATTGTCTTTACTATCTGCCCATATCTGCCCATATCGTCTATGCTTAAGACTATGCTTAATCGTCTATGCTTAAGACACATCCATACATACAGCACAATTTATATGCTGATAAAGGTCAAGTTTATATATGTAAAAATTCTGTGAGCAGAGTACTCTGGGAAGTCAGTGTAAGACCTTTTCCAAATTTGACTAATTTTGTACTCTCTCATTTTTTTAATGAAACTCATATCCATAAATAGCTGTTATTCTCATATGAATTCTATCAAAAATGGAATCCCAAGATTACTCACAATTTTACTATTAATTAATGGCTGCTCATAACCTAGCACATCAAATCCGTATATTCCATCGCCCTTGACAAAAGAGATAATGTTCATAATCAAATTATATTCCTATTTTATTTTACGAATTTTCTGGATATTCTTGTAAGGTTGACACACAAAACAAAAACATTGACACACAAACATACACAAACCCAAGCATTATGTATATTTGTTTGCATTTGAACCATCATTAACAGATCAAGATGGGTGTCAATTTCATTTCAATTTCGTAAAATTTATCCTTTAATGTTAGAAACGCTAATACACAAATAGACAAAAAGTTTATTTTTTAGAAAACCCCTAATGTCACCTTGAAATTACCCTTTTTGGTCCTACAATAATTTATCCAAATTTTACAAATTTACAAATTGTACAAATTTTACAACACCTCTATTTACATGTCAGTCGACCACTGACCTATGAGCATGCAAAAAATAGTCCAAAATGCCCACCTGCTGATCATGTGATGCTCGTCACTTGGTTTCCAAAAAATTTTGCAAAGCAATGTTCCACACTTTGGTAATTGTTTTGTTGTAAAAAATTGTTTCGCCCAAAATACTCCCTAAAACCACATTTATAATTGGCAAATATGAGGCTTCCAGAATGAACTCTAATTCTGGATCTTTTAATTCATGTTCCAAAAAAAATCCAATTTTGGCATTTAATCAACTAATTATTAATTTGCTAATAAGCAAAAGTAAAATTCATTCTTGCTCCAAAAATGTTTGAGACAAGAAGCATGAACAATTATTCATGTTGGTCTTTTGGCATTTGGGATCTGCAGCAATGAAGGCCTAATCGTTATCTGAGGTACCGGTAAGCACTGGTACCCTTGATCTTGGTTCGTCCTATGAACTCGTCTTCCTATTTGAATATGGACAACATCGTTTCCAGTGTCCAATATTTCCACAATTAAAACATCGATGTCTGTCATTGGCTGGTTTGTCCACCTGTTCACTTGTATCGCTGGGCTGCCTCTCCAGATCCCTGAGTTGCCACCCCACTCCCTGGTTATCTCCTACTGCATTGTTGCGTTGTTGCCCAGAAAACCTATTGCGTTGATTCGTAGTCATCAGGGCTTGAGTCTGTAGTTGCATCAATTTCTCGGCATTTACAGCACTATTCCTGGCTTGAATCCGCTGATGATGCAAGGCGTAATTCAATATTTCTTGCATTGGCTTGCCTTCCCAAGCAATACATTGTCTTTCCACTTCACTCTTCAATTTGGGCAATAGACCATTAATAAAAAGGGGTTTTAAGGCATTGTCAATTTGTGCCCGGTCTATGCCTGAATATAGTCGGAAAACATCTCGCAATCTGTCCAAATAATCGCTAGCATCTTCGCCTGTTTTCTGCTTGCATGTAACCACTTTGTTCCAATCCGTCACTGGTGGCAATTTTTTTATGGCCTCTATCAAGTTATTGATCTGTGCCGTTCTAGCCTCCGTGGGCATGTCCACCTGTCCATCTTCCGTATTTACCCAGTTGGCCTCACGCATTAAGTTCCTCAAAGTGGTGGTATTAGGAATTAACCATTTTAAAAGTATTTCCATGTCTCTTGCAGTGGGCAACTGAGTTTCCACAATTAACCGCAGTTCCTCCGCAAATTGAAGTGGATCTGTTTTGATTGATGGCATACTACTCTGCAATGCCTTCAATTGATGTACCTGCCATGGTCTATACATCAGATCTGGATGTTGCTGATTTGCCCCTGGAAATTGCCGCTGAGGAAAATTCATAACACCACATTGCTCAAACCCTCCTTGTGAGAGAGTCAACTTTTGATCATTCATTAGCCAATCACATTGATCGTTAGATTGATTGGCATTTATCACACGACCCTTACGCCGTGTATGGTAAAATGGAGAGCATGATAAGGGTATAACAGCTGGTTGCATCGTTTGCCCACTTTGAGTCGGTTCCTGTGCCCCAATTGCACCCTCTTGGGTAGTTACCTCAAATGAGTCACGTCTTTCACCTGGCCTTTGTTGACTAGAACCAATCGCTGCACTCTGTTCTGGTCTTTCGGCAGGTACAGGTACAGGCACTACCTGTGGCTGATATACAATAGTTCTCCGATAAGGTGGAGGAGTTTCGTCTTCCAGTTCATTTGTCTCGTATGATCTGGCTTCTGGATACAATTTGGGTTGGGATTGCTCTCCATCACTGACTTGAAGAGGCATTTGATTTGCTACCTTACACAACCTGTGCTGTATCTGTTTCACCTCTTTCTTCAAGCCCCCCATCTTTGCTTTGGTCTCCCTGTCCCTAGATTCAGCGTCCCAGTAATAGAATGGTTGCCAATCCACTTTGAACTTCTGTCGCCCTCTTGCTTCCAATTCTTTTCTGAGTGTTGCCAATACGTTTCTATCAAAAGTGCCCTCCTGTGGAAATCCACTTTTTCGACCTTTCGTCCATTCATACCAGGATTCCACATCTTTAAGTGATTCTGCCCCATATTTCTGATACATGGAGCTGATACAAGCACCTCTTTGACTCAAGTCCAATTGACCTTGTTTAATCTTGCAGAATTCACTTCCCATTTTGCCTGTGTGTGAGTACCTCTTTATACTCACTCAATATATCAAATAACTACAAGGACTACACATCGGACTACACCTGTATCCACTATCAAATGTGTGTACTGCAAAAATCGCAGAAGTTTGTTCCACTTTATACAAAGTAGCGTTGAATGCGTTGTTGTCTAGCTTATTCCGATAAGCTCTACTCTGTGGTCTTCCAGGAAGTATCTCTCCACCTGTCCACTTGATAACTGCAGGTGATTTCCAGAGAGTCCCCCTGCCCTGTGGCTTTTCCCACACCCCAATCTCACTGATCAGTGTTGCAGATGAGTCTGGATCAGTAAGTCCTGTTAAGGGGGGGGTCAAACAAAATAACCACATAATATAACAAATAACCACTAGACTCACCACCTCGCTCATCGTCCCAGGTTGTCTGCACATTGATGTTTTGCAAATGTCTCAAAGCTTCTTTCTTGAGACCGCACTTTTTATTCATCCATCAATTGACTTGTTTAAATTAAATTTAAATAAAAGCAGATCAGATTAAATTAATCAGATCAAAATCAATCAGATCAATCGGATCAGAATCAATTCAATTATGCAATTTTAATCAATTTATCAATATTCATCAATAAAATTCTAATAATAATATATAATAAAATAATATAAATGATAATATCCAAATTTACATTTATCAGTCTGATACCGAATTGAAACCAATGTCTGATACTGAACTATGATATGGGATCAACATTACTCTATACCTAAACCTTTTCCCAATGTTGCCAAAACAGTTCCATCTACTGACGGGGAATATGAGCATCGGTCGTCACCGTTTGACCCATATCTGCCATCAGTTGACAAATCACCGTTCTGCCTCTGGATCATATCTGACATATTTGTTCAATCCTGTGTGGTCATTATATCACAAATTAAAGCTGACCAACCACTGAAGGCAACTCAACCCTTCATTTGTGAAACAATCAGCGAAAATTGATCCAACAGATATGAGCCAGTCCATTGGGCAATGTCGCACATGTCACGTGCCACATGTCACACGTGTCACATGTCACACATCATGTGATGTGTCACCCACCATGTCGCACTTTGAAAGAGACTCAAAGTTCTTGACAATTAAAATGGTGTAATATTCCTGAAATGTGTACCAATGAATGGCAATCAATTTATAATATTTATCAAGGGAATCCAATCATACCGAAATTTCGACACTCCAATAAACTTTGTACCTTGTAATACATCATTAATCCTGCAGGGCTATAAAGCTATCCTTAAAGTCCATGCAATCGATTTACATCAAAACCCAATGATGACATGCCTGATAATCATAGCAATTTTCATGATTGTAAAATCATGACCATTGTAAATCATTGTAATTATAAATTGTAAATGTAAATTTACCATAATTGTACAAAATTTGAAAATGAACATCAATAATAATCAGCATATGACAATCATGATGACAATGATGAATCTCATCAACAATGAGAGAAAACAATGAGAATGAGAAACAATGAGAGAAATGAGAAAACAATGAGAACTATGAAAGGTGAAAACAGGTAAAAGAAGAAGCAAAAGAGGAGGAAAGGAGAAGGAAAGGGGGGAGGAAAAGGGTGGGGAAGGGAGGGGGAGAAGTGGCAGAATGCCAAGGGAGGAATGAGGAATTAATACTATGCGAAATACGACACTCATTGTATTTTAACCTAAAGATAGCTGTGTATCATTGGCCGCACTCATGACTCCCTTACAAGGCTGTGAGATTATATGGTAAATACTGTCTCCCTCTCGAACTTCTGTGCGAGCCATTACACTCATCTGTGTATTATTTAACCATTTAAACTGTGTCGTACCATTTCACAAATTATTGTAGCAGTATTGGGGCCATGGTTGGAGGAGGGGGGGGGGGGAGAGAGGGGTGCAAAAACACATGCATACCCACACATACATACCCACACCCATACACACAAAAACACAGCAAGCCACATAATGAGGTGATATGCTAAAATCAACATGGGATCCAATGGGATATGGGATCAACAATCCTATAGAATGAAGTTAGGGTTAAGATTGGGTTGGGGTCAACAAATTCATGTACATGTAAATTCATTCATGTATAAACAGATCACAATATATTTCATCATTGGTTTCCCTCCATTTAATTGCCTTGGCAAATGTCATAGGATCTTATATCAATAAATTCCCTTTTTAAAATCTTAAAAGACAGATGAAATATAAAGTGATCAAAGGTACATTGGATGGTTCTATTTTGTAGAGATTACGGATCACAGTAGCCTGGGATTGGCTCACATTAAATTTCATCTTGATTGAAGGATTTTTAGCTGTGGTCCAAGATGGCCGCCGCCATAAAAAATCCTAAAAATATATATATTTTTTCTAATCAGGATGTAAATATACAGATAAAAGTAAGTTTGGAGAGAAAACAGGAAGGGGGAAGGGATACAGAAGGGAAGAAAAAATGGGGGGTTTGGATAGGGGGGGGGACGGAAGGAGGGAGGGGGAAAGGGCAAGGGAAGGTTGGGGGGTGTAGGGCAAGAAAAGTGAAAAAGGTTACATTTAAAAAATCGCTTCTCATCCTATATGTAGAAGTTTGGGCTAGGGCCACCAACATCAAACGGTTGCCATGGGCAACCTGCCTGCACGCATTCCACTGGCAGGATACAATTACCGGCATCAGTGTGTGCCAATCTTACTTGGAGATGACACGGAAAACTTTTTTTCTTTTAAATTACATTGCATTGCAAACATTACATTACATTACATTACAGTAGAAATTAAAAATTATATTACTGTCCTACATGGGAAAAATGAATTGATGGTGCACTTCATCAAGTCATCCCTGTCAGAACATCATAATTCATAAGATTACAATTTCTTGTGTTCGTAAGAGCACATTTGGCCAATCACACACATAAATGTGCATAAAATGCAGACGTGCGTCCAAACCGCTTCGAATTAACTCTTATGAAGGTACAAAAACCCATATTTGTGCCACAATGAAATTTTTTTTTTTTTTTTTTTATGACTTAAAATCGAGCCAGTCGATTTTACCATTATTTGGCTTACTGTACAGGCGCTGTATAAAATCGCTTTTTACAAAAACCGCGAATATGATTATAAATCAAATAGTGTCCATTCTGCAATCTGCTCGTGCCTGTGGTCACAACCAAGCAGGATCTCAACCATTATTTTAACGGGAAAATCGACACACTTATAAGTCATTTAATCACGAAAACGAGCAGAGATTTGAATGCAGACCATTGCTGGAAATCATTTTAAAGATATTTACAAAATTGACGTTCTATTTCATGAATTCATGACATTCATGAAATGAGCAAGAAATATACAAAATCCATATTTCAGTTGTACATGACAAGACGAATGCAGCACCTGTTGGCTAACGCCCGGGGTTCGTTAGTGGTTCTTTGCAATCGTCTCATTAAACTCGTAAAATGTACCGAAAAAAAATTCAAATTACAGAAAAAACAAAAAATAATTGATTATTAATTTTTAAAAAATTTTTTTTATCGTCATGACTTCTGAAATTTTAAAACAAATCCTTCATGAAAGCACAGCACCTTTTCTAAAGACACCAAGCTTTAGTGGATATTTGTGACAGTTCATGGCACCATCCCTCAAAAATGCGTATACATAAATTTTGGAAGAAAAAAATTGGCATGATTTCTGAAACCTGTTAAAGGCCTCGTGTTTTTTCCTTCCACACATCAACAAACGTACACAAAACTCAAACACTGAACTATTTTCACAGATTAACATCAGACTACACAGATAACAAACAAAGCTTACCTGGGCAGTTGAGTCCCTACGGGCCACCACTTGTTGGAGAATTATTAACAATTACTGGTGTTATGTTAGTAAAACTTCAAGAGACTCGGTTTAGCAAAATCAATGGTTTATTCACTTTAGAGAATTTGTTGTATACTAAGCCGAGATCTTTAATGAGTCTGTTCCAGAGTTTGTTGAAGCTTGTTTGGTCGGTCTTGGGTGAAGCTCGTTCAGGTGTTGACAATCTCCAGTTGGTTGATCAGTTCAACTGGTCTTCAGTTTCCACTCCTCTTCAGTTCACTGTCCCAGTCCACTCTTCTCTGCTCTCCTCGCAACTTTCTCCTGGTTTTAAAGCCCCAAACTCCTTTGATGTTGCAGAGCATGCAGGGTGTTCCTTATCCAAAACCCTTATATGGCTTTCTTGGCCAGCAAATACTTATTTCTGTTCAAGAGGTCAAATACTCTGACCTGTTGGAAGAAGAATTTGCAGCGTGTGCGCAGTGCCCTGAACAGAGGCTATTAATGATCGACAGGTGGCGGTCCAAGAGCGTTACACATTCTTGTCTGAAATTAACTCTCCTGACCACATGTTAATGCTAGCTCTATGCTCTTTTGCTCATTCGTAAAGTAAAACATAATTCCACTTTAAACAAGATTACATTGATATATATTCTAGCAATATTGTCAATATGAATATTTAATCCCCAACAATGCAAAGCAAATATAAACTGATGCATATATATATATATATATATATATATATGTATATATATATATATATATATATATATATATATATATATATATATATATATATATATACTGTATATATATATATATATATATATATATATATATATATATATATATATATATATATATATGTGTATATATATATATATATATATATATATATATATATATATATATATATATATATATATATATATATATATATTGTTACGGAACCCGACGTCGGCCTCGGTTCCCGTTATCGAGGGGGGATTAAGCCCCTCGTCTGTTACTGAACGACGTGGTCCCGGGGGTATGACGCCATGCCCGGTCGGCGCTGGGTAGGGTTTTAGGCCCACAAGTCCTATGACCTAAATACCAGCGCTTCCCGGTACGCGAAGGAACACCCCCCGCTCACGGCCGCAGCGTAATGGATGTTGCGCCGAGCGAAGCGAACTGCGGCGTGAGCCGTTTACCAAGACTAGACCCGATTCCTTAAACGTTGGCCAAATCGTGCCACCGGTATTCAATTGGGAAATCACCAAAACGACAAGGATGTGAAGAAGAGGAAGACAAAGGAAAAAGGGTTGGAAATGCTACTATATTTATTACTATTATTTACACAATGAAAGGAACCAAGGAGAAGGAAGGATAATAAAGTAAAAACAGAAGAAGAAGAAGCGGACACAGTGCACCTTAGCTTACCTATGCAGTCTCAATTAATACCCCAGGACAAGACACACAAAACAGACTACGAGCAAACTCACACGAATGGGGAAATTGCAGGCAGGAATGAAAGGACTGGAAGGAGAGGAACGCTCCGCTCGAACCGGAGCACGGTCGGCCCGGGAGTCAGCAGCCCCGCCGCCCTTCCTCGATCGGCACGTTCAGCAGACGCTGTCAACGCCCTAGCTGCGGTCGTGCGGGCTGCCGCGATACGAGCACCCTGGCGGAGCCAAAGCTGCGTGGCTCCAAGCTGTTGGTGGTGGATTTCAAGGCTCATGCTCATCTGCCGCTTCTCTGGCTCATCTCAGGATGCGTCTCCCGTCTCTCTCTGAAGCTCGTCTCCGTAGCTCATCTGGACTCATCTCAGGCGCATCTCCCATCTCTCTCTGAAGCTCGTCTCAGGTGGGGGCCTCGTGGTGCGGGTTATATATGCCCCTCCCTCTAACCTTTTTGAACCTCCCCGATCGTTCTTTCTCCGCCCGCTCAAGCCAAACCCCTTTGGCTGGGTTGGTTGAGCGGGGCCGACTCACTCCTCCTTTCTATGACGAGGTGGAGACACGCCTTTCTTCTCCGAGCCGGAGCACATGACAATGGCGGCGAATGCAGTTGGTAATCGAGGCTTTGGGAATGGGGCTTTGGGAATGAAAGGGGATCTACCTTATTTCATTTGGTGCAATGGAGAATGTCAACTAGTGGGAACAGAGCCTTAACCTACATAGAATAAGGAGATAACTGTAAAAGAAGGATATATGATTGGCTACGTGTGGTATATGAAATAACTAGGAGGACGCCCTTTGATCTTTTACACTTGGAGGTATTTACAACAATTCATTACATTTTACAGAGGGTGATATTTACACAACAATTTCTCAAATCCACAACACTGCACCCTCATCCCCCAGGCATGGGCTCGGGCCTATAAAACTTAACTTTAGTTTGGCACGTAGGTGTAGTTCCCTCTACATCTAACCTGACCCTGAGTGTGACAGTTTTAAAACACAAATAAATATGTCCTGTTGCTCCATTGCACCCTGCCTAACAGATTTACGCCCACAGCTAACCGAATTGCGGAATGGTCTTCAAACTATACATTTACGATGGGGGAGTATTATTTACAGTTGACGCTACTTTTATTTACAACACGCAACCCAGGACCTGTGATTGTTCTTTTGGGGGGGGGGAGAGAGTCTGCCCTGCATCGACGCACCATAAAGCACCCAAAACGCACCAAAGCACCCTCAAGCACCAATCGGTGCACAGTCATTGCAGTTCAATAAAAATAAACAAACCCCTGGTGCTGGTCTTCCTCTTCGGCTCCCTCTGCTGGCTATGGTTCTTCCAGTTGTTGTCATCTTCATTTTCTTGCTGGCGGCCTATTTGGACATAATAAAAGTGCACACATTGCGTCCATCTTTTATTTATTTATGGCCCACAGGGCCGACTATGTGTGGTTCACCTGTGGCATAGGTGCCCTGTGACCAAGGTCCGCCAGCAAGATCTCGGGCCTTCATGGCCGGTTCCAGCAGAGGGGCCATGCCCCAACCCATGGGGTCCATCAGTGGTGCTCAGCCACAGACATGTGGTCCATAAGGTGGTGCATCGATGCAGACAGCTGGTTCCGGGAGTTTCAGGCGCACAATGGCGGACTCCCGCACGCTCCCCTCGGCGCCCAGTGGCGCAGTCCTTGTGTGGGAGACAATGGGGGGGGGGGGGAAGACAGGTGAGCGAGGGGTAAGGTCACAAGGGTACACATCAATAAAGGCAATGCAAGGTGAGGTGCGTCTGGAGACTGAGCGGAGAAAAGCTCGTCCCTACCGTATGTCACCCCCCCTGTTACCTACTCTACCCTTGCCCTTACCCCATATTTACAACAATCTACACATTTACAAATTCGTCACTATCGTCACGTCTTCCCCATATTTCCCCTACACCAAATTCGGCTTCACTCCCACTAATCCAAAATTTGCCATCACCCAATTCATCATCAATCCTCATAAGGAGAAGAGACGGAACACAAAGCACAATGTCACACCCACGTCATGATGCGTTTCACATTCCAAACATTTGCACAATAAAAAAAAAAAAAACAACCTGGCATGGTGTGGAGGTACGTCACCTCAGGTGAGTGAATGCAGATGGTGCGAGGAGATTCTTAATCCTAACTACTTCCTAAATGACTTTAACACACTTTACATTACCCGGGGTCTTTCCCTGCCAATCCATTGGCCATCTTACTCTATGCGGTTTTAAGAACCAAATTCCCATTGACCAAACTGTGGTGCTTCTCAATTTGGGGTCTCACTCCCCCGATTCATCTCCCGGTGCCCTTGCACAATTTCCGGGCTGAGTCGTGTAGCTCTGCCAGCAGGTCTACCCACCTGCACACCTCCACCACTGTAGTTGCCACCCGAGCTTACCTCGCTCCTCACCCTAACCTATCTAACTGGGGAAGGCCCTCTGGCGCTCTCCCCACTCGGTGCCCTCTCTGGCACTGGGCTACCCGGGTCCGTCCTCCGGATCCTCGGGCCCCATCCACAACAACTCTACCGGCTCCCAGAGCCCACCTGCGGCCTCACCTGGCCGACATCCTCACAGTGGTGGAGTGCCCAATCAACTACACATACTAACAGGCTACACGCCCAGCCATTTCCACAACACTAATGCACCCATTCAACCATCATTCTTCCACCACGCACCACAGATGCCAATATCCAACCACAATTTACCTATACCCTCTACCTAACTCTTACACTACCCTCCCCGGGTATTCGTGATAGGGGTCCACTCTTCCCCCATTCACACTTTCGCACCATCCACTCCACTCCACAGTTTCCACCATACTCACTCCACACAATCCCTTCCATACTCCATATATTCCACACTACCATTTATTCCATAGAACCATTCTCCATACACCTGCAGTTGCACACCTGTGCAATCTCACCTGGTGCCACCTGCACCCTCCTTCCTTCCTGGACCATTTGGTCAACACAGCACACATCACCATCACTCACTCATACATTGCTCCTACACCTGTTCAGTTGCACACCTGTGCAATCTCAATTGTTCCTCACTCACTGCTCCATACACTTCCACGCTCAATACACTTTTGATTCTCAACCACACGGCATCATCTTATCTAACTACTACCCTCTGGAACTTGCGCTTCCCAGTCACCCCTTTAAACTATTGCGCTCCCTCGTCATTATCATCCAACTAATCTACCTGAGTCCCCACTACAGGTATCAGTGTCACTACCTAACCTTACCGTTACCTATGGTCATCTTCTCTAGATCCCTACACACGATATCCTAACCCTCCCGGGCTAGTTTTCACTGCCAACCCCATAACTAGTGCTCCTTTGCCCCCGCTGTGAGGGATGGCAGAGTTGCCATCCCACCACATCGGGTATCTCTCCCTATAAATTTTGCTCATCCAAATTCCAACTAATCAAAAATTTGCCAATCACTCTACCAATCATCTGCCAATCATCCATCTGCCAATCCTTTGCCAATCATCAAATTTTGCTTTTTAATTTCGGGTCCAAAACACTATCATCATCACACGTCTACTCACTTGATCCTCTCGGTGCGCCAATTCATTTCCAAAGCTCGGCTTCGCAAAGCCGAGCAATGAATGCGGGTTGTTTGGTGCTGGCGGTTGGATTCGTCCGGCATTCGGTGCAGGGAAGGGGGCTTACCCAGGCCGAGATCCCACGCACCATCTCGGCACGGAGCCGTCCAATGGCCCGATCTCGCCCTGCCGGAATGCCGCAACAAAAAGGGATCGCCATGATGACCCTTCTTACCGGGCCGCCCGTTCCGCCTAGCGGCGCACGAACGCGGCCGTTCAGAGCGCGGCCCGGCGTGGATCGCGGACGGCGGTTCTTTCCAAACCGCCACGGTTACGATCCCCGCTGGTCCCCGCTGCACACGAAGCTGCCCGGCACGCACCGAGGGCCCGCTTCGGCTATGTCGGTCTAACCGCTAACCCGGTTACCGTCGATACTCCACTTGCATGCTTACACCCCGCGTTCCGCTCCTTGCTCATACATCCAGCCGTTCCCATGCTCCTAGTCATTGCACCTTCCCTGACACACCCTTTGCCACCTTCCCGGGTTCACTCAAAGACCTCTTCACACACCGACCACCGCACACCTTAGCACACATTCATCGTTCACACACCTCACCAACACACCTCTTTGTGCCCCCTCCTCGGTCACATCCTCTGTGACAACCACGTGGGTGCACTCACTTGCACACCCAATCACGTGCTTTACAACTAACTTCAGCATGCATTCCCACACGTGCTCGACCATCTCAGGTGTGCATCCTTCCATTCCAGGTGTACATCCTCTCTCACCTGCCAAAACCAACTCACGCTCCGTGTCACTCTTACTACTTTTCACCACCACTCTCGGTCGCGCATTCACCCTTACTCTCGACAGCGTACTCTGTACTCATGCACCCGTCCGTAACACACCTTTCTCGCGCATCCTCTTGCGCACACTCTCCCGTTACACCCTCCGTAACACTCACCACAGGTGTGCATGCTTCCGTCACATCCCCTGTAACACTCCCCATCCCGCGCTTCCATGTGCCTCCCCGCACACGCGCTACGACCAACTCACTCTCGACAGCACACTCACTCCTCGGCATGCACTTTTTCCTCACACACCCCATAGTCGGACATTCTCGCACACCTCCTCCTTCGCACTCTGCACCTGTCGCACACTTTACCAGCGGCCTCTCACGAACACCCGGGTCCAAACCAACCCCCAAGCCGACTGAAGCTCCCCTCACACCATATACATTTCCGCGTATATCGCCACTCACCTCGGCACCTCGTCTCCGCACCTCCTCCGCCACCTGCAAACTCTTTATCTGGTTAGCAAGCACACCATCACGATTTGAGCACCGACCTTGTACATATTCCATCACTTCCTCCCTTATCTCCCTCTTAGTTTCCCTCCGTCTCTTCTTAATTTCACTCACCCCCTCTTCCACATCCTCTAACTTTTGCTTCACCTCTTTTATTTCCCGGTGCGTCTCCTCAATTCCGTCCTCTAATGCCACCTTGACCGTTTCTATGTGCGTCCTCACCTCCCAGTCCTTTGTCTCCATTGCCTCTGTCACCTCTTCCAACCTCATTGTCAGTCCCTCACGTACCATCTGACATTCCTTCTTTGTCGCTATTAATTCATTTTTGATGTATTTTTGTGTCGCTTTTAACCCCCCGATTGTTGCAGTGTACTTTTCCACTTGGTCCACGAGTTCCTTTTGTCCCACTGTCAGCTGTTCTACTCCCCTCGTCAGACCCTCTATGCCCCCCTGTAACCTAGCCATATTATTCCTCACCACTTTCTCCATACGCTTCTCACCTCGCTTTACCTCTTCGCGTACCCCCGCGATCTCCTCGCTCACACCTCGTCTGATCTCCTCTCCCATTTCTCCCATCTCTTTGGTAGAAGCCACCCTCATCTGTTCCAACTCATCCCTCTGGGCATCCAATTTGGTTTCTACCCCGATTTTCACCTCCTTTATCTGCTCTCCCATTTGTTTAATTTCCCGGGCCGATTTCTCCCCTATTTCCCGCAATTTGTTTTCCATCTTGTTTTCTAACCCCCCCTAACCCATTTTTCACCCCCTCTATCTGATTCTCCTGGGCAGCCATTCTATTTTCCACCCCCGTTAACCCATTTTTCACCCCCTCTATCTGATTCTCCTGGGCAGCCATTCTATTTTCCACCCCCGTTAACCCATTCTTCACCTCTTTTATCCCGTTGTCTAACCCCTCAAATTTATTGTCCAACTTCCCAATTTGGGCACTAGTACCCCGCGCTTCGTCCCTCATTGCCCCCATTTGGCCTCCCAAATCCTTTCTCTATCCCACAAGTTGGTTTCCCATTTCCATTTGGATGACTGCCTGTAGCTGCGCCATGAGGCCCTGCATGTCAAAGCCCGCTGGTAGAGCGGGCTCGGCTACCGCACCCATGTGTGAGGCGCCATTTTGCGCCCCCACAACCATGTGCGCGAGAGCGCCATTTTTTGCACCTGAAGCCTCTGCAACCAGATCTTCATTGCTCTCCTCTTCCCTTTCTCCCACATATATTTCCCCGAGGTCCTGGGTCGACTCTACACCCTCTAATTCCCCCACCGGTATCCCGTCGCCTTGACTATCCATGGCACGATGTTAAATTTAGGATGTTAAAATATAATCTCGGGCCACTCATAATTTGAGCGCGCTAAGCGCTTCAGGTCCGTATCTCACTCCCAGACACCAATTGTTACGGAACCCGACGTCGGCCTCGGTTCCCGTTATCGAGGGGGGATTAAGCCCCTCATCTGTTACTGACCGACGTGGTCCCGGGGGTATGACGCCACGCCCGGTCGGCGCTGGGTAGGGTTTTAGGCCCACAAGTCCTATGACCTAAATACCAGCGCTTCCCGGTACGCGAAGGAACACCCCCCGCTCACGGCCGCAGCGTAATGGATGTTGCGCCGAGCGAAGCGAACTGCGGCGTGAGCCGTTTACCAAGACTAGACCTGATTCCTTAAACGTTGGCCAAATCGTGCCACCGGTATTCAATTGGGAAATCACCAAAACGACAAGGATGTGAAGAAGAGGAAGACGAAGGCAAAAGGGTTGGAAATGCTACTATATTTATTACTATTATTTACACAATGAAAGGAACCAAGGAAAAGGAAGGATAATAAAGTAAAAACAGAAGAAGAAGAAGCAGACACAGTGCACCTTAGCTTACCTATGCAGTCTTAATTAATACCCCAGGACAAGACACACAAAACAGACTATGAGCAAACTCACACGAATGGGGAAATTGCAGGCAGGAATGAAAGGACTGGAAGGAGAGGAACGCTCCGCTCGAACCGGAGCACGGTCGGCCCGGGAGTCAGCAGCCGCCGCCCTTCCTAGATCGGCACGTTCAGCAGCCGCCGTCAACGCCTTAGCTGCGGTCGTGCGGGCTGCCGCGATATGAGCACCCTGGCGGAGCCAAAGCTGCGTGGCTCCAAGCTGGTGGTGGTGGATTTCAAGGCTGATGCTCATCTGCCGCTTCTCTGGCTCATCTCAGGACGCGTCTCCCGTCTCTCTCTGAAGCTCGTCTCCGTAGCTCATCTGGACTCATCTCAGGCGCATCTCCCGTCTCTCTCTGAAGCTCGTCTCAGGTGGGGGCCTCGTGGTGCGGGTTATATATGCCCCTCCCTCTAACCTTTTTGAACCGCCCCGATCGTTCTTTCTCCGCCAGCTCAAGCCAAACCCCTTTGGCTGGGTTGGTTGAGCGGGGCCGACTCACTCCTCCTTTCTATGATGAGGTGGAGACACGCCTTTCTTCTGCGAGCCGGAGCACATGGCAATGGCGGTGAATGCAGTTGGCAATCGAGGCTTTGGGAATGGGGCTTTGGGAATGAAAGGGGATCTACCTTATTTCATTTGGTGCAATGGAGAATGTCAACCAGTGGGAACAGAGCCTTAACCTACATAGAATAAGGAGATAACTGTAAAAGAAGGATATATGATTGGCTACATGTGGTATATGAAATAACTAGGAGGACGCCCTTTGATCTTTTACACTTGGAGGTATTTACAACAATTCATTACATTTTACAGAGGGTGATATTTACACAACAATTTCTCAAATCCACAACAATATATGTATATATATATATATATATATATATATATATATATATATATATATATATATATATATATATATATATATATATATATATATACAGTCACGTGAAAAAGTAAGTACACCCCATGTAAAGTTTTGACTTTTTCAACAACATATTTCAGCATACAGCTATTTGATCTTCATTTCAACAATATTGAAAGATAAAGGTGATATAATATAACAAATATCATGAAACATTTACATTTTGTAGTCCATTGTATAATTTAAATAAACATAAATGCAAATTTCGCATGTGGAAAAAATAAGTACACCCTTGGCTCTAATAGTTGGTATTGCCCCCTTTGGCAGAAACAACCTCAAGTAGGCATTTCTTATAACTGTCTACCAGTCTCTGTATCGACCGGGAGAAATTTTTGCCCACTCCTCCATGCAGAATTCTTTCAGCTGTGCGATGTTTGAGGGGTTTCTTGCATGCACAGCTCGTTTCAAATCCCCCCACAACATCTCGATGGGATTTAGATCAGGGCTTTAACTTGGCCATTCCAGAACCCTGCATTTCTTTCTTTTCAGCCATTCCTTGGTGGATTTACTGGTATGTTTAGGGTCATTCTCATGATGCAAGGTCCACCTTCGGTTGAGCTTCAACTTTCCGACAGATGGCTCACATTATCCTCAAGCACCCTCTGGTACAATGAAGAATTAATAGTGGATTATATGATGGTGACCTGCCCAGGCCCTGATGCAGCAACGCTGCCCCAAACCATAATATTTCCACCACCATGCTTTACAGTTGGTATCAGGTTCTTGTTGTCAAATGCTGTCTTTGGTTTTTGCCAAACTTGTCTTCTGGTACTGTGGCCAAATAGCTCTACCTTTGACTCATCTTTCCAGAGCACATTGTTCCAGAAGTGCTGGTCTTTGCCTCGGTGTTCATTGGCAAACTTTAGTCTTGCCCTGATGTTCTTTCTGGACAGCAAAGGTTTCCACCTGGCACACCTCCCATGTAGATCAAATTTGTGCAGCTTCTTTCTAATGGTAGACTCATGCACTTTGCCATCAACAGTGGCAAAAGCTACCGGTAGGTCCCGTGATGACATTCTGGGGTTCTTCAAGACTTCTTTCAGCATCTTGCGGTCTGCTCTTGTGCTGAACTTGCTGGGGCGGCCTGGCCTGAACAAGTTGGCAGTTGTTTGGAATCTTCTCCACTTGTAGATGATCTTCCGGACAGTCGAATGATTGATTTCAAATTGTTTGGAGATCTTTTCAAATCCCTTCCCAGACTCGGAGGCATCTATAACGTTCTTTCTGAAGGCCTCAGAGAGCTCTTTTGATCTAGGCATTGTGATGCCGCACACTTCAACAACAAAGAGCAAACCAAACTAAATGTCTGAGGTTTAAATAAGACAGGTTCCTCCAAGATCCTCTCTAACGATGTTCTAATCATTTGCACCTGAGCTGGTGCACCTGATTCTAATTTTAGGTATTTGAAGTAGTGATAAATGTAGGGGTGTACTTACTTTTTCCACATGCGAAATTTGCATTTATGTTTATTTAAATTATACAATGGACTACAAAATGTAAATGTTTCATGATATTTGTTATATTATATCACCTTTATCTGTGCACCAATATTGTTGAAATGAAGATCAAATAGCTGTATGCTGAAATATGTTGAAAACGTCAAAACTTTACATGGGGTTTACTTACTTTTTCACGTGACTGTGTGTATATATATATATATATATATATATATGTATATATATATATATATATATATATATATATATATATATTGTTACGGTCCGCGGTTAAGGATGTTATATTTGCCGAGCGGAGGCCCCGCGACCTAACAGTTTTTCCCGACTCACCCGATTCACCCAGACGTTGGCCGTATCGCGCCACAGCTATTCAATGTGGAAAACTCTAAAGCGACCGAATGCAAAGAGGAAGAAGAAGAAGACGTACGGAGGAATAACAGGTTTTATTCATTATTTTCACAAGCCAAAGCAAAGAGAGCAGTTGGTTATATACAGAAAATGGAAGGAGCAGGCACACAGTGAAATCTTTAGCTTACCTATACAAGTTTAATTAATAAACCCCAGGACAACGTTGAAGACAGACGGACGATCACACTTACACAGGGAAATGCAGGCAGGAATGAATGGCTTGGAGATGGGTGGCTTTTAGAGGCAAGGAAGGTTCAGCGGGTACTGGGCACGGTCGGGCCAGAAGGCACCGCCGTCAAGAAGCCGAGCTTTGGTCCCAAACTGCGCGGGCGAAGTTCCTCTCTCTGTACTGCTGCCTCGTGCGCTCCTTGCGTTGCTCCGGTCCGCTTTTCCTGCAGCGCGGCACGTTTCACGGCGGCTCGGTCACACCTGCTCGTCTCCAGCGCATCTCCTGGACCCATCTCCCTCAAAGCTCATCTCGTATCTCCTTGGGAGCGTCCCGCGGCGGGTTATATAGGCCCCGCCCTTCACCCTTTTCGAACCTTCCCCAAACGTTCTCTCTCCGCCCTCTCAAGCCAAACCCCTTGTTCTGGGTTGGATGAGCGGGGCCGACTTACTCCTCCCCTCTATGACGAGGTGGAGACCCACCTTTCTTCTTCGGCGTTACCTCGTGCGTAATGGAGTCAAATGCAGCAAAGTGGACGGCAGATGGAAATGCAGCAAAGTGCCTAAAGAGGCAATTGCAGCAAAGTGGCGAACCTGGCACTTGGAAGCTGCCATGGGGCGTCAGAGGGCCTACTCTTATTTAATTCGGTGCAATGAAGAGTCAAACTAGTGGGAAACACATCCTTAGCCTACACAGAGAATAAGGGACTAACTATTCAAAAGGATATATCGTGTTCTGTGTGTAGGTTTATGGAATTAACTAAGAAGACGAGCTGCGACCATTCTTTACATTACGAGGGTCAGTTACACACAACAAAACCATACTTTTCACATTCGTTACACTTTCTCAAAATTGTTACACTTCTCAAATCCGTTACACTTCTCAAATTCGTTACCCTGCACCCTCCTTTCTTCAGGCCCGTGCTCGGGCCTACAAAACTTTAACTTAGTGTGACACGTAGGTGTAATTCCCTCTACAATTAACCTGACCCTGAGTGTGACAATTTTAAAACACAAATAAATATGTCCCCCTGCTGCATTACACCCTGCCTAACAGATTTGCGCCCACAGGATAACCGAATTACGGAATTGTTTTCAAGCTATACATTTATGGTGGGGAGCATTATTTACAGTGATGTTCTTTCTTATTTACAACGCAACCCAGGACCTGTGTTTTTTTTTTTCTTTTCTTTTTAGGGAAACAAAGAGAAGGAAATTCCTGTTGGGAGGGAGGAGACAGCACGCATTGCATCGATGCACCAGTACCAATAACACCAAAGCACCCAAAAGCACCCAAACGCACCAACCAGTGCACAGTCATTACTGTTTGCAATAAACACACAAAAAAAAACAACTGGTGGTGGTCTTCTTCTTCTCTGCTGGGCCGATGTTCTTCCCGATGTCTTCTTGCTTCATGCGGCCTACTTGGACATATAAAAAAAACACAAACCGTGTCCATTTTTATTTAGGGCCACAGGGGCCAACTAAGGGTGGTCCACCTGTTTGGCATAGGTGCCACCTTACCGAGGTCCACAAGCAAGATTCCCTGGCCACTATGGCCGGTCTCCAACAGAGGTGCCCTGCCCCAGAACCTGGGGTCCATCAAGTGGTACTTGGCCGCAGAACAGCGGTCCATAAAGTGGTACATCAATGCAATGCATGCTGGTTGAGAGGGTCCTGGCACAAAAGACGACCTCTGCACGCTCCCCTCAACACCCAGTGGCGCACAGTCCTCAGGTGGGAGACAAAAAGGGGGGAAAAGACAGATGAGCGAGGGGTAAGGTCACAAGGGTACACATCAAACAAGGCAATGCAAGGCGAAGTGCGTATGGAGAGCGAAGTGAGAAAGCTCGTCCCTACCGTACGTCACCCCCCCCCCCCCCCCCTGTCACCTACTCTACCGTTGCCCTTACCCCATATTTACAAAATCTACACCTTTACAAATCCGTCGCTACCATCACATCTTCCCCATATTTCTCTTACACCAAATTCGTCTCCACAATCCCTCTATCCAAAATTTGCCATCACCCAATTCATCATCAACCCTCATAAGGAGGAGAGATGGAACATCAAGGCACAATGTCACACCCACGTCATGATGCGTCTCACATTCCAAACATTTGCATCAATAAAAATAATAAAAACCACCTGGCATGGTGTGGAGTACCTGTCACCTCAGGTGAGTGGATGCAGATGGTGCAATGAGATTTTCATCCTAACTACTTTCTAAATGACATTAACACACTTTACACTACCCGGGTCTTTCCCTGCCAATCCATTGGCCAACTTACACTAGGGGTTCTAAAAACCAATTCCCATTGACCAAACTGTGGTGCTTCTCAATTTGGGGTCTCACTCCCCCGATTCATCTCCCGGTGCCCTTGCACAATTTCTGGGCTGAGACGTGTAGCTCTCCCAGCAGGTCTACCCACCTGCACACCTCCACCACTGCAGTTGCCACCCGAGCTTACCTAGCTCCTCGCCCTAACCTAACTAACTGGGGAAGGCCCCTCCTGGCTCTGTCACCCCTTGGTGCCCTCTGGCACTGGGCTACCCGGGTCCGTCCTCCGGATCCTCGGGCCCCATCCACAACTACCGGCTCCCAGAGCCCACCTGCGGCCTCACCTGGCCGACATCCTCACAGTGGTGGAGTGCCCAAACCAACTACACACACTAACAGGCTACACGCCCAGCCATTTCCACAACACTAATGCACCCATCCAAATACCATTCTTCCACCACGCACCACAGATGCCAATATCCAACCACAATTTACCTATACCCTCTACCTAACACTTACACTACCCTCCCCGGGTATTCGTGATGGGGGTCCATCCTTCCCCCACTCACACCTTCGCACCATCCACTCCACTCCATAGTTTCCACCATACTCACTCCACGACCATCCATTCCAATACTCCATATACTCCACACTCCATGTATTCCACATTCCATGTATTTCACACAACCATTTATTCCATACACCTGTTGGTGCACACCTGTGCACTCACACCTGGTGCCACCTGCACCCTCCTTCCTTCCTGGACCATTTGGTCAACACAATACACATCACTATCACTCACTCAAACACTGCTCCACACACCTGTTCAGTTGCACACCTGTGCAATCACACCTGTTCACCATACACACGGCATCATCTAATCTACCTGGTGCCCTGCTAGCTCAGTGCTCCCCGTCTTCCCTTTAAACTAAGCACATACCACGTCATTATCATCCACACTACCCTCTCTGCGTCCCCACTACAGGTGTCATTGTCACTACCTAATCTTAACGTCACCTAAGGTCATCTTCTAGGTCCCTACACATTATCCAAACCCTCCCTCGGCGAGCTTACACTGCCATAAACCCCATAAACTCGTGCTCCTTTGCCCCCGCTGTGAGGGATGACAGAGTTGCCATCCCACCACATCGGGGACGTCCCACTATCAATTTTGCTTACCAAATTCCAACCAATCAAAAATTTTCCAAATACTGCCAATTCTATTCACTTTTCTAAATTTCGGATCAAAACACTATCACTATTATCATCATCACAGTCCACTATATCCTAGCCTCGGTGCGTCATGACATCATTAAACTCGGCTTCGCAAAGCCGAGCAATGAATTCGGGTGGTTTGGTCGCCTGCAGGTTGAATCCGTCCGGCTTTCGGTTCAAGGGAGGTGGTTTGATCGGGCCGAGATTCCACGCACCATCTCGGCGCGGCACCTTGCGGTCCCGGGCCCGATGGCTCAATCTCCCCCGGTCGGAACCCCGTCCCCACGAGGGGGCACCGTTCCGCTTACTCCCACTCGCCCTTGAACCGGACCGGTCGCCTCGCCCGCCAAGGCCCGGACTCGACCGTGCGGGGCGGGGCCAAGCCCGAATCGACAACGACGCTTCGAAGAGAAGCGGCGCAGTATCGATTCGCGCCGGGCCTCGCATCCAACAAAGGGCTCCTCGCACCGAGTGCTCGCATCGGCTATCCGTCGCTCTAACCGCTAACCCGGTCACCGTCGATGCTTCACCGGCATGCTCACACGCATACGCTACCCCTTTCACCCTCACCGAGCTTGGTGCTACAACGCCGTCCATACATTCCACCAACGCTCTCCCCGTTACACACCACACCTCTCGCGCACACTCTTGCGCACACTCGCCATTCGCACACCTCGGTCCACACCTCTCCTCCGTTACGTCCTCCGTAACACTCACCATGGGCGTGCACTTTGGCATCCACCCACTAACGCGCTCACATGGGCTCTCCCACACTCGCGCTACCACCAACTCAGGTGTGCTTCCTCGCACACCCTCAACCATTCCAAGCGTGCATTCTCGCAGCCGCTCCACCACCAACTCACTCTCCGGGTCACTCTCACCCTCGCACGTACACTCCGTATCGCTCTCACTCCCTGTGTCACACTCCGTACACCCCGACGTGCATTCTCGCTCGCACTCGGTATCACACTCGCGCTTCGTAACACGCTCACCCCTTGACGCACACTTTTTTTCCACACGCAACCCTTCACCAACGCCCGGGTGCTTCCTTGATCCCAATCGCGCGACAATTCTCTTGTCGTTAAACATCCTCCTGCAAAATCTACCCGCACAATATACAGCACGACTCACCTGGGGGATCCTTTTCTCCACGCGCACCTGCAAACTCTTTATTTGGTTAGTGAGCACATCATCATGATTTGAGCAGGGACTTTGTACATATTCCATTTCTCCCTGCAATTCCCGGGCTACCTCCGTCGTCTCTTCAATTTTAATTGTACCCACTACTGCTTTGTCTTTGTTCCCCTCGACGACCGTTGGCTTTAATAAAATTCCCTCTACCTCATCGGTCGCCGGCTTTTCCAAACCCCGTGTCGCGATTTCTACCCCCGTCATTGTACCCGCGCTTTCCTCCGCTTCGCTCAACCAGCGCTTCTCGACCCGCGTTACCTCGTCATGCACCCCTGGGCCCCGCTCGCTCAACCCGCGGTCTCTGTCCCTCTCCGCTTCCCTTACCTCATATGCGACTCTGTCCCTCGCCATTTCCTCAGTTCTTTCTTTTAGTTCCTTAGTCATTTGAACACCCATGTTGTTAATTTCCCTGGTGGATATGAGCCCCTGGGCATACATTTTGTTTTCTTCATCCCACTGGGTCAAAAATTTCAACAAATTTGCAAGAAATGGATCCCAGGCCGTTGGCACCGCGGGCTCGTACGAGGTGCCTTTTTGCGCGCCTGAAACCTCGTGCACGAGAGCGCCATTTTGTGCACCTGATACCCCCTCAACCACATTGCCAATGTTCTCCTCCTCTCTTTCCTCCACATACATTTCCCCGAGGTCCTGGTTCGATTCTACCCCGTTTATCTCTCCCACCGACATCCCGTCGCCTTGACCAGTCATGGCGCGATTTCAAAATTCGGGTTTTGCTTTAAAACAACACAAATTTCCAGCAGCTCCAAATTCCTGACCATTCCAAATTTTGACCAAATTTCCAAATTTGACCTTCCCCCTCTTCCCCCTCTCTTTTGTGTCCTTCCCCCTCTCTCCCCATCTTGTCTGCCGCTCCCCTTGTTTTTTGTGTTTTGTGTGTCGTTTTGTCTTTTTGTGTGATTAATGTTAGCTCTTTCACGAGCCTCGATCTTGTATACAAAACAAAACAAAAAAAAAGAAAAAAAAAAAGATGTTTTAAAAAAATTTGGTTCGGGCCTCGAACCTCACCCCCAGACACCAATTGTTACGGTCCGCGGTTAAGGATGTTATATTTGCCGAGCGGAGGCCCCGTGACCTAACAGTTTTTCCCGACTCACCCGATTCACCCAGACGTTGGCCGTATCGCGCCACAGCTATTCAATGTGGAAAACTCTAAAGCGACCGAATGCAAAGAGGAAGAAGAAGAAGACGTACGGAGGAATAACAGGTTTTATTCATTATTTTCACAAGCCAAAGCAAAGAGAGCAGTTGGTTATATACAGAAAATGGAAGGAGCAGGCACACAGTGAAATCTTTAGCTTACCTATACAAGCTTAATTAATAAACCCCAGGACAACGTTGAAGACAGACGGACGATCACACTTACACGGGGAAATGCAGGCAGGAATGAATGGCTTGGAGATGGGTGGCTTTTAGAGGCAAGGAAGGTTCAGCGGGTACTGGGCACGGTCAGGCCAGAAGGCACCGCCATCAAGAAGCCGAGCTTTGGTCCCAAACTGCGCGGGCGAAGTTCCTCTCTCTGTACTGCTGCCTCGTGCGCTCCTTGCGTTGCTCCGGTCCGCTTTTCCTGCAGCGCGGCACGTTTCACGGCGGCTCGGTCACACCTGCTCGTCTTCAGCGCATCTCCTGGACCCATCTCCCTCAAAGCTCATCTCGTATCTCCTTGGGAGCGTCCCGCGGCGGGTTATATAGGCCCCGCCCTTCACCCTTTTCGAACCTTCCCCAAACGTTCTCTCTCCGCCCTCTCAAGCCAAACCCCTTGTTCTGGGTTGGATGAGTGGGGCCGACTTACTCCTCCCCTCTATGACGAGGTGGAGACCCGCCTTTCTTCTTCGGCGTTACCTCGTGCGTAATGGAGTCAAATGCAGCAAAGTGGACGGCAGATGGAAATGCAGCAAAGTGCCTAAAGAGGCAATTGCAGCAAAGTGGCAAACCTGGCACTTGGAAGCTGCCATGGGGCGTCAGAGGGCCTACTCTTATTTAATTCGGTGCAATGAAGAGTCAAACTAGTGGGAAACACATCCTCAGCCTACACAGAGAATAAGGGACTAACTATTTAAAAGGATATATCGTGTCCTGTGTGTAGGTTTATGGAATTAACTAAGAGGACGAGCTGCGACCATTCTTTACATTACGAGGGTCAGTTACACACAACAAAACCATACTTTTCACATTCGTTACACTTTCTCAAAATTGTTACACTTCTCAAATCCGTTACACTTCTCAAATTCGTTACAATATATATATATATATATATATATATATATATATATATATATATATATATATATATATATATATATATATATATATTGTTACGGTTTTTAGAACCTTCACTTGTAAAATAATAAGCCTTGTAAATAATTCCCTGTAAATATCCCCATCTCCCAAAGGTCAAAGGTCACACCCTAGCTAGTCCATTTTGAATCACGTAGGACACCATAGGAACCTTCTTCAGTTATCTCATTAGCATGTGTTTCAGGTAAGGCTGTGTTTCCAATAGGTTGACTCTGTGTTGCATTAATCAAATAACATAGGCCCCTTTTACCAATCCCGTTCATTTTGCGGCTCCCTCCAAAGTGTATTGCGCTCCTCTGCCAGTCGCAGCCGCCTCAGCAGCGTTCGCTGCATCAAATGCCATTGACCATGCGGTCAGAGCGGAGAAAAAGGGGGAGGAGTTGCCAGAGCGAGGCGTGGCCCCATCAACGTGTCACCAAGGGAGAAGCCGGTGAACCCTCGCGACCAATCAGGGCCGAGGCGTGTTCACCGGTAGGCGGACCTAAAAGGCATGCGGATTGATACACGAGCGCGTGATAAAAGCGCTCACCTGGGACTACTTCAAGAGTTGAGAGTTGGGAGTGAGAGGTCGTTGCACAGAGAGAGAGAGGGCATGGATTGCGCGGAGGTGGGCGAGATTGCACCATCAATTATATTGAATTGCGCATACGGCCATGGGAAGGACTACCCTCCCCACCCCCCGCCACATATAAGGTCCGATCGCGCGCCAACGGTACGTGCTTGCTGCTGCCTGGGTTCTCGCCACGGCACGAGTCAACACCCGGAGCAGGACTCGACTGTACCGGAGCCGGACCTCAACGCCCAACCATCCGCCTGGACCTTCTATTCCTTCCCACCACTACCCTTTTGTGTAAGTCTGTCTGTATTGTCCTGGGCGTGATAATTAAGAGTGTATAAGATTGCCCTGTGTCTGCTCCTTCTTCTTCTTATTGTATATGCCCTTCTTTCGTTTCCTCTTCGGGTTTTCTTGTACGTAATTCATAAATATTTGTTCTCCCTTTACTTTGGTTTCCTCTCATCCGATCGCTTTCGTGATTTCCTCAATTGAGTACCGGTGGCACGATTTGGCCAATCGCTCGGAATCGGGTTAGTCTATTGCTAACGGCCCGAGTCGCAGCTCGCTTCGCTTGGCGTATCCATTAACGCTGCGGCCCGGGTGGGAGTTATCTCCTCGCTTACGTCTGGTGGTAGTACTTAGGTAACAAGACTAATTGGGCTTCCAACCCTACTTACCACCGACCGGAAGTGACGTCATAGCTTCCAGGATCGGAGATGGCCAGCTTAAAAGACAAGGGGACCAACCCCCCCACCCCCCCCCCTTGGTAACGGGAGTGCCGACCCCGAATCCGCAACAATTGGTGTCCAGGAGTGGGATTTAGGACCCGAACCAAATTTTGGACACTGAAAAAATTTGGTCAAAAATTACGAGCGGCCAAAATTTTTATTAACATCCAAATTAAAGTCGTGCCATGGATACCCAAGGTGATCGGATGCCGGTGGTGGAAAATGAGGAGGGAAATGAAGAGTTAGAGGTAACCCACGACCCCAGGGAAGAAGTGGGGTTAATGGAAGAGGAGGTCGAAGAAGGTGCGGTAGAGGGGGTTGCAGGCGCACAAAATGGCGGCACTTCGCACATGGCCGCGGCAGCCGAGGCCGCGATGCCAGGGTACATGCAACTATTCTTGGCCCAAATAAAGGAGATGAATGTGAAAATGGGTGCCCAAGGTGACAAATCCACCAAAGAAACCCGGGAAATGAAAGAAATGATGGGCACCCAACAGAATGAAATAAATAAAATAAATGGCAAATTGGATGCCCAAAGTGATAAATCCACCCGGGAAATAAAAGGGTTGGAAAACAAAATGGGAGAGCAATTGGAAAATCAAATTGGGGGGCCAGAAGGCAAATTGGAAGGATTAGGGGGCAAATTGGAGGACGTAAATGGCCAAGCCAAATAAATTAATGAGGGGTTGGCGAGGGACAAATGCTCGGTATGAAGCAGGGGAGTGTGAGAGCGAGGTTAACCGCAGGTTGGGCGGGAAAGGCACATTTGTACGCGATGAGGTAACACAGCTTGAGAAGCGCGGGGAAAGCGACGTTGAGCAAAGCACAGTCACGTGGACTGGGGTAGAAATCGCGACCCGGGGTATAGAGAAGCCGACCACCGCCGAATTAAAAGATTTTATTTTATTGGCGCCAGCGGTCGTCGAGGAAAAAGAATATAAAACCGAACCAATAGTGGAAATGGAAATTGGAGAGACGGCAGAGATAGGAATGCAATCGGAGATTGAGATGGAATGCATGCAAAGTCCGTGCTCGCATCATGATGCCGTGCTTAATCCTTATTAAGATTTGCAGGTGTTGGAGCGGCGAAGAAGAAGAATCCCCAAGGTGAGCCGGGTGATATATGGTGCAAAAAGATTTTGCGGGAGAGTGTTCGACGCAAAAAGAATTTTCGCGCGGTTTGGATCGAGGAGGCACCCGGGTGCTCGTAAAAGGTCCGTGGTGCGCGTTATGAATGGCAATGGCGCACGTGCACGAATGGCATCGGAGCGCGAGTGTGATACTGGGTGCGAGGGAGAATGCACGACAGAGTGTGATAGTGGGAGTGATTGTGACACGGAGAGTGAGTTGATTGTGGCGAGTGAGAAAGAATGCACACCTGGAATGGTTGAGGAGCGTGTGCGAGAATGCACACCTGAGTTGGTGGTGGAGCGCGTGAATGGGTGTGTGACAGGGGATTGCACACCCGTGAGTAGGTGTGCGTTGAATGGGTGGATGCAAGAGTGCACCCCCATGAGTGGTACGGAGTACGTACCGGGAGAGAGTGCGCAAGACGGTGCGCGAGAGAGGTGTGGTATGGAGTGTGCGAACAGCGAGTGGTGTGTAACAGAGTGTGCGGTGGTGGAATTGACGGAGTGTATGAGATGTATGAGTGTAGAACGGAACGCGTAGTGTGAGCATGCGAGGCGAGCATCGACGTTGACCGGGGCAGCGGTTAGGCCGACGTATAGCCGACGTGAGCTCTCGGTCCGTGACGGGTTTTGTGTGCTGCGGGGGCTGGCGGGGATCGTGGCTGTGTCGCCCCCGCACGGGGCGCCGTGCACGGTTCGGGCCGGGTCCCGCCCTGTACGGTCGGTGCCGCGCTTTGTTAGGCAAAGCGATCGGCCCAGTTCGAGAGGTAGGAGGGGTCGGAGCAGCGCCCCCTTGTGGTGGCGGCGCTCCGGCCGGGCAAGGCTGGGTGGGCCATCACACTTGGGAGCGCAAGGCCTTGCGCCGGGATGGTGCTTGGAGCCTTGGCCCGACAAAACCTCCTCCCCTGAATCCGAATGCCGGACGGACTCAACCTGCAGGAGACAGACCATCTGCACACATAGCCGGTCTTTCGAAGACGAGCTGTGAGAATGTATTTCCCGTACCGAGAGGCTCAAGTGTAGTGGACTGTGATAGCGATAGTGATGGTAGAGTAATGATGGCAAATGGTATACGGTGTAGAGGGATGGTAGATCTACCATCCCTCACATCGTATTTTTGGGGCACATGAGCATTAGTTTATGGGGTTTTGGCGGTGAAAATCTAGCCAGGGAGGGCTTGGGTAATGTATAGGGAAATAGCTGACCATAGGGGCAAGATTTAAGTAGCGACATTCTACCTGTAGTAGGGGATGTAGGTAGATTAGATGGATGATAACGACGAGGGAGTGCTTAGTAAAAGGGAAGACGGGGAGCACGTGTTTCAGAGGGAAAACCAGATAGTTAGATGATGCAGTGTGTTTGTAGTGAGGGTGATGAAGTGAGGCAATGCTCGTGAGAATGATGTGTGTGTGTGTGTGTGTGTGTGTGTGTGTGTGTGTGTGTGTGTGTGTGTGTGTGTGTGTGTGTGTGTGTGTGTGTGTGTGTGTGTGTGTGTGTGTGTGTGTGTAGAAAGTGCCTGAGCAGAGTATTGTGAAAGGTGTGATTGTGCATTGGGTGATTGACTTGCATGGTGGCAAGGGAGAATGGTTGTATGGAATAGATGGTCTGGAATAAATGGAGTATGGAATGAATGGTGTGGAGTGAGGAGTGTGAAATACGTGGAGTAGAGTGTATGGTGCGAAGGAGTGAGTGGGGGAAGGATGGACCCCTTCACGAGTACCCGGGGAGGGTAGTTTAAAAGTAGGTAGAGGGAGTAGGTAAATTGTGGTTGGATATTGGCATCTGTGGTGCGAGAGTAGCAGGGTACTGCTTGGATGGGTGCATTAGTGGAGTGAAATTGGCTGGGCGGACAAAAAAAACCTGAATTGTGGCCTGTTAGTGTGTGTGATTGGTTGAGCGCTCCGCCACTGTTAGTCTGTCTGCCAGGTGAGGCTGCAGGTAGGCTCTGGGAGCCAGGTAGAGTTAGTTTATTTATTTTTTATTTTTTATTTTTTTTTGTATACAAGATCGAGGCTCGTGAAAGAGCTAACATTAATCACACAAAAAGACAAACCGACACACAAAACACAAAAAACAAGGGGAGCGGCAGACAAGATGGGGAGAGAGGGGGAAGGACACAAAAGAGAGGGGGAAGAGGGGGAAGGACACAAACACAACATTTGAGAGCAGGGACATCGGGAGGACTTGGGGGGAGGTGGGAGAGGATTAAAACATATGAACACTGCAAGGACTCTGGGGTGAATTACCGGGGGTAGAAAAGATCAAGGTTTTCGATGGGGGAAGATAAGAGATGGTGGTGAACAGCTGTTTTAAAGACCTGGAGGGAGGAGTGGGATTGAAGGGAGTGGGGGAGTTTGTTCCAGAGGCGGGAGAAAAGGGGAATTAAAGAGTGAAGGTGAGCAGAGAGCCTAGACTTTGGCAGTTTAACCATAAGAGGGTTGCAGGCAGATCTTGTGCGACCTGAAGGAATATTGGGGGGGACAGAGCACAGAGAGAGCTGGGGGAGCAAGGCCGGAGAGGAGTCGGTAGAAGACAGAAAGACCACCAACCTGCCTGCGGTGAGTGAGTGAAAGGCCCTCGGCGTTGACTACATCGCAGGAGATTCCAATGATTCTGAAAGCTTTGGCCTCAACAGCGTGAAGCCGAGCAAGGTGTGAGGCAGGAGCACCAGCCCAGAGGGGGGAACAGTATTCCATTGAGCTGCGGATGAAAGCCTTGTATGTGGTGAGGAGCTCAGGTGTGCCAAGGAAGGACTTCGCACGATGGAGGATGCCCAGTCGGCGACTGGCTTTGGAGGCCAGCTTGGAAATGTGGTTTTCCCAAGAAAGATCATGGCAGATAGTGAGACCCAAAAGCTTGAGCGACAGAACTTCTTGGAGAGGATTGTTGAGAAAGTAGATGGGAGGGTTGTCCAGTCGGTCCTTTTGGAGAGACATTGTAAGAGTGTGAGATTTGTCAGGATTGAAAGACATGTTCCACTTGTTTGACCAGTCTGTGATTTTGTCCAGGTCTGCAGAGAGTGAGGAGGCTGCAGACTGCCGATCTGAGGGATGAGGAATGGAGCGACAGAGAGTAGAGTCGTCAGCAAAGAGATAGAGAGGATTTTCAAGAGAGTCAGAGAGATCATTGATGAAGACCAGAAAAAGCACAGGGCCCAGAACACTACCTTGGGGAACTCCAGCCTGAACAGGAAGAGGAGATGAGAGAAACCCATTCAGGGCCACACGTTGACTACGACCAGAGAGGAAGTCCGCCAGCCATGCGTGGAGATTTCCATGTATACCAAAGGAGGAGAGTTTGGAGAGCAGAGCAGGGTGCCAGACAGTATCGAAGGCACGTGAAATGTCAAGGGAGACAGCTCTAATTTCCTGTTTGGCGTTGAGGACCTCCATCCATTGTTGAGAAAGCAGAAGCAGCATGTCCAGAGTAGAGTGACCAGGTCTGAAACCAAATTGATGATCAGAGATCAAGCCATTGGAGAAGAGGAAAGATTTAATATCTGAAGCAATGATGGATTCCATGACTTTGCTGATAATTGGGAGAAGGCTGATTGGTCTGTAGTTGCTGGGATCTGTTTTTGCACCTTTTTTGTGCAAAGCGGTGATGTTGGCTGATTTCCAAGCAGATGGCAGATGACCTTGAGCAAAAGAGAGGGTGAAGAGAACAGAAAGAGGGAGTGAAAGAGCAGAAGAACATGATTTTAGGACGCGTGGGCTGATGCCGTCAGGACCAGTTGCAGAATCAGAGTCGAGGGTTGACAGAAACTTTTCCACCTTGTCAGGAGGAAAGGACACAGGGTCCAGGAGCAGCTGGGTACGACTGGGTACGGTGGGTACAGAGAGGGATGGGTTTGGGACACAAGATTTAGAGGCAAACACAGAGTTGAGGCATTCAGCTTTTTCACGTGCGGAGTCAGCCGTTAAGCCGTTTGAGGTGAGGGAGGGGATGGAGGGGGAACAAACACCAGAAACAGATTTGACCAGACGCTACCAGGATTTGGAAGAGGGAGACAGATAAGAGAGTTCGGTCTTGAGAATGGTGAGATATTGTTTCCTGGCTCTCCTGAGGGTGGACACACACTTGTTTCGGGCTTTGTGAAAGGAAATGAGATTTCCTTCCGTTGGATTTGCTTTCCAGGAGACGAAAGCAAGTTGTTTCAGGGCAACAGCCTCACCACAAGATTCCATGTACCATGGACGGGAGGAAGGGTATGACAACTGAAGACGAGATGGTATAAATCTGTGCATGAGAGAGAGCAATTTACTTTGAAAGAATTCCCAGGATGAGTTGATGTCAGAGGCGGTAGAGATGGGAGACCATTCCAGATGATTGATGGCTGCTTGAAGACCGTGCCAGTTGGCCTGAGTGAAATGCCAGACTCGTCGACGCTGAGGAGGCTCTCTGAGAATGGTCAGAGAGATGTCCACTTTGACAAGCACATGATCAGATGAGCCGATTGGAGCAGAAGAAGAGCAGCAGACATTTTCAGGGAAGTTTGTCATAACCAAATCCAGAAGAGAAGATGCTCCGTTGACTGAGATCCGGGTCGGGAAATTGACAGATTGTGTCAGTCCCAGTGAGTCGCAGAAGTCCTTTGCTGAAGAGCCATGGCTGGTGAGAGAGGTACCCACACCCAGCCAACTGGCATGGTGACAATTGAAATCACCACATATGAGGAAGAGCGAGTTGGGATGGGTAGATAGAAGTTGGTCCATATTATCAGACAGTGAGATGTAGATGGAGTCATCGCTGATTGGTGAACGGTACAAAACACATATGAACAAAAGGTGGGAGTGAAGGGGAAGCCGTAGCCAAAGGTATTCCTGGGGGTGAGGTGGAGAGAGGGCAGTGGAGGGCGAGTGAGGAAGAGAGTTTTTTATAAAGATAGCAACCCCACCTCCAGGACGAGGCTCAGGTCTATCATACCGGAGGAGGGAGTAACCTGGGAGAGATACCAAGGCATCAGAGACATCATGAAGGAGGAAAGTTTCTGTTAAGCAGATCACATCTGGTTTGTCAGAAGCAACCTGTATGGAGAGGTCAGTCAAGTTTGAGCGAAGGCCCCGGATGTTTGAGGTCCATACCGTTAATGAAGAGGAAGGGGGAGCATCGGGTCCAGAACAGGGGGGGGGAGGGGTAGGGTAAGATGTGGAAGAGGAGGAAGAGGTAGGGAGAGCTGTTGAAGGTGTGTCAGAGATTTCAGAATAGCTTGGAGAAAGGGAAGAATGGGGCGGACAAAAGGTTTGATGGAGATTGGGTGAGGCACAGTGAGGTGTTATTTGAGGAGGGGGAAGAGCAAGGCAGAAGGTTTGGGGAGATGAAGGTGAAAGTTGGAAGGAGGAAGAAGCAGGGAGGATGCTTTGAGGAGGAGGGGTGAGAGGGGAGTCTCGGAGGGGAGGAGCGAGGGAGAGTCTCGGAGGGGAGGGGTGTGGGGGGAGTTTAGGAGGGAGGGGAGGGAAGGGACAAGGGGGGAGATTTGAAAGGGATGGGTGATGGGGAGGATTTGGAGGGGAGGGGTGAGATTGGATTTTGAAAAGTGTACGATTCATGGGAAACGAACATTTTTTGCAAAATGAGTTTGAGACCTTCGAGTCAAAAATACGTTTGAGGACACTGGAGGAGGGATGGAGTTCTGGATAGTTTAGGGAATGTAGAAAGGAGGAACTGTAAGAGATGGTATTATATATATTTTTTGGAATGAATAGATTTGGTGAGCAAGACGAAAGCATCCTTTTGTTGGAAAAGAAGAAAAGGGTGTTATAATATATGAGAGAAAATAGTTGTTCAGGGGAGAGATTATACATTTCTAACCGCGTGATCGCGAACGAAGAACGAACGAACAAAAAGAACAACAAATAAACGAATAAGACCTGGGTAGGAAATATTTTTTTTGGGTTTTTTTTTTTTTTTTTTGTGAGTACAGATATTAAACAAGGAGGTACGGGGTGAACGACTGGTACGAAACAGAGAACGAAGATAATTTCAGCGCATTCGACGAATCGCTGAGAGAAAAACAAACCACAAGGTCGGAGACGGTACGGTAGTCTAAGCCTACGAGTACTAGGCCGCAGAATACTCGATACCATTAACCGATGATTGTGTATACATGTACGAAAAATTAGCACCGAATATTTTCCAAAAGATACGCTATAGGTACATACACCGAAAGATAGATACAGTCTCGACAAAAACACGATTGAGAAATATCACTTAGCTTTGAAAGCGTGAGCGCATGGAGCAGCTTCGAAAAGACGTGACCTCCAATGGGGCCCGAGGATCCGGAGGACGGACCCGGGTAGCCCAGTGCCAGAGAGGGCACCGAGGGGGTGAAAGAGCCAGAGGGCCTTCCCCAGGTAGGTTAGGGTGAGGAGCAGGTAAGCTCGCGAGGCAACTGCAGTGGCGGAGGGGCGCAGGTAAGTAGACCTGCTCGGGGAGCCACACAACCCAGCCCTGAAATTGTGCGAGGGCACAGGGAGTAGAATCGGGGGAGTGAGACCCCAAATTGGTGAGCACCACAGATGGTCAATGGGAGTTCGGTTCTTAGAACCACATAAAGTAAAGACGGCCAATGGTTTTGCAGGGAAAGACCCCGGGTAGTGTAAAGTGTGTTAAAGTCATTTAGAAGGTAGTTTAGGATTGAAAATCTCTTCACACCATCCGCATCCACTCACCCAAGGTGACAGTACTCCACACCATGGTTTGCATATATTTGGTTGGTTGTAAGACGCATCATAACGTGGGGGTGACATTGTGTTTGTATTCCATCTCTTCCCTCCTTAGGAGAGATTGATGATAAATTTGGTTTAGGTGGGATTGATGAGGAATTTGGATTGATGGCAAATTTGGTTTAGAGGGATTGATGATGAATTTGGATTAGGGGAGATATGCGGAAGACAGGACGTTAGCGACAGATTTGTAAATTGTGTAAATACGGGGTAGGGGCAAGGGTAGGTTAGGTGACAGGGGGGGAACATACGGTAGGGACGAGCTTTCTCGGCTCGCTCTCCGGCGCACCTCACCTTGCATTGCCTTGTGTTGATGTGTACTCTTGCGCCCTTGCACCCCGCTGACCCTGCTTTGTCTTCCTTCCCCAATCATGGACCGTGGTCTTTGTGTGCTGAGGGGAAAGTGTGCAGGTGTCGCAGTTGTGCGCCCGCACTCTCGCTGCTTGCCTGCCTGGACCAGTACACCACTTTATGGACCACACATTTTTTGTGGCCGAGCACCACTTTATGGACACAACGTTTTGGGGCCTGGCACCTCTGCTGGGGACCGGCCATTGTGGCCAGCGAAATCTTGCTTGCGGACCACGGTTGAGGTGGCCCCTAAGCCATGCAGGTGGACCACCCTTAGTTGGCCCCTGCTGGCCGTAATTAAAAGGAAAGTGGATGCGTTTTGTGCCCTTTTTGTTTTATTACCAAATAGGCAGCAAGCAAGGAAAACAACCAGCGGCCAAGCGGAGAAGACGTCACAAGGCATCATTTTATGCCCTGGATGGTGCTTTTTGTGCATGGTGGTGCTTATGGTGCTCTTGGTGCATTTTGTTAATTGGTGCTGGTGGTATCAGTACAGTGCAGTGCATGGCATGATTTTCCTCTTATCAAAACCATTTGCTTTTGTTTCCCAAAAAGACAGGTCCTGGGTGTAGTTTTGTAAATAATCCCAAATCGTGTTCTTTGTAAATAATGCTCCCCACCGTGAATGTGTAGTTTGAAAATTAATTCTGCAATTCGGTTATTCTGTGGGCGTGAGTCAGTTAGGTAGAATGCAACGCAGCAGGCGGGAATACTTAATTGTTAAAACTGTCGCACTCAGGGTGAGGTTAAAAGTAGAGGGTTACTACACCTGAGTGTCACACTAAGTTAAAGTTTTGTCGGCACGGGTCGTGCCTGGAGGAGAGACGGGTGCAGTGTTACGGTTTTTAGAACCTTCACTTGTAAAATAATAAGCCTTGTAAATAATTCCCTGTAAATATCCCCATCTCCCAAAGGTCAAAGGTCGCACCCTAGCTAGTCCATTTTCCAACACGTAGGACACCATAGGAACCTTCTTCAGTTATCTCATTAGTATGTGTTTCAGGTAAGGCTGTGTTTCCAATAGGTTGACTCTGCGTTGCATTAATCAAATAACATAGGCCCCTTTTACCAATCCCGTTCATTTTGCGGCTCCCTCCAAAGTGTATTGCGTGCCTCTGCCAGTCGCAGCCGCCTCAGCAGCGTTCGCTGCATCAAACACCATTGACCATGCTGTCAGAGCGGAGAAAAAGGGGGAGGAGTTGTCGGAGCGAGGCGTGGCCCCATCAACGTGTCACCAAGGGAGGAGCCGGTGAACCCTCGCGACCAATCAGGGCCGAGGCGTGTTCACCGGTAGGCGGACCTAAAAGGCATGCAGCTTGATACGCGAGCGCATGATAAAAGCGCTCACTTGGGACTACTTCAAGAGTTGAGAGTTGGGAGTGAGAGGTCATTGCACAGAGAGGAGCGAGAGGGCACGGACTGTGCGGAGGTGGGCGAGATTGCACCATCAATTATATTGAATTGCGCATACGGCCGTGCGAAGGACTACCCCCCCCCCCCCCCCCGCCACGTATAAGGTCCGATCGCGCGCCTACGGTACGTGCTTGCTGCTGCCCGGGTTCTCGCCACGGCACGAGTCAACACCCGGAGCCGGACTCGACTGGACCGGAGCCGGACCTCAACGCCCAACCATCCACCTGGACCTTCTCTTCCTTCCCACCACTACCCTTTCGTGTAAGTCTGTCTGTATTGTCCTGGGCATGATAATTAAAAGAGTATAAGATTGCCCTGTGTCTGCTGCTTCTTCTTCTTATTGTATATGCCCTTCTTTCGTTTCCTCTTTGGGTTTTCTTGTACGGAATTAATAAATATTTGTTCTCCCTTTACTTTGGTTTCCTCTCATCCGATCGCTTTCGTGATTTCCTCAATTGAGTACCAGTGGCACGATTTGGCCAATCACTCGGAATCGGGTTAGTCTATTGCTAACGGCCCGAGGCGCAGCTCGTTTCGCTTGGCGTATCCATTAACGCTGCGGCCTGGGTGGGAGTTATCTCCTTGCTTACGGCCGGTGGTAGTACCTAGGTAACAAGACTAATTGGGTTTACAACCCGACTTACCACCGACCGGAAGTGACGTCATAGCTTCCAGGATCGGAGACGGCCAGCTTTAAAGACAAGGGGACTAATCCCCCCTTGGTAACGGGAGTGCCGACCCCGAATCCGCAACAATATATATATATATATAGATACAGTCACGTGAAAAAGTAAGTACACCCCATGTAAAGTTTTGACTTTTTCAACATATTTCAACATAGGGGAAGGCGGGGCAAGTTGAGCCAGTTTTTTTTCTTGGAATGTTAGGACTGAACTTACTGATGATCTTGCACAAATGAGTATCTTGCCTTCTAATTTAATCCTTGGGAAACATTTTCTAGCTTTTTCTTACTTTCTATCTCCATAGTCATTACTGAAAGTCACTGTGACCTTTGAAAAAACGGAGGCCAAATGGCTCAACTTGCCCTGCCTGAGGGGTAATTTGATCCAACCTCTGGGGTAAGTTGTACCACATAGGGGTAAGTTGATCATTGCCCCAAATAAAGATAACTAAAGTAGAAAACCATTGTTTTGCCAGAAAAATATTTAATGTTGTAAAGTTCTACAACACTGAACGAAATGATTACCTTGTGTTCATGGTTATAGTAATCAGTTACAAACAAATTGAGTCACTCTCATAGAAAAACAAGATTGTCAACTGTGGTAAGAAAAGTCAACTCAATCCACCTGTCACAGTTTCAAGTCACAATTAAACAAAAAGTATCCCAAATAGTTGATCATTGCCCCAAATAAAGATAACTGAAGTACAAAAATTGGTCTGCCTGAAAAATATTTAATGTACTTGTTACAACACTGAACGAAATATTTACATGTGCCTTGTGTTCATGGTTATAATTCAATGTGGCAGCTGGATTGAGTTGAAAACAGCTGCCACAGTTTTAAGTCACAATAAAACAAAAGTGTCCCAAATACACCCAGAAAGGCCAACAGTCAGACTGTGGCAATTAAGGCACAATATCTTGCTCATCAATGCCAGCTTCATCATTTGGATCTGGAACTAAAACTAAAACATGTCAGAAATCAAGTCAATTAAGCTGCCAAACTGACAAGTCACAATTGAACACAAGCTGTCCAGAACAACGGGCAGAACTGCCAACGCACTTAGGCTGTGGCAGCTTACGCACGATGTCTTACAGTTCAAATCCTGCTTCATCCTTTGGGTTTGGAACAAACACTGTCAGATCCAACTTTGGATCCAACTTTTGGGTTGTCAGATCCAACTTTTCCAGCAACCTTCTGCAGGAAGACACCTTCAAACTGAAATTCCTCTCCATTCAGTACATCAACCCGAGCAATGTAATGCACAAATCTTGATTTGCCAGCACATTTGCCCGAGCTTTGCTCGGAGCGCTTGAAATGGCAGCACGGCAAGGAATGCTCCCCGGGGAGTGGAGATGGTACACCCAGTGTGGTGCAGGCTCGCAATGTATCCAATGACCGGGGTAATAATATGGTATTCTGTAAGCGCTTTGAGCCTTTGGGGAAAAGCGCATTATAAATGCTAATTATTATTATCTCCACCAACATGAGTTGGCAAGTTGAGCCAGACCCTACAGGGCAAGTTGAGCCATGGCTCAACTTGCCCCGTAGGGTCTGGCTCAACTTACCCCAGTCTGAACTTTCTGAGATGTCTCCACATACACACATATTCTATGCATCCATCGTATTAAAGTCTATGACAAGAATGGAGACACATACCTGGACTAACAATTGTCATCTGATATCCATATTATATCTATGCTGCATATGGAAGAAACGTGAACTTACCTGTTTTACACCTTTTTACTTTTATGGCTGAAAATTGGATTTTTCCCTCTGCAACACTGGTTTCTGTTTCAATTTAGAAAACAATATGGCAGAATTAGGAGTTATGCAATGGGGCATCTATAGATGGCGCCACCACAAAGTCTGACTCATTCATAACCGGCTGGGAGGTGGTGGCTCAACTTACCCCTATGCTCAACTTGCCCTGCCTTCCCCTACTGCTATTTGATCTTCATTTCAACAATATTGATAGATAAAGGTGATATAATATAACAATATCATGAAACATTCACATTTTGTAGTCCATTGTATAATTAAAAAAACATAAATGCAAATTTCGCATGTGGAAAAAGTAAGTACACCCCTACATTTATCACTACTTCAAATACCTAAAATTAGAATCAGGTGCACCAGCTCAGGTGCAAATGATTAGAACATCGTTAGAGAGGATCTTGGAGGAACCTGTCTTATTTAAACCTCAGACATTTAGTTTGGTTTGCTCTTTGTTGTTGAAGTGTGCGACGTCAACATGCCTAGATCAAAAGAGCTCTCTGAGGCCTTCAGAAAGAAGGTTATAGATGCCTACGAGTCTGGGGAGGGATTTAAAAAGATCTCCAAACAATTTGAAATCAATCATTCGACTGTCCGGAAGATCATCTTCAAGTGGAGAAGATTCCAAACAACTGCCAACTTGTTCAGGCCAGGCCGCTCCAGCAAGTTCAGCCCGAGAGCATACCGCAATATGCTGAAAGAAGTCTCTAAGAACCCCAGAATGTCATCATGGGACCTACAGGTAGCTCTTGCCACTGTTGATGTCAAATTGCACGAGTCTACCATTAGAAAGAGGCTGCACTGATTTGATCTGCATTGGAGGTGTGCCAGGAGGAAACCTTTGCTGTCCAGAAAGAACATCAGGGCAAGACGAAAGTTTGCCAATGAACACCTAGGCAAAGACCAGCACTTCTGGAACAATGTGCTCTGGAAAGATGAGTCAAAGGTAGAGCTATTTGGCCACAGTACCAGAAGACATGTTTGGCGAAATCCAAAGACAGCATTTGACCACAAGAACCTGATACCAACTGTAAAGCATGGTGGTGGAAATATTATGGTTTGGGGCAGCGTTGCTGCATCAGGGCCTGGGCAGCTCACCATCATATAATCCACTGTGAATTCTTCATTGTATCAGAGGGTGCTTGAGGATAATGTGAGGCCATCTGTCAGAGAGTTGAAGCTCAACCAAAAGTGGACCTTGCAACATGACAATGACCCGAAACATACCAGTAAATCCACCAAGGCATGGCTGAAAAGAAAGAAATGGAGGGTTCTGGAATGGCCAAGTCAAAGCCCGGATCTAAATCCCATCGAGATGTTGTGGGGGGGATTTGAAACGAGCTGTGCAAGCAATTGGCCAACAATTTTTTGTTGAATAAATTATTGCAAAGTCAATTTTTCATTGTTTTTTGTTCAATTAGATCAACTTTATCAATAGATACTGTTGAAATGAAGATCAAATATTGATATGTCCACATACAGACTTAGCATTTAATATGGAATTATTTTTTTTTCTTGATGGGTTTACTTTCTGAACTCAGTATATCAATCTGGTGAGTTTCTTTTACCCTTCGGTGATGTCTTTGTTGAAAGAACCATGTCACTGATTGTCTTTCGCAGCAAGAAGTCAAAAACAGGATTATATCACAGGTGGCGTGACAAAATGTAAGGACAGGTACATTTGACGATTGGCTTCACAATCGGGTATATAAGGGTTGTTGCGTTCTGTATTAGTGGAAAACAACTGCTGCACATCTACAAAAGTTATTGCCGCTTCCTCTGGAGATGGTCCGTCAACTTGACAATGCTGTTTGTCATGGAGTGGTGGCTTTACGAAATTCTGGCATGAAACAGCGTGCTATTGCTCGGCAGTATGGCATCACTCAAGGTCAGGTGTCAAAGATCCTGAAACGAAATGCTCAGAGGGGTGTCCCTACTCCAATACCGAGGCCAGGACGTCCACGCAGAACCACAAGGAGAGATGATCGCCAGCTGCACCGGTTAGTCTGCAAGGGCCGTACCAAGTCAGCTAATCGGCTTGGGGCTGAGTGGCAGCAACTGACAAATGTGCCTGTATCCAGAAGGCTAGTCAACCAATGACTGGTTCAAGCAGGCTATCATGCCAGGCGTCCCCTGAGAAAGCCACGCCTGACAAGACAACACAGCCAGCGCCGATTGCAGTGGGCCAGAGAGCACCGTCAATGGCAGCTAGGACACTGCAATCACGTGACCTTCAGTGACGAGTCTAGATTTCTGGTCTATCGTCAGGATGGCCGCGTCCGAGTGCGCAGACAAGTGCATGAAGCCCACAACGAAGATTGTATAATGCCAAGAGTCCAAGCTGGAGGTGATGGGGTGACCGTTTGGGCTGCTTTTCATGCAGGGGGAAAAACTGACCTGGTTGTCCTGAATGGAAACCTGAACCAGTTCAAGTACAGGGTCATTCTGGAAGAAACATTGCTTCTATTTGCTCGTGCAGCCTTTCGAGGAAACTTTGTCTTCCAAGATGACAATGCACAGCCTCATCGTGCTCGCATGATCCAACACTTTCTTGCTGACCATGGTGTGGAGCATATGGAGTGGCCTGCCATGTCCCTGGATATGAATCCGATAGAGAACTTGTGGGCAGAATTAACGCGTCAAATCGACAACTTGGACCAGCAGCCGACCTCTGTGCATGAATTGCAGCAGACTATTGTCACTGCATGGCAAGCGATTCCTGTCCAAACCTTGGAAAATCTCGTGAACAGCATGCCTCAACGTGTACGTGCTCTCCTGAATGCTCGTGGGGGTTACACGAAGTACTGAACTGAAATTTTACTGTCCGTAATCCCAGTCATAATTTATCTTTTGTTGTTGTTGAAATTTTTTTTGGCTAATGTGCAAAATAAAGACATGCTTCTGGAAAACGTACAGAAGTTTAGCACAGTACTGTCCGTGAATTGAGTTCGATATCAGTTTACATCACTTTCAAGGATCAATTTATTTGCTTCGAAATGTCAAATGTGGTTTTTGTTTCTTTTAAAGGTCACATTAACAAAATCTAGAATAATTTCAACATAATTCTAATGAACTTTTGGTTCTAAGTCATCTTGAAAAGTAAGTTCACCCCCACAAAAAAAAAAATCCATATTAAATGCCAAGTCTGTATGTATATATATATATATATATATATATATATATATATATATATATATATATATATATATATATATTGTTGCGGATATCCAATGTCGGCCTTCCCCTTACCAAGGGGGGAATAATCCCCTTGTCTTTTATCTAGCCGACGCGATCCGTGGCTATCACGTTCTTTCTGGTCAGCGCTGAATAGGGTGGTAGGTCGAATTAGTCCTATTACCTAAGTACCAGCGCCTTCCGGGAAGCAAGGAAATAACCCCACCCGAACCATGGTTTTAGTGGACACGCCGAGCGATAGCGAGCCGCGATTCCGGCCGTTAACAGGTACTAAACCCGATTTGAGCGGTTGTGATCGTGCCACGCTTACCCAATGGAGAAATCACTAAGACGGTCGAATTAAGAGGAAACAGGAAGAACAAGTAATTTATTACACACTTTGTACAATGAAGAAGAAGAAGAAGAAGAAGAAGAGGCAATGTACAGTGAAGAAGAAGAAGCAGATACACAGAGCAGCCTTATAACGGTCTTAACTTATCCCTCTACATGGGCCCGTTCACACTCAGACTCAGACTCACACGGGGGTTGAAGATGGTCGGGTTGAGGGTCCACAGATGGCGTCCACAGCTCGCTCCGGTCCCCGACTCGTACGGCGGTGAATATGGTAGACGGCAGGCAAGATCTCCGCGTGTCGTTGGCGCGGATCAGACAATTATATGGGGGGGGGGGGGTCGGTAAGCTGGGCGATTACACTGGCGTACGTAATAGCTATATCGGCGCTTTATACGCGTTCCCAGTATAGTTCAAACCATGCGCCGCTTTCACAAGTCCTCTGCAATGCTCCGCTCCAGCAATGCTTTCACAAAGCGCTTATACTCTCCAATAGTCCTTTGATGCTCTTCACTTGTGAGTCCTTTGTAAAGCGCATCAGCCCTTTGTAATGAGTGCCGCGGCGTCAGTCCTCTGGTAAGCGCAATCCTTCAGACCCCTACCTTCTCATAACTTGTCACAGTGCGTCTCTCCTCATAACTGAGGTGGGGGCCTCGCACAAAGGGTTTTATTGCCACGCCCAGCGAACCCTCTGGAACCTCTAGCCACACTCTGTCAGGCGATGTCGCCTCAGCCCTGATTGGCTGGTGGCCCTTACCGTCCCCCTGCTGCCAATCCAGATCTCAGCCTCGCTGCCGCTCCACCCCCTTTTTGGGCCTACCTCGTGTCACTAGGCTAGTTCCAGCAAACCAGCAAACCAAGAGCAGCAAACGCTGCTGGTAGCCAAAGCGTAACAAACTGCGAGCATCCCAAGCATAGCAAACTGCGAGCATCCCAAGCGTAACAAACTGTGAGTTGTCAAATGGGGTGCGGGATGGATTCTGCCCAACGAGGTGGAATTTGGAGGGTGGAGGCACAATGGAACGGGACCTACTCTTATTTGTTTTACACAACGCAGTTGATAACTATTGGAAATGGCCTTATCTCACATATACTAAGAAATAACTAACGTTCTAAGGTGACCTACGTGTTACATGTGGACTAACTATGGGGGCAGAACCTTTGACCTTTATTAATCAAATATGTACACTTTCTCAGAACCGCAACGATATATATATACTCCGGTCTGGAAAACAGAACCCAACAAGACAGCTCTATACGAAACACTACCTTACCAGGCAAAAAGCAGGTGCAGTAGGTAATTTGAAGTCATTCAGACAGTCTGTTGCCAATAGATCAATCATATGGCATAAGGCACTGAGGCTAGAGAGGAGAATATTGAGAGCATGCAGGCAGTATTTAGTATTACCCAAATATTCCAAGACACCTTAATGTCTTGTAGGTGCTTTTTTTTTTTTTTTGGGAATATATATATTTTAATATACCCTGATGATAAGATGCAAAAAATTCGGATCTTCTCTGTTATAATTTCTTCATCATCATCTGCCTATGACGATGATGCCATTTCTATGTCGTACATTTTACACGGTCACTGCTGTTTTTAGCTACGTCTACCAGCACCGGCCGTTGGTCAGGCCATTGTAGCTTCTCTTCTCAATTATAATTTCAAAAAATAAGACGAATCACCCATGGGTAAATTAAATCATTCGCCCTTAACTTCTCTTCCAAACTCAAATGTCGTTTGGACACTTTGGTTAGTTGTTGTGACACTTGGATCCAGCACACTATGACGTCATTCAAAGCAAATGGATCCTTTCTCATAATGTACAAGGATAACAACGTGATTTTATTTTCCGGTGCCTTCAAAATCAAAGGTGAGGAGTTCTCTGATATTCGGAAGATGACCAAGGAGCAAGAAGCACACAAAAGTGGAGCTAATGAAACATATTGTATGAAAACAAGTGGCAAACTAGAACGGCAATCAGTCGAGAGCATACCTCCACCGAGTGAACAGTTTACATTTTGTATCTCAGAGTAGACCAGAAAATCACAATACAGAATCACATTTAATCAAAATCATTCACAGGAATCACCATAGGTCCAGTCTTTCATACCCTGGTCTACCCCTCGTTTTTGGCCATATCACATATCATTTTTGGCCACATACATCGGCCTCACCAACACATCCACCAAACCAACACATCCGCCAAACCAACACATCCGCCAAACCAAAACATCCGCCTCACCAACACATCCACCAAACCAACACATCCACCAAACCAACACATCCACCAAACCAATACATCCACCAAAACATTACATCCACCAAACCAATACATCCACCAAACAAATGCATCCACCAAACTAATACATCCACCAAACCAATACATCCGCCAAACCAATACATCCACCAAACCAAACCAAACCAAACCATTTATTACTTTTATTGTTGTGGGAAAGGGAGATGTGATGGTATTACATCAGTTGCGTGGAACCGGAAGTGCTTGCTCGTGTTTTGTAGTATGAAGGGGAGTTCCGGCCAGGGGGGGGGGGGCGGTGTGTGTACGGGGTCGTCGACATGAACATGATTCCGGGTGCTACAATAAATTGTAGCGGTTACCGGAAGCATGACAAAATTACCTTGCACCGGCCGATGACGCAACCCGCGAGCGGTCACTTGTCCGGACTCGCCCGGGCGTGTCCAGACTTGCCTTTCCCGGGCGAACACTTGGCTTACCTATTTGCATACCACGCCCCGCCTGAGAGGCGTGGCTTTTGTGTGTTGAGCTTTACTTAAAAATTGCCGCCCGTTCGATGGGCTGATTCAGTGCTTTTGAGTTCTTTCGAGTGAGCTGGAAATAAATAGCTCAGTGAAACTTCATTCCTGGCATCGTTCATTTTGTCCGGTTTTATCGTGCGAGCGTAGCTCCCACAATTGGTGACCCCTTTTCGAGAACACGGCGATGGAGTCATCTGTAGCTTTGAAACTCCCGGGCTTTTGGGAATCGCACGCGGCCGTCTGGTTCGCCCAAGCGGATTCTCTCTTCGCCCTGCGGAACATCACGGAGGACACGACGCGCCACCACCATGTGGTCTCCACGCTCAACGCCTCCACTGTGGCCCGGGTCCTGAGCTTCCGACAAAACCCGCCGAACGCCGACAAATACGGTGCGCTCAAAGGCCTACTCCTTGGTGCGTTTGGACTCACGGAGACCGAACGCACGCGACAACTACTCGACCTCCCGGAGCTGGGTGAGGCCCGTCCATCCGAGCGCATGGACCACCTGCTGGCTCTACTCGGCGACCACAGCCCAGTTTTCCTCTTCCGTGAGCTGTTCCTCCGGCAGCTACCTGGGCAGGTATGGTTAGCTTTGGCGAACTCGCCTATCACGGATCCTCGCGCCCTGGCCAAGGAGGCCGATAAATTTTTCTCGGCCAGGCGACACGTCGGAGCGGTCGCCTGGAACCCTGGGCCGACCGAGGGAACGCCCGCGCCATGACCGGCGCCACCACCGGCCGAGTCAGCACCACTGGCGGCAGCAGCCACCGCGACACCCCGTGGACCGAACCCGTCGCGACCGCCGGAGCCTCCACCAGAGCGGACCATGTGCTATTACCACGCCAGGTTCGGGCAGAAGGCCAGAACGTGCCGCCCACCGTGCACTTTCGGCAGGTCAGGAAACGACCAGGCCGGCGCTCGCTGCCTGCCATGAGCGTCGGCCATTCAGGCAGCCTTCTGTTTATCACGGACACAGCGTCCGGGCGGCGTTTTTTGTGCGACACCGGTGCTCAGCTGAGCGTGATACCCGCCTCGGTGCAGGACAAACAGGCCGCGCTTTGCGGCCCCGCCTAGGTCGCCGCAAACGGCTCCTCCATCTGCACCTTCGGTTCGCGCAGCGTCACATTCTGCTTCGGGGGACAGCGCTCCAGACTTCATCACGGCGAACATGCCCATGGCCTGGCTGGGTGCAGATTTTCTTTGCGCACATGGGCTTTTGGTCGACGTCAAATGGCGTCGGCTCATCAACGCGGAGACTTTCAGCTCGCTCGCTTGCTCATTGAGCGGCTCCGCACCAACCAAGCTAGCCTGCGCGCTCCCGGCCGTGGACGATTTCACCCGCCTACTCGCCGAGTTTCCCGCCCTCACGCAGCCGACGTTTTCGACCGTCGCCGTCAAGCATGGCGTCGAACACCACATCCCGACCACAGGTCCACCGGTCTACGCCAGGGATTGCCGCCTCGACCCGGCCAAACTCCCCATGGCGAAGGCGGAATTCGACGCGCTGGAGTGATTGGGCATTGTGCGGCGCTCGAATAGCGCGTGGGCCTCGCCCCTGCACATCGTGCCCAAACCGGGTGGCAGATGGCGACCATGCGGCGATTACCGCCGCCTCAACGATGCCACCACCCCCGACCGGTACCCGATACCACACATACAGGACTTTTCCGCCCGTTTGGCGGGGCGGGTGATCTTTTCCAAGGTCGACCTCATTCGGGGCTACCACCAGGTACCCGTCCGGCTGGCCGACGTGCCGAAGACGGCGGTAATTACAACTTTTGGCCTCTTCGAGTTCCTTCGCATGCCGTTCGGCCTTAAGAACGTGGCCCAGGCCTTCCAGCGGCTGATGCACAGCGTGCTGCGCGACCTCACCTTCCTTTTCATTTACCTGGACGACATTCTCATTGCCAGCACTTCCCGGGCGGAGCACCTCATCCACCTGCGCACGCTTTTTGAGCGCCTCGGCCAGCACGGCCCCATCATCAACCCGGCGAAATGCCAGTTTGGCGTAACGGCCGTCGACTTCCTGGGGCACCGCATCACGAAGCGTGGGGCCGTCCCGCTGCCTACCAAGGTGGAGGCAGTCACAAGTTTCCCGCGCCCCCGCTCCATCAAGGCCCTACAGGAATTTTTGGGGATGGTAAATTTCTACCACCGGTTCGTGTCTCACGCCGCCCAACTCATGCGCCCCCTGTATGAAGCCCTCCGGGACAGGCCAGCCAAGCACGACGTCGCCTGGACCACAGAGACGGACATGGCGTTCACGGGCGCTAAGCTGGCCCTCGCCAACGCGACCATGCTGGCGCACCCGGCGCTCGACGCACCCATCGCCCTCACCACAGACGCTTCCGACTACGCGGTGGGCACCGTGCATGAACAGTGGGTGAACGGGGTTTGGCAACCGCTGGGCTTCTTCAGCCGGCAGCTTCGCCCTAATGAGCGCAAATATAGCGCTTTCGACCGCGAGCTCCTCGGCCTTTACCTGGCTGTTCGTCACTTCCGCCATCTTTTGGAGGGCCGCCCGTTCACGGCGTTTGTGGACCACAAACCCCTGGTCTTCGCCATGGCCAAGGTTATGGAGCCGTGGTCGGAATGCCAGCAGCGCCACCTCTCCGCCGTGTCCGAATTTACGACGGACATCCGGCACGTCGCGGGCAAGGACAATGCTGTGGCCGATTGCCTCTCCTGGTCCGGCGCGAAAGCCATCCACCTGGGTGTGGACTTCGCCCGCATGGCGCCCGACCAGACCGCCGACCCCATGGTGCAAGCCCTCCGGACAGCGGACACAGGCCTGCGGTTGGCCGACGTCCCCTTCGAGGACACAGGCATGGTTCTCCTGTGCGACGTTTCCCTGGGCCAACCTCGCCCCATTGTGCCCACCAGATGGCAGCGGCACATTTTTGACGCCCTCCACGGCCTTTCCCACCTGGGCCGGAAAGCATCACAGAAGCTTGTGGCAGCAAAGTTCGTCTGGCACGGGCTCCATAAGGACGTCCGCGACTGGGCCAATGCCTGTGTCGCCTGCCAACGCGCGAAGGTCCACCGGCACACCCAGGCCCCGTTGGCACCATTCGACGTGCCCGCACGGCGCTTCGACCACGTCAATGTGGACCTGGTGGGACCCCTGCCCTCCTCGCGGGGCTTTACCCACCTCCTCGCGATGGTGGACAGGACCACCAGGTGGCCGGATGCCATCCCGCAGGCATCAATGACATCCGCCGACGTGGCGCAGGCCTTCATTGGCACCTGGATTGCCCGTTTCGGCATGCCCTCGGACATCTCCTCCGACAGAGGCCCGCAATTCGCCTCCGAGCTTTGGGGCGCGGTCGCCCAGGCCTTGGGGGTCAAGATACACCGCACCACGGCCTACCACCCCCAAGCCAACGGCTTGTGTGAGCGGTTCCAATGCTCGATGAAGGCCGCTCTCAGGGCCAGCCTCCAGGACGACGGTTGGGCGGACAGGCTCCCGTGGGTCCTATTGGGCCTCCGAACGGCCCCTAAAGAGGACCTCCAGGCTTCCACCGCCGAGCTGGTCTACGGCTAGCCACTGCGTGTGCCGGACGAATTCATCCCTGACGCCACCGGCCCCTGGTCCGCAGCTTGCCAACGCTCGGTCCTCCAGGAGGCCGCCAGGAGATTTGCCCCCGTGCCCACGTCCCACCACGGCTGCCCCCAACCCCACGTCCCCCCAGCACTTCGCACTGCGGAGTACGTTTTTATCCGGCACGACGCACACCGGGGACCGCTCCAGCCGCCGTACGATGGACCTTTCCGGGTCCTGAAGAGGGACGACAAGTCGTTCATCATCGACATCGGCGGCAAGCCGGACCGCATCTCCGTGGACCGCCTCAAGCCGGCCCATTTGGACCTCGACCAACCTCCACGGTTGGACCTTCCTCCACGACGGAGCCATCCCCCGTCAACCAAGCCCCCCGCCCGACCATCCACCGCCCCGCCACCTACCACCCCCACACGAATCGCCAGGGGTCGTTTCGGCCGGGTCATCAAGACCCCCCTCAAACTGACTCTCCCGGTGCATGTTAATTCTGGGGGGCGCCTGTAGCAGTTACCGGAAGCATGACACAATTACCTTGCACTGGCCGATGACGCAACCGGCGAGCGGTCACTTGTCCGGACTCGCCCGGGCGTGTCCAGACTTGCCTTTCCCGGGCGAACACTTGGCGTACCTATTTGCATACCACGCCCCGCCTGAGAGGCGTGGCTTTTGTGTGTTGAGCTTTACTTATAAATTGCCGCCCGTTCGATGGGCTGAACAGTGCTTTTGAGTTCTTTTGAGTGAGCTGGAAATAAATAGCTCAGTGAAACTTCATTCCTGGCGTCGTTCATTTTGTCCGGTTTTATCGTGCGAGCATAGCTCCCACAAAATGATTGTTCTCTTTGACATCGCCTCGTGATCTATTCTACATCAGAACTTTACAATAATTATTCCTAAAACAATTCTACAGGAGGAGGCACTCCTGTGGTGAAAATTTCGTGTCCATCGGACACTACAATGGTGAAGAATCACTTTAAAATTCTACGAGCTGAATCCGGATCCGGATCTTCAAAAACATTGAATCGACTAATCCTTGTCACACACACAACCTGTCAAACAAGTTTCGTCCAAATCGATGCATAACTTTTTGAGATGTCCTGCTATATATAGTTTTTGGCCCTATCTCTCAATCGTGAAGAATCAATTAAATAATTATAATATCCGAATCCATACTCAGATCTTCACCAAAATTGAAAAAATTTGTCCTTATCAGACGCCTAACCTGTCCACCAAGTTTCGTCCAAATCCGTTCACAACTTTTTGAGATATCCTGCTATGTATCGTTTTTGGCCCGATCTCCCAATGGTGAAGAATCACTGATAAAATTCTAGTAGCCGGATCCGAATCTGGATCTTCACCAAAATCTAACCATGTCGTTCTTGTCACATACGCTACATCTCTGTCAAATGTCGTCCGAATCCGTCGACAACTTTTTGAGATATTTTGTTCACAAACAGTCAGACAGGGATGGAAAACATAACCTCCATCCACCTTTGGTGGCGGAGGTAAACATCATGGAAATCTTGAAATAAACGTGTAGAGGAAAAACTTAATTTAATCCTCGATCTGAAGACATATGAGGGAGAGGCAGATGGGGGGTGTAGGTAGGGGATGGGGAAGGGGGGGAGGGGGTGGTCGGCCGTTCCAACTTTTATTATTATCAGGAGCCTCGGAGGAAATCTCGCTCACGTCAAAACTGCAGATGAAATGAACGGCGCTGTGGGGACGACCGTCATTTTTTCCAGTCTCTCCTCCCACCCTAGAATTCCTCCATTCCTCGCTCTTTCTCTCTATACTCTTGCAGATACAATTCAATCTCGTGATAAAGAGAGCGAGGTCTCTTCGTCCGCGGTAAAAAGTCGCTCAACACATGCGTTTGTGCAACTGCGCGCGAGATGTTCAGCTGTGCGGAAAATGCAACGCGAGACATCAACGAGGATCGATAGACGAGCTTTCAGCAGGACTTGTCACAACGGACGTGGGATTATTGAAATCTCTAATATAACAATCGTGGGGTGCAGGAGCGATTAGCCAGCACCTCGTGTACCACCAATGCAAGTGGTGCACCACATCGATATCCCATGGCTCGTGTCCAGTTAAAAGAGTTTATTCTTAAAACGCTTCCTTGAAAACTCCATCCGTTCATATCTTCGGGATTAAATAGAAACAACTAGAACGGCACTCAGTGGAGAGCATACCTCCACCTGGTTGGCCATATCATTCAATGGTGAAGAATCACTTTAAAAATTCTACTAGCTGGATCCGGATCCGGATATTCCCCAAAATCGAATCGATTAGTCCTTGTCACACACACAACCTGTCCAACAAGTTTCGTCCAAATCCATCCATAACTTTTGGAGATAGCCTGCTATGTGTTGTTTTGGCCGGATCTCCCAATGGTGAAGAAACACTTAAGAAATTAAATAATTCTCATATCCGAATCCATATTCAGATCTTCACCAAAATCGGATCGAATCGTCCTCGTCATACACCCAACCGGTCCAACAAGTTTCGTCCAAATCCGTCCATTACTTTTTGAGATATCCTGCTATGTATAGATTTTGGCCCTATCTCCCAATGGTGAAGATCACTTAAAAAATTTAATAATTCTCATATCCGAATCCATATTCAGATCTTCACCAAAATCGAATCGAATCGTCCTTGTCAAACACCCAACCGCTCCACAAAGTTTCGTCCAAATCCGTCCATACCTTTTTGAGATATCCTGCTATGTATCGTTTTTGCCCCTATCTCCCAATGGTGAAGAATCACTTTTAAAATTCTAGTAGCCGGATCCCGATCGTCACCAAAATCTAATCATTTCGTCCTTGTGACATACACTACATCTCTACCAAATTTCGTCCGAATCCGTCCACAACTTTTTGAGATATTTTGTTCACAGACAAACGGATAGACAAACAGACAGACAGACAGACAGGTGTGAAAACATAACCTCCATCCACCTTTGGTGGCGGAAATAATAAAGGATTCGACCTCATTTGTGGAGGCCGAAATTCTCACGCCTCTTTGGCTCTCCCCACGCCAAGCTCCTCCTCGGACGAAGTCCAAGGATTGAGTGGCCGGATTGAGACGGTGCCGATTGAACCGCCTCTGACAGAAAGCAATTTCTTTCTGAACGCGATGGAAACTGAAACGGATTATTCCGTTTTGCAGAATTTCCTTTTATTACATTTCATCCTTCGCCCCCGCTGGTGTCGGCCTAGAGAAGGGGGGTGGGTGGGGGAGCGGCTCTCCACCAATTTGAGTACTTCTTCATAAAGAGGAGCCTGAGGCTCCATCGTGACAGCGGGAGGAAATGACCCTGCCAATGACGATGATGCCATTTCTACGTCATACATTTATGCGGTCACTGCAGTTTTTAGCCACGTTGTGTACACCTTACGGATAACTGTACACATCAGTGTTAAACGTATGGTGAGTATATATAAATATACCGTATACTGTGTCCTTCACTTCTAAACGTGTTTAAGCTGGTAGAAAGTTCAGGAACATGGTGTTTAATGTAGATGATGATGCGTTACAAATGAGGATTTTATGTCCTGCTTCTTATTTTAGAAAGGTGATGTAAAGACTTTGCCTGGTGCAACTTCACACGACTTTAGGACATGTGTAAGGCTTTCACAGGCACATGGTGAAATAAAAATGTCTGTCAATTAATTAGGTTCATAAAAATATCAACTAGAACTGCCACTTTATAACTGCTGGCAGTGGTGACCGGTTTCCTCCGCCTTCCCGCATTCATATAACCCCGCTTTCACATTTTTTTTTTTTTTCACACACGCACACAGGCACGCGTGCACACACACACACACACACACACACACACATCCTCACACATATACATACACACACACACACGACACACACACACGTACACACACACACACACACACACACACATCCTCACACATATACATACACACACACACACACACACACACACATACACACACACACACACACATCCTCACACATATACATACACACACACACACACACGACACACACACACGTACACACACACACACACACACACACACACACACACACATCCACACACACACCACACATACACACACATCCACACACACACACACACACACACACACATCCACACACACACACACACACACACACACACACATACACACACATCTTCACACATATACATACACACACACACACACGACACACACACACGTACACACACACACACACACACACACACACACACATCCACACACACACACACACACACATACACACACACACACACACGACACACACACACGTACACACACACACACCCACACACACACACACACACACATCCACACACACACACACACACACATACACACACATACACACACACACACGACACACACACACGTACACACACACACACACACACACACACACACACACGTACACACACACACACACACACACATCCACATCCACACACACACACACACACACACACACACACACACACGACACACACACACGTACACACACACACACACACACACACACACACACACACACACACATCCACACACACACACACACATACACACACACACACACGACACACACACACGTACACACACACACACACACACACACACATCCACACACACACACACACACACACATACACACACACACACACACACACACACATCACACACACACATCCACACACACACACACACACACACACACACATATCCACACACACACATACACACACACACACACACATGTATTGGTGGACATTTCCTGCACACATCTTTATTCAAAGCAAATAGCATTCATGGATCCAGTACCTTCGGGGTATTTCACTGGATGTTTGACCGATTTTGACCAATTAAAAGTTATCAGCGGTTGCACAACCCACAACATTCCATAAAAAGCGAAAATAGAATTCAAATTCGAGCTAAGACAAACAAGTACAGCAACCTGCAGGAATCGTGCCAAGTGAGAAATTAAATAATTACCCACTCGCCACCTGAGGTAATTCGGTGAAAATGTATCCGATTTGTGATGTGGTTTTGGGGGATTTTCATTAAAAACAATATGGCGGCCGAACCACGTGACCTACGATGTCATTATAAAAAATCTGCATCAATTTATACCGAGAGATGATGCTCAATAAATTTCATCCTGATCGGATGAAGTTTTTTTTATTTGTTGAATTATGACGTCAGAAGTAAAAGAATAAACTCTAGGAAAAACAAAAGGTATTCCTCTGCATTTCATTGAGAGGAAACCTAATTAACGAAGGAAAACTAATTTTCTCTGCATTACATTACAAACAGCTCCAACCGCAATTTGCTTTCATCGTATCAAAATCCGTGAAATACAAAACAACCCGTCTGAGCACTACTCCTGTATTTTGGAACTCTTGTACTATATACTCGTTTCACTTGGAGAGACATTGTATTCTGGGGTCGCAGGAGATTGTCGGCCTTTTTGAGGTTCATTGAATTTTCTGAAATGATCAATAATCGCTTGAGTCATTATTCCGCGATGAAGAGGCAGGTGATAAGTTTCCATCTGATATGATCTACCTTAATCCTCACTCCACCATTTAAATCGTTCATATCAAACTAATGGTCGGAAACCGTTGTTTGGTTATTTGTAGTTTCTATGAAATTTTTAGATTATTTTATCGGAATGGAGGTGTCCACATTCGCTGATTATATAAAGCAAGGGAGTAAAAGGAAATGGTATGGAATGTTTTCAGTTCAGCTACATACCAGTTTAGATTGTTGTGGGAGGTGGGAGAGGGAGTAACAGATGAAATATTCCAGAAAACTAGCTTGCAACCCATGAAGTGTAAAACCTTCGAAATATTCCCACGACAACCCCCTGTCCAAGACTTTTCCAATGAAATATGGAGCAGCTATATATGTGAAGCAGACACTTTCAGCGATTGGCCGACATAAGTTTTGTCTTCATGTTCATTGACAAAATTATAGAAATGTAAACTTAAAAAATTAAAAAACTAAAAACGCAAGTCACCGACTTTCTAGATATACTGCACGACAACTATACAGCTAGACCAGCAAACAATAACAGCAAATAACAACAGCAAATAACAGCAAATAACAACAGTAAACAACAACAGCAAACAACAACAGCGAATAGCTACAGCAAATAACAACAGCAAATAATAACAGGAAACAACAACAGTAAATAGCAACAGGAAACAACAACAGCTAACAACAACAGCAAACAACAACCAACAACAGCAAACAACAACAGCAAACAACAACAGCAAACAACAACAGCAAATAACAACAGCAAATACCAACAGCAAACAACAACAGCAAACAACAACAGCATATAACAACCGTGAACAGCAACAGCAAATAACAACAGCAAATAGCAACAGCAAACAACAATAGCAAAGAACAACAGTAAATAACAACAGCAAACAACAACAGCAAATAACAACAGCAAATAACAGCAAATAACAACAACAAACAACAACAGTAAACAACAACAGCAAACAACAACAGCAAACAACAACAGCAAACAACAACAGCAAACAACAACAGCAAATAGCAACAGCAAATAGCAACAGCAAACAACAGCAAACAACAACAGCAAACAACAACAGCAAACAACAACAGCAAACAACAACAGCAAATAGCAACAGCAAATAGCAACAGCAAACAACAGCAAATAACAACAGCAAACACCAACAGCAAACACCAACAGCAAACAACAACAGCAAACAACAACAGCAAACAACAGCAAACAACAACAGCAAACAACAACATCATATAACAACAGCAAACAACAACAGCAACAAACCTATAGCTTTGTAGCAGCAAGACGGTGGTGTTCACCAAGCAAAGAGAACAGATTTTGCCTTAAAAAACAATGCACGTAAAGTCGGGGAAAGTTCAAAAATATTTGAGGGCAAAAGAGAAAGTTGTCATGAAGCCTGTGAAACCTCAAGAATGAGCGGTGACAACACTGCATTGAAGAGCACAGGAACAAAAAATTCACCCCTTAAAATATCATTACACATGTGGCGGTTATCACACATGTCGATAAACAAGTCGTCACAGACTTTCCTGGTTTTCATAAGTATGGTGTTTATTTCACGTAAAAACTGAAAAGGAAAAAGACAAAGCATAACACGTAAGTACACATAGTAAGTTAGAGTACAAATTAATGCTACAGCCCAAATACTGGGTTGTTTTTTTTGGTGTAGTGGGGGTGGAGGGGAGGTTTGGGGTTGTCAACAAAACATAATTTCTCTGCAAAATTAAAACATAGGGGCAATACACCTGGCGTTCACCTGGCAAGAATAAACAGTATACTGCACCGACTAAGGGTATTTTAAACCAATTTCAATCGTAGCTAGAAGACGGCAGCATGTAGAATCATACTAACATAATCATAAGACTTTAAACAAACAAAAAAAATACCTATTTTGGGGGGCAACCTCGCCTCCTCCAACGCCGTATACCTTCTAAGATACCAATTTTTCTAAAGCCTTGAACAAACATTGGTACATCATGTGTGATTAAGGTTGTGGTGACGTTTAATTGAAATTGCCCATTTTGGGGGGCAATCCCCCCCCCCCCCCACGTAGACCCCTAAAGGGGCAGATTTTTTATAATGCCGTGAATAAACTTTGATACATCATGGGTGGGGAAGGTTGTGGTAAAGTTTCATCGAAATTGTGTGTGTAGTTTCTGAGAAGAAAGCAAATTCCTATTTTGGAGGATCAAACCTAGACCCACTTTGACGCCCCGTAGACCCCGTTAGACGCCGATTTTGTTAGTGCCGTGAACAAAATTGAGTCACAACACAACATATATCATTTGTGCCAAATTTGGTCGCAATCCTATCAGCGGTTTCGGAGAAGAAGTTTGAAGTGTTTACGGACTGATGGACGGACGGACTGACGGATAGACGGACAACGCACCATCGCATAAGCTCCCCTGAACTTTGTTCCAGGTGAGCTAATAATATAGCGAAGAATATTGTTATGTCGGTAGGGTAGTGATATGTAGAGCCAGATAGATCTGTGTAGGTAACGTGCTTCGTCTGTCACGGTAAGGAATCTACCTTGTAATAAGTTTCATGTGCAGGCGTTTTGTCGGTTTCAGAGTATACCTGTGAGCATACCAGGATGTTCGAGTGATAAGTAGAGATAGGGATTAAAGAGTAGCGCCCCTGTGTGTCTCACCTGGTCAGCCAAACCTATGTCCCTTATGACAATGCACACATGTAGACACCATAGAAAGGGCCCTAGCGCAACATTAAATAAATCCCTTCCCTGACATGACTGTGAAAGACGAACAGGCAAAGAAACCAGGCCGGGGCACCGCCGATGGGCACCGCCGCCAGTTTCACCTCCGACAGGCCTAGCCACATCGAGTGCCATGCGCTATCACCATGCTACACACTACGCGCTATCACCACGCTACATGCTACGAGCTATCGCCACGCTACGGTCCTGTGATTGGTCGGCGCGCTGGGCGCGAACCTCCAGCCAACGGGTGCGAGAGGTGCGAAGCTGGAAGGTTCGGTGGAAGTCGCTGGTTGGCAGCGCGCCAAGGCTGACGTCACCGAAAAGGTTATTTAAGGGAGCCCCGAATGCCATTTGCTCTCTTGGTGCTTGGACATTTTCTCTTCTCTTCTTCGTCTTGCACAGCCCGAGTTGAGTTGAGTGATAGCCCGAGTGGAGTTCGCGTGCTTCTTGCGCATTTGCTTCGGGAGAGCTGACTGGGACGTGGCAGACCGATTGTGTGTGAAGATCGACCTCGCTTGGAGCCGCTAGCCTGCGCTGGACGCGCGGTGCTTTTCCTGCTTTGGGGCCTCGTGTGCGAACGGAGTGGGCGTTGGCTCGGGCCTTCGCGGTGCTGTGGTGCTGGAGCTAGGGGCCTCGTGGTGTGTGGCGGAGCTTGGGGACGTGGGAAACATAAGGTGTGGGAAAGCGAGGGTTTGATTGCGCGGTTCTTTGGCACATGCGTGCACCTTGATCCGTGCACCTTGAAGGTATTCGTGATTCTCCGGTATTAACCGAGGGGAATCACGCAACAAAATTGTTGTCAAGGAGGGGGATTTTTGAACCTGGGCCCCCGCAACAACATTTTGGCCTACGATGACCTCAATAATAGTTGGTGGTTGGTTACAGTAAGCTGATATGAAAATCCTATTGTACACCGCTCCTTTCCTATGCCATCTCCAGGCATTGCAAATCGTCATTGCCGGGCACCAAAGGGGGCTCGGCAGTGACGCACGCTGAAAGAGAGTACTCAGTTTTCACTCTGGTTTCTTGTTTGTTGTACACCGCTCCTTTCCTATGCCATCTCCAGGCATTGCAAATCGTCATTGCCGGGCACCAAAGGGGGCTCGGCAGTGACGCACGCTGAAAGAGAGTACTCAGTTTTCACTCTGGTTTCTTGTTTGTTGTACACCGCTCCTTTCCTATGCCATCTCCAGGCATTGCAAATCGTCATTGCTGGGCACCGAAGGGGGCTCGGCAGTGACGCACGCTGAAAGAGAGTACTCAGTTTTCACTCTGGTTTCTTGTTTGTTTGTTTTCTTGGTTGTTTTCTTGTTGTACACCGCTCCTTTCCTATGCCATCTCCAGGCATTGCAAATCGTCATTGCCGGGCACCAAAGGGGGCTCGGCAGTGACGCGCGCTGAAAGAGAGTACTCAGTTTTCACTCTGGTTTCTTGTTGTACACCGCTCCTTTCCTATGCCATCTCCAGGCATTGCAAATCGTCATTGCCGGGCACCAAAGGGGGCTCGGCAGTGACGCACGCTGAAAGAGAGTACTCAGTTTTCACTCTGGTTTCTTGTTTGTTTTCTTGGTTGTCCGGACGATATCTCAGCCATCCTTTGAGCTAGGAAGCTGAAATTTCGGCACAGTAGTGAGCAGGTCCTTTGTCAAATACGGTATTTTTTGTTTTTTGAATAATCAATTAATTGAGGAGTTATTTAATTATTAGCGTTTAATTAAGTACTTATTTAATTAATTAAATTTCATTTCTCTTCTGACCATTATTAACTCAGGCACCTTTTGAGTTAGGAAGCTGATATTTGGACATGCCAATGACCAGGTGATTTGGCTGCAAAGGATATTTTTGATTTATTAATTAATCAATTAATCGATTAATTATTTAATTATTCGATTAATGACAAAAAAAAATTTTTTTTTTAAGTTACAGATTCTGATGAAATAGTGGTAGTTTATGTGTTCTCTGACCAAATTGATTAATAATTTAATTTTTTTATGATTATTATTTATTTATTTTCATTATTAATCATTTATTTATTTTCTTTCTCATTTGGCCAATATCTCAGGCACCTTTTGAGCTGGGAAGCTAATATTTGGACATGAGTGACCAAGTGATGTGGCTATCAAGGATATTTTTGATTTATTGATTAATCATTTCATCTATTAATTATTTATTGATTAATCGATTAATTATTTATTGAGTAATCAATTAATTATTTAATTTTTTATAAATGACTTATTTAATTAAATTTCTAAAAGATACATCTTCGGATGAAGCACTAGTGGTTTAGTTATGCGATTAGCCAATTGATTATGAAAATATTTTGTGATAATCTTTTATTGATTTTAATTATACAATTAATCAATCAATTAGTGTACACGTCTCCCTCCCAATGCAGCCTCAATGAGCTGCACTGCGGTATTGCCGGGCGCCCGAGGCGCCCCGGCAATGCCGCGCTGCAGCATATTTAATTATTTGGCATGGGGCGGTGTACTTTGAATGTATTTGTACTTGTCTTGTTGTACACCGCTCCTTTCCTATGCCACCTCCAGGCATTGCAAATCGTCATTGCCGGGCACCGAAGGGGGCTCGGTAGTGACGCACGCTGAAAGAGAGTACTCAGTTTTCACTCTGGTTTCTTGTTTGTTTGTTTGTTTTCTTGCTTTCTTGGTTGTCCGGGCGATATCTCAGCCATCCTTCAAGCTAAGAAGCTGAAATTTCGGCACAATAGTGAGCAAGTCATTTGTCAAAAACGGTATTTTTTGTTTTTTGATTAATCAATTAATTGAGGAGTTATTTAATTATTAGCGTTTAATTAAGTACTTATTTAATTAATTAAATTTCCTTTCTCTTCTGACCATTAACTCAGGCACCTTTTGAGTTAGGAAGCTGATATTTGGACATGCCAATGACCAGGTGATTTGGCTGCAAATGCTATTTTTGATTTATTAATTAATCAATTAATCGATTAATTATTTAATTATTCGATTAATGACCAAAAAATTTTTTTTTTTTAAGTTACACATTCTGATGAAATGGTGGTGGTTTATGTGTTCTCTGACCGAATTGATTAATAATTTATTTTTTTATGATTATTATTTATTTATTTTCATTATTAATCATTCATTTATTTTCTTTCTCATTTGGCCAATATCTCAGGCACCTTTTGAGCTGGGAAGCTAATATTTGGACATGACAGTGACCAAGTGATGTGGCTATCAAGGATATTTTTGATTTATTGATTAATCATTTAATTGCTTAATTATTTATTGATTAATTGATTAATTATTTATTGATTAATCAATGAATTATTTAATTTTTTATTAATGACATTTAATAAAATTTCTAAAAGATACATCTTCGGATGAAACACTACTGGTTTAGTTATGCTATTAGCCAATTGATTAAGAAAATATTTTGTGATAATCTTTTATTGATTTGAATTATACAATTAATCAATCAATTAGCGAACACCTCTTCCTCCCAACGCAGCCTCAATGAGCTGCACTGCGATATTGCCGGGCGCCGGAGGCGCCCCGGCAATGCCGCGCTGCAGCATATTTAATTATTTGGCATGGGGGCGGTGTACTTTGAATGTATCTGTACTTGTTGTACACCGCTCCTTTCCTATGCCATCTCCAGGCATTGCAAATCGTCATTGCCGGGCACCAAAGGGGGCTCGGCAGTGACGCACGCTGAAAGAGAGTACTCAGTTTTCACTCTGGTTTCTTGTTTGTTGTACACCGCTCCTTTCCTATGCCATCTCCAGGCATTGCAAATCGTCATTGCCGGGCACCAAAGGGGGCTCGGCAGTGACGCACGCTGAAAGAGAGTACTCAGTTTTCACTCTGGTTTCTTGTTTGTTTGTTTTCTTGGTTGTTTGTTTGTTTGTTTTCTTTCTTGGTTGTCCGGACGATATCTCAGCCATCCTTTGAGCTAGGAAGCTGAAATTTCGGCACAGTAGTGAGCAAGTCCTTTGTCAAATACGGTATTTTTTGTTTTTTGAATAATCAATTAATTGAGGAGTTATTTAATTATTAGCGTTTAATTAAGTACTTATTTAATTAATTAAATTTCATTTCTCTTCTGACCATTATTAACTCAGGCACCTTTTGAGTTAGGAAGCTGATATTTGGACATGCCAATGACCAGGTGATTTGGCTGCAAAGGATATTTTTGATTTATTAATTAATCAATTAATCGATCAATTATTTAATTATTCGATTAATGACAAAAAAAATTTTTTTTTTAAAGTTACAGATTCTGATGAAATAGTGGTAGTTTATGTGTTCTCTGACCAAATTGATTAATAATTTAATTTTTTTATGATTATTATTTATTTATTTTCATTATTAATCATTTATTTATTTTCTTTCTCATTTGGCCAATATCTCAGGCACCTTTTGAGCTGGAAAGCTAATATTTGGACATGAGTGACCAAGTGATGTGGCTATCAAGGATATTTTTGATTTATTGATTAATCATTTCATCTATTAATTATTTATTGATTAATCGATTAATTATTTATTGAGTAATCAATTAATTATTTAATTTTTTATAAATGACTTATTTAATTAAATTTCTAAAAGATACATCTTCGGATGAAGCACTAGTGGTTTAGTTATGCGATTAGCCAATTGATTATGAAAATATTTTGTGATAATCTTTTATTGATTTTAATTATACAATTAATCAATCAATTAGTGTACACCCCTCCCTCCCAATGCAGCCTTAATGAGCTGCACTGCGGTATTGCCGGGCGCCAGAGGCGCCCCGGCAATGCCGCGCTGCAGCATATTTAATTATTTGGCATGGGGCGGTGTACTTTGAATGTATGTGTACTTGTTTGTTTTCTTGTTTGTTTGTTTTCTTTCTTGGTTGTCCGGACGATATCTCAGCCATCCTTTGAGCTAGGAAGCTGAAATTTCGGCACAGTAGTGAGCAAGTCCTTTGTCAAATACGGTATTTTTTGTTTTTTGAATAATCAATTAATTGAGGAGTTATTTAATTATTAGCGTTTAATTAAGTACTTATTTAATTAATTAAATTTCATTTATCTTCTGACCATTATTAACTCAGGCACCTTTTGAGTTAGGAAGCTGATATTTGGACATGCCAATGACCAGGTGATTTGGCTGCAAAGGATATTTTTGATTTATTAATTAATCAATTAATCGATTAATTATTTAATTATTCGATTAATGACAAAAAAAAATTTTTTTTTTAAGTTACAGATTCTGATGAAATAGTGGTAGTTTATGTGTTCTCTGACCAAATTGATTAATAATTTAATTTTTTTATGATTATTATTTATTTATTTTCATTATTAATCATTTATTTATTTTCTTTCTCATTTGGCCAATATCTCAGGCACCTTTTGAGCTGGGAAGCTAATATTTGGACATGAGTGACCAAGTGATGTGGCTATCAAGGATATTTTTGATTTATTGATTAATCATTTCATCTATTAAGTATTTATTGATTAATCGATTAATTATTTATTGAGTAATCAATTAATTATTTAATTTTTTATAAATGACTTATTTAATTAAATTTCTAAAAGATACATCTTCGGATGAAGCACTACTGGTTTAGTTATGCGATTAGCCAATTGATTATGAAAATATTTTGTGATAATCTTTTATTGATTTTAATTATACAATTAATCAATCAATTAGTGTACACCTCTCCCTCCCAATGCAGCCTCAATGAGCTGCACTGCGGTATTGCCGGGCGCCGGAGGCGCCCCGGCAATGCCGCGCTGCAGCATATTTAATTATTTGGCATGGGGCGGTGTACTTTGAATGTATGTGTACTTGTTTGTTTTCTTGTTTGTTTGTTTTCTTTCTTGGTTGTCCGGACGATATCTCAGCCATCCTTTGAGCTAGGAAGCTGAAATTTCGGCACAGTAGTGAGCAAGTCCTTTGTCAAATACGGTATTTTTTGTTTTTTGAATAATCAATTAATTGAGGAGTTATTTAATTATTAGCGTTTAATTAAGTACTTATTTAATTAATTAAATTTCATTTATCTTCTGACCATTATTAACTCAGGCACCTTTTGAGTTAGGAAGCTGATATTTGGACATGCCAATGACCAGGTGATTTGGCTGCAAAGGATATTTTTGATTTATTAATTAATCAATTAATCGATTAATTATTTAATTATTCGATTAATGACAAAAAAATTTTTTTTTTTAAGTTACAGATTCTGATGAAATAGTGGTAGTTTATGTGTTCTCTGACCAAATTGATTAATAATTTAATTTTTTTATGATTATTATTTATTTATTTTCATTATTAATCATTTATTTATTTTCTTTCTCATTTGGCCAATATCTCAGGCACCTTTTGAGCTGGGAAGCTAATATTTGGACATGAGTGACCAAGTGATGTGGCTATCAAGGATATTTTTGATTTATTGATTAATCATTTCATCTATTAAGTATTTATTGATTAATCGATTAATTATTTATTGAGTAATCAATTAATTATTTAATTTTTTATAAATGACTTATTTAATTAAATTTCTAAAAGATACATCTTCGGATGAAGCACTACTGGTTTAGTTATGCGATTAGCCAATTGATTATGAAAATATTTTGTGATAATCTTTTATTGATTTTAATTATACAATTAATCAATCAATTAGTGTACACCTCTCCCTCCCAATGCAGCCTCAATGAGCTGCACTGCGGTATTGCCGGGCGCCGGAGGCGCCCCGGCAATGCCGCGCTGCAGCATATTTAATTATTTGGCATGGGGCGGTGTACTTTGAATGTATGTGTACTTGTTTGTTTTCTTTCTTGGTTGTCCGGACGATATCTCAGCCATCCTTTGAGCTAGGAAGCTGAAATTTCGGCACAGTCGTGAGCAAGTCCTTTGTCAAATACGGTATTTTTTGTTTTTTGAATAATCAATTAATTGAGGAGTTATTTAATTATTAGCGTTTAATTAAGTACTTATTTAATTAATTAAATTTCATTTCTCTTCTGACCATTATTAACTCAGGCACCTTTTGAGTTAGGAAGCTGATATTTGGACATGCCAATGACCAGGTGATTTGGCTGCAAAGGATATTTTTGATTTATTAATTAATCAATTAATCGATTAATTATTTAATTATTCGATTAATGACCCAAAAAAATTTTTTTTTTAAGTTACAGATTCTGATGAAATAGTGGTAGTTTATGTGTTCTCTGACCAAATTGATTACCAATTTAATTTTTTATGATTATTATTTATTTATTTTCATTATTAATCATTTATTTATTTTCTTTCTCATTTGGCCAATATCTCAGGCACCTTTTGAGCTGGGAAGCTAATATTTGGACATAAGTGACCAAGTGATGTGGCTATCAAGGATATTTTTGATTTATTGATTAATCATTTCATCTATTAATTATTTATTGATTAATCGATTAATTATTTATTGAGTAATCAATTAATTATTTAATTTTTTATAAATGACTTATTTAATTAAATTTCTAAAAGATACATCTTCGGATGAAGCACTAGTGGTTTAGTTATGCGATTAGCCAATTGATTATGAAAATATTTTGTGATAATCTTTTATTGATTTTAATTATACAATTAATCAATCAATTAGTGTACACCTCTCCCTCCCAATGCAGCCTTAATGACCTGCACTGCGGTATTGCCGGGCGCCGGAGGCGCCCCGGCAATGCCGCGCTGCAGCATATTTAATTATTTGGCATGGGGCGGTGTACTTTGAATGTATGTGTACTTGTTTGTTTTCTTTCTTGGTTGTCCGGACGATATCTCAGCCATCCTTTGAGCTAGGAAGCTGAAATTTCGGCACAGTAGTGAGCAAGTCCTTTGTCAAATACGGTATTTTTTGTTTTTTGAATAATCAATTAATTGAGGAGTTATTTAATTATTAGCGTTTAATTAAGTACTTATTTAATTAATTAAATTTCATTTATCTTCTGACCATTATTAACTCAGGCACCTTTTGAGTTAGGAAGCTGATATTTGGACATGCCAATGACCAGGTGATTTGGCTGCAAAGGATATTTTTGATTTATTAATTAATCAATTAATCGATTAATTATTTAATTATTCGATTAATGACAAAAAAATTTTTTTTTTTTAAGTTACAGATTCTGATGAAATAGTGGTAGTTTATGTGTTCTCTGACCAAATTGATTAATAATTTAATTTTTTTATGATTATTATTTATTTATTTTCATTATTAATCATTTATTTATTTTCTTTCTCATTTGGCCAATATCTCAGGCACCTTTTGAGCTGGGAAGCTAATATTTGGACATGAGTGACCAAGTGATGTGGCTATCAAGGATATTTTTGATTTATTGATTAATCATTTCATCTATTAAGTATTTATTGATTAATCGATTAATTATTTATTGAGTAATCAATTAATTATTTAATTTTTTATAAATGACTTATTTAATTAAATTTCTAAAAGATACATCTTCGGATGAAGCACTACTGGTTTAGTTATGCGATTAGCCAATTGATTATGAAAATATTTTGTGATAATCTTTTATTGATTTTAATTATACAATTAATCAATCAATTAGTGTACACCTCTCCCTCCCAATGCAGCCTCAATGAGCTGCACTGCGGTATTGCCGGGCGCCGGAGGCGCCCCGGCAATGCCGCGCTGCAGCATATTTAATTATTTGGCATGGGGCGGTGTACTTTGAATGTATGTGTACTTGTTGTACACCGCTCCTTTCCTATGCCACCTCCAGGCATTGCAAATCGTCATTGCCGGGCACCGAAGGGGGCTCGGCAGTGACGCACGCTGAAAGAGAGTACTCAGTTTTCACTCTGGTTTCTTGTTTGTTTTCTTGGTTGTCCGGACGATATCTCAGCCATCCTTTGAGCTTGGAAGCTGAAATTTCGGCACAGTAGTGAGCAAGTCCTTTGTCAAATACGGTATTTTTTGTTTTTTGAATAATCAATTAATTGAGGAGTTATTTAATTATTAGCGTTTAATTAAGTACTTATTTAATTAATTAAATTTCATTTATCTTCTGACCATTATTAACTCAGGCACCTTTTGAGTTAGGAAGCTGATATTTGGACATGCCAATGACCAGGTGATTTGGCTGCAAAGGATATTTTTGATTTATTAATTAATCAATTAATCGATTAATTATTTAATTATTCGATTAATGACAAAAAAAATTTTTTTTTTTAAGTTACAGATTCTGATGAAATAGTGGTAGTTTATGTGTTCTCTGACCAAATTGATTAATAATTTAATTTTTTTATGATTATTATTTATTTATTTTCATTATTAATCATTTATTTATTTTCTTTCTCATTTGGCCAATATCTCAGGCACCTTTTGAGCTGGGAAGCTAATATTTGGACATGAGTGACCAAGTGATGTGGCTATCAAGGATATTTTTGATTTATTGATTAATCATTTCATCTATTAAGTATTTATTGATTAATCGATTAATTATTTATTGAGTAATCAATTAATTATTGAATTTTTTATAAATGACTTATTTAATTAAATTTCTAAAAGATACATCTTCGGATGAAGCACTACTGGTTTAGTTATGCGATTAGCCAATTGATTATGAAAATATTTTGTGATAATCTTTTATTGATTTTAATTATACAATTAATCAATCAATTAGTGTACACCTCTCCCTCCCAATGCAGCCTCAATGAGCTGCACTGCGGTATTGCCGGGCGCCGGAGGCGCCCCGGCAATGCCGCGCTGCAGCATATTTAATTATTTGGCATGGGGCGGTGTACTTTGAATGTATGTGTACTTGTTTGTTTTCTTTCTTGGTTGTCCGGACGATATCTCAGCCATCCTTTGAGCTAGGAAGCTGAAATTTCGGCACAGTAGTGAGCAAGTCCTTTGTCAAATACGGTATTTTTTGTTTTTTGAATAATCAATTAATTGAGGAGTTATTTAATTATTAGCGTTTAATTAAGTACTTATTTAATTAATTAAATTTCATTTATCTTCTGACCATTATTAACTCAGGCACCTTTTGAGTTAGGAAGCTGATATTTGGACATGCCAATGACCAGGTGATTTGGCTGCAAAGGATATTTTTGATTTATTAATTAATCAATTAATCGATTAATTATTTAATTATTCGATTAATGACAAAAAATTTTTTTTTTTTTAAGTTACAGATTCTGATGAAATAGTGGTAGTTTATGTGTTCTCTGACCAAATTGATTAATAATTTAATTTTTTTATGATTATTATTTATTTATTTTCATTATTAATCATTTATTTATTTTCTTTCTCATTTGGCCAATATCTCAGGCACCTTTTGAGCTGGGAAGCTAATATTTGGACATGAGTGACCAAGTGATGTGGCTATCAAGGATATTTTTGATTTATTGATTAATCATTTCATCTATTAAGTATTTATTGATTAATCGATTAATTATTTATTGAGTAATCAATTAATTATTTAATTTTTTATAAATGACTTATTTAATTAAATTTCTAAAAGATACATCTTCGGATGAAGCACTACTGGATTAGTTATGCGATTAGCCAATTGATTATGAAAATATTTTGTGATAATCTTTTATTGATTTTAATTATACAATTAATCAATCAATTAGTGTACACCTCTCCCTCCCAATGCAGCCTCAATGAGCTGCACTGCGGTATTGCCGGGCGCCGGAGGCGCCCCGGCAATGCCGCGCTGCAGCATATTTAATTATTTGGCATGGGGCGGTGTACTTTGAATGTATGTGTACTTGTTGTACACCGCTCCTTTCCTATGCCATCTCCAGGCATTGCAAATCGTCATTGCCGGGCACCAAAGGGGGCTCGGCAGTGACGCACGCTGAAAGAGAGTACTCAGTTTTCACTCTGGTTTCTTGTTTTCTTTCTTGGTTGTCCGGACGATATCTCAGCCATCCTTTGAGCTAGGAAGCTGAAATTTCGGCACAGTAGTGAGCAAGTCCTTTGTCAAATACGGTATTTTTTGTTTTTTGAATAATCAATTAATTGAGGAGTTATTTAATTATTAGCGTTTAATTAAGTACTTATTTAATTAATTAAATTTCATTTATCTTCTGACCATTATTAACTCAGGCACCTTTTGAGTTAGGAAGCTGATATTTGGACATGCCAATGACCAGGTGATTTGGCTGCAAAGGATATTTTTGATTTATTAATTAATCAATTAATCGATTAATTATTTAATTATTCGATTAATGACAAAAAAATTTTTTTTTTTTAAGTTACAGATTCTGATGAAATAGTGGTAGTTTATGTGTTCTCTGACCAAATTGATTAATAATTTAATTTTTTTATGATTATTATTTATTTATTTTCATTATTAATCATTTATTTATTTTCTTTCTCATTTGGCCAATATCTCAGGCACCTTTTGAGCTGGGAAGCTAATATTTGGACATAAGTGACCAAGTGATGTGGCTATCAAGGATATTTTTGATTTATTGATTAATCATTTCATCTATTAATTATTTATTGATTAATCGATTAATTATTTATTGAGTAATCAATTAATTATTTAATTTTTTATAAATGACTTATTTAATTAAATTTCTAAAAGATACATCTTCGGATGAAGCACTAGTGGTTTAGTTATGCGATTAGCCAATTGATTATGAAAATATTTTGTGATAATCTTTTATTGATTTTAATTATACAATTAATCAATCAATTAGTGTACACCTCTCCCTCCCAATGCAGCCTTAATGAGCTGCACTGCGGTATTGCCGGGCGCCGGAGGCGCCCCGGCAATGCCGCGCTGCAGCATATTTAATTATTTGGCATGGGGCGGTGTACTTTGAATGTATGTGTACTTGTTGTACACCGCTCCTTTCCTATGCCATCTCCAGGCATTGCAAATCGTCATTGCCGGGCACCAAAGGGGGCTCGGCAGTGACGCACGCTGAAAGAGAGTACTCAGTTTTCACTCTGGTTTCTTGTTTTCTTTCTTGGTTGTCCGGACGATATCTCAGCCATCCTTTGAGCTAGGAAGCTGAAATTTCGGCACAGTAGTGAGCAAGTCCTTTGTCAAATACGGTATTTTTTGTTTTTTGAATAATCAATTAATTGAGGAGTTATTTAATTATTAGCGTTTAATTAAGTACTTATTTAATTAATTAAATTTCATTTATCTTCTGACCATTATTAACTCAGGTACCTTTTGAGTTAGGAAGCTGATATTTGGACATGCCAATGACCAGGTGATTTGGCTGCAAAGGATATTTTTGATTTATTAATTAATCAATTAATCGATTAATTATTTAATTATTCGATTAATGACAAAAAAAAATTTTTTTTTTAAGTTACAGATTCTGATGAAATAGTGGTAGTTTATGTGTTCTCTGACCAAATTGATTAATAATTTAATTTTTTTATGATTATTATTTATTTATTTTCATTATTGTACACCGCTCCTTTCCTATGCCATCTCCAGGCATTGCAAATCGTCATTGCCGGGCACCAAAGGGGGCTCGGCAGTGACGCACGCTGAAAGAGAGTACTCAGTTTTCACTCTGGTTTCTTGTTTTCTTTCTTGGTTGTCCGGACGATATCTCAGCCATCCTTTGAGCTAGGAAGCTGAAATTTCGGCACAGTCGTGAGCAAGTCCTTTGTCAAATACGGTATTTTTTGTTTTTTGAATAATCAATTAATTGAGGAGTTATTTAATTATTAGCGTTTAATTAAGTACTTATTTAATTAATTAAATTTCATTTCTCTTCTGACCATTATTAACTCAGGCACCTTTTGAGTTAGGAAGCTGATATTTGGACATGCCAATGACCAGGTGATTTGGCTGCAAAGGATATTTTTGATTTATTAATTAATCAATTAATCGATTAATTATTTAATTATTCGATTAATGACCCAAAAAAATTTTTTTTTTAAGTTACAGATTCTGATGAAATAGTGGTAGTTTATGTGTTCTCTGACCAAATTGATTACCAATTTAATTTTTTTATGATTATTATTTATTTATTTTCATTATTAATCATTTATTTATTTTCTTTCTCATTTGGCCAATATCTCAGGCACCTTTTGAGCTGGGAAGCTAATATTTGGACATAAGTGACCAAGTGATGTGGCTATCAAGGATATTTTTGATTTATTGATTAATCATTTCATCTATTAATTATTTATTGATTAATCGATTAATTATTTATTGAGTAATCAATTAATTATTTAATTTTTTATAAATGACTTATTTAATTAAATTTCTAAAAGATACATCTTCGGATGAAGCACTAGTGGTTTAGTTATGCGATTAGCCAATTGATTATGAAAATATTTTGTGATAATCTTTTATTGATTTTAATTATACAATTAATCAATCAATTAGTGTACACCTCTCCCTCCCAATGCAGCCTTAATGAGCTGCACTGCGGTATTGCCGGGCGCCGGAGGCGCCCCGGCAATGCCGCGCTGCAGCATATTTAATTATTTGGCATGGGGCGGTGTACTTTGAATGTATGTGTACTTGTTAATCATTTATTTATTTTCTTTCTCATTTGGCCAATATCTCAGGCACCTTTTGAGCTGGGAAGCTAATATTTGGACATGAGTGACCAAGTGATGTGGCTATCAAGGATATTTTTGATTTATTGATTAATCATTTCATCTATTAAGTATTTATTGATTAATCGATTAATTATTTATTGAGTAATCAATTAATTATTTAATTTTTTATAAATGACTTATTTAATTAAATTTCTAAAAGATACATCTTCGGATGAAGCACTACTGGTTTAGTTATGCGATTAGCCAATTGATTATGAAAATATTTTGTGATAATCTTTTATTGATTTTAATTATACAATTAATCAATCAATTAGTGTACACCTCTCCCTCCCAATGCAGCCTCAATGAGCTGCACTGCGGTATTGCCGGGCGCCGGAGGCGCCCCGGCAATGCCGCGCTGCAGCATATTTAATTATTTGGCATGGGGCGGTGTACTTTGAATGTATGTGTACTTGTTTGTTTTCTTTCTTGGTTGTCCGGACGATATCTCAGCCATCCTTTGAGCTAGGAAGCTGAAATTTCGGCACAGTAGTGAGCAAGTCCTTTGTCAAATACGGTATTTTTTGTTTTTTGAATAATCAATTAATTGAGGAGTTATTTAATTATTAGCGTTTAATTAAGTACTTATTTAATTAATTAAATTTCATTTATCTTCTGACCATTATTAACTCAGGCACCTTTTGAGTTAGGAAGCTGATATTTGGACATGCCAATGACCAGGTGATTTGGCTGCAAAGGATATTTTTGATTTATTAATTAATCAATTAATCGATTAATTATTTAATTATTCGATTAATGACAAAAAAATTTTTTTTTTTTAAGTTACAGATTCTGATGAAATAGTGGTAGTTTATGTGTTCTCTGACCAAATTGATTAATAATTTAATTTTTTTATGATTATTATTTATTTATTTTCATTATTAATCATTTATTTATTTTCTTTCTCATTTGGCCAATATCTCAGGCACCTTTTGAGCTGGGAAGCTAATATTTGGACATGAGTGACCAAGTGATGTGGCTATCAAGGATATTTTTGATTTATTGATTAATCATTTCATCTATTAAGTATTTATTGATTAATCGATTAATTATTTATTGAGTAATCAATTAATTATTTAATTTTTTATAAATGACTTATTTAATTAAATTTCTAAAAGATACATCTTCGGATGAAGCACTACTGGATTAGTTATGCGATTAGCCAATTGATTATGAAAATATTTTGTGATAATCTTTTATTGATTTTAATTATACAATTAATCAATCAATTAGTGTACACCTCTCCCTCCCAATGCAGCCTCAATGAGCTGCACTGCGGTATTGCCGGGCGCCGGAGGCGCCCCGGCAATGCCGCGCTGCAGCATATTTAATTATTTGGCATGGGGCGGTGTACTTTGAATGTATGTGTACTTGTTGTACACCGCTCCTTTCCTATGCCATCTCCAGGCATTGCAAATCGTCATTGCCGGGCACCAAAGGGGGCTCGGCAGTGACGCACGCTGAAAGAGAGTACTCAGTTTTCACTCTGGTTTCTTGTTTTCTTTCTTGGTTGTCCGGACGATATCTCAGCCATCCTTTGAGCTAGGAAGCTGAAATTTCGGCACAGTAGTGAGCAAGTCCTTTGTCAAATACGGTATTTTTTGTTTTTTGAATAATCAATTAATTGAGGAGTTATTTAATTATTAGCGTTTAATTAAGTACTTATTTAATTAATTAAATTTCATTTATCTTCTGACCATTATTAACTCAGGCACCTTTTGAGTTAGGAAGCTGATATTTGGACATGCCAATGACCAGGTGATTTGGCTGCAAAGGATATTTTTGATTTATTAATTAATCAATTAATCGATTAATTATTTATTTATTCGATTAATGACAAAAAAATTTTTTTTTTTTAAGTTACAGATTCTGATGAAATAGTGGTAGTTTATGTGTTCTCTGACCAAATTGATTAATAATTTAATTTTTTTATGATTATTATTTATTTATTTTCATTATTAATCATTTATTTATTTTCTTTCTCATTTGGCCAATATCTCAGGCACCTTTTGAGCTGGGAAGCTAATATTTGGACATAAGTGACCAAGTGATGTGGCTATCAAGGATATTTTTGATTTATTGATTAATCATTTCATCTATTAATTATTTATTGATTAATCGATTAATTATTTATTGAGTAATCAATTAATTATTTAATTTTTTATAAATGACTTATTTAATTAAATTTCTAAAAGATACATCTTCGGATGAAGCACTAGTGGTTTAGTTATGCGATTAGCCAATTGATTATGAAAATATTTTGTGATAATCTTTTATTGATTTTAATTATACAATTAATCAATCAATTAGTGTACACCTCTCCCTCCCAATGCAGCCTTAATGAGCTGCACTGCGGTATTGCCGGGCGCCGGAGGCGCCCCGGCAATGCCGCGCTGCAGCATATTTAATTATTTGGCATGGGGCGGTGTACTTTGAATGTATGTGTACTTGTTGTACACCGCTCCTTTCCTATGCCATCTCCAGGCATTGCAAATCGTCATTGCCGGGCACCAAAGGGGGCTCGGCAGTGACGCACGCTGAAAGAGAGTACTCAGTTTTCACTCTGGTTTCTTGTTTTCTTTCTTGGTTGTCCGGACGATATCTCAGCCATCCTTTGAGCTAGGAAGCTGAAATTTCGGCACAGTAGTGAGCAAGTCCTTTGTCAAATACGGTATTTTTTGTTTTTTGAATAATCAATTAATTGAGGAGTTATTTAATTATTAGCGTTTAATTAAGTACTTATTTAATTAATTAAATTTCATTTATCTTCTGACCATTATTAACTCAGGTACCTTTTGAGTTAGGAAGCTGATATTTGGACATGCCAATGACCAGGTGATTTGGCTGCAAAGGATATTTTTGATTTATTAATTAATCAATTAATCGATTAATTATTTAATTATTCGATTAATGACAAAAAAAAATTTTTTTTTTAAGTTACAGATTCTGATGAAATAGTGGTAGTTTATGTGTTCTCTGACCAAATTGATTAATAATTTAATTTTTTTATGATTATTATTTATTTATTTTCATTATTAATCATTTATTTATTTTCTTTCTCATTTGGCCAATATCTCAGGCACCTTTTGAGCTGGGAAGCTAATATTTGGACATGAGTGACCAAGTGATGTGGCTATCAAGGATATTTTTGATTTATTGATTAATCATTTCATCTATTAAGTATTTATTGATTAATCGATTAATTATTTATTGAGTAATCAATTAATTATTTAATTTTTTATAAATGACTTATTTAATTAAATTTCTAAAAGATACATCTTCGGATGAAGCACTACTGGTTTAGTTATGCGATTAGCCAATTGATTATGAAAATATTTTGTGATAATCTTTTATTGATTTTAATTATACAATTAATCAATCAATTAGTGTACACCTCTCCCTCCCAATGCAGCCTCAATGAGCTGCACTGCGGTATTGCCGGGCGCCGGAGGCGCCCCGGCAATGCCGCGCTGCAGCATATTTAATTATTTGGCATGGGGCGGTGTACTTTGAATGTATGTGTACTTGTTTTCTTTCTTTCTTTCTTTCTTGGTTGTCCGGGCGATATCTCAGCCATCCTTTGAGCTAGGAAGCTGAAATTTCGGCACAATAGTGAGCAAGTCCTTTGTCAAAAACGGTATTTTTTGTTTTTTGATTAATCAATTAATTGATGAGTTATTTAATTATTAGCGATTAATTAAGTACTTATTTAATTAATTAAATTTCATTTCTCTTCTGACCATTAACTCAGGCACCTTTTGAGTTAGGAAGCTGATATTTGGACATGCCAATGACCAGGTGATTTGGCTGCAAAGGCTATTTTTGATTTATTAATTAATTAATTAATCAATTAATCGATTAATTATTTAATTATTTGATTAATGACAAAAAAAATTTTTTTTTTTTTACTTACAGATTCTGATGAAATGGTGGTGGTTTTTGTGTTCTCTGACCAAATTGATTAATAATTTAATTTTTTTATGATTATTATTTATTTATTTTCATTATTAATCATTTATTTATCTTCTTTCTCATTTGGCCAATATCTCAGGCACTTTTTTTTTTTTTTTTTCTTTTTTTTTTGTATACTGAATCGAGGCTCGTGAAAGAGCTAACATTTACTTCACAAACAAATCAACCAGACAAACAAAATATATAAAAAGCGGGAGCGGAAAACAAGATGGGGAGAGAAGGTGAAGCACACAAACACAACATTTGAGAGCAGGGAGATGTGTGGAAGGGAGAGGGCTTGGGGGGAGGAGGCATGGGAAGGGGGGGGGGGGGGTGGAGGGAGAAGTATAAAACACAAGGACACCAATGACTTCCAGGACAGAAGTTGGTATTTCAACAAAGTGGAATTGGGGTGAAAGCTTTTGAGCTGGGAAGCTAATATTTGGACATGAGTGACCAAGTGATGTGGCTATCAAGGATATTTTTGATTTATTGATTAATCATTTCATCTATTAATTATTTATTGATTAATCGATTAATTATTTATTGAGTAATCAATTAATTATTTAATTTTTTATAAATGACTTATTTAATTAAATTTCTAAAAGATACATCTTCGGATGAAGCACTAGTGGTTTAGTTATGCGATTAGCCAATTGATTATGAAAATATTTTGTGATAATCTTTTATTGATTTTAATTATACAATTAATCAATCAATTAGTGTACACCTCTCCCTCCCAATGCAGCCTCAATGAGCTGCACTGCGGTATTGCCGGGCGCCGGAGGCGCCCCGGCAATGCCGCGCTGCAGCATATTTAATTATTTGGCATGGGGCGGTGTACTTTGAATGTATGTGTACTTGTTCACATTTAAAGTCAATCGGATGAAAATTGAGGATTTTAGGAATTTGGAAAAAGTGGTTGACCTTTTGACCTCAAAAATAAATAGGATTCTGTTGGACCCCCAACTCTACTATTTGGTGAAGTTTCGTGAAGATCGGTTTAAAATTGTGACCTGTAGGCAAATATAAGTGAGCGGACAGACAAACAAACACACACACACCAAACACACAACAAACAAACAAACACACACACACACACACACACACAAACTCACAAACACACAAACCGGAGTGATGAACATACTTGTCAAAATTTTTTCTTAATTAACATACTTGTCAATTCAAAACTTCTGGTGAGGTTAACAATGGCAAAGTCACATGCAATGACTAAAAATCAACCTTGAATAAACTTGTGACTCGTTTCGAACAACCAGTTCACTTCGAAGTGACGTTCGTGTTTCCAAGAAGCAATGATAAACTGCTGTTTACAGAAGCAGATTTTTGCAGGACATCCTGATCTTCGGCGAACAAAAAGGACATAGAAACATAATCTTTTGACACCGACGTTTCACTCTTTCACCGACGTTTCACCGATGTTTACAAGCAACCTCACAGTTTGTTATTATTGGTCAGAGGTGACACGCATCACAACAGGTGTTGTGCAATCCAATGAGCTCAAAACACCTTGCAACTTTGACAAGAATGTGATGTCCGAGTCCCCAAATCAACACTTGCACAACCAGGATGAATGGCTGCAGTTTGTTTATTTATTAATAGCTCGTTCGCTTAATAATTCATTCCTTTTGCCTCATACAAAGCTTAAGGACAGGCACGATGGCGTAGCTGAAGGATGAGCCTTGAAGTTTGTAAGTTAGCAATCGATGCGGTGTGCTTTGTGAAGCAATCTCTTTTAGCGATATCTTGTGAGTTTGGGAGAAAATCGGCAGCTGTGCTCAATACCCCGGGTTTATACCATGAACCAAAAGACTTTGTTAAATTGACTTAATAAATAGTTTGCTGGATTGCAGAGGTTTTTAATGGGTTTGGAATCTTACTGTCGTGGGTTAATGCTGAGATTAAAATTGTAGTGCATACAGGTTAGGATTTTAAACAAAACATTCATAAGGTATTTAGGCTCGTGTAAAGCCTGACGCAGTATATTTATATTTCGTGATTAAATTTATACAACTTACATCATGATTGAATCTCATATCCAGTAACACACACACACACACACACACACACACACACATACACACACACACACACACACACACACACATACACACACACACACACACACACACACACACACACACACACACAAATAAACAAACAAACACTCACACAAACAAACACAAACAAATACACACAAACAAACAAACACACAATCAAACACACACACACACACACACACAACCACAAAAACCACACACAAACACAACCACAAAAACACACACAAACACAACCACAAAAACACACACAAACAAACAAACACACACACAAACACACACACAAAAACACACAAACACACACACACACACAAACACACAATCAAACACACATACAAAACACACAATGCGCACACACACACACACACACACACACACAGCAATTGCAAAACAACAATGTGTAGCAGATATTGAAAGTCAATTGTAATCAAGATGCTATCAGGCAAAGAAAGAGCTGAATGAGCTTCAATGTGGAATATGTATTTGGTAGATTGTTGTCACATTGAACCTTCACGAGTAAATTGTGGGTCATGTCACTTTTAAAAATGGAAGACAGCAACTCATGCCAATGTTGAAATAGGACTGGCAGGCCAAAATTGCCTCCAGACCAAACCTTTCCTCGTCACTTTTCACAAATTGACCTCCTCCTGCCAACTTCGATCTTTCATCGCTATTTTCTCTTGTTGCTGTAATTCCCTGCTGTCTTCGACCTTAACAGCTCCATTCCTTCAATCGCTGAAAAGTGTTTGTCACAAACATATATGTGGCATTGTGGCAACCTGATGTCATTGTCGATATCCATGTTTGGGATGGAGACTGCCTATATAAATAGTGCTGCTCCCATCACAAGTCTCCTTTGTCCTTCTAGACCAAATGACACCACCACCTCCTTTTTAACCTGTCGTCCATAACTGTGCTCTTTTCCAAGCTTTCATTTCCTTTTAAAGTTTCAATTTCAACTAGAAGGACACTCAGTAGAGAGCATACCTCCACCAGGCTGAACAGTTTATGTTTGGTATCCCACTGATAGGCCGGATCTGGATTCAGACCTGGACCAAAATCGAATCGGCTTGTTCTTGTCACCTAACCAACTCGTCCCCCAAGTTTAGTCATAACTCGTCCATAACTTTTTTTAATATCATGTTATGTATCGGTATTAGCCCCATCACTCAATGGTTAAGAATCACTTGATAATTAAATAATTATCGTATCCGAATCCATATTCAGATCTTAACCCTATCGAATCGATTCGGTCTTGTCACACACACAACCGTTCCACAAAGTTTCGTCCGAATCCGTTCATAACTTTTTGAGATATCTTGTTCACAAACAGACAGACAGACAGACAGACAGGGGTGAAAACAACCTCCATCCACCTTTGGTGGTGGAGGTAATAAAAAGAAGCTTTTGCAAGATTTCAATAAACAAGACAAATAGTCTAACATCGGTGTAGCCTGGTTTGTTTCATACTTTAAGGAGGATAGTATGACCTGGGCAAGGATACCAGTTGGCAAATAATGTAAGTATTAATTTTTCGCTCACCTGGAACAAAGTCTAGGGGAGCTTATGCGATGGCACGTCGTCCGTCTGTCAGTCCGTCCGTCCATCCATCCATCCGTCCATCCGTAAACACCTGAAACTTCTTCTCCGAAACCGCTGATGAGATTGCGACCAAATTTGGCACAAATTATATTTGCTGTGTTGTGCCTAAAGTTTGTTCACGGCATTAAAAAAAAATTGGGGTCTAAGTGGGTCTACCAGGGGGTCAAACTGCAACCAGGTTTGACCCCCCAAAATAGGAATTTGCTTTTTCATCTGAAACTACACACAATATTTCGATGAAACTTGACCACAACCTTCATCACCCGTGATGTTCCAAACTTTGTTTACGGCATTAAAAAAAAAATCAGGCCGTGAGGCGTCTAACGGGGGGTTGCCCCCCAAAATATGTATTTGCTCTTTTCTCTAAAACTACATACATAATTTTCAATGAAACTTCACCACAACCTTCATCACCGGTGATGTACCAATGTTTGTTCAAGGCATTATAAAAATTGGGGTCTGAGGAGGTATACAGGATGGGGGGAGGGGAGTAGAGGAGAGGTTGCCCCCCAAATTGGTATTTTTTGTTTGTTTGTTTAAAGTCTTATGATTATGTTAGTATGATTCTACATGCTGCCCTGTCTTCTAGCAACCATTGAAATTGGTTTAAAATACCTTTAGTCGGTGCAGTATACTGTTTATTCTACCAGGTGAGCGCCAGGGGTATTGCCCACATTTTTTTGACTTCAGGCGTGGACAGCCGGTTCGTGAATGACTTGGCTAAAAAAAAAACGGCGAATAGCAAACGATGAACCAATAAATTCCACATTCCTGTGCCACCTTCAGTCAAACGTCAGGTATTGACAGCACGTTCTCTATATTTTAATTCCAAACAGCATCATTCATCATTCCAGTCACAAATTAATACAATACCCCTCGTATTAATATATCAAAATATAATGATAAATAACGATTGTATTGAGATATTATCAAACCAGTGAACCGTCATCATCTGTTCACTTTCTGATTCAGGAGCAACGTCCGCGTTTCAAAATAATAATTGTATTGAGGAATTTGTGAAACCTCCTACCGACCTTTCGACACCTGCTGGGACCCCAAAACGTTCCACAGATGATTATATTTCCTTTTAGTAAAATATACAAATGTAATGGTTACCAAACGCGTCCCCATGTCACGTGACCAGATCCTCATCTCTGATTGGTGGACGTTTGTGGGAATATACAGAAAAACAGACGCTGTCCGACATGGCATTGCCTTATGGGCTAAGCCATAAAAAGCAGAACCCTAAAACCTGAAATTGTACCATATGCCTGATATGTACAAATAATTTGGACAAAGTTATTTGTTGCTGAAAATGGAGAAAAACATCCTGTTAGAAAGGAAATAATCATTCATGGATTAGAATCAAGATTCATATTTCCTTCCATTCCTAATACTTTTAACTGACACACACACACACACACACACACACACACACAAATATATATATATATATATATATATATATATATATATATATATATATAATATATATATATATATATATACATCCCTTTTGTTCTTGTCTGCAGCTGTATTTAACCACCCATGACCAGTTAAATAAGAATGTATGCGCCAACTAACTGTCACACGCTACAAACTAAGAAGGGATTTTATTTCAAACATAACAACAAAATGGTTGGAGTTTATTGAGTTATCCACCATGAAGGATTACAAGGTGCTGACGTTTCAGGCTTTAATCTTCTTTACCCTCTCTTCTGCTCTGACGAAGTGTAAAGCCCGAAACATTTATACTTGTGTTTTTATTCTCTTGTGCCACCAAATCAGACTACTTTTCTTTGCTGGGATGAACTACATTTTTATTTTTGCAAGCTCCCCCCCCCCCACCCCCCCCCCCCCTCTTTTCCCTGCCCTCTCCCTCCCACAGATCTCCCGATGTCCCTGTTTTGTGCTTGAATTCTTGAGTTTAGTAGGTTAAGCCTTTTGGCATTGCCTTCAATCGCATGGATTCGATTCCGATGCTGATCAGTGTACATTTCTGCTCTCTATGGTGGAGTGTCAATCCGTCCTGGATTAAAATCTAGCCTTGGAAACATTCATGATTTGTTGTGACTGCTCCAAAGCTCTGTCAACAGTATTTTGTCAACCACACTTCTGATAACTATATTTTTAAAAAACCTCCTTTAGAGGCCATTTTTCCCCGCAAAGCGGGGGTTGGCCTTTTTCGGGGACAGTGGTTGTTGTTGTTTTTTGTCCCCTTTTTGAAGCAATGTTTTACGGCCGGATGCCCTTCCTGCCGCCAACCCTTTTTACGACAAGCAGGGAATTACCAGTGAACTGGTACTCAATTAGCCGACCTCGGAAGGATGAACAGGCTGAGTCAACCCCCCTGGCGTTAATTCAGCGATCGACCGGGATTCGAACCCGGGATCCTTGGAACCTAAGCTGGCACCCTAACCGCTAGCCCAACACCAGGCTTCTGATAACTATATGGTATTCATATAATACTTACGCGGTGCAGTTAACTTGGCACGAGCCAACTCTTCTGATTTTAAAGGTTTTTTTCCCCTTTGATCCAATATGGCTGTCAGACCATATGACGGATGACATCATACGTTACCATTCTCCAAGGTAATTGTTCCATAGCTCACGCTCAAGAAATTTCAAACTGATCACTAAGCATTGTATTTGTCGAATTATGACATCATAATGAAGGCACCAATGGCATCATCGTTAACAACACTTATTCCCTCCGCCACTGAAGGTGGATGGAGGTTATGTTTTCACCCCTGACTGTTTGTCTGTGAACAACACAAACACAACAACATGCATTTTAAGGCCATTTTCCCTGCAAGAGCGGGGGTTAGCCTTGCGGTCCCCATGACAATTTTCTCCATTTTGCCCTATTTTCTGCATCTACTCTTCATTTTGCCCTATTTCTATCCTTGTTAACCCCCTTGCCCGCATGTCTTCTTCCACCGTCTTTCGCCAAGTCTTTCTCGGTCTTCCCCGTCCTCTACTTCCTTCGACATTCATTTCCATCACTCTTCTCAACCAGTCACTTTCATCCTTCCTCAAAAAAACATGACCAAACCATCTCAACCTGTTCCTCTTCACAGCATCAATCACAGGCTCTATTCCCATCATCTTTCGCAATTCATCATTTGTCTTCCTCTCTCTCAGCGACACTCCGCACATCCACCGAACCATTCGCATTTCCACCCTTTCCAGCCTTCGTTGCTGCTCTACATTCATGACCCATGTCTCGCTCCCATAAATCATAACACTTCTCACACATGCAGGATACACCTTTCCCTTCAGCTTCAACGACACTCCCCTCCTCATCAGCACGCCACTCAGTTCCCGAAACTTCTTCCATTTCACATCTCACTCTAGCAACCGTTGCCGAGTCTGATCCACCTTCTCCATTCAGCATGTCTCCGAGATAGCAAAATGTTTTCACACCTTCCAGCTTCACGCCGTCTCCAAGATCCAACTCAACATTTCCTCCATCTGCAGCTCCCTCTGTGCACACCTTACATTTGAATGTAGCTGCCACACTGGTTAATGACCCTCTCAGACCACTACATTTTTGATGAACCCACTCAGCGCACATTGAACATTGAATGGAGTTCACTCCGACACCATTCCTGCACACAGCACATGGCCACTTCCCAGTTATTTCCACCTCACCACATGCTTTACCACTTGCCATCACGTTCGTCTTTCCTATATTCACCTTCAGACCTTTTGTCTCCATACTTTCCTTCCACTTGTTCATCTTTTCCCTCAGTCCATCCATACTTTCCGCAATCAACACCAGATCATCTGCATACAACAACTCCCACGGTAAACCCTCCTTTACGGTCTGAGCCAGCACCTCCATCACAGCTACAAATAGTAGTGGACTTAGTACCGACCCCTGATGCACTCCCACCTTCACCTCAAACTCACCACTGTTCCCGTCCTTCGTCCTTACAGCTGTGCGCGCTCTTTTGTACATTGCCATCACAACTCTGATCAACCATTCCTCCACTTCTAACTTCCTCAATGCCCATGTCAATACTTCGTGTGGAACCCTATCGAATGCTTTCTCCAGATCAACACACCCAAGAAACAACTTCTTCCTCTTCTCCGTGTACTTCTCCTGCAACTGCCTCACAATAAAGAGCGCGTCTGTCGTTCCTCTTCCTGGCATAAATCCAAACTGCATTTCGTCGATCTTCACCTTCTTCCTTATCCTCCTCTCTAACACCCTTTCCAATACCTTCATTCCATGCTCCAATAACTTTATCGCTCGGTACGAGCCACACTCCAGAGGGTCACCTTTCCCCTTGTATAGAGGGACAAGGGTACTCAGTTCCCAACCACTGGAATGCGGCCTTCTTTCACCACCAGATTACAGATCTCTGTCATTCTCTTCACACCCCAACTTCCTGCTGCCTTCAACATATCTCCCACAACTCCTGTCGGCCCTCCCGCTTTTCTACTCTTCATTGCTTTTATCGCTTCCTCAACTTCCTTCTCAGTTATCTTCTCTGCCGGTCCTAAAACTGGGTTACACTCTATGTTGCCATCCCATTCATTCTCTGTATTCAACAGCATTTCCATATATGTTTTCCATCTTCCTTTAATTCCATCTGGGTCCACAACGATTTGTCCCACTTCATCCTTCAAGCAACTCACCCCCATCACATCACACCTCTCTTTCGCTATCTGCTTTGCAATCCTGAATACCGCTCTCTGACCCTCTTCCGAATCCAAGCGTTCTCCGAACATTTTCCTACATGCCTCCTGCGCCTTTGCTACCTCTTTCTTTGCAGCCTTCTTGGCTGCCTTATAACTTTCATGCTCTGCTTTTTCTGCTCCCGTACCCTTCGCCTTCTGCCACTCCTTGAACTTCTTCCTCTTCTCGTCAATCCTCTTTCCAACTTCATCATCCCACCACCATGTTCCCGAGTGCCTCGGTGGTCCTTTTGTCCATCCACATACCTCACCAACGGCTCCCAACAGACTATCCTTCATTGACATCCAACCACTTTCAAGCTCAACCACATCATCCTCGACCCGACCCAGCCTCTCTTTTAATGCCTCCCTTACTGTGACCTCTTTCAACCTCCACACCTTCATTCTCGGTTGGTACTTCACCCGCCGAGCTCTCCTCGCACCTTTCACCCTTATGTCGCAGACAACCAAGTGGTGCTGTGAAACAGCCTCCTCCCCCGGGATCACCTTTGTGTCCCGGAGGTGCCCCCTATCTCGCCTACGCACCATCAGGTAGTCAACAGTTGTCGTGGACCCACCTGACGTGTATGTAACAAGCTTATTATCCTCTTTCTGGAACTGAGTATTACAAATCAACAAATCAGCTCCATCAGAAAACTCTAAAATCCTTTCACCTTCTCCATTTCTCATACCATATCCGTAACCCCCATGAACTCCCTCAAAACCGTCCATACTCCTTCCTACATGTCCATTTAGGTCTCCTCCTACCACAACAACTTCCTCATCTTTCACGTTTTCCATCAGCTTCTCTATCGCAAACCAGAACTTGTCCTTCTCTTCATCGCTCCGACCAACCTGCGGAGCATATCCCGAGATGATGTTCACCGAGAGCTTTCCAATCATCATTTTCACCATCATCAACCTATCACTCACTCTGGTCACACTCACCACACTGTCTACAAACTCCTCAGAAAACAGGACACCAACACCATTCACGCCCTCCGGGCACCCTTGCCACACAAACTTGTATTTCTGTCCCTGCCTACCCTTACCATTCTCACACCACTTCCCTTCCATCTCGTCTCTTGCACACAACATATGTCCACTCTTCTTCTGACCAATACTTCTACCACTTCTCCTGATCTCCCTGTCATTGTCCCTACATTCCATGTCCCAAACCTCAGAAACCGATCTCCACTTCGGGCTGCACCCTGCCCATATGTAGTTGTAATTGTCATGGTTCTCTTTTTGAGGCAATGTTTTTATGGCCGGATGCCCTTCCTGACGCCAACCCTCTTAGTCGCCTCTTACGACACGCAGGGATACGGTGTACCTATTCTAACCAGGGTACACACCGTACACACCGGTGCAAGTCAATTCATGTAAAACTAAAAGCACAAGGATGGCCGAGTCGTCCTCCCAAATACATTACACATACAAGCTCCTCCACAAGCTTGAGATCACCATTGATAACAAAGAAAAGGTTCGTTTACACTGCACGTTAAGTAGCTAAGATGGCCAGGCGTACAGAATGTAATGAACAGAATGTCTGTGAACAGGATATTGAAAAAGTTGTGAACGGATTCAAACGAAATTTGGCAGAGAGCTAGTGTATGTGACAAGGACGAAATTATTAGAATTTGGTGAAGATCCGGATTCGGATCCGACTAGTAGAATTTTTAAGTGATTCTTCACCATTGGGAGACGGGGCCAAAAACGATACATTGCAGGATATCTCAAAAGGTTATGGAGCCTTGTGCTGGCTGGTGTTGGCTTAACGGTTAGGGTGCTGCCTTGGTATCCTAGGCTACTGAGTTAGAATCCCTGTCGATTGTTGAATTAACACCAGGGGGGTTGACTGAGCCTGTCATCCTTCCGAGGTCGGCAAATTGAGTACCAGTTCACTGGTAATTGGGGCACTGCATCAGCGGCACAAATGTGCATCCAGAAAAATGATGCAATCAGCAGCCCCAGGCTGTATATGAAACAACACAGACAGATTTGGACGAAACATGGTGGTGTGTGTGAAAAGGACGAATCGATTAGGTTTTGGTGAAGATTTGAATATGGATTCGGATACGAGAATTATTTAATTTTTAAGCGATTCTTCACCATTGAGAGATCGTGCGAAAAGCGATAACTAACATGATGTTTGAAAACGTTATGGACGGGTTATGACTAAACTTGGTGGACAAGTTGGTTTGGTGACAAGAACAAGCCGATTAGATTTTGTTTCAGGTCAGAATCCAGATCCGGCCTATCAGTGGGATGCAAAACATAAACCAACTGTTCAGCTTGGCAGAGGTTTGACCTTTACAGAGTGACCTTCTAGTTCTCCATGCGAAGTTCTTTACAATGAGCCAAGTTTAAATTTTTCCATGGAGCGGTTTCGGAGATATAGAGGTCCTAATTTTTTCGCTTTTTCCAAGATGGCACTCATACCACGTGACCCATGAGGTCATAATTATCACAAAAATATATATATACAATAGTAGACGCACACTATGGTGAAACGTTCGTGTCAATTGGACCAACGGTTGGAGAGAACATGAATTTAAAGAAGATGGCGCCTGTACCACATGAACTATGACATCATAATCATCATTGAAAGAGTCTACATGAGTATTCCCATACTATGGTTAAACTGCTGTGTCAATTGGACCAACAATTGCCAAGAAAATGAATTTTTAAAATGCAGATACACATGTGCATAGGCCATACGTATGTACGCGACGATCACTTAACCCTGCTTTTTGCTTCGCGAGCTCAGGGTAATTACTGCATTCACTCCGACCAAAACAAAACAAACTATATGGCACTCGATAAAACGCAAACCTCTGCCAGGCTGAACAGTTTACATTTTGTATCCACTGATAGAACGGATTTGGATTCGGACCTGAACCAAAATCGAATCTGCTTGTTATTTTCACTCACCCAACTAATCCACCAAGTTTAGTCACAAGTCGCCCACAACTTTTTGAGATATCCTACTATATATTGTTTTTCTCCCTATCCCCCAATGGTGAAGAATCACTTTAATCCGGAACTTCACCAAAATCTAAACATTTTGTTTGTGTCACATTCTCAACGTCTCCACAAAATATCTTCTGAATGCGTTCACAACTTGTTGAGGTATCTTGTTCACAGACAGGCAAACAAACACGATATATAACATGATTAAAAAAAACAAACAGGTGTAAAAACACAACCTCCATCCACCTTAAGTGGCAGAGGTAACTAGAGAGGTCATAGAACACCTCACCTCAAACAGTCTTGAGAAACAAGAAAGTGGGCGGGGTCTGCGAGCTACAAATTTGATTGGTTGTGATGACATAAATGCCATAACATTTTGTCCAAGTTCTGCTGAATGGAGGGGTTTTGAAAGTGCCAAAAAGGCGATTTTTGTTCTACATTGCTCAAGTATATAATTCAATTGACTTCCGCTTCCGGTTGCCGGTGAGTTCGTGTGCTACCAAAGTTAAGAATTTTTACATTTGTATTTTTGTCAAAACTGGATTTTTATTTTACAGTGTGAGTGCCGACTGTGTGTTTCCAGTTAGATCTCGGTGGAAGTCGTGCATGCCTGTGTATAATCGTCTGTTGGTTCCTGCCACGTTTTCACGCCTGCTTTTCCAGGCCTCGAGGCTTTGTTGTCTCCTCTCGGCGGTCGTTTGTGGTCCATGTACTTTCGTTTGTGGTCAATTTTCAAATCTTTTTTCACCCCATACTTCCCGAACATCTTACCCTCTGTTTCGCCTTAATACAAAAAAATAAAATATCGAATTTCCTTCTCTTTCTTGTGTTCGTTCGTTCTTCGACCACGTGTTTCGTTCACCACCATCTCTTATCTTCCGCCATCCAAAACCTTGATCTTTTCTACCCCCGTTAATTAACCCCAAATCCACTTTTCTGAAATACCGACTTCTTTCCTGGAAGTCCTAGCAGTGTCCATGTGTTTTTTTTACCTCTCCCAACCACCCCCCCCCCCCTTCCTGTTCCTCCTTCCCCCAAGCCCTCCACCTCCCACAGATCTCCCGATGTCCCTGCTCTCAAATGTTGTACTTGTGTGCTTCCCCCTCTCCCCCCATCTTGTCTCCCGTTCCCTTTATTTTGTCTTGTGTCCGTTTGTTTTTTTGTCAATGTTAGCTCTTACACGACCCTCAAACTTGTATACAAAAAAAGAAACATTCAAATAAAATAATGATATTTTTAAGGTTGTAGAAAAATAAATTCAGAAGTTTACCCCAATTGATGCAGCATCTTTTACACCACCTTATTTAACACGTTACATTAGTTATTCGTACCTGCTATTTGTGTCCTTTATGACATCCTTAAAAACAGTAAGTTTCCTGTTTGAAATTATTTTTAATTTTGTTCGACTCCCAGGCAGACAGAGTAAAAGTATTATCTCACTCCTCTCCGCGCATGTGCGATCTGGACAAATTCAGAGCCAAAGTATTGCTAAACTACAGGTTCGCTGTCCATTTCATGTTCCGATTTGTGTTCAAAATACAACATTCAAATGAAATTAACTTGTTAAATTAACTGACGTTTGTGAACAGACAGACAGAAAAACAAAGTGAACCAATAGCTTAACCCTACTTTTCGCTTTGCATGCATGGGATAAAAAATAATAATGGTAAGTAATAGTGTGCTTGCAAAAACGTTCACAAATCATAGACAATTTCCACAAGTGCAGGACATTCACCAGAAGAAACGGTTTCCTGTCAACATTTCACCAGAAGAAGTGTATAGGTCATAACGAGCTTTCTGCCCCGAGGCATTTTTAAACACCTGCCAACAGGCTTCATCAGGCAGGAAAAGGGGAAAGCCGTTCACGTGTCCCACATATAACGGCATAAGAAAAAGAAATCATACACGTGACAACAGCCTTCAACAAAAGACAGAAGAGTTAAAAAACAAAAATCAAAGTCAAGGCTCGAGAAATGTAAAAATGAAAGAGTACGATGTGGTTTCAACAAACAAGGGAAAGTAGAGGGGAACAGGCAAATGTTGGATGAATAATATGGACACTGTCTGAAAGAAAGTGTTGGTTATACAGGAGGGGTTAAAAAAAGAAAAGACCATGAGATGGGAGTGAGAACTGGACAAAATGAGATGGCATTGAGCTACAACAATGGAGCAGTGAGGGGAAGAGCATGCTAGAGGTCATTCCACAGATTAGAGAAAAGAGTGAGCGGACTATGGGGCGAAGTTGAGCATGAAAGGGGCGAAGTTGAGCATGAAAGGGGCGAAGTTGAGCATGAAAGGGGCGAAGTTGAGCATGAAACGTGAACTTTGAAAGGCTAACAATGAGGAGGTTATTATAAGAAGATGTGCATCAATCACGTTTCCGGTCTTGCTGGCGAGGGTTCGTTTATTCGTTGCTCTCCACGCCCTCCATCGAAATCGAAGTTAAGTAATTGTTCCCATTTGTATTTTCGTTATAACTATTTATTTTATGGTGTATTGTACGTTTATTGTGTCCCGACGAAGATTTTCGGTGCACATCTTTCATACCTGTATTGAAAATCGTGTTAATTCGTGTCGTGTCTTGACGCCTCGTACAGTGTACTCTGTACAACCTTGAGGCTTTGTTTTTCTCTCAACAGTCCGTCGTTTGTGATCCAATAACTTTCGTTCTCTGTTTTCCCAGTCTTTTCACCCCAAAGCCTACTTCCTTGTGTAAATCTCAACAAAAAAAAAACAACAAAAAAAAACATTTCCTTCTCTGTTCTCATTCATTTCTTCATTCTTATTCGTTCGTTCGTTCTTCGACCACGTGTTTCTCCCCCATTTCCCCAGATAGATTGTCAAATTTCAACTCGTTATTTTATCGTCCATGCGTTATTGTTTGATTATAGTTAGTTTTGGTTTGAATTTCCTGTAACTCGTAATTAATTAATCGTGTTCTGCTCCTCGTGTGCGGCCTTGTAGATGTACCCCCGTCGGTGTTTGTTAACTTAAGCGTGTTTTGCTTGGCTCTTAGTTTTTTCCCTTCTATCCCGAACATAATAATCTGTCTAACATTCTAAATCCCCACCCCCCCCCCCCCCAAAAAAAAAAAAAAAAAAAAAAAAAAAACATTTATTTTCCTTTCTCCACGTGTACTGTTGTTTCATCCTGTATTTTCTGTCCAGGTGTGCTGTTCGCCCCGCCCCCATTATCTCCTTGCCATCCACCGTTTGCCCTGTTCACGTGACTCGTGGTGGTCCCTCTTGGCTCTCCCCCCCGTTGGTATTTTGTGCATATAAGATTGTTCACGGTTTTGTTTAAATATTATCTAAATATGTTTAACCTTTCCCCTTCAGTGTTTTATTCAGTGGTATATTACAACACGCTGTTTTTCTTCCTATTTAAAAGGCTTTTCTCAATTTCCTCTCCAACTCATTCCACTTCAAAAAAAGAAATTCAATCTCTTATACGTCTCCCTCACTACATGGTCTAAATTCACATTCATTCCATCCCTCCTCCATCGTTCTGAATCGGATTGCTAACTTGAAAATCACAACAAACCCAATTTGTTATCAATGTTCGTCTTTCATTAATCATCCACTTTCTAAACTCCCCTCTTGCCCCTCCCATCCAAATCCCCCCCCCTTGCACCTACACTCCTAAACTTCCCCCTTGCCCCTCCACTCTTAAACTCCCCCCTTTCCCCTCCACTCCTGAACTCCCCCCTTGCCCTTCCCCTCCTAAACTCCCCCCTTGCCCCTCCCCTCCAAATTCCCCCCCTTGCCCCTCCACTCCTGAACTCCCCCCTTGCCCCTCCCCTCCTAAACTCCCCCCTTGCCCCTCCCATCCAAATCCCCCCCTTTGCCCCTACACTCCTAAACTCCCCCCTTGCCCCTCCACTTATAAACTTCCCCCTTGCTCCTTCCCTCCTAAACTCCCCCCTTGCCCCTCCCCTCCTAAACTCCCCCCTCACTCCTCCCCTTCAAAACTCCCCCCCAACCCCTCCCATTCAAATCTCCCCCCATACCATTCCTCTCCAATTCTCCCTCCTCCGCCCTCCACCTCAAAGCTGCCTCCTCCCCACTTCGTCTCCCTTCTATCTCATACCTCCAACCCCCCCAACCTTCTACTTTCCTCTGCCCTCCCTCAAACAACCCCTCACTGTGCCTCATCCCTTCACCATCAAACCTTTCATCCTCCTCATCCTTCCCTTTCTTGGAACTCTTCTGCAATCTCTGACACACTATCAACTGCTCTCCCTACCTCCCCCTCTCATCCTTCATCTCACCCTACTCCTCCCCTCCCCTGTCCTGTACCCGATGCACCCCCTCTCTCTTCATTATCGGTATGGACCTCAAACATCCGGGGCCTTCGCTCAAACCTGACTGATCTCTCCATACAGGTTGCTTCTGACAATCCAGACTTGATCTGCTTAACAGAGACTTTCCTCCTTTAAGATGTCTCTGATTCCTTAATATCTCTTCCTGGTTACTCCCTCCTCCGGTATGATAGACCTGAGCCTCGGCCTGGTGGTGGGGTGGCTATCTTTATCAAAAACTCTCTTCCTCACTTTCCTTGCACTGCCCTCTCTCCTCCTCACCCCCAGGAGTACCTCTGGCTACGGCTTCCTCTCCACTCCCACCTTTTGTTCATATGTGTTCTGTACCGTCCCCCAAACAGTGATGACTCCATCTACATTTCACTGTCTGACAACATGGACCAACTTCTATCCACTCATCCCAACTCTCTCTTCCTCATATGTGGTGACTTCAACTGTCATCATGCCACCTGGTTGGGTGTGGGTTCCTCTCTCACCAGTCATGGCACCTCAGCAAAGGACTTCTGTGACTCACTGGGATTGACACAATCTGTCAATTTCCCGACCCGGATCTCAGCCAATGGAGTATCTTCTCTTCTAGACTTGGTTATGACAAACTTCCCTGCTAATGTCTGCTGCTCTTCCTCTGCTCCAATCGGTTCTTCTGATCATGTGCTTGTCAAAGTGGACATCTCTCTGGCCATTCTCAGAGAGCCTCCTCAGCGTCGACGAGTCTGGCATTTCACTCAGGCCGACTGGGACGGTCTTCAAGCAGCCATCAATTGTCTGGATTGGTCTCCCATCTCCATTGCCTCTGACATCAATTCTTCCTGGGAATTCTTCCAAAGCAAACTGATCTCTCTCATGCACAGATTTATCCCATCTCGCCTTCAGTTGTCTTACCCTTCCTCCCGTCCATGGTACACTGAATCTTGTGGTGAGGCAGTTGCCCTGAAACAACTTGCCTTTGCCTCTTGGAAGGCTAATCCAACTGAAGGCAATCTCAGTTCCTTCCACCAAGCCCGGAACAAGTGTGTGTCTACCATCAGGAGTGCCAGGAAGCACTATCTCTCCTCACTCAAGAATGAACTCTCAAACCTGTCTCCTTCCTCCAAATCCTGGTGGCGTCTGGTCAAATCCGTTTCTGGTGTTTGTTCCCCCTCCATCCCCTCCCTTACCTCAAATGGCCACACAGTTGACATCGCACGTGACAAAGCCGAATGCCTCAACTCTGTGTTTGCCTCAAAATCCTTCGTCCCAAACCCATCTCTCTCTGTTCCCACCTTTCCCAGTCGAACCCAACTGCTCCTGGACTCTGTGTCCTTCTCTCCTGACAAGGTGGAGGAGTTTTTGTCAAACCTCGACTCTGATTCTGCAACTGGACCAGATGGCATCAGCCCACGGGTCCTAAAATCCTGCTCTGCTGCTCTATCTCACCCTCTCTCTGTTCTTTTCACCCTATCGTTTGCTCAAGGTCATCTGCCAGCATCCTGGAAATCAGCAAACATTCCCGCTTTACACAAAAAAGGTGCAAAAACAGATCCTTGCAACTACAGACCAATCAGCCTGCTCCCAATTATCAGCAAAGTCATGGAATCCATCATTGCTTCGGATATGAAATCTTTCCTCTTCTCCAATGGCTTGATCTCTGATCATCAATTTGGTTTCAGACCAGGTCACTCTACTCTGGACATGCTGCTTCTGCTGTCTCAACAATGGATGGAGGTCCTCAATGCCAAACAGGAAATCAGAGCTGTCTCCCTTGACATATCACATGCCTTCGATACGGTCTGGCACCCAGCTCTGCTCACCAAACTCTCCTCCTATGGTATCCAGGGAAATCTCCATGCATGGCTTGCGGACTTCCTCTCTGGTCGTAGTCAACATGTGGCCCTGAATGGATTTCTCTCATCTCCCTTTCCTGTTCAGGCTGGAGTTCCCCAAGGCAGTGTGCTGTGCTTTTTCTGGTCTTTATCAATGATCTCTCCGACTCTCTGGAAAATCCTCTCTATCTCTTTGCTGATGACTCCACTCTCTGCCGCTCCATTCCTCTTCCCTCAGATCGGCAGTCTGCAGCCTCCTCACTCTCTGAAGACCTGGACAAAATCACAGACTGGTCAAACAAGTGGAACATGTCTTTCAATCCTGACAAATCTCACACTCTTACTATGTCTCTCCGAAAAGATCGACTGGACAACCCTCCCATCTACTTTCTCAACAATCCTCTCCAAGAAGTTCTGTCGCTCAAGCTTTTGGGTCTCACTATCTGCCATGATCTTTCTTGGGAAAACCACATTTCCAAGCTGGCCTCCAAAGCCAGTCGCCGACTGGGCAGCCTCCGTCGTGCGAAGTCCTTCCTAGGCACACCTGAGCTCCTCACCACATACAAGGCTTTCATCCGCAGCTCAATGGAATACTGTTCTCCCCTATGGGCTGGTGCTCCTGCCTCACACCTGGCTCGGCTTCACGCTGTTGAATCCAAAGCTTTCAGAATCATTGGAATCTCCCGCGATGAAGCTATCTCTGAGGGCCTTTCACTCACTCACCGCAGGCAGGTAGGTGGTCATTCTGTCTTCTACCGACTCCTCTCCGGCCTTGCTCCCCCAGCTCTCTCTGTGCTCTGTCCCCCAAATATTCCTACAGGTCGCACAAGATCTGCTAGCAACCCTCTGATGGTTAAACTGCCGAAATCTCGGCTCTCTGCTCACCTTCACTCTTTCATTCCTCTTTTCTCCCGCCTCTGGAACAAACTCCCACACTCCCTTCAATCCCACTCCTCCCTCCAGGTCTTTAAAACAGCTGTTCACCACCATCTCTTATCTTCCCCCATCCAAAACCTTGATCTTTTCTACCCCCACTAATTCACCCCAGATCCACCTTGTTTGAAATTCCAACTTCTTTCCTGGAAGTCCTGGCAGTGTCCATATTCGTTTGGCAAATAACAAAACATGAACCAATAAATTCGACATACCTGTGCCACCTTCTGGCAAACATCAGGCATGGATAGCTGGTTCGTGAATGATTTGGTTAAAAAACGGCAAATGACAGACAAACCACGAACCAATAAATTCCACATTCTTGTGCCACCTTCAGTAGCCTGGTGTTGGCTTAGTGGTTGGGGTGCCGGCTTGGGATCCGAGAGATGTTTGTCTGTCTGTCCGTCTGTGTTGCCATTTTTCTCAGGGATAGCGAAACGGCTCTTCGGCAAACTTTCAGAGGTTCATCAGTGAGTGGCAGGGAGTGTTTTAGGCCAAAAAAAAAAAAAGAAATTCAAATTTAGAAAGAAAAGTTGGATTTTTTAAATCGCTCTATCATACATTAAGCCTTTGTAGCTACTTGAAAGGTATTATTAAATGATACCTGACCCCATTCCTTACTGGGTGTAGGGAATTGTTTTATGCCCCCACAAAAAATACAGCAAAAAAAAAAATGATTTCTTCAAAATGTCAACAGGATTAGAACAGAACGGGGCAATGCCGGACACTCCTACTAGTTCATAATAAATAGAGAGGGTTTTGTTTCAGCCTCATTTCAGGTGCTTGTGGAGGTATGGCAGCAAATCTGCAGCAGGTTGAGTCCCATTGTGACATCTTCCTGGAAAGATGGAGACAAATAATGGATTTTGAGCATGCCAGAATCTGCTGCTTTACTGTTTCCTCTAAATTTCCTTGTTTGTCTTTTATCGTCTCCATGGATCCTTTACCAGAAAGTGAGTTTCTTCAGGAAATGAATAACAGTGAGATTGAAGTTGGAAAGGTTTGTCGTTGTGGGAGCTGTGCTCGCACGATAAAGCCAGACAAAATGGACGACACAGGAACGAAGTTTCACCGAGCTATTTATTTAGCTCAAAACCAAAGAACTCAAAAGCACACTAAAACTGCCCATCGAACGGGCGGCAATTTATATCGCAAACTCCACACACAAAAGCCACGCCTCTCAGGCGGGGCGTGGTATGCAAAATAGGTAAGTCACGCCTCTCAACGGGGCGTGGTATGCAAGGTAAGTGTTCGCCCGGGAAAGGCAAGTCTGGACACGCCCGGGCGAGTCCGGACACGTGACCGCTCGCCGGTTGCGTCATCGGCCGGTGCACGGTAATTGTGTCATGCTTCCGGTAACCGCTACATGCGCCCCCCCAGAATTAACCTGCACCGGGAGAGTCAGTTTGAGGGGGGTCCTGATGACCCGGCCGAAACGACCACTGGCGATTCGTGTGGGGGTGGTTGGTGGCGTGGCGGTGGATGGTCGGGTGGGGGGCTTGGTTGACGGGGGACGGCCCCGTCGTGGAGGAAGGGCCAACCGTGGAGGTTGGTCGAGGTCCAAATGGGCCGGCTTGAGGCGGTCCACGGTGATGCGGTCCGGCTTGCCGCCGATGTCGACGATGAATGACTTGTCGTCCCTCTTCAGGACCCGGAAAGGTCCATCGTACGGTGGCCAGAGCGGTCCCCGGTGTGCGTCGTGCCAGATAAAAACGTACTCCGCAGTGCGAAGTACTTGGGGGACGTGGGGTTGGGGGCAACCATGGTGGGATGTGGGCACGGGGGCAAATCTCCTGGCGGCCTCCTGGAGGACCGAGCGTTGGCGAGCCACGGACCAGGGGCCGGTGGCGTCAGGGATGAATTCGCCCGGGACGCGCAGTGGCTGGCCGTAGACTAGCTCGGCGGTGGAAGCTTGGAGGTCCTCTTTAGGGGCCGTTCGGAGGCCCAATAGGACCCACGGGAGCCTGTCGGCCCAACCGTCGTCCTGGAGGCTGGCTCTGAGAGCGGCCTTCATCGAGCAGTGGAACTGCTCGCACAAGCCATTGGCCTGGGGGTGGTAGGCCGTGGTGCGGTGAAGCTTGACCCCCAAGGCCTGGGCGACCGCGCCCCAAAGCTCGGAGGTGAATTGCGGGCCTCTGTCGGAGGAGATGTCCGAGGGCGTGCCGAAATGGGCAATCCAAGTGCCAATGAAGGCCTGCGCCACGTCGGCGGATGTTGTTGATGCCAGCGGGACGGCCTCCGGCCACCTGGTGGTCCTGTCCACCATCGTGAGGAGGTGGGTGAAGCCCCGCGAGGAAGGAAGGGGTCCCACCAGGTCCACATTGACATGGTCGAAGTGCCGCGCGGGCATGTCAAATGGTGCCAACGGGGCCTGGGCATTGGCCACGCTGGCAGGTGACACAGGCATGGGCCCAGTCGCGGACGTCGTTACGGAGCCCGTGCCAGACGAATTTCGCTGCCACGAGCTTCTGTGATGCTTTCTGGCCCGGGTGGGAAAGGCCGTGGAGGGCGTCAAAAATGTGCCGCTGCCATCTGGTGGGCACGATGGGGCGAGGTTGGCCCAGGGAAACGTCGCACAGGAGAACTGTGCCTGTGTCCTCGAAGGGGACGTCGGCCAACCGCAGGCCTGTGTCAGCTGTCTGGAGGGCTTGCACCATGGGGTCGGCGGTCTGGTCGGCCGCCATGCGGGCGAAGTCCACACCCAGGTGGACGGCGTTCACGCCGGACTGGGAGAGGCAATCGGCCACAGCGTTGTCCTTGCCCGCAACGTGCCAGATGTCCGTCGTAAATTCGGACACGGCGGAGAGGTGGCGCTGATGGCGGGCCGACCACGGCTCCGTAACCTTGGCCATGGTGAAGACCAGGGGTTTGTGGTCCACAAACGCCCTGAACGGGCGGCCCTCCAAAAGATGGAGGAAGTGGCGAACAGCCAGGTAAAGGCCGAGGAGCTCGCGGTCGAAAGCGCGATACTTGCGCTCATTAGGTCGAAGCTGCCGGCTGAAGAAGGCCAGCGGTTGCCAAGCCCCATTCACCCACTGTTCATGCACGGTGCCCACCGCGTAGTCAGAAGCGTCCGTGGTGAGGGCGATGGGTGCGTCGAGCGCCGGGTGTGCCAGCATGGTCACGTTGGCGAGGGCCAGCTTAGCGCCCGTGAACGCCGCGTCCATCTCTGTGGTCCAGGCGACGTCGTGCTTGGCCGGCTTGCCCCGGAGGGCTTCGTACAGGGGGCGCATGAGTTGGGCGGCGCGAGGCACAAACCCGTGGTAAAAATTTACCATCCCCAAAAATTCCTGTAGGGCCTTGATGGAGCGGGGGCGCGGGAAACTTGTGACTGCCTCCACCTTGGTAGGCAGCGGGACGGCTCCGCGCTTCGTGATGCAGTGCCCCAGGAAGTCGATGGCCGTTACGCCAAACTGGCATTTCGCCGCGTTGATGATGAGGCCGTGCTGGCCGAGGCGCTCAAAAAACATGCGCAGGTGGAAGAGGTGCTCTGCCCAGGAAGTGCTGGCGATGAGAATGTCATCCAGGTAGAGGAACAGAAAGGTGAGATTGCGCAGCACACTGTCCATCAGCCGCTGGAAGGCCTGGGCCGTGTTCTTAAGGCCGAACGGCATGCAAAGGAACTCGAAGAGGCCAAAAGGTGTAATTACCGCCATCTTCGGCACGTCGGCCGGCCGGACTTGTACCTGGTGGTAGCCCCGAATGAGGTCGACCTTGGAAAATATCACCCGCCCCGCCAAACGGGCGGAAAAGTCCTGTATGTGTGGTATCGGGTACCGGTCGGGGGTGATGGCGTCGTTGAGGCGGCGGTAATCGCCGCATTGTCGCCATCCGCCACCCGGTTTGGGCACGATGTGCAGGGGCGAGGCCCACGCGCTGTTCGAGCGCCGCACAATGCCCAATCGCTCCAGCGCATCGAATTCTGCCTTCGCCACGGCGAGTTTGGCTGGGTCGAGGCGGCGAGCCCTGGCGTAGACCGGTGGACCTGTGGTCGGGATGTGGTGTTCGACGCCGTGCTTGACGGCGACGGCGGAAAACGTCGGCTGCGTGAGGGCGGGAAACTCGGCGAGTAGGCGGGTGAAATCGTCCACGGCCGGGAGCGCGCAGGCTAGCTTGGTCGGAGCGGAGCCACTCAATGAGCAAGCGAGCGAGCTGAAGGTCTCTGCGTTGATGAGCCGACGCCTTTTGACATCGACCAAAAGCCCATGTGCACAAAGAAAATCTGCACCCAGCAAGGCCATGGGCACGTTCGCCGTGATGAAGTCCCACCTGAAGCGCTGGCCCCCGAAGCAGAATGCGACGCTGCGCGAACCAAAGGTGCGGATAGAGGAACCGTTTGCGGTGACCAAGGCGGGGCCGCATAGCGCGGCCTGTTTGTCCTGCACCGAGGCGGGTATCACGCTCAGCTGAGTGCCGGTGTCACACAAAAAACGCTGCCCGGACTCCGTGTCCGTGATAAACAGAAGGCTGCCCGAATGGCCGACGCTCATGGCAGGCAGCGAGCGCCGGCCTGGTCGTTTCCCGACCTGCCGAAAGTGCATGGTGGGCGGCACGTTCTGGCCTTCTGCCCGAACCTGGCGTGGTAATAGCACATGGTCCGCTCTGGTGGAGGCTCCGGCGGCCGCGTCAGGTTCGGTCGACGGGGCGTCGCTGCGGCCGCTGCCGTCAGTGGCGTGGACTCGGCCGGTGGTGGCGTCGGTCGTGGCGCGGGCGTTGCCTGGGTCGGCCCAGGGTCCCAGGCGGCCGCTCCGACGTGTCACCTGGCCGAGAAAAAATTATCGGCCTCCTTGGCCAGGGCACGAGGGTCCGTGATGGGCGAGTTAGCCAAAGCTAATCGTACCTGCCTGGGTAGCTGCCGGAGGAACAGCTCGCAGAAGAGGAAATCTGGGCTGTGGTCGTCGAGTAGAGCAAGCATGTGGTCCAGGCGTTCGGATGGACGGACCTCGCCCAGCTCCGGGAGGTCGAGTAGTTGTCGCGCGCGGTCGGTCTCCGTGAGTCCAAACGCACCGAGGAGTAGGCCTTTGAGCGCGCCGTATGGGTCGGCGTTCGGCGGGTGCTGGACGAAGCTCGCAAACTCCACACACAAAGGCCACGCCTCTCAGGCGGGGCGTGGTGTGCAAAAGAGGTAAGTCATGCCTCTCAACGGGGCGTGGCATGCAAGGTAAGTGTTCGCCCGGGAAAGGCAAGTCTGGACACGCCCGGGTGAGTCCGGACACGTGACCGCTCGCCGGTTGCGTCATCGGCCGGTGCACGGTAATTGTGTCATGCTTCAGGTAACCGCTACATCGTAATATTTAAAGGATACTTCTTGCCGCACCTGCACTCATGTAAAGGCAAATGTTCTGCAAGAATTAAAATTCATAAATAATTTTATATTACGAAAAATAAGTTAAAATCACAAATTGGGCTCTCGTTGAGAAATGCATTCTTTTCTCGGCCTTGGGAAATGCTTTCATTAAAGGAGATCTTCTTCTTCTTTCTGCTTGGTAGCATCATTGGCTGAGGTTGTGGTGCCAATTCCTTCTGCAGGAATTTGGAATTTGTTCAGGATGTAGGAAATTTTTTCCTTCTCTTTGTGAAGGACCTGGTGTTGGCTTAGCGGTTAGGGTGCTGGCTTGGGATCCTAGGATCCTGGGTTCAAATCCCGGTTGATCGCTGCTTAGCGGTTATGCCCCCATTCCACTTATGCCGATTGGCCCTGATTAGCCCCGATCTCCAGGTCGGGAGCGATCGGGACACTTTGGGAAAAAACTGGTCATCTACGCTGTATCTACGTCCTAAGTACGCTCCGATTACGATCACTACGCTGTAACCACGCTCATCGTGGGTAGATCGGGTCCCTGAAGACCCGATCGAAGCCGTTTGTAACCACGCTCATCGTGGGTAGATCGGGTCCCTGAAGACCCGATCGAAGCCGTTTGTAACCACGCTCATCGTGGGTAGATCGGGTCCCTGAAGACCCGATCGAAGCGGTTTAGAGCCGCTGTGTTCCCGCTCGCGTACGCTGTAACCACGCTGCATTCGCGATTGCCGCCCCTCTGACACGATGCATTCCCGATCGCCGCCGATCGAAAACTGATCCAACGCCGATGCTGCCGATCTATTGCCGTTTCAACTACGTCATTCCCGACCAAACCGATCTCACTACGCTCTATTCCCGTCTTTAAGCCGACTAAAAAGCAGATTTCAGGTCCCGATCCGTATAAATAGGGCCCGATTTGCTTGCCGATCATCAGTATCGTCGAAGACAGCCATGGATCAACATCAGAGAAATGGCCGTCTGCAGCTCGCTCTACTTCTCCAACAATATGCAATTAATGAAAGAAGAGCTGCTCAAGTGAGAAGAAGAATGAGAAGAAGAAGAAGAGCCCCTCAGTTCTGGGTCCGGCCATGGTTGACAGAAGGGTTGAGGGGATGAAAATGCATTGCAAAATGAAAGGTCTTCAAAATAAAAGCTAAAAATTTGACAAGTTTTTGCTGGGTAGAGGGGATCAAAGTTTGCATTCACTTAATTAAAAGGTCATAAAATTAAAAGTGGTAAAATTGATCATTAATAATATTTGTTTAACTTGTACCGCTTTTAATTTTAGACCATGGGGTTATTGGGCAATGCAATTTGGCTCACGCAGTTATCAATTCCACTTAACAACGTCGACAAAAAGTGTCGTGTCGAAATACTTGATCGGGTGAGGCCGATGCAATCCGGACCGATTTATATACAGCGGCTTTGATCGGCATTGGAGCGGGACGGATAGGTAACGATCGTCGTCGAAACGGCACAAGATAATCCTCCCGCTGCAACGACGCTGTAATCACGATCAAGCCGTTCTAACTACGATCAAGCCGTTCTAACTACGATCAAGCTGTTCTAACTACGATCATTCCGATGGTCTACGTTGCATTCACGCTGTAATCACGATCAGTCCCGCTATTTCAGATCGGGATGGAAATTTTAAACATGTTTAAAAAATCGCCCCGATCTATTTTTTTGTCCCGATCGACAAAGACCGAAGACGTTCCGTTTACGATCATGCCGATTGATCCCGTTCCAAATAGGATCGTTCCCGTTGTGCAGATCGGGGTCGATCGGCATAAGTGGAATGGGGGTATTAGGGTGCTGGCTTGGGATCCTAGGATCCTGGGTTCAAATCCCGGTTGATCGCTGAATCAACACCAGGGGGGTTGACTCAGCCTGTCATCCTTCCAAGGTCGGCAAATTGAGTACCAGCTTGCTGGTATATTCCCTGTGTGTCCCAAGAGGCGACTAACAGGGTTGGTGGCAGGAAGGGCATCCGGCCATAAAACATCGCTTCAAAAAGGGGACCACTGTGCCCAAAAAAGGCCAACCCCTGCTCTGCGAGGGAAAATGGCCTCTAAAGGTGGTTCTTTTCTTTTCTTTTTTCTTTGTGAAGGACACTGCTACTGCTGTTACTACTACTACTACTACTACTACTACTACTACTACTACTACTACTACTACTACTACTACGACTTCAATGGCCCAATTATCTCCCCGTCTGTCAGGGGAAGGAGAGTGTTAGGCCAAGTCTTTCGCGAAACGGCTGGCCAGGCTTGACGTTCGAATTGAGATGGTCAGGGTGGGATTTTTTTTTCCAGGGTGACGATGATAATTCCAGAGTGACGTTGATAGACACCGTGGGATCTTCAGCCAACCAACTTATGTCTACCTGTGAAACACCGTGACGAGTTTAGAGCCGGGTCGCCTAGAGGCAAGTGTAGGGACCTCTAAGCCATGCTGCCACCCCATTGGAGGAAATAAAAAGAATTCTTAATCATCACAGCTCAGCACCCGTTGTAAACTCACTGCTGGCCGCACGCCAGAGCGATAATTGGCCTGCGTTACGAGAATAATTGTTCCTCAACAGCGGAATTTGCACTCGACTAAATTATTCAACGTTGTCTTCATCGCTGTCAAAGTGTTGCCGCGTCGGCTGCAGGTCCCGGCACGCTGCGCCTGTCGTTTTCTGTCGGGTTTCTCGTGTTCTCGTTCGCTTCCTATCAGGAGTGCTATGGCTTCTGTAAAGTGACAGAAATTCCCAGCTTGGACCACAGCTCCATTTTGAACATACGCTGGAGAAGAAATAATTGTCTTTATCATATCCACAGCAGCAGAAAAGAAGTCTAGACTGCCAAAACTTGAGGGGACTCACTGGCAGGATCAAGGGCCTCGATGCACAGTCGCCTTTTAGCTGTCTAACCTGGGTTTGAATGTCAGCCCAGCTACAAACGGTTACAATGGTTTTCACAGGCAGGGCGAGGCAGCAAAGTTAGTGATCTCTATCGGATGGACTTTAAGCTGGACGTCAAATATGTCAGCATTATTTGGCGACATTTAAGCATCCCAACGGTGGCCGTCGCGAAGAGTACACGAGCTATCACTGGCACCATGAAAATATTCCACACTCCTGCTCTAACCTACAGGGGGCACCACATCAGAGGGACAGTTGCACACCCAGCCAATGATGCTACCCACAGCCATGTGCTGCAAACGAAAGAAGAGGAAAGCTTGAATGCCATATCTTCCATAAGCCTCCATGTCCATTGAAATTAAAATATAGATTATGGATATATATATATATTTCCAAACACTGACTGACTGATATTAATGTTCGGCACCCTCCGGGTGTCATAGAAAGCTAAAATTTGGTGTGCCCACTGCCCATGGACATCAAAGCCGGTACACTGGGAAAATTCCAGGACCGTCAGAAAGTGTCCGTAAATGAAAATTTACGTTAAAAAGCGTAAATGCATACGTAAAGAAAAAAAACAACAACAAAAAACCTCAATAAATATTTTAAAATTGTAATTTCTATAACTGTAAACTGTGTAATAAAATTCTCAATGAAAATTTACGTAAAAACAGTAAACACGTCCGTAAAATAAAATAAAAAAACCTAAATTTATATCTAGCAGGAGGTTGGTGATGCTTACCTATAATCCTAAAGCTTCTATGTATTATGTTCCTACATACGAAGCCTCCATGTGTGGATGGTCATCCCTGGTGTTGGGCTAGCGGCTAGGGTGCCGGCTTAGGATTCCTAGGATCCTGGGTTCGAATCCCCGTCAATCGCTGAATTAACGCCAGGGGGGTAGACTCAGCCTGTCATCCTTCCGAGGTCGGCAAATTGAGTACCAGTTCACTGGTAATTCCCTGCTTGTCGTTAAAGGCGGCAAAAAGGGTTGGCGTCAGGAAGGGCATCCGGCCGTAAAACATTGCTTCAAAAAGGGGACCGAAAAACAACAACAACCACAGTTCCCGAAAAAGGCCAACCCCCGCTTGCGGGGAAAAATGGCCTCTAAAGGTGTTTTTTTAAATTTTTTATACGAAGCAAGTTTGTTATTGCTTACAGAATGTGTAAGCATACCCCACGTGTGTGTGTGTGTGTGTGTGGATGTGTGTGTGTGTGTGTGTGTGTGTGTGTGTGTGTGTGTGTGTGTGTATGTATGTATGTATATATATATATATATATATATATATATATATATATATATATATATATATATACTCAGCGTGATCAGTAATTTCATGGCCTGGCACAAAAGAAGTTCCATGAGTGACTGTAGCAAACTGATACTTCAACACTTTTTGTCCAAAAATCGCAAAATAACTGAGCTAATCACACTTGTTTTTCTACGACTGTGCTCAGTCATACCATCTTAATGGTTGACGTGGGGACATTGTAGATGTTTCTGTGGAACCAGAGTTTGTGTGTTGTTCATTGTTATCTCCATGTGCGGGTTTCAGAAGGTAGAACGGAGTCCTACCAGGTCTCAAAGTATCCACCTCTGTTTCGGTAAGGTGGGGAGTGGGGAAGGGTGGTTCACAATTCATTGTTCCGAGGCGTCTTGTGAGGATCGTCACTAAGCCCAAGACAGCTTCCAACTCCAGTGAATTTGTCGTAATATTCCCAGGGATGTTTTTTTAAAGATCTCTGTAAGGGTCTTCTTCATCACTTACGTTGCTCCAATAGTCACTGGAACAATTTCGGCGCTCTTCAGATTCCAAGATCTTTTGGCTTTATTTTTTGAGGTCTTGTTATTTGGTAATTTTCCAGATTTCTGTGTTTAGTCCAAAATCTCTGGGAACTGAAACCTCAATTAACAATGCCTTCTTTTCCTTTTTTGTAATATCCAGCTTTGTTTTGTGGGTTCACGCTTGATGGGATCATCAAGTCGTATGTGAGCATTACTTCTTTGTTTTCAATTATTGCTTTTGGTTCATATTCCGATGAGTTCTCTGGGACTGGGATATTATAGTTTTTGCAGATGTGCCAGTGGGTACTTTGACATACTTTGTTGTGCCTTTGCGTGTATAACTATTCTGACCTGAGTTTTTTTTTTTACATCCCCATAGGAGGTGACCCGTACTTTCTGATTCTACCTTGCAGAATCTATACTTGTCTGATTGACTCAGTTGTACCATCTTCTTAAAGCCATTGGTGTAGTGTCCTTGGTTTTGGGAATTTATTATGTTTCGTTCTTCATCCCAATTGAGCTGATTTCCGCTAAGCCATTCCAATGAGCCTTATTTATCTATGCCTAATCTGTCCAACTTTTTTTTTCTTTTTTTTCCTTTTTTTACATCTTCCTTTTCTTTTGTCATTCTCCCAGTTGTTGGTGCTTTACATTTTTCTTTCAGCTTTTTTGAAATAGTTGGGGCTGCATTTGTTGCTGTTTTGGTTTCGTGTGTGACATCTTCCATTTGCACCTGTCTTTGTATTTTTATTTTGCTACGTGGGTTAAGGATATCTTCTCTGGATTGCTGTCTTCGCGTTTGCCCACTAATTGGATTCTGTAGTCTGTTGAACTTTTCACCTGTTCAGCCAGTCCGAGATTTGTCATTCTGTACACTTGGTTAAGTTCCATCAGGCCACTGCCTCCTCCTCTTGGCAGGTACATTCTCGGGATGCATTGGTTTTTGTATAACATTTTCTGGATAATGAGGAGTCTCTTTGTTTTGATATCTAATTCATTGATTATTTAATAAACTGATTACAGTATATTATTCTGCAGCTGTATTAGAATACTGGTATTGGAATTCGAGTTGGTTGATGGCTTTGATTTTGTTTCTCGAGGTGAGATACGTTTTCAGCACCAGCATATTTCAGTGACATATTTGGTGGCTGTCATCTACTCTGAGGTATTTGTTTAATGCTTCGTTGTCAAGATCCTGTATGGTTGTATTTAGGCGGATTTTTTGGTTGTGTTTTCTTATACAGGGCATAGGCTCGTGGAAGAGCTAGGACACAGAACAGATCAGGACAGAACATGGCAAAGGGAACAGCAGGAGAAAGGGGAAACACCAACAGCAGGGCAGAGGGAGAAAGTAGATGGAGACGGACAACCAAGAGAAGCAGGTAATGATGAGTGGTAGGGGAGGAAGCAAAGGATGAACAGGATGGATACATAAGGAAAGTTTTGGGAGGGCTGGGGTGGTTTAACGGATGTGATGGTGGTGAAGAGCTATCTTGAATACCTGGATAGAAGAATGACATTGAAGAGAGTGTGCAAGGGAGTTCCACAGGTGGGGAAATAAGAAGAATAAATGAGTGGAGGTGAGCAGTGGTTCTGGATTTAGGCAGTTTCACTTGGGGGCTTGCTGGTGGACTGAGTGAATCCTGCAGATACATGGGGAGGACAGAGCACAGAGAGGGCACAGGGAGCAAGAACAGAAATGAGGTGGAAGACAGAGACCACCGACCTGTGGGTGATGGCGAGGTGATAGCCCCATAGATTCAGCTCTTTCACGCGATATTCCAAAGATGTCAAAGGCTTTGGTTTCCACAACGTCAAGCTGAGCAAGATTTAAGGCAGGGGAGCCAGCCCAAATGGAAGAGCAGTACTCCATCCAGTTGCGGATGAAAGCTTTGTCGTTGGATAGGAGCTCAGGGGTGTCAAAGGAAGGAATTTGCACGACGGAGAATGCCCAGTCGGTATCTGGCTTTGGAGGCCAACTTTGAAATGTGATTAGCCCAAGAGAGATCATGACTGAGAGTGAGACCCAAGAGTTTGAGTGACTGAATCTCTTTGAGAGGGTTGTTGAGAAAGTAGATGGGAGAATGAAAGGATGTTGTCCATTTTTGTTGGTTTACCTTGTACGAATGTGCATTTGGCACATTTATTTGGGCGAAATTCCATTTGAATGTCATCAGAGTACTGCTTCACTAATTTCAGTTGTTCTTTTTGTTATTTAGTGAAAAGAGTTTTACATCATCCATGTACAGTAGATGTGTCACCTTTCCTGGCTCTTTGGAAGTTCTCTTATTGGATGTTAGGCTCTATCCATGTCTTTGGTCATTAATAAGGTTGCTCAGTGGGTCCAGGGCCAGGCAAAACAGAAGGGGTGAAAGACTATCACCCTGAAAGATTGTGTGTTTTGTGTGTGTGTGTGTGTGTGTGTGTGTGTGTGTGTGTGTGTGTGTGTGTGTGTGTGTGTGTGTGTCAGTCAGTCAAAAGTGCAATACTCAAAGGCAGAACTCAAACTCGTCTAATTAAAGAAAATAAATGACTCGTTCTGACATTTCGGACAAGCAGTGGCCTTCATCAATGGTTGTACAAAAAAAATAAAAAATCAGGAGTCAGGCTTTTCCACTCTTCATCATACAGACCCTCAAAATGACTTTGCTGTAAACTTGAAAATTTTCCCAAACCCACGTGATCTTTGCAAACTGCCCCTTTTGGGTCGTGATCTGTATAGCACTGGCCTATGGCAATCTCTTCCCCTTTCCCTCCCACTCTGTCTCTCTCCATCATTAAAAATGCATGCCTGGCGGAGTAGTGGCCTGTCTACTGTGATCTGCTTAATAGGGAGGCGGCACGTTCATAATTCATGACCTCCCTGAACACCTCAAAACCCGGCACAGCCAATAGCACTTGTCCAACTGAACTCTGCCTAGCACCAAGGGTGAGCCTCTGGTTGCTTTCTGGGAAGTAAAGATCTTTAAGTAAATGTCATTACTTCATATCTGTGAAAGGCTCCGCGCGATGAGGATCGCCACCGTAGAATGTACACAATGTCCACGTACTCCATAAGGTCAACGGCTTCTTTTTTTGAATCCACTAACCAAACTTTAATCACCTTAAATGGAGCAAATAAAACAGTCCAACATTACACAGGGGCTGCTAAATTAATTTGGCAATTAGTGAGGATTGTGATCTCTGTTCTTACTCATGTAGGTGGGTGAACTCCCAACAGGGAGGATTTTAAATGAGAACGTTTAGCTACATCATTTTCACCAATCTTACACTGATAACCACATACAGGAGACTAGTTCTTTTCTTCTTTTTTTTGTATACAAGATCGAGGCTCGTGTAAGAACTAACATTGATCACAAAAAGACAAACTGACACATAAAACATAAGATAAAGGGAGCAGGAGACGTGATGGGGAGAGAGAGGGAAGCACACAAGTACAACAGCAGAGAACAGGGACATCAGGAGATTTGTGGGAGGGAGAGGGCTTGGGGAGAGGGGGCATGGGAAAGGGGGGGGGGGTGGAGAGGTATAAAACACATGGACACTGCTTGGACTTCCAGGAAAGAAAGAAGTCGGGATTTCAAAAAAGTGTATCTGGGGTGAAATTAGCGGGGGTAGAAAAGATCAAGGTTTTGGACGGGGGAAGATAAGAGATGGTGGTGAACAGCCGTTTTAAAGACTTGGAGGGTGGAGTGGGATTGAAGAGAGTGAGGGAGTTTGTTTCAGAGGCGGGAGAAAAGAGGAATGGAGGAGTGAAGGTGAGCAGAGAGTCTTGATTTTGGCAGTTTAACCATAAGAGGGTTGCTGGCAGATCTTGTGCGACCTGAAGGAATATTTGGGGGACAGAGCACAGACAGAGCTGGGGGAGCAAGGCCGGAGAGGAGTCGGTAGAAGACGGAAAGACCACCAACCTGCCTGCGGTGAGTGAGTGAAAGGCCCTCGGAGTTAGCTTCATCGCGGGAGATTCCAATGATTCTGAAGATGTATTAAATTCTGATGTATAACAAGGAGGAAAGACTACTTCTTTTTTCGAAAAAAAAAAATTGTCGTCAATTCTCGTTTGCCACAAACCTTCCTTTGACGAGCAACAGTGATGTGGGTCTAGCTCTACCGGTGCTGCTCTTAACTTTTAACAATCAGTCCTTCCAAAAAAAATGCGACAAAACTTTCCATAATTCATGCGTAAAAGATATGTACCACTACGTTGACGGCCATTCCACCTTTTGTGGGAACTGTTTTTGTCCAAGTGTTTCAGGAACCGGCTGGCCAGGCCTGACGCTTGACTGACGACCACAGGAATTTGTAAGTTGTTCAGGGTGCCGGCAATGACTCATCTTGTAGTCTTCACAATAAGAACACCCTCAGATTATTAACCCTAGATCGGTATATACCACTGGTTTTGCCCATTCTGTACACGGACCCAGTGGTACACCTACCTAGGGTTTAATGTACATCAACTAATGCGAGCAGATGGGACACCAAGTTTGACTTCCATCCAATGGACGATTCCTCGTCCTGCATGCGAAACATCAGGATGACACTTTATAGCTGGGTAGAGATTCGAACCCAAGCTGGATAGCTCAAAGATGAGGGCACACATCTCTAGGCTATCCTGTCGGCCCAAATGTAAAAAGATAAGCATTTTATATATTTAGCAACAGGTTTTCTTTCTTTATCGTAAATGATTCTCTTTAACGGTAAAGCTCCCTGATGAGCCTCAGCTCAAGTATCAAACATGAAGCAACATATTGCACTTTAAAATTAGCTTCAAAGTGGGGCTTTCTCATGGTTAGAGTCGATAGACTTAAAGCAGTTCATACATTAACACATAAACTTATACTTCAAACTCAGTGATTGTGGCGACACGATATTAAATATGTAATGATCGATGTAAGAATGCCCTTTTGCTTTTATGAGCGGGAGTAGGGGAGGGGAGGACAGAGAGTTGGAGTTGGGAAGGAGGGAGCAAAGATAGGACAGAATAGGGATGTTGAAACTTTGGAGGAAGCATCGGTTGAGGACTTTCGGTTGAGGAGGGGGTGGTTGAGAAATTGGGGTTTGGGAGGGGGGGGAATGAGGGACTTGGGGTTTGGTGAGGGTCGATTAATTTAAGTCACATTCGACATTGCGTGGTTGTACTGTGGGTCCCTGCTCGTCTTATAGATTACATGATATTTTACGATTCATTTAGGAACTCTTTACATCATCACTTTTGTAACTTTGTTTTGCCTTTTTGTACATTTCAGTGCCCATCCCAAGATGCCTTGGGGGTCAGTGGCATTACATCAAGCACACTGTGTGCACTGCAATCATATAGACCGGACAAAGCAGAACAGGCAGGTTGTGCGGAGTGTCCAAAAGGTTCTTGGTACAAGATATAGTCACAATTAAGGCAACTTGCATTAATTTTAATATACAACCCAGGTAGCCAAAAATGCTAGACCAAATCTGGCTAACCGTTGGCACAGCTGACAGGGTGTCTAGCCTGAATCGGTCCACCTCATTGGCTGTATAATTGGGAAAACAAAAAAATCTTAGTAATTACATTTTCATCCCTGTTACTCCTCTCTGAGGGCTGCCAGGATGGCATAGAGGTATTCACACCCGCCTCTAAGCTGTCTGGCCTGGGTTTGAATCGTGGCCCAGCTATAAACTGCCATCCTGGTGTTTCACAGGCAGGGTAATTCATCAATGCTTGTGACATCCCTCAGATGAACGTTAGACAGGCGTCCCATCTGCCAGTATTGGTTGTTGGAGGTTATAGACCACGGTGTCCTTCGTGAAGATTAGGCAATCTATCGCCGGTACCCTGATCAAATTACCAAACAGATGGCATTGTTTCAGCGGAACAGCCACATAGTCACCAATAATGCTATCCCACAGCCTTATACTGCATATAAAAGACTCCTCCTATCTGAAGGTCATTATTAGCCATTTGTGTTATTTACTGACAATACAGGCATGGTACATGCATCCGAGAAAGCTCAACTACAAAAGCTGAGAATCCAAATTTTCAGTAACAGTGTCACCCATATTTAAACGACAACCACTAGAATACCAATCTAATGCACTCAGCATGAGGACACCAAGATCAATATTACACACAATCTGTAGCATCTATATTGTTATGGCCCAGGGTTCGGGTTTACTATGAGGGGGTTAGACTCCGTTCCCTCCCGAACTTACCGGACTTGAGGCTGCCGAGCATGAATAACTTCATACTTTGGCAGGTTGCGAAACAGCAACTACGAACGCCAATTGGTCTGTCGCGTAATAGCAGGGTCCAATCATCTAACACCGCTTACCTGTACCACGTGACGATTCCAATCGGGGAACGTACCTGTCTCTGGCGGTGTTCTACTTTTGTTCCTGGATGGAAATTTGAATGGCTGAGCAACCATTGCTACCTGCCGGGTTGATGCTATGGTACCAAAATGGTACCAAACTGGTTACAATCGCGGACAATGGCGGACCAATGAAAGAAAGGACAATGACGGACAGTTGGAAAGGAAACGTTTAACGATTCGATTTAGTTACAAGTATTTACAGTGAAACTTATCGATAGGAAATAAAAAAAGACAAGAGGCAGAAACTTAGTTTATTGAATGCCTTCTGACGATTACAACAAGTAAACACATCAAGGGCGCCCATCTCACATTCACCGGGGAGGGGGAGGGATACGAATGTTGGGATCCTGTTCGCAAAATGGTTACAATGTTACCAGGACCTTGTTGTGTCCACTGCAACGACCTCATCTTTTCGTCACCTATGAGCACCATGCCGGCCAGATGGCCACTCCCAACACGAGCACGAAGAAGCAAAGGCGATCCCCAGCATGAGCACGAAGAGGCAAAGGCGATCCCCAGCACAAGCACGAAGTGGCAAAGGCGATCCCAGCACAAGCACGAAGAGGCAAAGGCAATCCCCAGCATGAGCACAAAGAGGCAAAGGCGATCCCCAGCATGAGCACGAAGAGGCAAAGGCGATCTCCAGCATGAACACGAAGAGGCAAATGCGATCCCCAGCATGAACACGAAGAGGCAAATGTGATCCCCCAGCATGAACACGAAGAGGCAAAGGAGATCCCCAGCATGAAGAGGCAAAGGCGATCCCCAGTGCGAACACGAAGAGGCAAAGGAGACCCCCAGCATGAAGAGGCAAAAGCGATCCCCAGCACGAGCACGAAGAGGCAAAGGCGATCCCCAGCAAGAGCACGAAGCGGCAAAGGCGATCCCCAGCATGAGCACGAAGAGGCAAAGGCGATCCCAGCATGAGCACGAAGAGGCAAAGGTGATCCCCAGCACGAGCATGAAGAGGCAAAGGCAATCCCCAGCACGAGCATGAAGAGGCAAAGGCGATCCCCAGCACGAGCACGAAGAGGCAAAGGCGATCCCCAGCACGAGCATGAAGAGGCAAAGGGATCCCCAGCACGAGCACGAAGAGGCAAAGGCGATCCCCAGCACGAGCATGAAGAGGCAAAGGCAATCACCAGCACGAGTATGAAGAGGCAAAGGCGATCCCCAGCATGAGCATGAAGAGGCAAAGGCGATCCCCAGCACAAGTACGAAGAAGCAAAGGCGATCCCCAGCACGTGCACAGAAAGGCAAAGGTGATCCCCAGCACGAGCATGAATAGGCAAAGGCGATCTCCAGCACGAGCACGAAGAAGCAAAGGCGATCCCCAGCATGAGCATGAAGAGGCAAAGGAGCTCCCCAGCATGAAGAGGCAAAGGTGATCCCCAGCACGAACATGAAGAGGCAAATGCGATCCCCAGCATGAACACGAAGAGGAAAATGAGATCCCCAGCATGAAGAGGCAAAGGCGATCCCCAGCACAAGTATGAAGAAGCAAAGGCGATCCCCAGCATGTGCACAGAAAGGCAAAGGTGATCCCCAGCACGAGCATGAATAGGCAAAGGCGATCTCCAGCACGAGCACGAAGAAGCAAATGTGATCCCTAGCATGAACACGAAGAGGCAAAGGAGATCCCCAGCACGAAGAGGCAAAGGCGATCCCCAGTGCGAACACGAAGAGGCAAAGGAGACCCCCAGCATGGAGGCAAAGGCGAACCCAGCACGAGCACGAAGAGGCAAAGGAGACCCCCAGCATGGAGGCAAAGGCGATCCCAGCACGAGCACGAAGAGGCAAAGGCGATCCCCAGCACGAGCACGAAGAGGCAAAGGCGATCCCCAGCACGAGCACGAAGAGGCAAAGGCGATCCCCAGCACGAGCATGAAGAGGCAAAGGCGATCCGCAGCACGAGCACGAAGAGGCAAAGGCGGTCCCCAGCACGAGCATGAAGAGGCAAAGGCAATCACCAGCACGAGTATGAAGAGGCAAAGGCGATCCCCAGCATGAGCATGAAGAGGCAAAGGCGATCCCCAGCACAAGTACGAAGAAGCAAAGGCGATCCCCAGCACGTGCACAGAAAGGCAAAGGTGATCCCCAGCACGAGCATGAATAGGCAAAGGCGATCTCCAGCATGAGCACGAAGAAGCAAAGGCAATCCCCAGCATGAGCACGAAGAGGCAAAGGAGATCCCCAGCATGAAGAGGCAAAGGTGATCCCCAGCATGAACACGAAGAGGAAAATGAGATCCCCAGCATGAAGAGGCAAAGGCGATCCCCAGCACGAGCACGAAGAGGCAAAGGCGATCCCCAGCACGAGCATGAATAGGCAAAGGCAATCTCCAGCACGAGCACGAAGAAGCAAAGGCGTTCCCCAGCATGAGCATGAAGAGGCAAAGGCGATCCCCAGCACAAGTACGAAGAAGCAAAGGCGATCCCCAGCACGTGCACAGAAAGGCAAAGGTGATCCCCAGCACGAACATGAAGAGGCAAAGGAGAAACCCCAGCACGAAGAGGCAAAGGCAATCCCCAGCACGAGCATAAAGAGGCAAAGGCGATCCCCTGCACGAGCAGGAAGAGGCAAAGGCAATCCCCAGCACGAGCATGAAGAGACAAAGGCGATCCCAGCACAAGCATGAAGAGGCAAAGGCGATCCCCAGCAAGAGCACAAAGAGGCAAAGGCGATCTCCAGCACAAACACGAGGAGGCAAAGAGCGTCGGGAACTCGGCAGAGTGAGTGCGTCGGGAACCTTGCAGGTAAGAGCCAGTACACGTGGAGAGAGAGCACGTCGTCATCTCGTGTAGAGTAAGAGTACATTGTGGCCTTGTGCAGCGAGAGAGTCCATCGTGCACATGCGCAGCGAGAGGTAGCAGAGAGAGGCATCATGGCCTCATGCGTAAAGTCCGATGACCATGTGCAGAGTGAAACCGACAGGCAGAGAGCAGGCACGTGCAGAGACCTGAGAGAAGGTCTGGCCAAGAGATAAAACAAGTTGTGGCCTCGTGCAGAAAGAGAATCCGTAGTGCACACATGCAGCGAGAGGGAGCAGAGAGAGAGCAGAGAGAGAGACCATCTGGCAGGCCACGTGCACAGAGAGCAAAAAAAACGTGCAGAGCGAACCAAGTCCCAGGCCTTTCCGCCCAGGCCTCTGCCGAGGGTGGGGGGCTGTTTGAGGGTGTTTTCCGGGCTCCCGATTGGTGGAGTTTGTCATCCTGTCCCCACAAGCCTTCTCAAAGGGACTTTTACCATGACATTCTTTGGCAAAGGGACTTTTATTGTGATGCTCTTTGGCCCCTATGGGACGATAAGGCTGCCTCAACTCGTGGATTCCAGCGCGACAGGTAAATTTGAGCATGCACTGCCTTGCAAACTATCCCCTTATGAGTGGAGGGCCTCGCTTCCCATCTCCAACGCATAATGACATACTAACCCATATAAGGGGAAGGGACTAAGATAATGTTCTGCTCTGAAATAACTATTCTAAGGGACCTGTATGGTGGTTGCCATTAGTTCTTAACAGTTTCCCAAAACCGCAACAATATTATAAAAGGAGCCGTGTCCATCTGTCGGTTTGTCATATTATAACTTGAGAATGAATTAACAGATTTCAATAAATCCAACTACAGTAGATTCGGGTAACTCCCAGGAATGTTTGTGATCCAAATTATTATTATTATTTATGGGTACATGGACACGCGTTTCAAAACTGCAAATGCCAACACGCGACATTGGTTATCCCTGCACGGAGAGCAGGATCTCCCAGGAATCCTTCTTTGTTAACTTGAGATCGGATTTCAATGAAACCACTCTCAGGAAGTAAACATAACCACTTATCCCTCTCCCTACAAAAATGTTTTATCCACCACGTTGATTCAAAACTCTACGAATCTCCACGAATCCAAATCATACATTTTTCCCCATTTCTTTCATTTAATGTCTTTTTAACACCAAATGACAACAACCTTTCTTTTTTTCAATTACGCAAAGATTGATGTTCCCAACAGCGAAGCAATGAGTCTTATATGCTAGTACCTATAATAATTTAAAAAAAAGAAAGTGTGTCCACGTGTGCGTGTATGTGTGTTTGTCAGTGTGTCTCCTCCATAACAACAAAAGAATGAAACCTAGCGGCCCAAAACTTTGCAAGCATACTAAGACAACTCCAAGGAAGTGCATCAATGAAACCTGGGTATTTGAGTAAATATAAACACCCTTTTAGACTAAGCGTGCCTCAAAAGTGTGTCCAGAAAATGATTTATGTGGCACTCCTCTTGGAGCAACATGGAAACACTTGAATTCATTAGTCAATAGTGTGCTGAGTGCTGATATCAAGATCCACAATCCCAAAACTAACCAGTTTTTTTTATTAATAAGCATTTTCATTATGTTTCATAAAAACAGCGCCCTCTATTGGCCGATATTGGAAAGTTGTGTACATTTCAATGGGAAAATGTTATGAGGGTGTTATTTCGAGTATTGTCTTGCACGTTTCCGAAGAATCAACATTTGGTTTATTTGGGGATGGGGATTGCAAGGGGGGGGGGGGGGGGAAGGGGACGAAGGTCTTTTGAGATGACAGGTCTTTAATTTCAAAGTCATTTTGAAAATTGTACGGGGTTAAGCAGTTTTACATGAATAGCTCTGGTTGGGGACGGGGAATTTCATAAAACTTTCCCCCCAAAACACCCTCCTCTAATCCTGTCCTCAAGGCCTTGTTTGCATTATTACAATGCTTTCAATATTATGGATTTCCCCTCAATTCATAATTTTATAATCAATCTCAGCTATCGTTAGGTAGATTCCTGTTGTTAGAATTTTGATTTGATAAACTTAGTATTATAACTATTTAACTTGTGTTGTGTTGTACATACATGTTTACCTACATGTAAGTTATATTAATGTTTTCAGAGATGAAGACTTTGAGGAAAGCAATGGAGACAATGTTCCCATCCCAATTACTGCACTTTGAATCAACTCCTATCCTAGAAATAGGCCTTCCGTTTTTCCTTTCAAACTTCCTATTTAGCTTACCTGAAACATAGTTCCGGGGGTCTTATTGGATGGCACGTCTCCATCCGCCAGCCCCTCAGTCCGTCAGTCCATCAGTCCGTAAACACTTGCAAATTGTTCTCTGAAACTGCTGATGGAATTGTGACCAAACTTGGCTGAAATCATATTTGGCATGTTGGAACTCAATTCTTTCATGGCGTAAAAGAATCATGGTCTAAGTGGGTCTACCGTGGAGGAGAGGTGTTGCCCCCACCAAAATAGGTATTTACTTTCTTCTTAAACTACACAAACAATTCCGATGAAACTCGACCACAGTGATCATCGCGTGTGATGCACCAAAGTTGGTTCACGACATCTAAATAGTCGGGGTCTAAGAGGATGTATGGTGGGGGGGGGGGGGGGTAGTGGAGGGGTGGGGAGAGTTGAGTGACTGTTGCTCCTGATCCCCAGGTGAGCTTCAGCACCCACAGTTTTATTTATTTTTATTCATTTTTCAAGATGCAGTATATTAAATTTAGGCCTTTCGACTAAAGTTACCTGCAAGAGTGATTCGGATAGCAGATCAGGTTCATCTTCAGATTCGGAAGCACCATAATTGGCGACCATCATCACCCTCATCTATTAGTATTAGTTTCCACCTCTCAGTGGAAGATATAAATTTCTTCCAGATCTTTCTGGAGAAGGCAAACACTTAAAAACTGCACTAGAATGCACTTTTTCTTGGACCGGGAATGTCCGCAGCTGATGCCATGGAGGCCGCCATTGCTGTTCCTTGCCGGCCTATAACGACGCTCCGCATTGGTCGATTTAGCAGAACTAGCTGGTCAATCTTGTAATGGCGTTGTTGATTCGCTAATGTAAGAGCGATGACATACCACTTCCCAGCCTCTTTCAATGGTGGACTCGGCACCAAAAATGGATGGCTTACTTCGGACGTGTAATGATTTACATAAGCTTGGAAAATCTTGGAAAATTTAAGGTTCTTTCAGGAAAATTCAGGAAATTTTCAGGAGAATTTCTTGGAAAATCTTGGAATTTAGTTGTTAAGAGTGGTAACGCTAATCCAAGAACACCTCCTCTCATTGATCACAGACTCCTCCACTACTGTAGTCAGTGTTTAGCTCTTTACAGGATTTTCTCATCTCTCACTGTCAAGGCTGGGGTTCCCCAAGGTAGTGTCTTGGGCCAAGTCTTGATCCTCATCTTCCTGAATGATCTTTCTGATGCACTGGAAATTCCTGCCTATCTCTTTGTTGACGATTCCACCTTCTGCCGTATCATTTCTCATCCTTCAGACAGCTCGTATCATTTATCTGCGGTATTGTTTCTCATCTTATATCTTTGTTGACAATTCCACCCTCTGCCGTATCATATCTCATCCTCTTCCCTCTGCAGACCTTGATAGAATCAGGAGCTAATCCTAAACTGGAACATGTTTTTCAACCCCAAAAATCCCACACACTCACCCTGTCTCTCTGAAAGTACCATCTGACAAACCCTCCCATATGCTTCCTAAACAAACCACCTAAAGAAGTTAAGTCAAGAAAACGTTTGGGCCTCAACATCAGCAATGATCTTTCTTGGGCAGATCATATTTCCAAAATGGCCTCCAAAGCCAGCCATCGACTGGGCATCCTTTGCTGTGCAAGATATTTCCTTGGCCAATCTGAACTTTTGACAACCTACGAGGCCTTAATTTGCAGCTTGATTGATTACTGCTCTCCCCCTTTGGGCTGGCACCCCTGCCTCACACCTTCTCTTTATTGACGCCGTGGATAGCAAGACCCTTACATCATTGGGATCTCTTGTGATGAAGACGAGTGTCTCCGTCTTACTTTCACATCGCAGACAGGTCGGTGGCCTCTCTGTATTCTACCGCCTCCATTTTGGTCGGGCACCCTCTGCCCTCATTTGGCCCTGTTCTGAGCCAGATGTGTTTGTAAGGAGCACACAGTCTACCAGTTACCCTCTTCCTGTTAAACTTCCCAAATCCAGGCCCACTGCTCGCCTCGACTTATTTGTTACTTTTTTTTCTCGCCTGTGGAACAAACTTCCTCAGCCTTGTCAGTTCCATTCTTCCCTTCAACTGACACTATTTCATTCAGCTTGTTCACCCCATGTATCCTTCTCCTCCTTCACCTGATCTCACTCCCACTCTCGCTTTCAATCTTCCATTGGTATTTACCCCTTTCCGTTTTGCTTCCTTCCATTCTGCTCTCGGTCTTCCGCGAGCCTCGATCATGGATACAAATAGGGCTTTCCTGTAAGTTTTCCAGTTTCAGATGGCCAGTGTATGGGAGAGTGCAAACATTATCCCTGCTCAGTCAGCATGGGCATACGGCCAGAGGTTCATTTACATCAGTGGTTTTCTGAAGGTGGCCAGAGTGATAACAGCTTTAATCAAGACATGGCTTGAAAAATAATTTGGTGCAGAGGATAAGATTTCCTGTCTTAGTCTTTTCAAAGCAAAACAAAACTCTGCTCTGCTTGTCCTGTTATTGCTTGAAACGTTTTTGGATCTTTGAGTAATGTAATTGGGAGTTTTATCAAGAACGGCGCAACAGCTCAATGGTACCAGCTTCAGTCGAAAGTCACCAGTCGGTTTGTCAGAGACTTGGACCAACAACAGAATATGCTCTATAAGCCCACCAACCCTATTGAGACAATCCCCAATGAAGAAGAATTGGATGAAGGAGAAAATAGTGGGATTCCATATGAACAATGGTGATTGGGGAGAGCATTGTTCTGATGAGTGGAGCATCTTGGTACATTGGCAGTTGCATAAAAAGACTGGTACATTGGCCATTGTGAGGCAGAGAATATTTCAACCTGACCAAATCAAAGTTCTGTTACAGATTTGAGTAAACTGAGCCATCGAAGTCGATTGCTCTTTTTGAAACACAAGGAACCACCTTTAGAGGCCATTTTCCCCCGCAGAGCAGGGGTTGGCCTTTTGCGGGCACCATGGTCCCTTTTTGAAGCAATATTTTATGGCCGGATGCCCTTCCTGCCACCAACCCTTTTAGTCGCCTCTTGCGACACACAGGGAATTACCAGTGAACTGGTACTCAATTTGCCGACCTCGGAAGGAATGAAAGGCTGAGTCAACCCTCCTGGCGTTAATTCAGCGATCGATCGGGATTCGAACCCAGGATCTAGGATCCCAAGCCGGCACCCCAACCGCTAAGCCAACATCAGGCTTTTTCAAACACAATGACATGTTATTAATTGCAGAGACTTCCAGGTTTGAATTCATGGCGGTTTGCTGTGTATGTGCCCAGGCTTGATTCTCACCAAAGCACGTCTATTCTCGCTGCTTTGCTGCAATCCCCGGATGGCGGTTGAGAAGGGGAACACGTGGACCGATTTTAACCAAGTTCGCTCCTTTTTGCCGATTTGTATTCCTGATTGATTAACAGTGTAGGCCTATGCTGAGATTACATTGTGAAAGTGGTTAAAGAGCATCGTGGTCTGTTTAAATTGGCCTACCCTAACGTGTTCCGTTTTTCCAAATCCTTCTTTATTACAACTAGTAGACCCACTCACTACGGGAGCGGCAGGGGGAGTCATGTTATTATCCTTATTATTATTACTATTACTTATGTTAGATCAGATTATTGAGAGGATCAGACCATGCCTAACCATTCTAAATTCCTCACAATAAAATTTTCTTCCATGAGGGTGTCGGGAGGAGGGGGGGGGGGGTGGTTGCGGGAGGACGGTTGGGCAAGCCCCAAAACCCCTTGGGGAGGGGGGATATTGTTTTATAATAATAATAATATTATGCTATTATTATTAGTGTTGTTATTACAGTTAGTCCGATTGACAGAAAATTTTCACCATTGGTGCCCCTCCACCTGTAGAATTTTAAAATTATAATTAGACGTCATAGGTTACTTGGTATGGCCGCCATCTTGGAAAAACCGAAAAACTTTGCACCTCTATATCTCCGAGAGCGCTGAATAGAAAAAATTGAGACATGGCTCATTGTAAAGAACGCTCCATATGGAATAACATATGTTAATGATGATGTCATAGGTGCCTCCATTATGACTTCATAATTCGACAAGTACAAAACATCATCCGATCAAGATGAAATTTATTGAGCATCATCTAGGGATAAATTGGGGGAGGAAAAAAATAATAACGATGACGTCATTGCTCACATGGTTCGGCCGCAATATTTGTTTTAACACAAAAGCCTCAAAAACCACTGAAAATACGTCCTGGCGAGGATCTGCAATCTCTGATTGCTCTTTCTTGTTACTTTTGTTACTGGAAGCAGCAGGAAAAGTCATGGTATTAATCCTTGTGGGATATATAGACTTAAGTAGATCTACGATCAGGCACGATTTGTCGACGTGATAAGCATGGATTGCGTCACGGATGTCAGGATTCCTCCAAATTTCTTTCAGTTCAGTGTTCAACAGTATTAGCGACTGTTTAAAAAGGTAACCATATGTGTTTGTGCTTCATCATATTTTTACTTCTGCTAGAGGCCGTTGCTATTTATACACATTAACACGGCATGTGTTCAAGGGGGCACACCCCTTAGGGAGGGGGGGATATTATTAGTATTCATATTGTTTTGTAATAACATTAATATTTTGCTATTATCTTTAGCATTATTACAAGTGGCTTTGGAAAAGCGCCACGATAAAGCTATCTTGATACGGATATACACCTCAACACACAACCCCCTTGGGGAGTGGGGGGAGTGGGGGGAGGTGGGGTAGTTAAATTGCTACATCCTCCATCGAGTGACCCTTAGTCTTCCTGTCAATTTTGGCTGAGATTGAATAAGTTATGACCGAATGTATCGCGGTCAAAAATCATCAGACAGACAGACACCAGATTGTGTATTTTAGTACGATCATTCTTGATAAATGAATGAATGAATGGTCGTTTTAAGGCCATTTTTCCCCGCCAGAGCGGGGGTTAGCCTTGCGGGCCCCATGACAATCATGGTTCCCTGTTTGAGGCAATGTTTTTATGGCCGGATGCCCTTCCTGACGCCAACCCTTGGTCACGCTCTTACGATGCGCAGAGATACGGTGTGCCTATTCTAAACCGGGGTACACACCGGGGATCATTCATCCCAGCAAGCTGGTACTCAATTTGCCGACCTCGGAAGGATGACAGGCTGAGTCAACCCCCCTGGCGTTAATTCAGCGATCGACCGGGATTCGAACCCAGGATCCCAAGCCGGCACCCTAACCGCTAAGCCAATAAATACAAGAGATAAAAATGATAAAGCATCTGAAAATGCAAAGCCCGTCCACATACACTTTGTATTCACAGTTCTTCTTATTCCTTCTGCTAAACACGACGAAAACAGGAGAAAATAAATACAAAAAATTGACCTATGACCTTTTGATCTAAAAACAATAAAAAATAAAATAAAGCAATCAGCTTCTAGCTTTTGATTGGTGAAATAACTCAGTGACCCAATATGCATATTCTTAACATTTCAAGTCAATTTGATGAAAATCGACGATTTTATGTGATGCTAACCTTTGACCTTCCACCAAAATATTAATATGTCTTCTCCATATTCTCATAATAATGCTTTGTTGAAACTTTCATGACAAAGTTAAAATAATAAAGTAAAAGGTTTGCGTTTTGTACCACGTGTTGGCTCTTAAGGAGCTATTCATTTTCTTTATAATTTAAAAATAACCCTAAAAATTACTCCTCCCCCCACCCCCACTCCCACTCACTCGTAGACCCTCTTAGACCTCGATTTTTCTGATGCCGTGAACAAATATTGATACATCATGGGTTATGAAGGTTGTGGTCGAGTTTCATCGAAATAGTGTCTGGAGTTTCTGAAAAGAGAGCAAATATCTACTTTGAGGGGCTCAAACCCCCATAGACCCCCTTAGACCTCTATTTTTCTGATGCCGTGAACAAATATTGATACATCACGGGATATGAAGGTTGTGGTCAAGTTTCATCGAAATAGTCTGGAATTTCTGAAAAGAGAGCAAATATCTACTTTAAGGGGCTCATACCCACGTAGACCCCATATACCCCCATAGACCTCGATTTTTCTGATGTCGTGAACAAACTTTGGTGCATCATGGGTTATGAAGGTTGTGGTCGCGTTTCATCGAAATAGTCTGGAATTTCTGAAAAGAGAGCAAATATCTACTTTGAGGGGCTCAAACCCCCGTACACCCCCATAGACCTCGATTTTTCTGATGTCGTGAACAAACTTTGGTGCATCATGGGTTATGAAGGTTGTGGTCGAGTTTCATCGAAATAGTGTCTGGAGTTTCTGAAAAGAGAGCAAATATCTACTTTGAGGGGCTCAAACCCCCGTAGACCCCCTCAGACCTAGATTTTTCTGATGCCGTGAACAAATATTGATACATCACGGGATATGAAGGTTGTGGTTAAGTTTCATCGAAATTGTGTGTGTAGTTCAGTCCATCTTTTGTATCGCAGTCCATACTTGTGTTAAATCTGTCTGAAATCCTTTCTGTGGTTCACAAGTTATCATGGTAACGAAAATCTGCAAAGCACCAAACGGACGCACGGACGGACAGCCGGAGGGACAACCCGAAAACAAAATGCCTCCGGCGCCTTCGACTGCGGAGGCATAAAAATATCCCGAAGGGACGGACGACCATTGAGACAAAGAAAGTTTTCGCAAAGTCCAAGCCCAACATGTGTGAACGTCAGACGACACGTGACGTTGGAGCGCAAACATTGCACAGCAAGGTGAACAAAACGTTCTACCTTTCATTTGAGCGTTCGAGAGCACGACGTGGAACTTGCATTAGCGAAACCTGTAAAGGGTCTATTCCCTCACTTGATTAAATCAGAGCAAGATTGCATTAATCACGAGCCTATACCATCAGGACTTTGCAGGTACAGGTGATGCTCTTGACGCGTGTGCGCGCGCGAGACGCAGGTGTGTGTGTGTGTGTGTGTGTGTGTGTGTGTGTGTGTGTGTGTGTGTGTGTGTGTGTGTGTGTGTGTGTGTGTGTGTGTGTGTGTGTGTGTGTGTGTCTGTGTGTGTGTGTCGGTGTGTGTGTGTGTGTCGTTGTGTGTGTGTCGGTGTGTCGGTCCCGCCATCAATGGAGAGTGCGCTCTGTTCTGCCGAGCGTTTCCTGCAGGCGCCCAGAGAGTGCTTAAAATGAAGCCATCACTTGCCTGCTAATTTGGAGGAACCTGGTTTGAAACCGCGATATGTCACTGGAGCCCGCGGGGATAGAGGGGGGTGAAAGAGGGGAGCCGCTGCTGGAGCCAGAGCGCAATATAATCTTAGGGGGACCCCGCACCGAGCAATTTACAAGTCATTTTGGTCACATTTAAATTAAGTTCCACTCGTATATTGCCTCAATATTGCGACAAGGGAACTCAGCAAGTATGAATCATGTAACCTCTCCTTCGACCGAATAAAGCCGTCATTGTGGCGGATGGTCCTGTTAAAAGGTGCTACACATTCGGAGCGAATGGTAATGAACGCGGGAGGTAACTCCAGCTCCACTCGCTTTGTAATCGCCGCAACGCACGCGTCGCAATTAAGTCGAACAAGTCCGTGCTGAAGCCACTTTCACATCTCTAATGTGTTTGCAAGACCAGGCAGCCAAAGGAGAGCCCTCGGTGTGAACGACTCAAACGACGGTTTGCCAATTACCTGCTCACGTGTCGGTCTCACCTGTGCCGGTCTCGGAGCACGCTCGAACGGGCCGGGGCGACCGGATCACCCAAATCGTGTTGTTTCACCGTGAGCAACACGCTTCCTCGAACAGGTGCTCAACCAGGAGAATTAAATGACGGAGTAAACTGCCTAAGTAATCGCAAAGTATAAATGGTGGAAGTTACACGGCAAAATGTATCGGCAACAAGACGTGGGAACCCCAGATGCAATAGATTGCAGTAGATCTCAGAACCAGTGTGCACTAACTAACTAACTAACTAACACACACACACTCACTTGCACTAACACTCACTCACACTCACTAACACACGCTTACTCTCACTCACACTAACAGTCACTCGTACTAACTCACTCGCACTAACACACTCACTCACTCACTCACTAACTCACATTCACTCAAACACTCAACTAACACTAACACTCACCAACACTCACTAACACTCACTCATAGTAACACTCACTCACTCGCATTAACACTCACTCACACACACTAACACTCACTCACTCGCACTAGCACCAACTCACACTAACACTCACTCACTCGCACTAACACTCACTCACACACACACTAACTCACTCACATTCACTCACTCACACACTAACATTCACTCACTCACACACTCACTCACTCGCACTAACACTCACTCACACTCACTAACTCACATTAACATTCACTCACTCACACTCTCACTCACTCACACTAACACACACTCACTCATACTAACTCACTCTCACTCACTTGCACTAACACTCACTCACTAACACACTCACACTCACTCACACACTCACTCTCACACTCACTCACTCCCACTAACACTCACTCACTCGCACTAACACTAACATTCACTCACCCACACTCACACTAACTCACTCACACTAACACTCACTCGCACTAACACTCACTCACTAACACTCACTCACACAGCACCGTTGCAATAGCTTTTTGTGCTTCTTCAGGAACATTCAAACCTAATAAGTCACGCAATAAATTCCCACATCCATAAAAACATGAAACATACGTTTGTAATGCTTTGGAGAAAGAAAAAGTTCACCTGTATAATTAGAATTACTAGGGCGTGCCCGTACGTGGGTGCAAAAAAACATGCGTGCAAACAACAACAACAAAAAAAAACTTTGAAACCACGTGGCAGTAACGACCACAGAACCCCCCCCCCTCTATTTACATGAAATGGTTTGGTCCATTCGCAAAGCCAAAGCGAACGGCTTGCGAGTACGGTAGAACCCCCCCCCCCCCCCCTCTATTTACATGAAATGGTTTGGTCCATTCGCAAAGCCAAAGCGAACGGCTTGCGAGTACGGTGACCATACCTTGGGAACCACTTGTCCGATTAATTTCAAACCTTGAAAAGGCACATCCTCGGGTCCCCAGCAATATACCTGGCAAGTTTCAAGTATATCGGACCCGTGGTTGTCGAGAAACAGCGGTCACAGACAAACACACACACATACACACAGAGATTACTGGAATTATAGATAGACTAGGGCATGCCCGTACATGGGTGCAATGCCCGTACGTGGGTACGTGGGTACGTGGGTGCGAGTACGGTGACAATCCCCCCCCCCCCTCTATTTACATGAAATGGTTTGGTCCATGAAATGTTTTGGTCCATTCGCAACGCCAAAGCGAACGGCGAACGGCTTGCGAGTACAGTGACAATCCCCCCCCTCTATTTACATGAAATGGTTTGGTCCATTCGCAACGACCACAGAACCCCCCCCCCCCCCCCTCTATTTACATGGAATGGTTTGGTCCATTCGCAACGCCAAAGCGAACGGCGAACGGCTAAATCGCCATAGCTCGGTAAGTACTTGTCCGATTAATATGAAACCTTGAAAAGGCACATCCTCGGGTCCCCAGCAATATACCTGGCAAGTTTAAAGTATATCGGACCCGTGGTTGTCGAGAAACAGCGGTCACAGACAAACATACACACATACACACATACACACATACACACATACACACATACACACAGAGATTAATGGAATTATAGATAGATGAATTTATTTATACTAGGGCGTGCCCGTACGTGGGTGCAAAAAAACATGCGTGCAAACAACAACAACAAAAAAAAACTTTGAAACCACGTGGCAGTAACGACCACAGAACCCCCCCCTCTATTTACATGAAATGGTTTGGTCCATTCGCAAAGCCAAAGCGAAAGGCTTTCGAGTACGGTAGAACCCCCCCCCCCCCCCCCCTCTATTTACATGAAATGGTTTGGTTCATTCGCAAAGCCAAAGCGAACGGCTTGCGAGTACGGTGACCATACCTTGGGAACCACTTGTCCGATTAATTTCAAACCTTGAAAAGGCACATCCTCGGGTCCCCAGCAATATACCTGGCAAGTTTCAAGTATATCGGACCCGTGGTTGTCGAGAAACAGCGGTCACAGACAAACACACAGACACACACACATACACACACACATACACACAGAGATTACTGGAATTATAGATAGACTAGGGCATGCCCGTACTATATATAAGCTAGGACGTGCCCGTACGTGGGTGCCCGTTCCTTGCCAAAAAAAAAAAAAAAAAAAAATTTGTGTAGGGGTGTGTGTGTGTAAACATCCTAGGGCGTGCCCGTACGTGGGTGCAAAAAAACATGCGTGCAAACAACAACAACAAAAAAAAACTTTGAAACCACGTGGCAGTAACGACCACAGAACCCCCCCCCCCTCTATTTACATGAATGGTTTGGTCCATTCGCAACGACCACAGAACCCCCCCCTCTATTTACATGCAATGGTTTGGTCCATTCGCAACGCCAAAGCGAACGGCGAACGGCTAAATCGCCATAGCTCGGTAAGTACTTGTCCGATTAATTTCAAACCTTGAAAAGGCACATCCTCGGGTCCCCAGCAATATACCTGGCAAGTTTAAAGTATATCGGACCCGTGGTTGTCGAGAAACAGCGGTCACAGACAAACATACAAACACACATACACACATACACACATACACACATACACACATACACACATACACACAGAGATTAATGGAATTATAGATAGATGTCAAAAAATAAAAAAACATGTCAACTTTCAGGACACCCATTGCATGTACACAAACCTTTATAAGGACTAGAGAAGAAATGCAGTGGCCTGCAAAAGTATTCATTACATACCAATGTTGGAACCCATCTGTGGATCGGTCCCATCGGCCGATGGGTCTGACCCATCTGTGGATGCACGAGAAATGACAATGCAGACCCATCGGCCGATGGGTCTGCGCCATCTGCGGATGTGTTGTTCACCTTGAAGGTGAACCCATCTGTGTTTCCTATGCATCAATGGTGGATGAGTATGTTTATTTGAACCTAAAAATAAGCAATTGATGTCATAAATGTTTATAAAGCAGTCCGTGACATGTGGTTTAATCTGTTAAACATTTAAAAATCATCTCTGTTAAATTCCTACCACATGTAATTCCAATGACTGTGTACCTGATTGAAGAGCACCATTCTGTCAACACATTCCTTCAAGGTGAACAACACATCCGCAGATGGCGCAGACCCATCGGCCGATGGGTCTGCATTGTCATTTCTCGTGCATCCACAGATGGGTCAGACCCATCGGCCGATGGGACCGATCCACAGATGGGTTCTAACACCAATAATACCACATTCAGATGAACCAGTGGGCGCGTTGGTCCATTGGACCAAATTTTCATGGTTTTTCGCAGCCTTGTAGAACACCTGTCTGCTGTACTGCTTCAGCATTGGCCTTGCCTTTCACGAAGCCCAGATATGCTTTAGCCAGGGAAGGATTTATACGTTCGTTATCATTATTGCCACATAATACTATCAGTATCGTACTACTATTATTAATGTTGTTAATATTATTAGTATTAATTAATGTTTGTTACAATGTTATCATTATTTTTGTTAGTTGATTTGTAATTAGAATGCCAAGGAAGGACCTATTAAGCTGCTCAAGACACCTTACCGTGACGCGAGTTTAGAAACATGGAGATTCTTCTGGATTATTTGTATATAATTAGCCTAATCAACTCAGGAGATCATCATGATCATTTCGGTGCATCAGATTCCACATCCGAACGCTCTAGTAGAACTTCAAAAAAGCAAGGCTCATGGTGTCGGTGTGTCTCCTCCATAACTCCAAAATCATAAAACCGAGCACTCCAAAACTTTGCAAGCATACTAAGGGAACTCCAAGGGAGTGTATGGATGAAAACTGGAGGTTTGGGTATATTTAAATACCCATTCTGAAGATAAATACCTCATCTCATCATGAAAAGAGAAAAACAGGTTTATCCTTGGTCAGCTCATTCTCCCTTGCAGGGGTCTTAATCAGCTATTTGTTTCAGCCTGCTCAAAAATGCCTTGCCTTGAAACCACGATGTACTCTCATTGCCAAATCAAAGTTTGTAATCAAAATATATCTTCAGATTTGAGAAATCGGATCATGCAGACGAAGTGTCGAAATCTGAAAATTTTAAGAAATCAACGATTCTTATAACTCAGTGTATTGATGTATTTACTTTCAGCAAGCAAGGCTGTGATCCCTCCTTCTCTATATTTACAAATTGCCAAAGCATTAAACTTAACTTTGTCTACTTTTTGGAGAATTGTGTTGAGTGAAGAAAAGATCAAGGAATGTGCCAAAATGACAACTTCATTGAGTGCAATGAAAATAATTACGATAAAGCAAATGCTTGATCTTCATTGTATACATCACTAATCGCCTGCCAAGGGAGCCGTCCCTCGTCAACTGTTACGTTGGTGTGCTTGCTTGAATGTTTGAGCTACTTGGTGTGTGCTTACAAGTTGTTTGGTGGTTCGTTTACAAGCCATGGCGATACAGTCAACAGTGGTTCTTTTTGCTTTACAGGGCACAACGGTTTCTGTACGATAAAGCGCTCATCATCAAATGGCTGATCTTCACTGCATACATCGCCAATCACTTGCCAAGCCAGCCGTTCCTTTTGAACCGTTTTGTTGGAGTGCTTGCTTGAGTGCTTAAGCCTCTTGGCGAGTGCTCTACAAGTTGCTTGGTAGTGGAACACACCACTGTTTTACCTTTCTCTTACCTGTCCAGCTTGCTTTCTTTGTCTTTTTGCTTGAATGTTTGAAATGACTTTGTTGCTCAACTTTAAATGCTATTCTTCCAATGAGCCGTTTGTTTGTGACGATACTCATCGGAGCTCCCAAGGTTAATTGCAACAAAACTTTATAGGATCACATTTTTTACCATGATACACCTTAGAAGGGATTTCAAACAGTCATTTTCTCATAATTCATAAGTTATAAACACTCGAGCCACCACCTGTCTTGGAAGAGGTGGGTTGGGGAAGTAGAAGGGGTGGGAGGAGAAGGGAAGGTAAGGGGTGGGGTGGAGAAGGGATGGGAGGAGAGACCCGGTGTTGCCAGGCAATGCCGGGTACCTTTGATTGTTGTAAATAAATAAAGAAACATGGAAGCAATTTTAAAACCCGGCTGTCTCGCACTGCGCCGCGGCAGGCGAGCTAATAAGAGGCTACTGTATTTGTACTCACTGTGACTTTGCCCTTTGCCATTTTGACCCAATTATTAATTAGTCTTCTCCATATTCCCATAATAAAGGTTTGTTGAAAATTTGATGACAAAAGCTCAAATGGCAAAAAAAAAAGTTACGGCCTGGAGGCAGGCACACACATGCACACACACACACACACACACACACACACACACACACACACACACACACACACACACACACACACACACACACACACACACACACACACACACACACACATGCACACACACACACACACACACACACACAAAACCCCGTGTTCTGGTACAGACTATAATAACCCTAAGTGCAAACATCATATAAATATCTTGGCAGCAGAACGAATAAAACACAAGTGATGTGCTGATGCCTCATTCTCCCCTTACCCCCAACCAAGCAAGCACAAATCTCAGCCAACATGGACATGGCGGTGTGTTCCGTTTTGGCAGTGTGTTTCTTTGGCGGTGTGTTTCTTTGGCGGTGTGTTCCTTTGGCGGTGTGTTATTTTGACGGTGTTCCTTTGCCAGTGTGTTCCTTTGATGGTGTGTTCCTTTGAAGGTGTGTTCCTTTGACGGGTGTTCCTTTGGCGGTGTGTTCCTTTGGCGTTGTGTTCCTTTGGTGGTGTGTTATTTTGACGGTGTTCCTTTGCCGGTGTGTTATTTTGACGGTGTTCCTTTGCCGGTGTGTTCCTTTGGCGGTGTGCTATTTTGATGATGTTCCTTTGGTGGTGTGTTCTTTTGGCGGTGTGTTCTTTTGGCGGTGTGTTCTTTTGGCGGTGTGTTATTTTGACGGTGTGTTATTTTGACGGTGTTCCTTTGCCGGTGTGTTCCTTTGGCGGTGTGTTATTTTATTTTGACGGTGTTCCTTTGCCGGTGTGTTCCTTTGGTGGTGTTATTTTGACGTTGTTCCTTTGGCGGTGTGTTATTTTGACGTTGTTCCTTTGGCGGTGTGTTATTTTGACGTTCTTTTGGCGGTGTGTTATTTTGACGTTGTTCCTTTGGTGGTGTGTTATTTTGGTGGTGTGTTCCTTTGGCAGTGTGTTATTTTGGCGGTGTTTTCCTTTGGCGGTGTGTTATTTTGGCGGTGTTTTCCTTTGGCAGTGTGTTATTTTGGCGGTGTTTTCCTTTGGCAGTGTGTTATTTTGGCGGTGTTTTCCTTTGGCAGTGTGTTATTTTGGTGGTGTGTACCTTTGGCAGTGTGTTATTTTGGCGGTGTTTTCCTTTGGCAGTGTGTTATTTTGGTGGTGTGTTCCTTTGGCAGTGTGTTATTTTGGTGGTGTTTTCCTTTGGCGGTGTGTTATTTTGGCGGTGTTTTCCTTTGGCGGTGTGTTATTTTGGCGGTGTTTTCCTTTGGCAGTGTGTTATTTTGGCGGTGTTTTCCTTTGGCAGTGTGTTATTTTGGCGGTGTTTTCCTTTGGCAGTGTTATTTTGGTGGTGTGTACCTTTGGCAGTGTGTTATTTTGGCGGTGTTTTCCTTTGGCAGTGTGTTATTTTGGTGGTGTGTTCCTTCGGCAGTGTGTTATTTTGGCGGTGTTTTCCTTTGGCAGTGTTATTTTGGTGGTGTGTACCTTTGGCAGTGTGTTATTTTGGCGGTGTTTTCCTTTGGCAGTGTGTTATTTTGGTGGTGTGTTCCTTCGGCAGTGTGTTATTTTGGTGGTGTTTTCCTTTGGCGGTGTGTTATTTTGGCGGTGTTTTCCTTTGGCGGTGTGTTATTTTAGTGGTGTGTTCCTTTGGCAGTGTGTTATTTTGGCGGTGTTTTCCTTTGGCAGTGTGTTATTTTGGTGGTGTGTTCCTTTGGCAGTGTGTTATTTTGGCGGTGTTTTCCTTTGGCGGTGTGTTAATTTGGCGGTGTTTTCCTTTGGCAGTGTGTTATTTTGGCGGTGTTTTCCTTTGGCAGTGTGTTATTTTGGTGGTGTTTTCCTTTGGCAGTGTGTTATTTTGGTGGTGTGTACCTTTGGCAGTGTGTTATTTTGGCGGTGTTTTCCTTTGGCAGTGTGTTATTTTGGTGGTGTGTTCCTTTTGCAGTCTGTTATTTTGGTGGTGTTTTCTTTGGCGGTGTGTTATTTTGGCGGTGTTTTCCTTTGGCAGTGTGTTATTTTAGTGGTGTGTTCCTTTGGCAGTGTGTTATTTTGGTGGTGTTTTCCTTTGGCAGTGTGTTATTTTGGCGGTGTTTTCCTTTGGCAGTGTGTTATTTTGGTGGTGTTTTCCTTTGGCAGTGTTATTTTGGTGGTGTGTTCCTTTGGCGGTGTGTTATTTTGGCGGTGTTTTCCTTTGGCGGTGTGTTATTTTGGCGGTGTTTTCCTTTGGCGGTGTGTTATTTTGGCGGTGTTTTCCTTTGGCAGTGTGTTATTTTGGCGGTGTTTTCCTTTGGCAGTGTGTTATTTTGGCGGTGTTTTCCTTTGGCAGTGTGTTATTTTGGTGGTGTGTACCTTTGGCAGTGTGTTATTTTGGCGGTGTTTTCCTTTGGCAGTGTGTTATTTTGGTGGTGTGTTCCTTTGGCAGTCTGTTATTTTGGTGGTGTTTTTTTTGGCGGTGTGTTATTTTGGCGGTGTTTTCCTTTGGCAGTGTGTTATTTTAGTGGTGTGTTCCTTTGGCAGTGTGTTATTTTGGTGGTGTTTTCCTTTGGCAGTGTGTTATTTTGGCGGTGTTTTCCTTTGGCAGTGTGTTATTTTGGTGGTGTTTTCCTTTGGCAGTGTTATTTTGGTGGTGTGTTCCTTTGGCGGGGTGTTATTTTGGCGGTGTTTTCCTTTGGCGGTGTGTTATTTTGGCGGTGTTCCCCTTTGGCGGTGTGTTATTTTGGTGGTGTGTTCCTTTGGCAGTGTGTTATTTTGGCGGTGTGTTCCTTTGGCGGTGTGTTATTTTGGTGGTGTTTTCCTTTGGTGGTGTGTTATTTTGGTGGTGTTTTCCTTTGGCAGTGTGTTATTTTAGTGGTGTGTTCCTTTGGCAGTGTGTTATTTGGGCGGTGTTTTCCTTTGGCAGTGTGTTATTTTGGTGGTGTTTTCCTTTGGCGGTGTGTTATTTTGGCAGTGTTTTCCTTTGGCAGTGTGTTATTTTGGTGGTGTGTTCCTTTGGCAGTGTGTTATTTTGGTGGTGTTTTCCTTTGGCAGTGTGTTATTTTGACGGTGTTTTCCTTTGGCAGTGTGTTATTTTGGTGGTGTGTACCTTTGGCAGTGTGTTATTTTGGCGGTGTTTTCCTTTGGCAGTGTGTTATTTTGATGGTGTGTTCCTTTGGCAGTGTGTTATATTGGTGGTGTGTTCCTTTGGCAGTGTGTTATTTTGGTGGTGTGTTCCTTTGGCGGTGTGTTACTTTGGTGGTGTGTTCCTTTGGCAGTTTGTTATTTTGGTGGTGTGTTCCTTTGGCAGTGTGTTATTTTGGCGGTGTTTTCCTTTGGCGGTGTGTTATTTTGATGGTGTGTTCCTTTGGCAGTGTGTTATATTGGTGGTGTGTTCCTTTGGCAGTGTGTTATTTTGGTGGTGTGTTCCTTTGGCGGTGTGTTACTTTGGTGGTGTGTTCCTTTGGCAGTTTGTTATTTTGGTGGTGTGTTCCTTTGGCAGTGTGTTATTTTGGCGGTGTTTTCCTTTGGCGGTGTGTTATTTTGGCGGTGTTTTCCTTTGGCAGTGTGTTATTTTGGCGGTGTTTTCCTTTAGCAGTGTGTTATTTTGGTGGTGTATACCTTTGGCAGTGTTATTTTGGCGGTGTTTTCCTTTGGTGGTGTGTTATTTTGGCGGTGTGTTATTTTGGTGGTGTGTTATTTTGGTGGTGTGTTCCTTTGGCAGTGTGTTATTTTGGCGGTGTTTTCCTTTGGCAGGGTGTTATTTTGGCGGTGTTTTCCTTTGGCAGTGTGTTATTTTAGTGGTGTGTTCCTTTGGCAGTGTGTTATTTTGGCGGTGTTTTCTTTTGGCAGTGTGTTATTTTGGCGGTTTTCCTTTGGCAGTGTGTTATTTTGGCGGTGTTTTCCTTTGGCAGTGTGTTATTTTGGTGGTGTGTTCCTTTGGCGGTGTGTTATTTTGGCAGTGTTTTCCTTAGGTGGTGTGTTATTTTGGCGGTGTTTTCCTTTGGCAGTGTGTTATTTTGGCGGTATTTTCCTTTGGCAGTGTGTTATTTTGGCGGTGTTTTCCTTTGGCAGTGTGTTATTTTGGTGGTGTTTTCCTTTGGCAGTGTTATTTTGGTGGTGTGTTCCTTTGGCGGTGTGTTATTTTGGCAGTGTTTTCCTTTGGCGGTGTGTTATTTTGGCGGTGTTCCCCTTTGGCGGTGTGTTATTTTGGTGGTGTGTTCCTTTGGCAGTGTGTTATTTTGCTGGTGTGTTCCTTTGGCGGTGTGTTATTTTGGTGGTGTTTTCCTTTGGTGGTGTGTTATTTTGGTGGTGTTTTCCTTTGGCAGTGTGTTATTTTAGTGGTGTGTTCCTTTGGCAGTGTGTTATTTTGGCGGTGTTTTCCTTTGGCAGTGTGTTATTTTGGTGGTGTTTTCCTTTGGCGGTGTGTTATTTTGGCAGTGTTTTCCTTTGGCAGTGTGTTATTTTGGTGGTGTGTTCCTTTGGCAGTGTGTTATTTTGGTGGTGTTTTCCTTTGGCAGTGTGTTATTTTGACGGTGTTTTCCTTTGGCAGTGTGTTATTTTGGTGGTGTGTACCTTTGGCAGTGTGTTATTTTGGCGGTGTTTTCCTTTGGCAGTGTGTTATTTTGATGGTGTGTTCCTTTGGCAGTGTGTTATATTGGTGGTGTGTTCCTTTGGCAGTGTGTTATTTTGGCGGTGTTTTCCTTTGGCGGGGTGTTATTTTGGCGGTGTTTTCCTTTGGCAGTGTGTTATTTTAGTGGTGTGTTCCTTTGGCAGTGTGTTATTTTGGCGGTGTTTTCTTTTGGCAGTGTGTTATTTTGGCGGTTTTCCTTTGGCAGTGTGTTATTTTGGCGGTGTTTTCCTTTGGCAGTGTGTTATTTTGGTGGTGTGTTCCTTTGGCGGTGTGTTATTTTGGCAGTGTTTTTTTTTGGCGGTGTGTTATTTTGGCGGTGTTTTCCTTTGGCAGTGTGTTATTTTGGCGGTATTTTCCTTTGGCAGTGTGTTATTTTGGCGGTGTTTTCCTTTGGCAGTGTCTTATTTTGGAGGTGTGTTCCTTTGGCGGTGTGTTATTTTGGCGGTGTTTTCCTTTGGCGGTGTGTTATTTTGGCGGTGTTTTCTTTGGCGGTGTGTTATTTTGGTGGTGTGTTCCTTTGGCAGTGTGTTATTTTGATGGTGTGTTCCTTTGGCAGTGTGTTATTTTGGCGGTGTTTTCCTTTGGTGGTGTGTTATTTTGGTGGTGTGTTCCTTTGGCAGTGTTATTTTGGTGGTGTTTTCCTTTGGTGGTGTGTTATTTTGGTGGTGTGTTCCTTTGGCAGTGTGTTATTTTGGCGGTGTTTTCCTTTGGCAGTGTGTTATTTTGGTGGTGTGTACCTTTGGCAGTGTGTTATTTTGGCGGTGTTTTCCTTTGGCAGTGTGTTATTTTGGCCGTGTTTTCCTTTGGCGGTGTGTTATTTTGGCGGTGTTTTCCTTTGGCAGTGTGTTATTTTAGTGGTGTGTTCCTTTGGCAGTGTGTTATTTTGGCGGTGTTTTCTTTTGGCGGTGTTTTCCTTTGGCAGTGTTATTTTGGCGGTGTTTTCCTTTGGCAGTGTGTTATTTTGGTGGTGTGTTCCTTTGGCGGTGTGTTATTTTGGTGGTGTTTTCCTTTGGCGGTGTGTTATTTTGGCGGTGTTTTCCTTTGGCGGTGTGTTATTTTGGCGGTTTTTTCCTTTGGCAGTGTGTTATTTTAGTGGTGTGTTCCTTTGGCAGTGTGTTATTTTGGCGGTGTTTTCTTTTGGCGGTGTTTTCCTTTGGCAGTGTTATTTTGGCGGTGTTTTCCTTTGGCAGTGTGTTATTTTGGTGGTGTGTTCCTTTGGCGGTGTGTTATTTTAGCGGTGTTTTCCTTTGGCGGTGTGTTATTTTGGTGGTGTGTTCCTTTGGCAGTGTGTTATTTTGATGGTGTGTTCCTTTGGCAGTGTGTTATTTTGGCGGTGTTTTCCTTTGGTGGTGTGTTATTTTGGTGGTGTGTTCCTTTGGTGGTGTGTTATTTTGATGGTGTGTTCCTTTGGCAGTGTGTTATTTTGGTGGTGTTTTCCTTTGGTGGTGTGTTATTTTGATGGTGTGTTCCTTTGGCAGTGTGTTATTTTGGCGGAGTTTTCCTTTTGTGGTGTGTTATTTTGGTGGTGTGTTCCTTTGGCAGTGTTATTTTGGCGGTGTTTTCCTTTGGTGGTGTGTTATTTTGGTGGTGTGTTCCTTTGGCAGTGTGTTATTTTGGCGGTGTTTTCCTTTGGCGGTGTGTTATTTTGGCGGTGTTTTCCTTTGGCGGTGTGTTATTTTGGCGGTGTTTTCCTTTGGCAGTGTGTTATTTTAGTGGTGTGTTCCTTTGGCAGTGTGTTATTTTGGCGGTGTTTTCTTTTGGTGGTGTTTTCCTTTGGCAGTGTTATTTTGGCGGTGTTTTCCTTTGGCAGTGTGTTATTTTGGTGGTGTGTTCCTTTGGCGGTGTGTTATTTTGGCAGTGTTTTCCTTTGGTGGTGTGTTATTTTGGCGGTGTTTTCCTTTGGCAGTGTGTTATTTTGGTGGTGTGTTATTTTGGTGGTGTGTTCCTTTGGTGGTGTGTTATTTTGATGGTGTGTTCCTTTGGCAGTGTGTTATTTTGGTGGTGTTTTCCTTTGGTGGTGTGTTATTTTGATGGTGTGTTCCTTTGGCAGTGTGTTATTTTGGTGGTGTTTTCCTTTTGTGGTGTGTTATTTTGGTGGTGTGTTCCTTTGGCAGTGTTATTTTGGCGGTGTTTTCCTTTGGTGGTGTGTTATTTTGGTGGTGTGTTCCTTTGGCAGTGTGTTATTTTGGCGGTGTTTTCCTTTGGCGGTGTGTTATTTTGGCGGTGTGTTCCCTTGTTCCCAAATTAGCTCAACCTTTGTCAATAGTATTTGCAGTTACAAATCCATGTCATAACTTGATGAGGATGCACTGTGCAAACCCACAAAATCGCCTCTCAAGAGCTTTCCTTCAGCTGAATCATGATCTGTAAGTGAATTTCTTGTAAAAAAAATATATATATATATATTAAAAATTAACAAACGATCTTATAAGAGTAATTAATAAGAGCATGAAGTGTCAAAAAGATTGCTGTGAATACGTTTCAGCTGTAGGCCCATTTGTCAGTGTATAGCAAATCAGCACCATTGCCACCACTTTCTTAAAGCTTGCTGGGAAAAAGGAAACATGCCAAGTGGCTGTGCAGCCAATAAAGCACTGCATGATATATTAATACCGGAATGCAAATTAGACAAGCTCTGCAGCAAATATCACTTCCCATAGGCAAGTGAGGTAAACCGTTACAGGTATGCCACTTGTTACAGACAGGTGTGAACAGGAGGAGGCTGAAAACCTGAAACAAGAGCTTGTACACGGGCTCGATATAACGAAAAGAGACCGTAGCGATGGAGTAAGATGCTTGGGCATTCAAAATTACATCTATGCTCTTCGGGATCGAGGCTTTCGTTGCACGGAGCCGAAGTTCTCGCATACAATATTTCAGGCCACAAATGAACTTTAGGGAAATCTATTATGTGTTGAACCACCGCAGCCCATCTTGAACGTGCTTCCACAGGTATTCCGGGAATTCCTATGCGCTTGACCCGTCTGAAGTCGCTATATTCTACCTGCACAGCAACTGCAAAAAAAATATTCGCTCCTCTAACCCCCCCTCCCCCCCGCCCCCCCTCCAAGCCATAACGGCAGAGGCTTTTGACACCTTGATGATAACGATAATGAAATATCAGGTTGACAAAATGCCTTGGCAAAGTTTTCTTTGGGAAAATGTAGCAAGTAACAAGCAAAGGGAATAACGTCGCCCCCACGTGACTGATCTTGTGCAAGTTTCCCAAATGTAATCATTACATTTCTAGATGGCTGCCTCAGATCAGGCCGGGTGTACTTGGCCCCATCTGAATATTGTCCAAACAGAAAAACGCAGAACCATTCATCAAGTAAGGGGAAAAATGCGTACCTGAGCAAACTCTTCTGTTGTGTTTATTTTTTTGTTATTTCAGCAATGTAAAAGCTTACAACTGCACTTTGTATGCATACAAGTTTACTTTTCTTACCTTTACACATAAGACTGGGGGAAGGCCCAATGTGCTCTGTGTGTTAACATTTGAGAACTGCCATTTGTAATAAAAAATACATTTTTACAAAACTTTGCTGTTGATTACCTTCAAGCATCCATGGAGATTACTAAAAGCAACATGCTGGTAGTTTTGCATCAAATAAATCTTCAAGGCCATCAAATGGTGGTATAACCTGTAGTTGGTGTGAATTTTGTAACATCCTTCTTCATTCCAAGAAACTTTGTTTTAATTAGAAGGGGTTTATGAAAAGCTTCTACAGATATCGAATCGATCAATAAAAATCTCCGTTATTCTTCACATTGTCGGTACATTGAGAATTTCTGGGCAAAAATGATTCTGGGAGTTAGCCCGTCCCATGCTGGTATTGAAATCACTTCTGTGTCTCTGTCTATCTGTTTGTCTGTGTGTCTGTCCTTAACTTTACCATTTGAGCTATTGTCATCAAATTTTCACCAAAGCATTATCTTACTATAATTCACCAAATGTCCGTCCGTCTGTCTGTCTGCTCGAAGGTACCACAAAAACGGCTGAACCGATCACAACGATATTTTGGGTGGGTAATTCGAGGACCCCCTGCAGTAAAATAGGCGATATTGTTTTTCTAAGTTTTCCAATTTTTCCAATTTTCCAGTTTTTCCAAACACGATGCAATAATATTTACCGATATGAACAGTGATGTGGCTTTTGTTGAAATTCTACGTACCAGGAGAGAGTAGATCGACTCCTGATGAACTCTTCCTATATAAACGTGCGGATTAGAAACACGGCAGCGTGTGCAAAGCGACTGAGAAACAGGTGTAGCGGCCGCTTCCGTTTTGCACAATTCAATCTTTTTTCAAAATTGGCGCCATGTACTGTTTAGATTTTGATGATTTGCGTGTGATATGATTCAACAGATGTTTATATGAATCGTTTAAAATAAAAAAAGCCTTCAATTTCTGATATTTTGCCTTTTCATTTGGGCCTCCCAATTGAAGCCCCGCCCGTAGGGCGGGTACCGTTGCTAGTTATGATAATATGGAGAAGACAAATTAATCATTTTGTCAAAAGGTCAACAGTCAGAATCACATAAAATCATAAAATTTTATCCAATTGACCTGAAATTTAAATTTACCATTTGAGTTTTGTCAAATAATTTTCAACAATGCTTTATTATGATAATATGGAGAAGACAAATTAATCATTTTGTTAAAAGGTCAAATGTCAGCATCACATAAAATCGTCAATTTTCATCTGATGACCTGAAATTTTAAGACTTGCATATTAGGTCACTGAGTTGGTTCACCAATGAAAAGCTAGAAGCTGATTGGTTTTTTTGGATCAAAAAGTCAACGGTCAAGGTTGCGTAAAATCACTAATTTTCACCCGATTGACATGAAATTTCAGGAATTTACATATCGGGTCACTGAATTGGTTCACTAATCAAAAGCTTTAAGCTGATTTTTTTTTTTTTTTTTTTTAGATCTAAAGATCAAACGTCAAGGCTGCATTAAATCAATTTTCAATTTTGTACATTTTTTTTTTTTTGCTGTTTTCGTTATTTTGGGCATACAGAAGAAGAAGACGACTGAATACAAACGGATGTGGATGAGCTTTGCATTTTCACATGCTTTCTAGTTTCCCATTGCTTTCCCAGAAACCAATCAGAGCAGGAATTTATTAATTTGTTGAGGGTGCCGGCGATAGCTCGCCTACTCTTCATGAAAGGCACCGTGGGATATTAACATCCGTCAATGACCGATACTAACAGACTGGACGTCCAGCTTAATGTCCTTCCAATGGACGGCGCATACATTGATGTATCGTGCACCAAGGTGACAGTTTACAGTTGCTTCAAGATTCGAACCTAAGCTAGACGCCTCAAAGGTAAGTGTGCATACCTCGATGCAATCCTGCTAACCCTTGTATAATCTTAGGCCAGAAGCAAGTCTGTTTACCAGCCCATGCCTGACTAAAAAACACAAGTATAAAAACAATGCTTATTGTTCATGTTGAAATTTAAAATGTTTCAAATTGAATGTTAGAAAACAATTTGTTTGCATAAGCATTAGGTTAACACTTGTAAAAGGTAAATGTAGAAAAATAACGCTTCGTTTAACTGTATTTATATATACAGACTTGGCATTTAATATGGATTATTTTTTTGTGGGGGTGAACTTACTTTTCAAGATGACTTAGAACCAAAAGTTCATTAGAATTATGTTGAAATTATTCTAGATTTTGTTAGTGACCTTTAAAAGAAACAAAAACCACATTTGACATTTTGAAGCAAATAAATTGATCCTTGAAAGTGATGTAAACTGATATCGAACTCAATTCATGGACAGTACTGTGTTAAACTTCTGTACGTTTTCCAGAAGTATCTCTTTATTTTGCACATTAGCCAAAAAAAATTTCAACAAAAACAAAAGTTAAATTATGACTGGGATTACGGACAATAAAATTACAGTTCAGTACTTCGTGTAACCCCCACGAGCATTCAGGAGAGCACGTACACGTCGAGGCATGCTGTTCACGAGATTTGCCAAGGTTTGGACAGGAATCGCTTGCCATGCAGTGACAATAGCCTGCTGCAATTCACACACAGAGGTCGGCTGCTGGTCGAAGTGGTCGATTTGACACGTTAATTCTGCCCACAAGTTCTCTATCGGATTCATATCCGGGGACATGGCAGGCCACTCCATATGCTCGACACCACGGTCAGCAAGAATGTGTTGGATCATGCGAGCACGATGAGGCCGTGCATTGTCATCTTTGAAGACAACGTTTCCTCGAAAGGCTGCACGAGCAAATGGAAGCAATGTTTCTTCCAGAATGGCCCTGTACTTGAACTGGTTCAGGTTTCCATTCAGAACAACCAGGTCAGTTTTGCCCCCCTGCATGAAAAGCAGCCTAAATGGTCACCCCACCACCTCCAGCTTGGACTCTTGGCACAATACAATCTTCGTTGTAGGCTTCATGCACTTGTCTGCGCACTCGGTTGCGGCCATCTTGACGATAGACCAGAAATGTAGACTCATCACTGAAGGGCACGTGATTCCAGTGTCCTGGCTGCCATTGACGGTGCTCTCTGGCCCACTGCAATCGGCGCTGGCTGTGTTGTCTGGTCAGGCATGGCTTTCTCAGGGGACGCCTGGCATGATAACCTGTTTGAACCAGTCGTTGGTTGACTAGCCTTCTGGATACAGGCACATTTGTCAGTTGCTGCCACTCAGCCCAAAGCCGATTAGCTGACTTAGTACGGCCATTGCAGACTAACTGGTGCAGCTGGCGATCATCTCCCCTTGTGGTTCTGCGGGGACGTCCTGGCCTCGGTATTGGAGTAGGGACACCCCTCTGAGAATTTCGTTTCAGGATCTGTGACACCTGACCTTGAGTGATGCCATACTGCCGAGCAATAGCACGCTGTTTCATGCCGGAATTTCGTAAAGCCACCACTCCATGGCAAACAGCATTGTCAAGTTGACGGACCATCTCCATAGGAAGCGGCAATAACTTTTGTAGACGTGCAGCAGTTATTTTCCACTAATACAGAATGCAACAACCCTTATATACCCGATTGTGAAGCCAATCGTCAAATGTACCTGTTCTTACATTTTGTCACGCCACCTGTGATATTATCCTGTTATTGACTTCTTGATGCGAAAGACAATCAGTGACATGGTTCTTTTAACAAAGACATCACCGAAGGGTAAAAGAAACTCACCAGATTGATATACTGAGTTCAGAAAGTGAACCCAAGTTAAGAAAAAAAAAATATTCCATATTAAATGCCAAGTCTGTATATATGTATATATATATATATATATATATATATATATATATATATATATATATATATATATATATATATATATATATATATATATATATATATATTTGTTCATTCAGGCAATGAACTTTCACCTTCATGATATATACAGTGTACATATGCATGTATGTATGTATATATGCATGTATGTATATATATGTATGTATATATATATATATATATATTGTTACAGCTATTGGTTTAAGGTCGTACGAGGGGAATTCTCAGTTCCCCTCTGACTTACCGGGATTGAGGCCACCAATCATGAATAACTCCGTGTCATGGCAGGTTGCTGGGCAACCGCAAATGCCAATTGGTCTTCCAGCTTACCCCAGGGTCCTCCATCTGGCAATCATTTACCTGAGTCACGTGGCTTTCAAATCGTGGGGATTCACCCTCGGTTATGCACCAATCTTATCTTAATTAGGGCGGCCTAGCTTACCGCTGGTGCATATCAGACTTGGATACGAGTCAATCAATTGGGAAATTATAACCTCCCAGACTAACCCATGTGAGAACAGTGCTGGATCAATGATGGAAAAGACGAACTTGGACAGATTGGAAAGGAAGTTCAACAACAAGGATTTATTATGTAAAAACAGAACCAATAATGTAAAATGTGGAATGCTGGGTCATGCAGGCAGGGAACTGAAGGACTTTAATGTTCATCAAAGTGATCACATGAATCAAAAAGGTGGAATGCAAAGAATGTAGATCAAAATGTACAGGGAATTGCAAGAAATGAAGAGTGCAGCATTATTTATGGCAAAGTGAAATGGACAAGATGCAGAACTGAACCCTATGCCTTTCTTACCGGCTATATACAAGACCTGGTTAGCCAATCAGACCATCAGCGGAGGGGAGAGATAAGAATAGAAATAGGAGAGAAAGAACAAGGGTTATTGGCCTCTTTATCTTACCGGGCAGGAGCAATTGTGCCTCCGCTACCCAAATGCTAAAAGGAGCGGTTGAAGTGAGGAATACTGTGGGTGTCTAGGTAGCGGGATCATAAATGTGCGGGGTGGGTGCATGCCTTGCATGTGGTGTGAAGAAGGGGGTGTGAAAGGAATCCGTGAAGGTGTGTATCAATGGCCATTCGAGGAGTATGGCCACGGCAAAGCCACTAATTCGTGGTGCCTTTTTACATTTGTTGTTGCTCTTGAGTTCAAGTAGAACGATTTTACATACTCGTACAAAAAGCCAAGAAAAGAATGCATGCGAGAATAGCCTACTGTGTGAGAGTTCTAAGAGAATGTGTATGTGTGGCTTGGTTTGGCCCTAAAATAAGCTCTGCACCATGCCTGCTCGGTTTGTCCACCACTTTGGCTCCCAGCTCCGACCCGCCAACGTGAGCACCACCCACCAAGCACAGATCGTCCACTCTTGAAGCACCGAGGACTGCATGAGCACAAGAGTAAAGTTGACCGCAGGACCAAGCCAAGAACCACCGCGCTGAGTAGCTGCCGTCACGGCTCTTTTATAATCCCTTAGCAGGGGCGGGGCTCAATATAGGATCAAAACGGTGTCTTGGTGTAAATATGGCCGCCAATTGGTGTATTACCACTTTAGCCATGCCCCTGCCAGACCTCTGCAATGATTCCTGCCCAGTTGGTTGCCCAGACACGGCACGCAAATGAGATCGTAATTACTTGTGGGAGCAATCAGAGCGGATTTTGTATCCACACCACATGATGTGGTGTTGATACATAAGAGATTGAGGTATAGGGTGTCCGGAGAATGGAAGCGTTTGCTGCTGCTCTCTGCATTACCTTCCCTGCGGTTCCAAGCTGTGGTGCACATCCGTGGTGTACGTAGATGAGATGATGATGGAGGAGGAATGTGGGTAGTCCGTGTGTGGTTGAGGCGACGTTATAGTTATTGGATGGTGAGATTTTAATAATAATCTTTATTGTCCCATATCCAGTGAAATTCTTCTTTGGTGACACCATAAGTTTAACCATTAGAAAAAACAAACCATCAAAGGGAATAAGAAAACAGGGGAAAAAAATATGGAAGATGGACTGAACGGCAAAATGGTTAGGAATTCGAACTTAGCACTTGAATGGCACGTGGCACAAATGACTTTTTGAAATGTTCTTCATCATCTGCCTAACATGAAAGCGTCTAAATGATGGCAGTTTTTTGGGGTCATGGAGCAATGAACAGCGTGTATAATGAATGCTCTAATGCAATGGAAATTAACATGTGAATAAAACCTAAGTGTAAATAAAAATGTGTATTAATTATTCATAAATGTTGTGTACCTATGGGGTCATGTAAAATAAGGTTGGGGGGATAAAGCAAGGTTGCCATTAGGTTTTGGCACGCTATTCAAACCAGCTTTAGGCGCGATATTCAAATGGGCTCACGCCCGTGTTACACAGCTCGTGCCACGAAGCTCCTAAATAAATAAAAATTACCCCCTAGGAAATGGGGAGAAAAGGGGAAAACCTCTCTAATCCTCACCAACGCATTGTATCACAACGCATTGTATCCAACTACACAAGGGGAAGGGATTACTCTGGTCTTATACCATGAAAATAACTACACTGAGGGACCTGTATGTTGGGTGCCATTGCCTTCGGGTCCATTTCCTCGAATCGCAACAATATATTGTCTTTACGAGTGACCTTTTTGAGAAATCTATTGTTGTCCAAAATATTTTCCTTTATGGAATTCTTCTAAATATTGTTTCTGTTTTCTATTTATTTTATTCCTGTACAAATCATCTGCTTGCTTTGTCAAAGTCCTGTTTACAGTCATGGTTATAATGGTGTGCTGTCAGTTCTGCTGTTTCCCTTCCCCTGAGAGTACAATTATAAACCATAATGTGTTATGACATTTGTTTTAAGAACTAGCACTCAGCCACCATAGTCTCTTCATCTCGGCCTCATTTCCTTTATGATAAAGGAAAGCTTTATTATCAGAAAGGGAGTGTTAGAAAACAACTTGAGGTGTCCAAGTATCATACCTTTGTCTTAAAATAGATGTTTATTTCAAGTCTTAAAAGTCGGATTTCATCTGGAGAATTTTCAAATGTCAAAGGTGGTCTGTGTCAATGTTGAGAGAGATATTCCCTTAAATTGCCAAAAAATACAACCACTAGAAGAAAGGGCAATAGAAACTAGATATCTGCAATCACAGAACGATGGCCAAGGGATCGCCAAGAGCCCAACATCATGAAAATCGGAGGAAAATTGTTCAGGTTATGATCGAAAAGGTGTTTTTTGTTAATTAGGTCGCAATCTGAAAAAAGTAGGTCAAGGACACTGATCAAACATCAGGTGCACAACTTCAGTGCGGGTACACAATTATGTTGCAAGGATGTCTTGGCAGGCCAAGCAGGCTTTGAGATTCTGCATTGGTAAAATTGAGAGATGACAAAAAATGTATTTCTTGAGTGATGAGTGAAAGATGACAAAATTAGCCCATGACCTTCAAAATTAAGTCAAGGTCAAAAATTATGTTAACCCACATACTTTCTATTCATATTATTGATGCAAAATTTCATTTTCAAAAGTCGCAGCCGTCTCTGAGATAAATACAGCTCAGAAATTGGGAGTGCAGGAAGAAAAACCTAAATGGTGGTTTAGTACTCCTCGGGGTCTAATAAACTCTCAGGAACTCTCTCAAATTGGGGGCACTAATTGTGGAAACAAACCCTACCACAGCTTCAGCCTGCCCTATCCTATAGGGGGAGACTTATTGATATTTAAGTGTTTTGATGTTATTTGTCTGGCACTTCAGAATACATGATACATTAACTGCATTTGAAACATGAAGGAATAAGTCGATGTGTATGGTATGGTAAAGAGATCCTATTCTCTGGGCTGGTGCTCCTGCCTCACACCGAGCTCGGCTTCACGCTGTAGAAACCAAAGCTTTTAGAATCATTGGTATCTCCTGCAATGAAGCTGATTCTGAGGGCTTGTCACGCGCTCACCGCAGCCTCCTTCAAATTTCGATTTCTTTCCTGAAAGTCCTTGCAGTGTCCATCTTGAGTATCTTGTGTACCCCGCCCAACCATCTCTTTCACAGGTCTCCCGTTGTCCCTGTTCTCTACTGGTGTTGTATTTCCCTCTCCCCCCCCCCCCCCCTTCCTCTAATCTCCCGCTCCCTTTATTATATCTTCCATGTTTTAGCTCTTATACTGTCGTGGACAAAAATATTGGCACCCTTGCACTTTTTTCAAATAATGAACCATTTCTTCCAGAAAATTGTTGAAATTAATAAATATTTTGGAATCCACACATGCATGTCTTTGGTTTGCAGTGGAACAAAAAAAATCTTGGCTTATTCCACACAGAAATCCTAAAATTGGCCAGACAATATATTATTGACACCTTTTAGAAGTTGTTAGAAATAATTAGATTTCAAGCAGGTGATTCTCCTTTACTTTGGAATTGAACTCACCACAAGGTGCCTGCAATATAAAAAATCACTCATTCAACCAGTTTGAATAAAGAAAAGGAGTCATTCTGCTGTTTTGTGTCACTGTGAGTACCACAATGAGCATGGAGAAAAGAAAGAAAACCAGAGAGTTTTGTGAGGATGTCAGACACAAGATTTTAGCGAAGCATGGACAATCTAAGGCTGCAAGGCTAAAAGTCCATCTCCAGAGACCTTGATGTTTCTTTGTCCACCGTACGCAATGTTATCAGGAAGTTTGTGGCCCATGGCACTGTAGCCAACCTCCCTGGATGTGGCCGCAAGAGAAAACTTGTTCAAAGATTGCAGCAAAGGATTGTTTGAATGGTGCAGAAAGCACTTCGATCAACTGCCAAACAGATTCAAGCTGACCTTCAGACGCAAGGTACGACAGTTTCAACTCGCACCATCTGTCGCCAACTCAAAGAAAGGGGGTTCTATGGTAGGAGACACAGGAGGACCCCACTGCTGAGAAAGCCTGACTGGAGTTTTCCAAAACACACCTGAACAAGCCAAAATCCTTCTGGGAGAATGTCCAGAGGACAGATGAGACCAAATTAGAGCTTTTTGGTAAAGCACATCATCTCTATGTTTACAGAAAACAAAATGAAGCCTTCAAAGAAAAAAACACCTTCCCTACAGTCAAACATGGAGGAGGTTCAGTGATGTTTTGGGATTGCTGTGCTGCCTCTGGCACTAGGTGCCTTGACTGTGTGCATGGCATCATGAAATCAGGAGATTACCAAGACATTTTGGAGCGCAATGTTCAACCCAGTTTCAGAAAGCTGGGTCTCCATCGAAGGTCATGGGTCCTGCAGCAGGACAATTACCCCAAAACACACTTCAAAAAGCACCCAGGAATGGTTCAAGACAAAACGCTGGACTGTTGTGAAGTGGCCAGCAAAGAGTCCAGATCTAAATCCCATTGAACACCCGTGAGGAGATCTGAAAACAGCAGTTGAGTGAAGGCACCCTTCAAATATGCGAGAACTGGAGCAGTCTGCACAAGAAGAATGGGCCAAACTATCAGTAGAAAGGTGTAGGAAGCTCATTCCTGGCTATAGGAAGCACTTGACTGCAGTTATTTTGTCCAAATGCTGTGCTACCAAATTTACAAATGCTGTGCTACCAAATATTAAAGTCTAGGGTGTCAATAATTTTGTCAATGCCATTTCTTTTTATTTTCTGATTTAAAAGGATATATTAAGTTCTGAATCAAAAGCAAAGGTTCTGTAATATTAACAGTGAAATAAAGAATTGTGGAGATCAAATACTTTTGTCAATTTCAACTTTTTGGGGAGAAAATTGTGAGTTATTTGAAAAAAGTGCAAGGGTGCCAATGTTTTTTCCCACGACTGTATGAGCCTCAAGTATACAAAAAAAATCATATATTAAAGATGACCGACCACATTGCTTTCAGGGTGAGCATATTCCTTTCTTCCCTCATTAAGTGTCTTCACTACCAATGCTTCTTCAACTTTTCATTCACTTTCTCATCACTCTTTCGGAAGGCTACTCACAGGCATTTGTGCCGCTCCCTTCTTGCTGGAGTAACATATCTGCAGGGATAGAAACTGAGCCACCCTGCTGCCCCCAGCTAGTCCTGGGAGACCCATGAGCCCCCTGTACAATTTGCACACAATTGACGCAGACTCAGCATGCATGTCATTGGGGACAGGCTCAGCATGCATGTCAATGGGGACAGGCTCAGCATGCTTGTCAATGGGGACAGGCTCAGCACGCATGTCAATATCAATGGGGAGAGCCTCAGCACCCATGTCAATATCAATGGGGACAGCCTCAGCACGCATGTCAATGGGGACAGCCTCAGCACACACGTCAATGTCAATGGGGACAGCCTCAGCACACATGTCAATGTCAATGGGGACAGCGTCAGCACACGTCAATGTCAATGGGAACAGCCTCAGCACGCATGTCAATGGGGACAACCTCAGCACAGATGACAATGTCAATGGGGACAGCCTCAGCACACATGTCAATGGGGACAGCCTCAGCATACATGTCAATGGGGACAGCCTCAGCACACATGTCAATGCGGACAGCCTCAGCACACATGTCAATGGGGACAGCCTCAGCACACATGTCAATGTCAATGGGGACAGCCTCAGCACACATGTCAATGTCAATGGGGACAGCCTCAGCACACATGTCAATGTCAATGGGGACAGCCTCAGCACACATGTCAATGGGGACAGCCTCAGCACACATGTCAATGGGGACAGCCTCAGCACACATGAGCCAACCCTTCTCCCGGCACTCTGCCTCCAGCTCACTGTACTTTCCTCTCTTCCTCTCGTGCACCTCCTCCATGTTCTCTTCCCAAGGTACAGACAATTCCCCTAAGATGACCTGTATTGTTGCACCTGACTACATGACAATGTCAGGCCGCAACCTTGTCACACAGATCTCCTCTGGGAATACCAATTGTGGCTTTAGGTCTGCCACCACTTGCCAATCACAAGCATCTGACAGCCCTCTTGCTTTCCACCTCCTCCTCTTTCCACCTCTTACCACTTGGCCCTCTTGGACGAACAACACCTCTCCCCCATTGGTCTCCTTCTCCACTCTTCTCTCTCTCTCTCTCTCTCTCTCTCTCTCTCTCTCTCTCTCTCGATCTCAGCACCTCTTGTTGCACCATCTGCACTACCACTGCCAGCACTTGGTCATGCCAACACCTGTATCTTCCTGTTTCCAATGCTATTGAGCATGCACTGAGTGCATGCTGCACCGTTGCCAAACCTCCACATCAAGAACATCTCTCTTCCTGCAACAACCCCCACAGGATATGTAAATCCTTCTAAAATTGCAAGTCAATCAGATAAGGGCACAAAAAGGTCGATTTGTGTGTTTGGGTACATGGTACTTACTCCTCAGTCACATTTGCGCTACGGCTAGGATACGGCGGCCGTACCCCCCCCTAAATTGACAGAAGTGTGCGGCGGCCGCAGAGTTTCTGAGGTGGCCTCAGGGTGGCCCTAGGGCATATGGCTATCTTTTACAGGCCGTAGGGGTCGCCGTGGAATTATAGCACGGAGTTGTAACTTTTTGCATTTCTAGGTCGGCCGTAGCAATTCGACAAGCCGTAGCCATGACAACTGTAAGTGCTGTTATACATATGAAAAAGAACTGGTATATATACCCACTCGTTACCGTCCGTCTGGCCGCACGTTCGCCTTAGGGCCCCCCTGCGGTCGCCTTGCGGGCACCTTGAGGCTACCTTGCGTCTGCCTTGAAAATTCTATGGCTGCCGCAGGGATGCCCTAAGGTCACCGTGCGACATCAAATCAAAGACCGTACGGCACCCCCACGTTTTCGGTCTCCACAATTTCTAAATACCCCGTGCGGCTACCCGAAAAATAAAAACATATGTGACTGCTACATTGTGTGACCGTGGAAATACTGCGGCCGCCCTATAATTGCTCGTGGCCGTAGATTTTTTAGACCCTAAGGCCGCGGAGCCAAATGTGACTGAAGCATTACTTACATGCTATGTCATTATAAAAATTACCCGCAGCAAAACTATCCTCGAGATGACGTAGCGGGTCATGTGGGTAATCAAATAGCCTTTTTGGGGGTGGGGGGTTGGTGGTCGGGGCCAATCGAGCATAAGAGGACACCCAAAAACATTGATATCTTCCTTCCAAGATATTTTTTCAAAAAAGAACAACGATTAAGTGTAAAGCGAAGCCATATCTATTAGTTAAACCAAACATGATTTTCTGTATCTGTGGCCCTTTAAATAATTAGTGTAGATTGTTTAAAAAAAAAAAAAATTGCGTAATTTGAAGCAAGTATCTCTTTAGATCTTGAGGCAATAATTTTTTGTATAAAGTCTTCCAAAACGTCTTTTATAAGCCATCAATGAAGTACGTATAGAACTATATTAGCATGTGAAAGGCAAAGCCCGCCCACATCCGTTCGTATTCAGTCGTCTTCTTCTTCTTCTGAATGCTCAAAATAATTAAAACAGTTTTAAAAAAATACAAAATGAAAATGAATGATGTTATGCAGCCTTGACCTCAGAGCTTTAGATTTAAAAAAAATCAGCTTCTAGCTTTTGATTGATGAACCAATTCTGCGACCCAATATGTAAATTGTTAAAATGTCAGGTTAATTTTATGAAAATTGATGGTTTTATGCAAGCTTGACCTTTGACCTTTTGATCAAAAAACAAACAAACAATCGACTCCTACCTTTTGATTAGTGAACCATTCCAGTGCCCCGGTATGCAACTTCCTGAAATTTCAGGTCAATTGGGTGAAAATTGGTGATTTTATGCAATCTTGACCTTTGTCATTTTGATCTATAAAAAACAACAATTGGCTTGTTGCTTTTGATTGTTGAACCAACTCAGTGTCCCAGGATGCAAGTTATTAACGTTTCTAGCCAATCGGATGAAAATTGACAATTTTATGTGACGCTGACCTTTGACCATTTGACCAAATTATGAATTTGCCTCCTCCATATTCTCATAATAAAGCTTTGTTGAAAATTTGATGACAAAACTCAACCAACCGTTAACCTTTCGACCTTTTGACCAAATTATTAATTTGGCTTCTCCATATTATCATAATAAAGCTTTGTTGAAAATTTGACTCAAATGGTAAATTGAAATTTCAGTTCAACTGGATGAAAATTGACGATTTTATGTGGTGCTGACCTTTGACCTTTTAACCTTTTGACAAAATTCTTAATTTGCCTTCTCCATATCTTACTATAATTCACCAAATGTCCGCCTGTCTGTTCGAAGGTACCGTAAAAACTGCTGAACCGATCGCAAATATATTTTGGGTGGGTAATCCTGCGACCCCTGGGAGTAAAATAGGCTATTTAGTTTTCCCAATTTCAGCTTTGGTCTCCAGCATTCTCAGGTTTGGACTCCCACATAACATTCACGTTCGCATAACGTTCATTGTGACGATGTTCTCATTGTGACGATCTTACTATAATTCACCAAATGTCCATCTGTCTGTCTGTTCGAAGGTACCATAAAAACTGCTGAACCGATCGCAAAGATATTTTGGGTGGGTAATCCTGGGATCTCCAGGAGTAAAATAGGCTATTTAGTTTTCCCAATTTCAGATTTGGTCTCCAGCATTCTCAGGTTTGGACTCCCACATAACATTCGCGTTCGGATAACTTTCATTGTGACGATGTTCTCATTGTGACGATGTTGTGACGATGTATGTGTTCACGGTAGTGTTTGACGTGACGGTGTGAACGTAATTTCGTAATGTTTTTCGTTTTGCAATCCTTTAATGAACGTTTAATGTTTAATGAACGTTTAATGCCCTTCGATGTCCGGGGCCGCACGCGCATTACACTGGACGGGCCAGCGTGTACCTTGCCCTTCGCCGTTAGGCTCGGGTAAACCACTGAGCCCCATCCGTGATGGGGACTGGGGCTTGAGACAGTGTCCCACGAACGAGGAATTCCCAGTAAGCGCGAGTCATCAGCTCGCGTTGATTAAGTCCCTGCCCTTTGTACACACCGTCCGTCGCCGCACAAACATCACAATGAAACACAATCACAATTCACATATTCGTGCAATTCGAGAAAAGGAACTTTTATCAGCAATGTCGTCTATCCTGAAGTTCTAAGCTGAAGAAGAGGTACAGAATCGTTCAATTCTTTTCCCTAAAGAAAAGCGTACAGTTAATATCACGATTTGAAACACGATGGAATAATATTTACCGATATGAACAGTGATGTGGCTTTTATTGAAATTCTAAAGATACCGTTTTGATTTTGATGATTTACGTGTGATATGATTTGACAGATGTTTATATGAATCGTTAAAAAAAAAATTCTGCCTTCAATTTCTGATATTTTGCCTTTTCATTTCGGCTTCCCAATTGAAGCCCCGCCCATTGGGCGGGTACTGCAGCTAGTTATCATAATAAAGCTTTGTTGAAAATTTGATGACAAAACTCAAATGGTAAATTGAAATTTCAGGTCAACTCGATGAAAATTGATGATTTTATGTGGTGCTGACCTTTGACCTTTTGACAAAATTATTAATTTGCCTTCTCCATTTTATCATAATAGAGCTTTCGTGAAAATTTGATGACAATAACTCCAATGGTAAAAAAAAAAAGTTACGGCCCTTACAGACACACACACACACACACACACACACACACACACACACACACACACACACACACACACACACACACACACACAACACACACACACACATACACACACACACACACACACACATACACGCATACACAGAAAGACACAAAGAAGTGATCACAATACCCCGTCTCCTGCTGTGCAGGGGACGGGCTAAATATGTGAAACACTCTCTCCATGCATAATACATAGGTATCTTTTATAATGACCAATTTAGTTAAAGCTAGAAATTCAAAGCTAAATGTACGTGTGCTAAGTATCAACACCGGTAAGTCATAAGATTTTCTGCCCCAAAAAAATCCCCAATTAGTGTAAAAATCAAATTATCGTCAATGCACCGACTGATCCTCAATGGCCACCTGGCGTTACATTCTCTCCAAGAGGCTGTATCGTAGTTGTGTAACGATTCTGCCTGTGCTTTTGCGCTTATTATTTAGAGGACAGATTTGTGAAGGTTGGAGCACCCGATATAACGGATATCCTCAGCAACAACAAACCAACGACTCCCAAGACTGGATCCTGCAAAGCTGAGCCTTGTTCGGGAGAGACAAAGTCCCACGTCTTCTGTGCGGCATCAATAACGTCCGGGTTTTAAGTGCACCCGGCCCAGCGTTTATTGTTTTAGAAAGGCAAGCCTTTTCATTTCGCGAATTGATTTCTATTCTCCGGCAGAATAACAATCTGGCGTTTCCCTCTCACCCGCTTCGCATGGGAATTGATATAAAACGTCCAAATCTACGGTGCCGAACACTGCGCTCTTCCCACGAGATAGCTAAACATGTCCACGACGTATGTTCACTCTTTTCGCAAACGGCGCGCGTCCGTCCCCTTCCAAAACGATTGCTGCAGACACAGACTCTGATATAAGTGTGGAATAAATCTGTCTTTTGTTTTGCTTAACTAAGAGAAGTGGTGGAGATTGAGTCACGCATGCGCGCAAGTGGTCAACTTTTACTAATACCAGTGGGGTGTGTTTACTCATTGTGTAAACAATAACAAACGTGCTTTGCACGTAAGTACGTAATAAATAGAAGCTTTATGATTATAGGCAAGCATCACCGACCTGCTGATAGATATCAATTCAGGTTTTTATTATTATTATTACTATTTTACGGATACATTTACTGTTTTTACGTAAATTTTCATTAAGATTTTTATTTTAGTGTACATTCATATAAATTACAATTTTGAAATGCTAGATATTGATTGAGGTTTGTTTGTTTTGTTTTGTTTTTACGGGTGCTTTTACGGGTTTTTTTTTTTAACGTATATTTTCAGTTATGGACGCTTTCCGGCGGTTCTGGGATTTTCCCCAGTGTACCAGATTCGATGTCCGTCGGCACGGCAAATTTCAGCTTTCGACGTCACCCAGAAGGTACCGAACATTAATATCATAGTCGGGTCATATCCAGGACTCCCTTGACCATGGAGAGCATAAGTTCGTTTGAGGATGGATTTTGGTACTTTGGGGTATTTAGAAAAAAATGAGCTCCTATGCCCCTCCCAAAAGTGTGCGCTAACTCCACCAGAGGGCAAAATCCAAAATGGCCGCTGGCGGCCATCTTGGAGATTACACAATTACATATCTCTTGAGTAAAATGACTTACAGACATGGAATAAGTGTCGTTTTTGACTAATTTAATGACCAGGAGTCCATTCCAGTGGGTTTTTTTTCATTTCATGGTCATCATGGTCATTTCATGGTCATTTCATGATTTCATGGCCATTGCCAGGATTATTCCACGTTTTCTCTGGATTTGCACATCATTCTGAGGAGGAATCACTTCACGTTGTGGGGGCTCACCTCTTTTGGTTGTTTTGTATGGGTTTCCCTGCATTTCAGTCACAAAATCCTTTAGGGTTGCAGAGACTTCCTTTGAGCTCTTTACCCTCTCAGTAGCCAAGTCCCGCTTAATTTCCCCTGTTGCCGGTTGTACATACATCACGTTTGTGCGATGTAATGTTCCACCTCCGGTGAAAGTATCATTCTTGAAATCATCATTAGCAATGATGGCGATGGCAGGTTTTCCTTCTGCTATCTCATAGGGGCATATAGAAGAAAGTTGCAGGTCGTGCGCTGCCCACACATCATGAAGAAGTAGGACATCTGCATAGCTGATGCCAATGCCATCTTTATGGAGGATGTCTTCCAGGCTTGCAGCTCCTTGTTTTTAGTGAGCCCATGTAGTGTCATACTCAGGTTTATGCTGCATGTTGTCCGACGGCCAGTGACATACTGTGTCAATAGCGAAGCCACGGAGAGTGTTTTGGGGCTTAAATCGATATCACCTTTCGCTGGTTTCTTCAACCAAGTTACGAGCTGTAAAAGCAACTCACTGAGGTTCTCTTTCTGTTGGCGGCCATCTTGGATTTCACATCGAAGATGACCATGAATGAAGATGAATGAAAAAATAACCACTGGAATGGACTCCTGGTCATTAAATTAGTCAAAAACGACACTTATTCCATGTCTGTAAGTAATTTTACTCAAGAGATATGTAATTGTGTAATTTCCAAGATGGCCGCCAGCGGCAATTTTGGATTTTGCCCTCTGGTGGAGTTAGCCCACACTTTTGGGAGGGGCATAGGAGCTCATTTTTTTCTAAATACCCCAAAGTACCAAAATCCATCCTCAAACGAACTTGTGCTCTCCATGGTCACGGGAGTCCTGGATATGACCCTACTATCAGTCAGTCATTGGTTAGAAAGATCTTCTTGTGTGTGTGTGTGTGTGTGTGTGTGTGTGTGTGTTTGTATATATTTAACTAAGGAAGCACACTAACCCTATGACGAATGACGCTGACGTCATGCACATAAATTATACCAACACATCACCTCCAAACGAGAGGCATCTGCGTGGTAGGCCTACTCAAGTCTATGCAGACTGACATTAAAGCTCTATGGTCACAAATAGACAAAGGCAAAGATGTCGATCTAGATTTCGCCCTTGTTATGAGCTCATCAGGACAACATACTGCGAATTGTTTATTTGTGACATCAGTGTCATGTCATAGGGTTAGTGTGCTTCCTTAGTTAAATTTAATATTCCTGACTGTAAACCTCCTAATGATCGAGGAGCAGAGCAGAGACAATGTGTCAGCGTGGCAGGCTACACTTGTTGCTAACAGGTTGTGCAGCAATTGCTGGGGTGAGACTCAATCTGTGCCTTGCTTCCCAGTCAAGTTAGGGGGTTCAACCTGCACGCACACACACACACACACACACACACACACACACACACACACACACACACACACACACACACTATGTCATTTACCGAACATTAATATCATTCAGTCATTGGTTAGAAAGATCTTCTTATGTATATAAATATATATATACATATATATACATACATATATGATATGTCCTTATTAATAAATTAAGTGTTATATTGACCTTACAGTCTGGTTTTCCTCGTATGTGGGGTGTTCAAAAGGTTATACGAATAAGATCCCCAAATAGTCCAGGAAACACCATAAAGTATAATGAGGCATATACAGTATACAAATAAAAATCCACTGAAGCAATCTATTCCCAATTATATATACTGTCAGACCCCGCTATTCGCGGTTCCACTATTCACGGGTTCCGCGTATTCGTGGGTGATAAAATGTGACCTGTTTCTCGATTCGTGGATTGTCCCTCAATGATTGGAAAAGTGTCCCTCAAGTTCCCGGTTTCTTTCCTATTCGTGGCCATGTTCCGTGAATTTGCAGGGTTTTTTTCTTCCTATTCGCTGCTAGCCCTGGTGTTGGGCTAGCGGCTAGGGTGCCGGTTTAGGATCCTAGGATCCTGAGTTCGAATCCCGGTCAATCGCTGAATTAACGCCAGGGGGGTTGACTCAGCCTGTCATCTAACGCCAGGGGGGTTGACTCAGCCTGTTTACATCCCTTCCGAGGTCGGCAAATTGAGTACCAGTTCACTGGTAATTCCCTGCTTGTCGATTAAAGGCGGCAAAAAGGGTTGGCGTCAGGAAGGGCATCCGGCCGTAAAATATTGCTTCAAAAAGGGGACCGAAAAACAACAACAACCACAGTTCCCGAAAAAGGCCAACCCCCACTTGCGGGGAAAAATGGCCTCTAAAGGTGTTTTT
>NC_136270.1:81568467-81878086 GCF_964187855.1 Myxine glutinosa
TCCTCCCTTTCCCCGAGTGAGTCCGAGGGCCCTTGTCTGGGTACGTAAGTTAAGAACGATTAAGTTCTCTCCTGTGTCTCTTTTCTCTGGCCATTGTACAATTGTGAATAAACCTGTGTTTGCTTCCAACTTGGCCGTTTAAGTCTTTTCACCATTGGCCTCGCATTGCACGCGATAAAACCGCTCGATCGGGTTCCTAATAATTAAAGGCACGACTTATGTGACATGCAAACTGCTCTGGCGTATCAACCCAGCGTGACTCGTGTGAGGTTCAACCCCCATCCTCGTGGCGGCGTGTGTATTGAAGGTACTCGAGTATTTGACCGGAAACCCTTCCACGCGCTCGCTGCGGGTTTGGCGGCTGGAATTGCTCCGCAATCCGCCCCCATGAGTGTAATGTGGGTAGCGGCCTCGTGGACTCGAAGCTCGAGGGGGAGAAGGGATTAACTCCCTCTTAGTACGTCGACGGGCTCGAGATCTGCAACAATATACATATATATACAGTCACGTGAAAAAGTAAGTACACCCCATGTAAAGTTTTGACTTTTTCAACATATTTCAACATACAGCTATTTGATCTTCATTTCAACAATATTGATAGATAAAGGTGATATAATATAACAAATATCATGAAACATTTACATTTTGTAGTCCATTGTATAATTAAAATAAACATAAATGCAAATTTCGCATGTGGAAAAAGTTATATATATATATATATATATATATATATATATATATATATATATATATATATATATATATGCATATATATGCATATATATCATGTCATGTAATGTCATGTCACCCCGCCGTTACGGCGTTGGTGTTCAATTCTTGTGAACCCGCTTGTGGCTATACAGTCCGAGTGCCGATTTGCATCGGCGTCCACAAGTTGTACAAATCCATTTAGAGTCAGCAGGCACCGGTTGCCGCTGGCGTTCCTTACACTTTCTGCGGGCTTCTTTGGCGGCATCTATACGACCCTTTTCCACGAAGTCGCATCGTGCATGGATCAAGCTATGCCATTTCGGTCGATCACTGGACAGAGCTTGTAAATTGTCGAGCGGGATGTCACATTCTTTCAAATGTGCACGCAGTGTATCCTTGAAACGCAGTTTGGGCCGGCCCATTGATCTCTCTCTCCTTCGTGCAGTTCTCCCATAAAAATAAAACGTGGGATCCTGTCTGTGTCCATCCTCAACACATGGTCGACCCAACTGAGCTGGGCCTTTTACAGGGTGCATGTGATGGATTGCATTTCAGCTCGCTCGTGTACTTCTGTATCCGGCACGAGATCGGACCAATGGATGCCTAGAATTTGTCGTAGGCATCGGGAGTGAAAGCCATTCAGTCTGCGAAGGTGGCGTGCATAGCAATTCCAAGATTCGGCTCCGTACAGGAGAGAGGGGATGACAACTGCTTTGTACACGGCCAATTTTGTGTTCACTTTGAGCCCACGTTCTTTCCAGACTCTGCTGTGGAGTCGGGCAAAGGAAACACTCGCTTTGCGGATTCTTTGGTCGATTTCCTTGTCCATGGTTGCTGTACTCGATAAGCACGTGCCCAGGTACGTGAATTCTTTTGTGACTAACAATACGTGACCCCCAATGGTAACTGCTGGTTCAATGTACGGGCTTCCTGGCGCTGGTTGATACAAAACCACGGTCTTTTTCAAACTGATAACCAGACCAAACGCCTCCATGGCCTCAGCAAAACGGTCAATGATACGGTGCGGTACGAATGCGGTGCCATAAGGGACAAAGGATAAATCACCGAGTGAAAGACATGCAGGGAATTAACATAATCCCTGAGGTAGTTAACATGCCCCATTCCTCATAATAGGGATGAAGATACACCTTAATCCGGCATGCGGGCTAAACAAATTCCCTACTTATTACATGGTGGTGGTTCTTCCTCTTCACGACATTCGGAGCATGCTAATTTCCAGTCACGTGAAAAAGTAAGTACACCCCATGTAAAGTTTTGACTTTTTCAACATATTTCAACGTACAGCTATTTGATCTTCATTTCAACAATATTGATAGATAAAGGTGATATAATATAACAAATATCATGAAACATTTACATTTTGTAGTCCATTGTATAATTTAAATAAACATAAATGCAAATTTCACATGTGGAAAAAGTAAGTACACCCTTGGCTCTAATAGGTGGTATTGCCCCCTTTGTCAGAAAACCTCAAGTAGGCATTTCTTATAACTGTCTACCAGTCTCTAACATCGACTGGGAGAAATTCTTGCCCACTCCATGCAGAATTCTTTCAGCTGTGCGATGTTTGAGGGGTTTCTTGCATGCACAGCTCGTTTCAAATCCCCCACAACATCTCGATGGGATTTATATCCGGGCTTTAACTTGGCCATTCCAGAACCCTCCATTTCTTTCTTTTCAGCCATTCCCTGGTGGATTTACTGGTATGTTTAGAGTCATTGTCATGTTGCAAGGTCCACCTTCAGTTAAGCTTCAACCTTCCGACAGATGGCCTCTCATTATCCTCAAGCACCCTCTGGTACAATGAAGAATTCATAGTGGAGTCTATGATGGTGAGCTGCCCAGGCCCTGATGCAGCAAAGCTGCCCCAAACCATAATATTTCCACCACCATGCTTTACAGTTGGTATCAGGTTCTTGTGGTCAAATTCTGTCTTTGGTTTTCGCCAAACATGTCTTCTGGTACTGTGGCCAAATAGCTCTACCTTTGGCTCATCTGCACAGAGCACATTGTTCCAGAAGTGCTTGTCTTTGCCTAGGTGTTCATTGGCTAACTTTAGTCTTGCCCTGATGTTCTTTCTGGACAGCAAAGGTTTCCTCCTGGCACACCTCCCATGTAGATCAAATTTGTGCAGCCTCTTTCTAATGGTAGACTCGTGCACTTTGACATCAACAGTGGCAAGAGCTACCTGTAGGTCCCGCAATGACATTCTGGGGTTCTTAGAGACTTCTTTCAGCATCTTGCGGTCTGCTCTCAGGCCGAACTTGTTGCGGCGGCCTGGCCTGAACAAGTTGGTAGTTGTTTCGAATCTTCTCCACTTCCAGATGATCTTCCGGACAGTCGAATGATTGATTTCAAATTGTTTGAAGATCTTTTTAAATCCCTTCCCAGACTCGCAGGCATCTATAACCTTCTTCCTGAAGGCCGCAGAGATCTCTTTTGATCTAGGCATGGTGACGCCGCACACTTCAACAACAAAGAGCAAACCAAACTAAATGTCTGAGGTTTAAATATAGCAGGTTCCTCCAAGATCCTCTCCAACGATGTTCTAATAATTTGCACCTGAGCTGGTGCACCTGATTCTAATTTTCGGTATTTGAAGTCGTGATAAATGTAGGGGTGTACTTACTTTTTCCACATGCGAAATTTGCATTTATGTTTATTTAAATTATACAATAGACTACAAAATGTAAATGTTTCATGATATTTGTTATATTATATCACCTTTATCTATCAATATTGTTGAAATGAAGATCAAATAGCTGTATGTTGAAATATGTTGAAAAAGTCAAAACTTTACATGGGGTGTACTTACTTTTTCACGTGACTGTATACATTCTACCTGTACTACAGTAATCACTACCCCACAAACATAACAATATATGTATATATATATGTATGTATATATATATATATATATATATATATATATATATGTATATATTATATATACGTACGTATATATATATATATATATATATATATATATATATATATATATATATATATATATATATATATATATACAGTCACGTGAAAAAGTAAGTACTTTTTCTTACTTCTACGTAAGAAAACTTCTAAAAAGTAAGTACTTCTAAATATATAATTATTAACATAATTATTATGAGGATGGAGCATCTGCTGAAGGGCCAGCACAATTTCCTCTCTGACAGTTGTAATATTTCTGCAGCGCTGCTCCACCTGCTGCTGCTCATCACCCAGGAAATAAATTTGAAGAAACTTTGGGTCTTCATTGGGTAAGGGCAAAAGCGAACCAGCCAAATGGTAAACCTGTCCCTGAACCTTAAAGTTGGCATCCATCCTTGTTGCTGCACAATGCTTGTAGTACCAATGAGGTCATTTGAAAGCAGGAGTTGTACTTTCGTATGTTTGCCAAGAAATGGTGGGAGTCTCTGTTGCTACCAGCTAAAAGTGACTTTAGTGGTTCAGGTGGTTCTGTGAGGGGTGGGAGAAGTACTTTGCCTCCAACACAACACATTCCAGGTGAATCAGCCTGCCACTTCTTTGCTCTACAGTGTTTACAGATGACATACATTCCACCTATGTGAACAATAGAATAACCTTCATAGTTGATGGAGGAGTCATATTGAAAGGCAGCAAGCCTCTTGTTCTGCCACTTGCTTGCTCTCACTGCTGTCTGCCTGGTGCGGTGTGCATGAAGTCGTGCTCTTGTCTGGACCGGAGTTTCTGCTGCCCTGGCTGCTGAATGTCTGGCTAAATCAGCCGCTTTTCTAGAAGTTGTCTGGGCCGGAGTTTCTGCAGCCCTGAGTGCTGTCTGCATGGTCTGCTGTGCAGCAATTCGCGCTTGTGTTTGAGCAGGAGTTTGAGCTGATCTCAGTTGTGCCTGTCTGGTCTGCTGTGCAGCAATTCGCGCTTGTGTTTGAGCAGGAGTTTGAGCTGATCTCAGTTGTGCCTGTTTGGCTCGCTGGGCTGCAAGTCGAGCTTCTCTCTCTGTTGAGGACTCTCTTTGTCTCTTTTGTTGTACTTGTATTGCATGTACATCTGCACTTGCAGAACGTTGCCTCTTCGGTCCCATTTACGAAGTTACTGAGAAGTGATTGTCTGTAAGAAAGGAGAAAAACACAAATGTATTGAAACGTTAGTGTTGAGTAGTATATGACACCACTGAGTGAAGAACAATATCCGTATGGACTGAAAAACATACGTTAGTGTTGAGTAGTATATGACACCACTGAGTGAAAAACAATCTGCGTATTGACTGAAAAACATACACCAAAATCAATATAACTATATCTTACCTTTTGTACTGAATATACTAGCATTTGTAAACATTATTGCAAATGGCTGTGAACAATCGCCTACTGAAACATCCCATGAGAGAGTATCCTTGGATGAAATAGCTTTGATTTGGAGGCAGTGTAGAAATGTCAAATTTGGTCCCTGGGGGGTGTGTGTGGGGTGGGGGTGGTCGGGTTTTTTTGTTCATCAGTGATTCTGTGGTGCATGGGGACCCTCGTGCCATATGTGGTGAAGATCCGTTGAGAAATGGCAAATTTGGTCCCCGGGGGGTGAGGGTGGGGGGCGGTGGAATTTTTTGGTTCATCAGTGATTCTGTGGTGCATAGGGACCCCCGTGCCAAATTTGGTGAAGATCCGTTGAGAAATGGCAAATTTGGTCCCCGGGGGGTGGGGGTGGGGGGCGGTGGAATTTTTTGGTTCATCAGGGATTCTGTGGTGCATAGGGACCCCCGTGCCAAATTTGGTGAAGATCCGTTGAGAAATGGCAAATTTGGCCCTCTGGGGGGCGGGGGGGGGGGTGGGGGGCGGTGGAATTTTTTGGTTCATCAGTGATTCTGTGGTGCACAGGGACCCCCGTGCCAAATTTGGTGAAGATCCGTTGAGAAATGGCGACGCTGTTTCAGAACAAACAAACAAACAAACAGACAACCTTTCACGCTATATATACAGTCACGTGAAAAAGTAAGTACACTCCATGTAAAGTTTTGAATTTTTCAACATATTTCAACATACAGCTATTTGATCTTCATTTCAACAATATTGATAGATAAAGGTGATATAATATAACAAATATCATGAAACATTTACATTTTGTAGTCCATTGTATAATTTAAATAAACATAAATGCAAATTTCGCATGTGGAAAAAGTAAGTACACCCCTACATTTATCACTACTTCAAATACCGAAAATTAGAATCAGGTGCACCAGCTCAGGTGCAAATTATTAGAACATCGTTGGAGAGGATCTTGGAGGAACCTGTTATATTTAAACCTCAGACATTTAGTTTGGTTTGCCCTTTGTTGTTGAAGTGTGCGGCGTCACCATGCCTAGATCAAAAGAGCTCTCTGAGGCCTTCAGAAAGAAGGTTATAGATGCCTACGAGTCTGGGAAGGGATTTAAAAAGATCTTCAAACAATTTGAAATCAATCATTCGACTGTCCGGAAGATCATCTGCAAGTGGAGAAGATTCCAAACAACTACCAACTTGTTCAGGCCAGGCCGCCCCAACAAGTTCAGCCCGAGAGCAGACCGCAAGATGCTGAAAGCAGTCTCTAAGAACCCCAGAATGTCATCGCGGGACCTACAGGTAGCTCTTGCCACTGTTGATGTCAAAGTGCATGAGTCCACCATTAGAAAGAGGCTGCACAAATTTGATCTACATGGGAGGTGTGCTAGGAGGAAACCTTTGCTGTCCAGAAAGAACATCAGGGCAAGACTAAAGTTAGCCAATGAACACCTCAGCAAAGACAAGCACTTCTGGAACAATGTGCTCTGGGCAGATGAGTCAAAGGTAGAGCTATTTGGCCATAGTACCAGAAGACATGTTTGGCGAAAACCAAAGACAGCATTTGACCACAAGAACCTGATACCAACTGTAAAGCATGGTGGTGGAAATATTATGGTTTGGGGCAGCTTTGCTGCATCAGGGCCTGGGCAGCTCACCATCATATAATCCACTATGAATTCTTCATTGTAGCAGCGGGTGCTTGAGGATAATGAGAGGCCATCTGTCGGAAAGTTGAAGCTCAACCGAAGGTGGACATTGCAACATGACAATGACCCTAAACATACCAGTAAATCCACCAAGGAATGGCTGAAAAGAAAGAAATGGAGGGTTCTGGAATGGCCAAGTCAAAGCCCGGATATAAATCCCATCGAGATGTTGTGGGGGATTTGAAACGAGCTGTGCATGCAATAACCCCCTCAAACATCACACAGCTGAAAGAATTCTGCATGGAGTGGGCAAAAATTTCTCCCAGTCGATGTCAGAGACTGGTGGACAGTTATAAGAAACGCCTACTTGAGGTTGTTTCTGCCAAAGGGGGCAATACCACCTATTAGAGCCAAGGGTGTACTTACTTTTTCCACATGCGAAATTTGCATTTATGTTTATTTAAATTATACAATGGACTACAAAATGTAAATGTTTCATGATATTTGTTATATTATATCACCTTTATCTAACAATATTGTTTAAATGAAGATCAAATAGCTGTATGTTGAAATATGTTGAAAAAGTCAAAACGTTACATGGGGTGTACTTACTTTTTCACGTGACTGGACAAAGGGAAACCAGCAATCATGGTATTAGTAACATTACAGGTGCATACAGGTGATATCCATGCAAGCAAGCAAGCAACACGCAATGTAAAACCCTTACCATTCTAATTAGGCACGTGGATGCCATAGGATTAAATGTCACAGGACTGCCCTCCGCTCCAAGCGGGCAGGCTCTTATAGGAACCGTGTAGTGGACAGGAGATGGAATAACACCTTGGTTGTAACTTAGATGACAATTTCACTACACTCCCTATGGGCAATAAGATATGTTTATGATGATGTCATCGATGACTTCATTATGACGTCATAATTCGAAAAGTACAACGCTTGATCTGATCAGTATGAAAAAAAATTGTCCTCTGCAACTGTTAGCCCGATGGACACAAAAGTTGCACCATAGGAGCGGCGACTCCTGTATAATTTTTAATGAGAATTATGACGTCAAAGGACACGTGGTACAGGCACCATCTTGGAAAAATCGCAAAAACTTTGCACCTGTATATCTCCGAAACAACTCCAAAGAATAAAACTGAAAATGGCTCATTGTCAAGGACTCCCCATGGGGAATAAGATATGTTAATGATGACGTCATCGGTGCCTTCTCTATGACGTCATTATATGACAAGTATAACGCTTCATCCGATCAGTATGAATTTTTATTTATCTGCAACTGTTGGTCTCGTGGACACTAAATTTTCACCATAGGAACGCCTCCTCCTGTAGAATATTTTAATGATAATTATGATGTCATAGGTCACGTGGTACAGGCGCCATCTTGGAAAAACGTTGCACCTCTATATCTCCAAAACCGCTGCATGGAAAAAATTGAAACATGGCTCATTGTAAAGAACTCCATATGGGGAATAGGTGTTGTTAACGATGACGTCATTGGTGCCATAATCATGACGTCATAATTCGACCAGGCAACGCTTAGTCGGATTAGTTTGAAATGTATTGGGTGTGATCTTTGCAACAATTATATTCGAGAATATAAATTAATGATGTCATCGCTCACGTGGTCTGGCAGCCATATTGGATCCCAAAAAAAAGTCCAAAAACAGAAGAGTTGGCTCACAACAAGTTGACTGCGCAGGGTAAGTATTCTATGAATACTATCGAGTTTATTATATAGCTTATGAGATCAAAAATCTAACTTCCAAATATCTGTGTGTGGTTCAATCACTCACTTGGTTATTTCGTGTTTTTTTGTCAGGAATTCTCTGCTAAGTTCTGACAGCACAAGTAAATTAGCATGTCACAGAGGGATGACATACGGTTTCTATGCTTTTGAATACAGTTATACATTATTATAAAGCAGTTATTATATTATAACTTTTATGCTTTTAATAAGGTTCAATGCTGTCATTGAAGTGGTGTTGGGATTCAAAAATGTCATAAACCTCAAGCTCACCAATTCTCAACATCATCAGCCTTCTGTCACTGGAGTGGAATGGTATTCCTCAAGGAGCAATACTGGGGAAACTGTGATGCAATGGGAAATGGGGGAGGGATGGTGTATTGATACAGCCTCCTAGTAGCTATTCTTAGTCAATGTTATTAAATGCCAACACATTTGTACTTCACAAGTACCAGTGAATGTTGGCATTTCATATCATTAACAAATAATAACTGCTAAATAGGATGTCTCAATGCATTCCATGTCCAAATTCACCCCCTTTCTCTTACCTCTATAGGAAAATAAATAATAAATAAAAGCATATAAATAACGGCTCAATTGAAATTAATAAATGTTTGTAAGACGATAGTAGCTGTGAATGCGCCACCACCAATTCCAAACTTAAACATGTCAAACTAGAGAGTTCATAGAACACATTACCCGGCACAGTGTTCAAGTATATACCAGGGGCAGATCCAGGGGGGGTTCACTGGGTGCACGTGAACCCCCCTTCCCCTCCACAGCCCAATCCCCACCCCACCCTCCCTCCGCCGCTACCATATTTACTTCCACCATCTGCAATGGACGGAGGTAATATTTGTGTGCAGGATATCTCAAAAAGTTATTGATGGATTTTGGATTTAATCTGGTGGAGGGGTTGTGTGTGTGCCAAAGAGGAATTGATTCGATTTTGGTGGAGATCCGAATCCAGATCCGGCCTATCAGTGGGATACAAATCCGGATCCGGCCTATCAGACTCAAAGTAAGACGTGCATTCATTTCTACATATTGCAGGCCATGAGCTACCTCTTTGGACAAAAACGCCAACAATAAAGCAAACCAGCCACATACTACACTTTCCAGTTGTACGCAACCTTCAGAGTCCCAGCTATCATCTTTTCCGGCCCTGGAAACTGAGTCATCCCCGGCACCATTGTGCAACTCCACATCTGTTGCCTCTTCTCCAATGATACTTCTTCCGCTGCTGGCTCCGACCAATGACTTTGAAGCTGCTCGTAGAACTACAGACCCGCTTCACTGAGCACACGAGACGGGACACACCGACACTGCACCTCATCCCGTCTGTGATCTCCTCGTTTGGGACAGTAGACACAGAAGTCATTAGTGAACTGGTGGATCTCTTCCAATATGACCTGTCATCACCAATAACAGTTGTTATAGAGGCGCACAGTTGGCAGATAATGGGGTCTCAACCACAGGAGCAAAAACCCTCAAACAGACAGACAAATCATTCTTCCCCAACATCCACTGCCTGATGCTTCACTTCTGCACAATTCCCATAACATCATGGAAGTGTGAGCCCTCCATCAGCGCACTGAGACGTCTTAAGACTCACAAGAGGCCAACAATGCGTGAAGATCGGATGAATGGACTACTACTGATGCACATTCATTATTGTGTGGACTCAGAAATGAATGGCATCATTGATGACTTTACAAGGTGAAATCCACGAAGAATGGAGTTTCTGGACATCCTTAAGTAGAGCTCGTGGACAACAAGAGCTAACAATGTACAAATAAGAAACCATCACTTCACTCAGTAGGCCGGCAATAGCTTACATTCATCACTATTGAGGACAATATCTCTCTTTTAGCTAAATATTGTCAAGTGAAAAATAAAAGATGAATACATTGAGTTGAATAAGCATTGGTGGTAGATTTTGTGATCTGTGAACATCTTAACTTCAAGTGAACCCCCCTAAAAAAATTCTGGATCCGCTCCTGTATACTGTACTTCAATTGAAATAAAATAATGATTTTAAAGTTTGTTAAAGAAAAAATCCAGAAATGTAGCGCTATTGAAGCAATCTTATTCACCACCTTATTTAGCATGTCTAAGTACTGCAAAACTGGAGGTTCTTGGAGGTGAGAAGGCAGGCAGGTTTTTTCTACAGTGTTCAGGTATTTATTTGTTTTAAATAAAAATATATATAGATTATAAAGGTCATATCAAAAAAAAAATTGGAAGTTTGCCGCTGTTGCTGCAGTGTCTATTACACCACATAGGTGGATACTTGGAGACCTGGGAGGACTCCATTGCACTTTCTGAAACCTGCATATGGAGATAACAAGCAACAACACACACGCACTTGTACTTGTGCAAACAAAGTGTCTGAAACCTGCATATGGAGATAAAAAGCAACAACACACACGCACTTGTACTTGTGCAAACAAAGTAAAGTTTGTTATAAATGAAGAATAGGGCATGAAGTAAGTGGATTAATCAATAAAGATAGGAATGAAGTGTTTGTGACAAAATCTGTCAATAGCAAAGTTATTTGGAGAGAATCGTGTTGCAAGAGCTGGGGTTAGTAAACTATTTATGGGAGCTGGCAGGATGGCTAAGAGATATGCGCACTCGCCACTGAGCTGTCTAGCCTGACCACAAATCTCAACACAGCTATAAACTGCCACCCTGGTGTTTCACATGCATTGTAAGGCAACAATGTGTGCAGGTTAACCTTGAGAAGCTGTCGAACAGCACTAGGGATCCTACGGTGTCTTCCGCAAAGAAGAGGTGAGTTATTGCTGGCAACCTGGCCAAATATACCTTGCCCTCACTAAGGGCTGGGAAGGCAAATGCCAACATCCCTTGGCAAGAAACTGCCTCGGCAGCGTTAAGTTAAGTGTGAATTTATTTTGTTAAGTTTGTGTTAAGGCTGTTAAGTGTTTTTCTTGTGTGTGTGTGTGTGTGTGTGTGTGTGTGTGTGTGTGTGTGTGTGTGTGTGTGTGTGTGTGTGTGTGTGTGTGTGTGTGTGTGTGTGTCAGCTCCATTACGAGCCTTAGCCCAAGTATTAAAAAAAGGGGAATAGGCCCATATCTGCACTTGATTGCATATCATTGTGCATGTATAATAGATCCACAGTACCTGGGGGCGCAGGGGCTCGCTCTTTCGGCCATGCGCCCCCTTTATATAAGAGCGATGCCTAATAGGCGAGATTAGTGAAGGAGAGACGCGTCGGCGCCGGCGGACGGTCCGGCCGCACACGGCGCCAGTTGAGCAGGGCTGGGCACAGATTGATTGAGTCAATTCGCCAGGGTGCGCATAGCTAACTGCCCCCCATCCCAAAATCACCAAACAGCAGCATCAATTCCGCGTCAAATGCGCACACGTGGCGCGCGCTTTAGCTTTGTGAAATTGCGCTCCGGTCGCTAATAAATCACTTTTGACACGGCTATAAAACACGCTCAATTTTTTCTTTCCTTCACTCCCTCCCATGCCACCAGAACGGCAGAAGGAAAATAAATAAATAAATAAAAAAGAAACAAATGCCTGTCGGGAATCTGTCCAATGTGTCTTTCCTGAAAATATTGACCAGCATAGCTACCCTCGCTTCCAGCTCTCTCAAACAGCACTGGCGCACCTTAAACCCCACCACCCCGTCCACTTTCCCTTTCCCTAAACTCGCCCCAGACTATATGTTCCGTAACACGTTAACAAGCATTGCAATTGTAGCATCCTTCTTTCCCAAAATGCAAGGGGATAATGTCGAACTTGAACTCTGTCAGATCTGCAATACCCTGCAAGGAATAATAATAATAACTACATACATAATACATAATAACATAATAATTGTTCGTTGAACACGTTACCTCGCACACTGGTCAAGTATATAATTCAATTTCAACGAAATAAAGACTGTAAAAGTCGTACAAAAATTAATTCCAGAAATTACCGCTGTTGACGCAGTGTCTATTACACCACCCTATCTACCATGTTACATTAGTTCTATGTGCCTGTTGTATGTGTCCTTTATGATGTCCTTAAAAACAGGATGTTTTCTGTTTGGAAAGATTTTCAATTTTGTTTGACTGCCAGGCAGACAAACGAAAAATATTATCTCACTCTTCTCTGCGCGTGTCCAATTGGGACGAATTCAGAGACAAAGTACTGTTAAACGGCAGGTTTGTTTTCCAATTCATGTTCTGATTCGTGTTCAAAACATAACATTCAATTTAAATAACTTGTTCCTCAATCATAAACTGATGTTTGTATACAGAGAGACGGACGGACGGACGAACATGAACCAATATTGCTTAACCCTGCTTTTCACTTTGTGTGTGCGGAGTAATGAATAGTCCCAAGAGTGTAAGATGCTCATATCCTGATGGAGGGCAGTTAGGTATTAAGGTAGGTATGAGGGGGTCTTCAGGTTGCAAAGGTTTCATGGATAGATTTATCCCATCTCATCTTCAGTTGTCTTACCCTTCCTCCCCTCCATGGTACACTGAATCTTAGGGTGACGCAGTTGCCCTGAAACAACTTGCCTTCCACCAAGCTCGGAACAAGAGTGTGTCTACCGTCAGGAGTGCCAGGAAGCACTATCTCTCCACACTCAAGAATTAACTCTCAAACCTGTCTCCTTCCTCCAAATCCTGGTGGCATCTGGTCAAATCCGTTTCTGGTGTTTGTTCCCCCTCCATCCCCTCCGTCACCTCAAATGGCTACACAGTTGACACCGCACATGACAAAGCTGAATGCCTCAACTCTGTGTTTGCCTCAAAATATTGTGTCCCAAACCCATCTCTCTCTGTTCCCACCTTACCCAGTCGAACCCAACTGCTCCTGGACTCTGTGTCCTTCTCTCCTGACAAGGTGGAGAAGTTTTTGTCAAACCTCGACTCTGATTCTGCAACTGGACCAGACGGCATCAGCCCACGGGTCCTAAAATCCTGCTCTGCTGCTCTATCTCACCCTCTCCCTGTTCTTTTCATCCTCTCTTTTGCTCAAGGTCATCTGCCAGCATCTTGGAAATCAGAAAACATTACCGCTTTACACAAAAAAGGTGCAAATACAGATCCTTGCAACTACAGACCAATCAGCCTGCTCCCAATTATCAGCAAAGTCATGGAATCCATCATTGCTTCGGATATCAAATCCTTCCTCTTCTCCAATGGCTTGATCTCAGATCATCATTTTGGATTCAGACCAGGTCATTCTACTCTGGACATGTTGCTTCTGCTGTCTCAACAATGGATGGAGGTCCTCAATGCCAAACAGGAAATCAGAGCTGTCTCCCTTGACATATCACATGCCTTCGATACGGTCTGGCACCCAGCTCTGCTCACCAAACTCTCCTCCTATGGTATCCATGGAAATCTCCACGCTTGCCTTGCGGACTTCCTCTCTGGTCGTAGTCAACGTGTGGCCCTGAATAGATTTCTCTCATCGCCTCCTTCCTGTTCAGGCTGGAGTTCCCCAAGGCAGAGTGCTGGGCCCTGTGCTTTTTCTGGTCTTCGTCAATGATCTCTCTGACTCTCTTGAAAATCCTCTCTATCTCTTTGCTGATGACTCCACTCTCTGCCGCTCCATTCCTCATCCCTCAGATCGGCAGTCTGCAGCCTCCTCACTCTCTGCAGACCTGGACAAAATCACAGACTGGTCAAACAAGTGGAACATGTCTTTCAATCCTGACAAATCTCACACTCATATTATGTCTCTCCGAAAAGACCGACTGGAAAACCCTCCCATTTACTTTCTCAACAATCCTCTCCCAGAAGTTCTGCCGCTCAAGCTTTTGGGTCTCACATTCTGCCATGACCTTTCTTGGGAAAACCCCATTTCCAAGCTGGCCTCCAAAGCCAGTCGCCGACTGGGCATCCTCTGTCGTGCGAAGTCCTTCCTTGGCACACCTGAGCTCCTCACCACATACGAGGCTTTCATCCGCAGCTCAATGGAATACTGTTCCCCCCTCTGGGCCGGTGCTCCTGCCTCACTCCTCGTTAGGCTGCACGCTGTTGAAGCCAAAGCTTTCAGAATCATTGGAATCTCCTGCGATGAAGCTAACTCTGAGGGCCTTTCACTCACTCACCGGAGGCAGGTTGGTGGTCTTTCTGTCTTCTACCGACTCCTCTCTGGCCTTGCTCCCCCAGCTCTGTCTGTGCTCTGTCCCCCAAATATTCCTACAGGTCGCACAAGATCTGCCAGCAACCCACTTATGGTTAAACTGCCAAAATCTAGGCTCTCTGCTCACCTTCAATCTTTCATTCCCCTTTTCTCCCGCCTCTGCAACAAACTCCCCCACTCCCTTCAATCCCACTTCTCCCTCCAGGTCTTTAAAATAGCTGTTCACCACCATCTCTTATCTTCCCCCATCCAAATCCTTGATCTTTTCTACCCCCCAGATGCACTTTTTCGAAATTTCAACTTCTTTCCTGGAAGTCCTTGCAGTGTCCATATATTTTATACCTATCCCACCTCCACGAAAGCCCTCTCCCTCCCACAGTTCTCTCGATGTCCCTGCTCTCAAATATTGTGTTTGTGTCCTTCCCCCTCTCTTCCCATCTTGTCTACCGCTCCCCTTATTTTGTGTTTTATGTGTCGGTTTGTGTCGGTTTGACTTTTTGTGTGATTAATGTTAGCTCTTTCCCGAGCCTCGATATTGTATACAAAAAAAAAGAAAAAAATGTGTCTCATGGGTCTTAATGGTCTTATTGTTCAAAAGGATCTTGGGTTCTAGGGGGTCTTGGGAGTCTTAAGGTTTTTCAATAGTATGTAATTAATACACTTTAGGAGTTGCGGATGACGAGAAGACAAGGCCATTTCTTAGGTGTTCAAAGCTCCTTTATTCCGACAGAAATCGTCACGCGAACGGAACTCATACAGCTTTTATAGCGCCAACACCCTCTTCGGAGGGCGTGGCTTCAACAACCGCGCATACGTCACGCCCACATCATCAAAAGCCCCATTGGCCCATGCACGTGGATTATGTCCCAATAAGGTAACCGCTACATGCGCCCCCCAGAATGCACTCGCACGGGGGATGGCCCCGCCGTGGGGTTGAGCCAACCGAGGGGGCTGGTCAAGGCCTCGGGGGAGGCTGCTGAGGTTCCTCACGGGCCTCCCGAGGTTGCAGAGTAGGAGTAGTAGTTGCGCGAGTTGCAGCTTTCTACACGCGAGCTGTAGCTGTAGTTGTAGAGTTTTCTCGAGTTGTAGTTGTAGTATGTAGTTGTGCGAAGGTGACGAGCAGCAGTGGTGCCCAGGTCAGCGCGTGCGAAGTTGACGAGCAGCCATGCTGCTCGGGTCAGTGCGCGCGAAGGTGATGAGCAGCCGTGCGGCTCGGGTCAGTGCGCGTGAAGGTGACGAGCAGCCGTGCTGCTCGGGTCAGTGCGCGCGAAGGTGACAAGCAGCAGTGCTGGTTGGAGAAGGCTCACCACTCTGGTCGCAGAGGAGGTCCTTGGCCGTAGTGTGCGCGAAGGCTACGAGCAGCAGCGCACATTGGAGAAGGCTCACCACTCTGGTCACAGAGGAGGTCCTTGGCCGTAGTGCACGCGTAGGATACGAGCAGCAGTGCACGTTGGAGAAGGCTCACCCCTCTGGTCACAGAGGAGGTGCTTGGCTGTAGTGCGCGCGAAGGCTACGAGCAGCAGCGCACGTTGGAGAAGGCTCACCACTCTGGTCGCATAGGAGGTGCTTGGCCATCGTGCGCACCAAAGCTACGAGCAGCAGCGCACGTTGGAGAAGGCTCACCACTCTGGTCGCAGAGGAGGTCCTTGGCCGTAGTGTGCACGAAGGCTACGAGCAGCAGCGCACATTGGAGAAGGCTCACCACTCTGGTCACAGAGGAGGTGCTTGGCCATAGTGCGCGCGTAGGCTACGAGCAGCAGCGCACGTTGGAGAAGGCTCACCCCTCTGGTTGCAGAGGAGGTGCTTGGCCGTAGTGCGCGCGAAGGCTACGAGCAGCAGTACTCGGCCTGTGTGCGCGAAGGGTACGAGCAGCAGTGCGCATGAAGGTGACGAGCAGCCGTGCCGCCAACGTCAGTGCGCGCGAAGGAGACGAGCAGCAGTACCACCAACGTCTCGTAACTGCGTCCCTTCTGAGGATCCTGTAGAAGGCTCACACTCTGGTCGCAGAGGATGAGCCCAGCGCAGTGCACGCGAAGGTTACGAGCAGCAGTGCGCGCGGTGACGAGCAGCTGTGCCGCCAACGTCAGTGTGCGCAGAGACGAGCAGCAGTGCCACCAACGTCTTGTAACTGCGTTCCTTCGGAGGATTCTGGAGCAGGCTCGTCCCTCTGGTCGCAGAGGAGGAGCCGAGCGCAGTGCGCGCGAACCAAATGGCTGCCCGTTGTCAGGGAATAAATATTCTTATTGACAGTATTGCTAGAATATATCTCAATGTAATCTTGTATAAAGTGGAATTTGTTTTACTTTACAAATGAGCCAAGAGCATAGGACTAGAGCAATATAATTCAAGACAGAATGTGTACCGCTCTTGGACTGCCATCTGTGTCTATCAATAGTTAGCCTGTGTTCCATAGATGGAGCACAGGCTGCAAATTCCCCCTCAGCAGGTCAGAGCATTTGACCTCTTGAACAGAAATAATGTGGTGCTCTCAGTCTCCCAAAATAGAGGGCTGGCCAAAAGAGCCAAATAAAGGCTTTTGGATGAAGGAGTCTGGGCCTTTAAAACCAAGAGAAAGTTGCATTGGAGAAGCAGAGAGAACTGGGAGAGTGATGGAGAAGCAGTGGACTGGGAGAGTGATTGAACAACTGAAGACCAGTTGACCTGATCAACCAACTGGAGACTGGTCAACAACTGAACGAGGTTCAACAAAAGACCTACAGAAGGATCTACAGCCACGACCGACAGAACAACGTCATTAATATCTAATTAGTACATTTAGTAGAATACAGCAAAACTCTCAAAAGTGAATAAAACATTGATTTTGCTAAAACGAGTTTCTGGAAGTTTTAATAGTAGAACAGGAGTAGAAATTATAATTCTTCCACAGAATTGGTGGTCCGTAAGGGAGTCAACTCCACAGAACAAGGTAAGCTTTTGTTTGTAATCTGTGTAGTCTGATGTTAATCTGTGCTAAATTGTCCAGTGTTTGAGTTTTGTGTATTTTTGTTGATATGTGGAAGGTGGAAAAAGCCACGAGGCATACCTCCTCGAGGGAGAACCGCTTGGTCCCTTCGGGGTCTTAAAGGTGTGAAAAGATTTCAGAAGTCATGACGATTAAATTTTTTTTTTAAAATAAATAAATAAATAATAATAATAATAATAAATTGTTTTTTTGTGTTTTTTTCCCCTCTAATTTGATTTTTTTTTCGGTACATTCTACGAGTGCAAAGAGCCACTAACGAATCCCGGGACGTTAGCGAAAAGGGTGCTGCATTCGTCCAGTCATGAAAATATTTTGTGTATGAATATGCTTTTTGTGTATTCATTTGATTTCATACGTGATTCCAGTTCAATGGTCTGCGTCACATATCTGCCCGTTCCTTTTGTATGATGATTCAAATATTGCTGGGTTCCTACGGTTGAGACTTATATAATATTTTTCCTGTAGTGAGCCTCTCTTTTGATGTGGTCACGAGGGACAAGTCGATATGTTGTCGCAGAAGTTAAACAGCGATTTTTTTTTTTTAAACGATTATCTGAGGATTTTTTAATAACTAGCGATTTTTGTACAAAAAGTGAATTTTATACAGCGTACAGTGCTAAGGAAAATCGGCTGGATTCGATTTTCAAACATGAATTCCCAGTGTCAATACAACAGTGGGTTTAGCACTTTCATGAAAGTTAATCTGACACCTGCACGCCAGGCAATCTGTCTGCACAAGTCGACAGACAGTCTAAAAATAGGCATTTTTCTTTTGCACTTCCAGCCGTGGACGTTGAAATGCGTGCAGGCAGGTTCCCATGACAACTGCTTTGTAAATATCTCCTAGTCCCTAGTCCACTTATTACATATGGGATCAGATGCATTTTTCTCTCAAAACGATCTCTTTCATCCTCTCCCGCCCCACCCCCCCCCCAACCTTCCCCCGCCCTCTCCCTCCTTCCATTTCCTGCCCCCCTTCATCCTAACTCCTCACCCTTACCCCATCCAACCATTATCCAACCCCCTCCCTGCCCCCCCCATTTTTTCTTCCCTTCTGCATCCCCTTCCCCTTTCTTTTTCTTTCCAAACTTACCTTTTACCTGTATATTTCCATCCTGATTAGGGAATTTGTGGGATTTTTGGGATTTTTTGGGGATCTTGGATCACAAATAAAAATCATTCAATCAAGATACAAATTAATGTTAGACAATCCCATGCCACTCGGATACGGAATCTCTAAAAATTAGAATCCTGGGATGTACATTTGAAATTTCATATTTTCACTTGTCTTTTTCAAAAAAAAAATATATATATATTTCAGTAAATTTTTTTTTTGGTGGATAACAGGTACTGCTATTTAGGCCAAACACATTTGGGAGACAATTGTAATTACATCTGTAAGTTACAGATGAGCATTGGGGAGGTCATACAGGAATTTATTGAAATAAGATACTATGCCATGTGGCAAGGCAATTAACTGGACCCAAAACACAACATTGTACCTGTTTGATGAAACAAAACTTAGATCTGTATATATATGGGTGAATTTACAGGTACATGGATTTGGTGACCCTTTCAAGTGGTGCAGTAACATCACGTCCTCCCCCCCCCCCCTTCCATTTTCTGTCCCCTCTACCCCAATCCTAACCCTAAACCCCATCCTGCCATCATCCTCCCCACCAAGTCATGTTATTACAGATTGTGAGGCATGTATAGAAGTGTGTTGTTGAATAGGATCGTTGATTGTATGGGATTGGATGGGATTGCTGATTCCATATCCCATTGGATCCCATATTGATTTAGCATATCACCTCATTATGTGGTCTTGCTGTGTTTTTTTTTGTGTGTGTGGGTATGTGTTTTTGCACCCCTCTTCCCCCCCTCCTCAAACCATGGCCCCATACTGCTAAAATAATTTGTGAAATGGTACGACACAGTTTACATCGTTAGATAATATACAGATGAGTGTATGGCTTGCACAGAAGTTCGAGAGGGACAATAGTATCCACCATATAATCTCTCACAGCCTTGTAAGGGAGAATAAGTGCAGCCAATAATACACAGTTATTTTAAATAAAAAAAATACAATGAGTGTCGTATTTCGCATAGTATTAATACCCCTAAGGGAGCCCCGTCCCACCCCCCCCCCCCCCAGCCTCATTCCTCCCTTGGCGTTCTGCCACTTTTCCTCCTCCCTTCCCCACCCTTTTTCCTCCCCTCTTTCCTCCTCCTTTCCTCTTCTTTTGTTTCACTTTTACCTGGTTTCCCTTTTCATAGTTCTCATTGTTTTCTCTCATTGTTGATGAGATTCATTATTGTCATCATGATTGTCATATTGTTGATTATTATTGATGTTCATTCTCAAATTTTGTTAATGATAAACTGTTTCATTGCTGATTATACCACGTGGATGTAATGATACAGTACATGTTTGTCTTCTGCAATGGATGATTATGGTATGACTCTGATTATGGTAACAATTTACAATTTTTTTACAATTATAATTTATAATTGCCAATTTACAATTATGGTAAATTTACATTTACAATTTATAATTACAATGATTTACAATGAAAATGGTTTTACAATCATGAAAATTGCTATGATTGTCAGGCATGTCATCATTGGGTTTTGATGTAAATCGATTGCATGGGCTTTAAGGATAGCTTTACAGCCCTGCAGGATAAATGCTGTATTACAGGTCACAAAGTTTGTTGGAAGGTTGCACTTTCAGTGTGATTGGATTGCATTGGTCAATATTATGAATTAATTGCCATTCATTGGTACGGCATTTTAAGAATCTTACAACATTTTAATTATCACGCACTTTGGGTACCCAATGAACTGGTTCATATCTGTCTGATCAATTTGGTTGATTGTCTCACAAATGAAGGGTTGAGTTGCCTTCAGTGGTTGTTAAACTCTAATTTGTGATATAGTGACCATACAGGATTGCAAAAATATGTCAGATATGATCCAGAGGCAGAACGGTTATTTGTCAATTGACGGAAGGTATGGGTCAAAAGTGACGTCCATGATCAAATACCTGCGCCAGCGGACGGAACTGTTTTGGCAACATTGGGAAAAGGTTTAGGTATAGAGTAATGTTGATCCCATATCATAGTTCAGTATCAGACATTGGTTTCAATTCAGTATCAGACTGATAAATGTGAATTTTGATATTATCATTTATATTATTTTATTATATATTATTATTAGAATTTTATTGATGAATATTGATAAATTGATTGAAATTGCATAATTGAATTGATTCTGATTCTGATCCGATTGATCTGATTGATTCTGATCTGATTGATTTAATCTGATCTGATTTAATTTAAATTTAATTTAATCAAGTCAATTGATGGATGAATAAAAAGTGCGGTCTCAAGAAAGAAGCTTTGAGACATTTGCGAAACATCAATGTGCAGACAACCTTGGACGATGAACGAGGTGGTGAGTCTAGTAGTTATTTCTTATATTATATGTGGTTATTTTTGTTTGACCCCCCCCCCCCCCCCTCAACAGGACTTACTGATCTAGACTCATCTGCAACACTGATCAGTGAGATTGGGGTGTGGGAAAAGCCACAGGACAGGGAGACTCTCTGGAAATCACCTGAAGTCATCGATTGAAAAGGTGGAGAGATACTTCCTGGAAGACCAGAACAGAGTGCAGCGATTGGTTCTAGTCAACAGAGGACAGGTGAAAGGAGTGACCCATTTGAGGTGACTACCCAAGAGGGTGAAATGGTGGCACAGCAACAGATTCGGGCACAGGAACCGACTCAAAGTGGGCAAGCGATGCAACCAGCTGCTATACCTTTATCATGCTCTCCATTTCACCATACAAGGAGTAAGGGTCGTGTGATAAATGCCAATCAATCTAACGATCAATGTGATTGGCTAATGAATGATCAAAAGTTGACTCTCTCACAAGGAGGGTTTGAGCAATGTGGTGTTATGAATTTTCCTCAGCGGCAATTTCCAGGGGCAAATCAGCAACACCCAGATCTGATGTATAGACCATGGCAGGTACATCAATTGAAGGCATTGCAGAGTAGCATGCCATCAATCAAAACAGATACACTTCAATTTGCGGAAAAACTGCGGTTAATTGTGGAAACTCAGTTGCCCACTTCAAGAGACATGGAAATACTTTTGAAGTGGTTAATTCCTAATACCACCACTTTGAGGAACTTAATGCGTGAGGCCAACTGGGTAAATACGGAAGATGGACAGGTAGACATGCCCACGGAGGCTAGAACGGCACAGATCAATAAATTGATAGCGGCCATACAAAAATTGCCACCACTGACGGATTGGAACAAAGTGGTTACATGCAAGCAGAAAACAGGCGAAGATGCTAGCGATTATTTGGACAGATTGCGAGATGTTTTCCGACTATATTCAGGAATAGACCGGGCACAAATTGAAAATGCCTTAAAACCCCTTTTTATTAATGGTCTGTTGCCCAAATTGAAGAATGAAGTGGAAAGACAGTGTATTGCTTGGGAAGGCAAGCCAATGCAAGAAATATTGAATTATGCTTTGCATCATCAGCGGATTCAAGACAGAAATAGTGCTGTAAATGCCGAGAAATTGATGCAACTACAGACTCAAGCCCTGATGACTACGAATCAACGCAATAGGTTTTCTGGGCAACAACGCAACAATGCAGTAGGAGATAACCAGAGAGTGGAGTGGCAACCCAGAAACCAAGAGATGCAGCCTAGAGATACAAGTGAACAGGTGGACAGACCAGCCAATGACAGAAATCGATGTTTTAATTGTGGAAATATTGGACACTGGAAACGACGTTGTCCATATTCAAATAGGAAGACTAGTTCATAGGACGAACCAAGATCAAGGGTACCAGTGCTCACCGGTACCTCAGATAACGATTAGGCCTTCATTGCTGCAGATCTCAAATGACGACAGGCCTCAACAGATTAAATCATCAGACCAACATGAATAACTGTTGATGCTTCTTGTCTCAAAAATTTTCGGAGCAAGAATTAATTTTACTTTTGCTTATTAGCGAATGAATAATTAATTGATTAAATGCCAAAATTGGATTTTTTTTGGAACATGCATTAAAAGATCCAGAATTAGAGTTCATTCTGGAAGCCTCATATTTGCCAATTATAAATGTGGTTTTAGGGAGTATTTTGGGCAAAACAATTTTTTACAACAAAACAATTACCAAAGTGTGGAACATTGCTTTGCAAAATTTTTTGGAAACCAGTGACAAGCGTCACATGATCATCAGGTGGGCATTTTGGACTATTTTTTTGCATGCTGATAGGTCAGTGGTCAACTGACATGTAAATCGATGTGTTGTCAAATTTGGATAAATTATTGTGGGACCAAAAAGGGTAATTTCAATGTGACATTATAGGGGTTTTCTAAACATAAACTTTTTGTCTATTTGTGTATTAGCGTTTCTAACATTAACGGATACATTTTACGAAATTGAAATGAAATTGACACCCATCTTGATCTGTTAATGATGGTTCCAATGCAAACAAATATACATAATGCTTGGGTTTGTGTATGTTTGTGTGTCAATTTTTTTTGTTTTGTGTGTCAATCTTACAAGAATATCCAGAAAATTCGTAAAATAAAATAGGAATATAATTTGTTTATGTACATTATCTCTTTTGTCAAGGGAGATGGAATATACAGATTTGATGTGCTAGGTTATGAGCAGCCATTAATTAATAGTAAAATTGTGAGTAATTTTGGGATTCCATTTTTGATAGAATTTATATGAGAATAACAGCTATTTATGGACAGGAGCTTCATAAACAAAATGAGTACAAAATTAGCCAAATTTGGAAGTGGTCTTACACTGACTTTCCAGAGTACTCTGCTCATGGATTTTTACATATATAAACTTGACCTTTATCAGCATATAAATTGTGCTGTATGTATGGATGTGTCTTAGGCATAGATGATATGGGCAGATAGTAAAGACAATTTTGTTGAATTGAACTATTGTGAGTTTTAAAACGAAATGCATTGTGAATCTTAAAACCAAGGGGCAAACGTGAACGCGCTGTTATGTTTTTTTACACTCAGAACACGATGTTACGTGTACCTGCAACATATTTTGTTAATCTGCCACACCTATATTGGCATACTGGTGTCAGTTGTATTCACTAAGTTGCATAGAAATGGAGGAGCAACTTTTAAGGGAGTATACAACCACTTATTTGGATATTTTCTACAACTGTAGGGGTTTCAATAAGTGGTAGCTGTACACATGGGATTTATCAAATTAAGTTATGCAGTTTAAACAAAGTTACTGGTAAACAGAAGGGAAATGGATAGTAAATAAATTCTTCAATGCTGGGTAAATTTAATGAGATATTACAAAAACTTATAGGAGCTACTGTTCTTCCTTATAGCAGTGGGAAAAGCGAGAATTAGATCCAACATAATGAATCTATAAATGAATGTGATAGGGATAATATCCTCAATTTGTGTTACTTATTTGATTGTGGGTAAAGGAATTATTTTATCGTAATGGATTGTTAACAGCAGCCTGAAATGTCCTGAGAATGTGCATCCATGTAATTAGAAATCCCAGATTTGTTTTTACAAACAACATTTTGGTAGAGGTCTTATGTGGGTGAGCACTTCCTTGGTAGAAAAAGGTACTGCATGTTGGCAGCCACTTTTGTGGCCATTTAGGCCAAATAAATTGAGAGGAAATTGTAGTTCAATAAGTAATTTACACATGGCTATTTGTAAAAGGGAAGTTGTTGCGATGGGAAACATTTCTGAAGGTTTATTAAAGTGTTATAATATGACATGTGTCAAGGCAAACTATTGGATGGGAAAATTAGATCTGGTTATAGAATGAATTTGCTGACCCTTTGAAGTTAATTATTTGAATTGATTGTTTTACTAGTATTTTGAGTTCAACTTGGAAATAGTATGGTAGAGCTTTGTTAACACCTTTGGTTGTGGTATTTTGGAACGAATTCACAGATCGTAGGAAGTTGATAACAATAGAAACAAATATGGACCCCGGGGGGATAGGGGCATCAGGATAAGGCAAATAATCAGATTTATGTTACATATTAAGGGATTAAGGGATGTTACATATTAAGGGATTTTTCTTTAGTCACATTTTAAGAAGTTGTTAGTTTGGTATATAATGTTGAATGTCATTGACATATAATTATGTTATAGGTATGAACATATACGAGGAGTAGCAGCTGAGATACTCCAATATTTGTTTATTGGATTAGTGGTTATATTGGCAATAGTTTTAGTAGTGGCTTGCTTGAAAACCTTAGTGACGGTGGGTTTGAATAAGATAACAAACAACACTATGATAGTGCAAGCAGCCACAAAAGAGGAAATAAACAAAGCAACAAATGAGGAAATGAATGTGGAACCACAAGAGGAAGACGTCTATCGCGACATGAATACTGAGATTCAACGATTGAATCAAGTAATGTTGCAAATGAATACAGTAGAGTTAAAATAAGGGCATAACAACTTGTTGTGAACTATGTCCGTTTTACAAGATCGATGAACTCATATCACCACAAGTTACACTGTTAAAGAAAAACAAAAAGCGGGGAGGACTATGCTAATAATACATTATGCATAGTTTGCTTGTTTGCAAGATTTGTTGGGAATTAGATATTCCTGTTTGTGATTTCAATCATATATACTCATTATTAATGCATTTATTTTCTTTGAAGTTGGGTTACAATACCTGCATGAGTTTAATTTTTGAATTATATGAACCCGAAAGCAATTGTGGATGCTATTCTTAGTTTAATAGTGAAAAACACATGTCTGATTTCAATATTATTTGTGTGAAGTTGTTATAAAATATAGTGATTTCATGTTACAATGTACCCCATCTGATTCAATCTGTGTGGAGAGCAGATATAAATGTGGCTGAGTAAAGGGAAGACCAGATCACATCCCAAATGCAGTGCTAACGACATCTGGGAAGAAGTTTGAGAAAGGACAATTTGTGAAAAATGAAGTTAATTCTGGCATACACCCTCTTTCTCAAAGAATGATGAAGAAATACTCCTTTGTAAGATGGATGTTTACCTTCACCAAGGGAAAATTATGTGACCATTTGTCTGGATCACACTGCAACATACGAAAAAGGGCGATCACTTACTTTTGTTCAAATACCTCGAACATTTATCACATCAGCAATTGCAGGACGATGACATTGTACCTGCAACGTCTACGGGATACGGTGACGTGTGTCATTACTTCACCAACTTCCGGGGAGCCAGCATGGAGCTGCAAGCGAACGTCTGCGCCTTTTCCTTCACAACAGCTGTGCACGATTCTGCTGTGTGCTCCTGGTATGGACCATGGACAATTGAGTACCATGGTCCCAACATCATCATTGCGGATGCATCCGGCATCCCTGCTCCACATCTTGTTGACAAATCAACATCACATCAACACTTGCTCCATGCTCACGATGAGTGAGGAGGCAAGTCGACTACAACTGGATGGAGGCCTTGTTCAAATCGACTATGGCTCACAGCAAGAGTGGCACGGATGCTGCATGGAGACCAGGGTCAGTCTATGACTCTGCCCAGCTATCACAACAGCAGAAAATCCTACGCAAATAGTGTAGGTGTTATGAAGACATTTGAAGAAAAATGTTTCATGCTGTAATTTCAAACACAAGTGATCCGCCCCCTTTTTTTCAAACAAAGAAAGTCAATATTTGATTAAAGGCAAACATTTTGCCAAATGTTGCAGATGCTTTATTATTTTAATGATGAACTGAAATTATTGCGTTTTGGTGAAGGTGAAATGTTTTGTGATCTTTATGCAAATGAGTTGAATTGAATTATCAACATAGAAAGAGTCAATGAACAAGGAAATGTATTGTGATCAAAATTCTTCCAGAATGACGGTGTATGCCTTGGGAAATTGAATTACCAGATTAGTGGTTTGAATATTTAATGTGGTAATGTTTAGATTAATGGTTAATATAAACATAAAAGAAAAAAACCGGGGACTGTCAGGGAATAAATATTCTTATTGACAGTATTGCTAGAATATATCTCAATGTAATCTTGTATAAAGTGGAATTTGTTTTACTTTACAAATGAGCCAAGAGCATAGGACTAGAGCAATATAATTCAAGACAGAATGTGTACCGCTCTTGGACTGCCATCTGTGTCTATCAATAGTTAGCCTGTGTTCCATAGATGGAGCACAGGCTGCAAATTCCCCCTCAGCAGGTCAGAGCATTTGACCTCTTGAACAGAAATAATGTGGTGCTCTCAGTCTCCCAAAATAGAGGGCTGGCCAAAAGAGCCAAATAAAGGCTTTTGGATGAAGGAGTCTGGGCCTTTAAAACCAAGAGAAAGTTGCATTGGAGAAGCAGAGAGAACTGGGAGAGTGATGGAGAAGCAGTGGACTGGGAGAGTGATTGAACAACTGAAGACCAGTTGACCTGATCAACCAACTGGAGACTGGTCAACAACTGAACGAGGTTCAATAAAAGACCTACAGAAGGAGCTACAGCCACGACCGACAGAACAACGTCATTAATATCTAATTAGTACATTTAGTAGAATACAGCAAAACTCTCAAAAGTGAATAAAACATTGATTTTGCTAAAACGAGTTTCTGGAAGTTTTAATAGTAGAACAGGAGTAGAAATTATAATTCTTCCACACCGTCATCTCCAAATCTCTGGCAGTTCGATCGAAACTGCGTTTGCCACGTTCATTTGAAGCCCCCGAATACGTTCAGGAGCAGCCGGGGTCACCAATGTAGGTGTCGCCATGCTCGCTGGAAGCCCCCGAAAACGTTCGCAAAACTCCGGCAGGTCGATCGAAACTGTGCTTGCTATGTTCGTTTGAAGCCCCCGAATCTGTTCGGGAGCAGCCGGGGTCACCAGTTTAGGAGTTGCGGATGATGAGAAGACGAGGCCATTTCTTCGGTGTTCAAAGCTCCTTTATTCCGACAGAAATCCTCGCGCGAATGGAACTCATACAGCTTTTATAGTGCCAACACCCTCTTAGGAGGGCGTGGCTTCAACAACCGAGCGTACGTCGCGCCAACATCATCAAAAGCCCCACTGGCCCGTGCACGTGGATTATGTCCCAATAAGGTAACCGCCACAACACCTAATCACGTTCTATGCAGACAAACACAAACGGCACAAAAAGCAATACCCTCTCCTCTGGTGAGGGTAATTAAGAGGTTAAATTATGAGGTTTAACAACACCAAACATCTTGTGAGATATGTGACAGACATACAAACATAGATTAGATTTTGAGTTAATTAGCTAATTATCTCACTTCCTGGATCTAAATTAATGAAAAGGGATCCATTACTTTTTGTGCATCGACGTGATGAATCATTATGCCGAGTTTCAAAACGATCCGTTGAGCCGCCTCGGAGGAGTAATCTTTTAGAAGCATAACTAATCTGTCAGATATACTACCCCCTCCCCCCCACACCCCATCTCCAAACCCCTAAAATATACCTTTCTAATGTATGGAGTGAGGGAAAGACTTGTTATGCTACTCGTGTGTCTCATCAACATCAAATATAGTACAAAGGAGTTCCTGCCAATTCAGACCTGCAGTGCCCCAACCCTGGAGAAATACTATATCTATGTATTTCTTCAATCTTTCGTTCGCGAAGGTGACGAGCAGCCATGCTGCTCGGGTCAGTGCGCGCTGAGAAACCTGTGTTCCTGTGTTCTTCCTGTGTTCTTCATACCTGTGTTCCTGTGTGTTCTTCATAACTTCACTATCGCGAGGCTACATGTTGCTTGTGTGACTAACCATGAGGGGGAAATTTTAACCTTTATTTTACTGACTGTACAAAACTCAAAACCGCACAATATATATATATATATATATATATATATATATATATATATATATATATATATATAAACTTATGGATAACGAGACCCAATCACATCTCTCACCCATAATCAGCTCTCACGTAACCAATTATACAAGGTGGATAGGATTTCAATAAGTTAACACCCATGCTCTTCCAGTCAAATAAACTTGCATTAAACAAACAAGAAAAGCTACAGAAGGTAAGCCCTTTCAAACCATATCTGGATTCCTCTACAGCTGCAGATTTTCACAAGTAGCACATACAGTCACGTGAAAAAGTAAGTACACCCCATGTAAAGTTTTGACTTTTTCAACATATTTCAACATACAGCTATTTGATCTTCATTTCAACAATATTGACAGATAAAGGTGATATAATATAACAAATATCATGAAACATTTACATTTTGTAGTCCATTGTATAATTGAAAGAAACATAAATGCAAATTTCGCATGTGGAAAAAGTAAGTACACCCCGACATTTATCACTACTTCAAATACCTAAAATTAGAATCAGGTGCACCAGCTCAGGTGCAAATGATTAGAACATCGTTAGAGAGGATCTTGGAAGAACCTGTCTTATTTAAACCTGAGACATTTAGTTTGGTTTGCTCTTTGTTGTTGAAGTGTGCGGCGTCACCATGCCCAGATCAAAAGAGCTCTCTGACGCCTTCAGAAAGAAGGTTATAGATCCCTACGAGTCTGGGAAGGGATTTAAAAAGATCTCCAAACAATTTGAAACCAATCATTCGACTGTCCGGAAGATCATCTACAAGTGGAGAAGATTCCAAACAACTGCCAACTTGTTCAGGCCAGGCCGCCCCAGCCCGTTCAGCCCGAGAGCAGACCGCAAGATGCTGAAAGAAGTCTCCAAGAACCCCAGAATGTCATCAGGGGACCTACAGGTCGCTCTTGCCACTGTTGATGTCAAAGTGCACGAGTCTACCATTAGAAAAAGGCTGCACAAATTTGATCTACATGGGAGGTGTACCAGGAGGAAACCTTTGCTGTCCAGAAAGAACATCAGAGCAAGACTAAAGTTTGCCAATGAACACAGAGGCAAAGACCAGCACTTCTGGAACAATGTGCTCTGGACAGATGAGTCAAAGGTAAATCTATTTGGCCACAGTACCAGAAGAAATGTTTGGCGAAAACCAAAGACAGCATTTGACCACAAGAACCTGATACCAAGTGAAAAGCATGGTGATGGAAATATTATGGTTTGGGGCAGCTTTGCTGCATCAGGGCCTGGGCAGCTCACCACCATAGACTCCACTATGAATTCTTCATTGTACCAGAGGGTGCTTGAGGATAATGTGAGGCCATCTGTCGGGAAGTTGAAGCTCAACCGAAGGTGGACCTTGCAACATGACAATGACCCTAAACATACCAGTAAATCCACCAAGGAATGGCTGAAAAGAAAGAAATGGAGGGTTCTGGAATGGCCAAGTCAAAGCCCAGATCTAAATCCCACCGAGATGTTGTGGTGGGGATTTGAAACGAGCTGTGCATGCAAGAAACCCCTCAAACATCGCACAGCTGAAAGAATTCTGCATGGAGGAGGGGGCAAAAATTTCTCCCAGTCGATGTCAGAGACTGGTAGACAGTTATAAGAAACGCCTACTTGAGGTTGTTTTTGCCAAAAGGGGCAATACCACCTATTAGAGCCAAGGGTGTACTTACTTTTTCCACATGTGAAATTTGCATTTATGTTTATTTAAATTATACAATGGACTACAAAATGTAAATGTTTCATGATATATGTTATATTATATCACCTTTATCTATCAATATTGTTGAAATGAAGATCAAGTAGCTGTATGTTGAAATATGTTGAAAAAGTCAAAACTTTACATGGGGTGAACTTACTTTTTCACATGACTGTACATGAGAAATATATGTTGTCTGCAGCTGTATTAATTTACGTAAATTCTAGCCACCTGGGGTAATTGATTAGGTGAGAGCTGAAATGTTGTTTCTTCCAATTATGGGTGAGATGTGATTAGGTCTTGTTATTGGTAAGTTACTTGCTATTGGCATTACACGTGGTACATACTTGGGAACCTCAGTGGTGCACGTTTATATTTGCGCTATCGCTGAAGACTCGCCAACAAGTGAAGAAATCGGTCCGGCAGCTGTAGGGGCATGTAGCATTGGGATTCTCATGTATGTGCTACTTGTGAATGTACAGTCGCACAATATTTGTGTTGCCTTGCAAATTTCAGGTTTTTCACCTTATTTTGTAATCTCAGCAGTGGTTTCTTTGCTGCTACTCTGCCATAGAGATGTGCTGAAATCAGTCTTCTGCACACCGTGCTGGATGAAATGTTAATATTCAGGCCTGCTCTCATTTCATTTGTCAGCTGCTGACTTGATTTTCTTCTATCACGTAAGCTGAAATCGTGTGTGTGTGTGTGTGTGTGTGTGTGTGTGTGTGTGTGTGTGTGTGTGTGTGTGTGTGTGTGTGTGTGTGTGTGTGTGTGTGTGTGTGTGTGTGTGTGTGTGTGTGTCTGAAAGTTCGGCACTGCCCTTCAAGGGCTTTGCTTGCCTTCGGGAGGTTCTTCTACATTGCAAAGTGTACCTCACACAATTATCGCAGATCTTCAGCTTTTCTCCTATTTTCTTCATGGTGTGCCCTTCTGCTCACAGAGTTTGGATCTTCACACGCTGTTCTGTTGAAAGTTGCTTCCTTGGTGCCATTCTGATCCAACTCATCGACTTTCAAGCGAGAGAACAAGCTGATGAAAACCAGTTTTTTTTTTTGTTTTTTTTTGTTGTATACAGAATCGAGGCTCGTGAAAGAGCTAACATTTATCACAAAAAAAAAATTTCACCAATTTGCAACTTTTATTGTGGTTTCTTGTAATTCGCATTTATGTAACTGGAGTTTATTACTTCAATATTTTATTATTATTTACTGCACGAAATGCACAAAATGTTTCCTGCATATTTTCTTTGTGGTTATTGGATATTACTAGCATCTGATAATATAATATGCAAAGCAAACGTAAAACTTTTTCAATTTCCCTAGTTTATTTTATACCAGCAGGGGTACCTGGTGTTGTCCAGTGATGTTAAAATCATGTTGGCATTTTGAAGTAATCAATTTGTTTTATTTTCATTTTTTTGTGGGTGCCAAAAACACTTCCCTACACCAACTAAGGAAAATTTATATTTAATATGATAATATTACACACACACTAATCGGGGATAATTTAATATTACCTTGCACATAGCTACAAAGACTCAGGCACCATAGAGCGATTTCTTAAAATCCAAAAAAAAGGGAACTTTCTTTTCAACATTTTCAAATAAATGTTTTGCCAAAAACACTCTCTGGCCCTCACTGATTAACCTCTGAAAGTTTTACGAAGATCCGTTCAGCATCTCTAAGAAAAATGGCGACGCAGACAGACAAACAGCTCTCTTATAGTATGGATATAACTTCAAAATAACTAATATTAAATTGACTTTCACAGAGATATGAATTATTCTCTACCTAGATTTTACACTTCTAACTTCCCAAAAATAGCACCACAAAGGATAAAAATAACTCAAACTTTTACTTTTTCACAGTACTGTACATATATACAAATTGGGTCACTGATCAAAGATCTATTGCTGCTTTGCTGCCTCATCAGGTTAGGGGGTTCGATTTTATTTTTATTTATTCGATTTTATTTAGACAAATTAGAATTGTCACAAATAAACGACTTGGCAGTATGTCGTCCTGACAAGCCCATATTAAGGCGAAATCTGGGCGACTCTGCTTACATTTATTTGTGACCATAAATCTCAGTCTTCGAATACCTGAGTGCCACACAGATGCTATCCTAGTTCGGAGGTGATGTGTTGGCATAATTTTACGCACATGTCTGCGTCACGTCGCATTTATGATCATAGTTTCCTCCTTTTGTTTTATATATAACTAGCAGAAGTACCCGGCGTTTCCGGGCGGGGGAGGGGTGGGGAACGGGGGGGGGGGGGAACGGGGAAGGAGGAGGAGGGGAGAAGGGGAAGGGGAGGGGATGGGGGGAAGGGGAGCAGTCAGAAGTGGAAGCTCTTTTACGGAAAATTTATATCTTAAAGGGGAGGTGAGAAGGGGAGGGGAGGGGAGGGGAGGGGGAGGGGGAAGGTGAGGGGAGGGGAGGGGGAGGGTGAAGGGAGGGAAGGGGAGGGGAGGGGAGGGGGGAAGGAGAGCAGTCAGAAGTGGAAGTTCTTTTACAGAGAATATATCTTAAAGGGGAGGGGAGGGGGAAGGGGAAGGGAGGGGAGGGGGGAAGGGGAAGGGGAGGGGAGACGGAGGGGAGGGGGAAGGGGAGGGGGGGAAGGAGGGATGAAGGATGGGGAGAGGGGGGAAGGGGAGGGGAGGGGGAGGCAGGAGAGGAAGGGGAGTGAATCACGTTTCTGAGTGAATGTGGCTCACGTTTCTCAGTTAAGTGTGATCCCGTTCAGGAAGAAGAAGAAGCCATACTACCAAATTCGTACACTTCCGGAATTGTTTGATTTATTTGTATTCAAATGTCTGGTAATTGTTTTGTATTTATTTATGTGAATGTGTACTTGTATATAACTGTCATTCATTTCAAAAGGCTTTGGCACTATCGAGCGATTATTATTTTTTTCAACTCAAAAAAACGAACTTTTTTTTTCTTTCTTTTTTTCTTTTTTTCTTTTTTTGCCTAAAACACTCCCAGGCACTTACTGATGAACCTCTGAAAGTTTGATGAAGATCCGTTCAGCCATCTCTGAATAAAACGCGGACACACACACAGACAACTCGCATTTATATATACTAGGGCATTGCCCGTACTATATCTATATCTAAAATTATATCCCCCCCCTCTATTTACATGAAATGGTTTGGTCCAAAGCGAACGGCTTCCGGAGTTTGGTAAAGCAATCGCCATCGCGTGCACAAACGCGCAGGAAAGCGAATGAATCGCAAATTCGTTTTTATTAGTTTTAAAACTTTATTAAAACATAGTTTAACGGCAACATAGTTTTCCAACGTGAAATAAATGAATACGCTGTCAAATGTGCCATACGAGGCAGAGTGTGTCCGCCACGTTCGGCACACGCGATCGTTCGCTGCTCTCTGATTGGTTGAATCGTTTTTTGGACATAGCTCGGTAAGTAATTGTCCGATTAATATGAAACCTTGAAAAGGCACATCCTCGGGTCCCCAGCAATATACCTGGCAAGTTAAAAGTATATCGGACCCGTGGTTGTCGAGAAACAGCGGTCACAGACAAACGTACAAACGTACAGACAGAGATTACTGGAATTATAGATAGATGTAAATCGGGATTTAAATTTAATTCAAAAATTGATCCAGACATCTATTCTCTTTCAAACATTCAAACCGACAGAGGTAGTTATGTATCACAGCATCTGTAGAATTTTCACCCTTTTACTCAACTCCGTTTCGCTGTTATTTGGTGGAGCAAAAAGTCAACTGAGCTTTATAGATATTTAGATTTCATTTTCAGGTTAATTTATCTATTCTAATTTAACAAAACCTTTTACTCCCAATAAACTGCATTATCTTGCATTATCTCCCAATAAACTGCAAAAAAAGGAAATGTATATTTTTAACATGTAGGCAGTTCTTAGAAACCCAAATGCAATATGAAATCCTTTCTTTTAGAGAATCCCATGATGTCCGTAGTTTATACCGTATTGATAAAAAGAAGGGCTAACTTTGCAGCAGAAAAGTGTGATTATAGCAAAGAAACTGAGCGTGGTTGGGATTCCTCGTGCTCGGCTGATTAGCTGCGGAGCCGTCGGAACAAGGAGTCGAGTCTGGGCAGTGGCACCACTACACGCCGGCCCCGCGTCCATGACCCCCGGCCTGTAACGGCTGCTAAAGGCGCGTCCGGCGCTGCCCATATTTCATGGACGATTTCCGAGGCAGAACCTAACAAGACCGTTACGCAGTTGAGGGGCGCGCCATAACACTCCGCAGAAAGATCACCGCGGTCTTTCCGAGAGCCTCCCGCATGTATCCTCGTGTCAAACGAGGCGCCCTTGTTAGCAGAATTTATTGTCTCTGCAGATGCGGGGAGCGAGGCCCAAGAGCGAAACGCACAAACAGCTGCCAAAGGGCCAGAAACTCTGCAGCCCGAACGAACTCTCGTTTGCCGCCCCTTGCTGAAGGTTTTGACTGACACTTGTTACAATATTGCTGAAGAAAAGCAAGTTAAACCCCCAGGCTCTGAGGGTTGTTTAATATTTTGCACCACCCTTTTCCCTCATTTATCAATATATATATCGCTCTCACCACTCCCTCTGTTCCACTTCCATTCCCTCTCCTCTCCATGCCATCCACTTCCACTCCCTCTCCCCTCCCTGCCACCCACTTCCACTCCCTCTCCCATCCCTGCCTTCCACTTCCACTCCCTCTCCCCTCCCTGCCATCCACTTCCACTCCCTCTCCCCGCCCTGCCATCCACTTCCACTCCCTCTCCGCTCCTTGCGATCCACTTCCACTCCCTCTCCTCTCCCTGACATCCACTTCCACTCCCTCTCCCATCCCTGCCTTCCACTTCCACTCCCTCTCCCCTCCCTGCAATCCACTTCCACTCCCTCTCCTCTCCCTGTCATCCACTTCCACTCCCTCTCCTCTTCCTGCCATCCACTTCCACTCCCTCTCCTCTTCCTGCCATCCACCTCTCCTCTTTTAGCTCTTTCACGAGCCTCGATCTTGAATACAAAAAAAAAAAAAAAAAACCACTTCCACTCCCCTCCCTGCCATCCACTTCCACTCCCTCTCCTCTCCCTGCCATCCACTTCTACCCCTCTCCTCTCCCTGCCACCCGCTTCCACTCCCTCTCCTCTCCCTGCCATCCACTTCCACTCCCTCTCCCTCCCTGCCAGCCACTTCAACTCCCTCTCCACTCCTTGTAATCCACTTCCACTCCCTCTCCTCTCCTCTCCCTGACACCCACTTCCACTCCCTCTCCTCTGCTCTCCCTGACACCCACTTCCACTCCCTCTCCTCTCCCTGCCATCCATTTCCACTCCCTGCCATCCACGTCAACTGCATCTCCTCTCCCTGCAATCCACTTCCACTCCCTCTCCTCTCCCTGCCATCCACGTCCACTCCCACTCCTCTCCCTGCCATCCACTTCCACTCCTTCTCTTTCCACTTCCACTCCCTCTCCTCTACTCTCCCTGCCATCCACCTCCACTTCCACCTCTTCCTCCCTGTCTCCCCCCTCTCTGCTCTCTCCCACCTCATCACTCCTTCAATCTCCCTCTTCCACTTCCGCTTCGTCTCCTAAATCTTGTGTGTAGATGTCTGCTCACTTATTCACTTCAGAGACGCATAAAACCCTCATGGAAAAGTTTGGTGTGTTAGCTTCTTCAGATACCACCGAAATGGCTTCAAAAATTGACTCGTGCAAATAACCTAAAATGATTACACACCAGCTCATCTGGCACAACAGTCGTGGTTCTGTCGATTTAGCATTTAAGATTGTATGTTTTTTATTGAATGTTTGCATTTGCACATATGTTCTGATCCAACACACGAGGGTGGTATATATACATTTTGTACGCTCCTCTTTGACCGTTCTGTCCAATGAACAGCAATTAATGTCAGGGCAGTTTGACCATGTTCACAAGGTCCCAATGCAGCCCATACCCACCCATGCCAGTCAACCAACAGTTGTTGAGCAAACTCATCTGCAGAGCTTGCGCTGTAAACATAAACTCTAAATGCTAACCTTCGCTCCGCCAAATGCACGATGCACTTGCTTTTTCTTCCTTGTATGAAATATCCGATTTGACATATTATTTGATAAATATAAATAAACTGTTGATCCAAACAGCCACTCCAACCATCAATTAGCCACTCCAAACAATTATTAGACTAAAGCAAAAAATGTAAATAATTATTCTAGGATTGAGACACAACCATACAAGCCCTCTTCTCCCCCCCCCCCCCCCCCCTCCGCAATGCCTTGAATCTCATCATCTGAAAATGCATTGTACCAGACAATAAGTTGCATTGTAATTTATACCGTGGTAACACAATGCCACACCAACATAATCTCCGAAATTTTTGCAGTCATCTATTACTAAAGGGAGAAGTGTGTGTGTGTGTGTGTGTGTGTGTGTGTGTGTGTGTGTGTGTGTGTGTGTGTGTGTGTGTGTGTGTGTGTGTGTGTGTGTGTGTGTGTGTGTGTTTGTGTGTGCATATGCATGCAGTCTGTTTACATCGATAATAACAAGCACTGTGGTCACAACCTGCAACAAAATCTGGAAATGGGCCGATTTGGAAACGTGCATTTAAAGTGCTATTTATAAGATGAACGGTGTGATTGGGAAACACATTTAATGCACCAATAAAAAATTAAGTCGACACCTCTCATCCATGACACCCTCCCCACGGTTATATCAGAACAAGCTGATTCGTTGAAGGTCAATTTAAATTAAAACGGAAACAAAGGTCAATTATTAAAATGATACAAAAATCACACTTCGAAAACTTAGGATCAATAGATTATGATCATTATTGACTTTTCACTTTCAATATTATTAAATAGGAAAATGCAGCATAAAGCAGCAAGGACAATTTAGTGGATTTCCCAGCAAATTTCTTGTCCACGGTTGGCTGAAATGTAAATGCCACATGTCGCCCGCTTTGTCATTACAAGTCATTGCTGAAAAATCAGATGTACTAACATCTGACAAGGCCTTTGTCCATTGCTCAAAGGAGTAATACTCTATCCGATGGGCTGGTGCTCCAGCATCACATCTGTATCTCCCGAATTCTGTGGAAGTTGAAGCTCTCTGCATTATTGGTATTCGTATTCTCTATTTACCGTATTGGTAAATACCGTATATTTGGAATACGGTATTGGAATACCGTATTGGTATTCTCTCGTCTTCACGCTGTTGAAACCAAAGCATTCAGAATCATTGGAATCTCCCGCGATGACGCTATCTCCGAGGGGCCTTTCACTTACTCACCCCAGGCAGGTTGGTGGTCTTTCCTTCTTCTACCGACTCCTCTCCGGCCTTGCCCCCCCCCCCCCCCCCAGCTCTCTCTGGGCTCTGTCCCCCAAATATTCCTGCAGGTCGCACAAGATCTGCCTGCAACCCTCTTATGGTTAAACTGCCAAAATCAAGACTCTCTGCTCACCTTCACTCCTTCATTCCTCTTTTCTCCCGCCTCTGGAACAAACTCCCTCACTCTCTTCAATCCCACTCCTCCCTCCAGGTCTTTAAAACGGCTGTTCACCACCATCTCTTATCTTCCCCAATCCAAAACCTTGAACTCTTCTACCCCCGCTAATTTCACCCCAAATCCACTTTTTGAGGTGCCGACTTCTTTCCTGGAAGTCCTTGGTGTCCTTGCGTTTTATACCTATCCTGCCCCCCCCCCCCGGCCCTCTCCCTCCCACACATCTCCCGATGTCCCTGCTCTCAAATGTTGTGTTTGTGTGCTTCCTCCCCTTCTCTCCCCATCTTCTCGACCGCTCCCCTTTTTATATACTTTGTTTGCTTGTTTGTTTGATTTGTTTGTTTGATAAATGTTAGCTCTTTCACGAGCCTCGACTCTGTATACAAAAAAAAAAATAATCCTGAAACCAAAGCATTAGATCCGTTGCTCTCACATCGTATGCAAGATGGCGGCCTCTCTGTTTTTACCACCTCTCCTCCAGTCTCGCTAAATTTGCTTTCTCAGTCCTCCAATCCTATCCTGCTCGTACAAGATGCAGGTGGTCTTCCATTAAACTCCTCCTGGTTCAAATTCCAAAAATGAGGGTTTTATTACAGCCCACCCCCACTCTTTTAACCCGTTTTTGGTACTTCCTGTCAGATTGGTGCTTCCCAGGCACGGTGTTGCATCACAAAGAGCGTGAGATCATCGCACACATTGATGTTAAGCTGTCCACACAAGCTGTCCTCCCAGTTAACAGAGTAAACGACTTATCGTCGGGTCCCTGAACAAATTACACATTACTGGTATCTTCAGTCGAACGTGCCAGGCCTGGCTATCCGGTTCAGGACAGACGAGCCAAAAAGTTTAGAAGAAATCCAATTTTGTTTTTTATTCTATTTTTTGTGGAAGCCTAAAACACTTCCCCACATCCACTAAGGAATGGAGTCTGGGATCATTTAATATTTCCTTTCACATTGCTACGAAGGCTTTAGTGATTAAAAATGATTAAAGTCACTTTAGAGTAATTTAAAAAAAGAAAATCCCCCAAAAATCAAACTTTTTTTTCCAAAGCTTTTTCCCCCCAAAACACTCTACTCTAGTAGCTCATGGTGGTTGAGTATGCACTTTATTGTACAGACCTAAACTCTTCAGGAATCCACTAATTGAAGGTCCAGGAACAATATTTGGTTGGTAACACATTTGCCACTGACGGCGAAATAGCTGAAATGGCCATACCCCTTTTTGGGCCACGCCCCCTTTTTTGCCGTGACTGTATCTACAGAACCGTTGGACCTAGGAGGTTGCCCGACCACTCAAAATTTGCGCAATGGCCACATTATGGGGGGTCAGTAATACATTTTCATATCCAAAAGTCAATGGTTTTTAAGATAATTGCCAAAAACCGATTTCAACATGTTACGAACTACAATTGTATGATACCACCAAGGCCACAACATTATATGACACTTATACCTTTTGCATCATCCTATTTTGGAATTTACTTATTTGGATTTCTACACTTTTCGCCTTTACTACAGCCACAAAACGTGACACATTTAATGTTCCTGTCTCTGCAAGTGCACGTTTTGGTACTCATACATGCTCTTGGGCATTTGCATGGAGGAGGCAGGTCATCGGGCCTGCACGATACTGGCAGTATCACTGGTGTTATGCCAACGTCCGTTGCTTCATACCCATACTGGAGTGGATCTGGTTTGGTGACGGCAGGAGTTGGGGCTTGCAACCACATCTTACACTGAAGAAATGCTCGCTTTATGTGTTCTCGTAGCGTTGATGAACAGCACACAAGCTGGTTGAAGTCCAGTTCTTTCTTGGAGTTGTGGTACTGCTCCCATCGATATTCATCGAAAGTGGAACAGTCGGTCTTCTTTAATCCAGACACAAGGAACTTTTCAGCATTGCTTGTTATCTGTGGTGACAGTTCTTCTACACCAAACCCTTCCAGTAGGGAGAGATCGATGGATGCTTTCAGGCCAGACAGCTTTGGACCCACCTTGCTGGTACTGTCGCAACCGCTGAGAGCATGAATGGCTGGGAGACACGACACCAAACCGTTGTCCAGTTGATCAACCAACATGTGGACTGGTACAGTTTTCTTTGTTTTCCGGTTACCAAGCTTCACGTACAGCTTTTGTAGTTGCCAGGTTGTGTTGAAGTGGAAGATGAGGTTGACAAAGACATCTGTGTCAGGCGAGTCAACCAAGACTGATTGAACCCCGTGTTTCACAACACCATCATTAATATGGAACATGATTCTGTCGTCGGCTTCTTCTTGGTTGCTTGAGAGCTCTGCGATCTGTGTTTCAGTGCCAGCTAACAGTTTCCTGCATTCACCCCCATATACTCCTCCAAAGAATATTTCCTTGTCCGACTCGACATTCTGCAGCATCCACTTGAAGACATACTCCTGCAACCGAACTTTGTTCAACATTGAGCTCCAGAACATATCAAGATCGACAGGGAGTTTCTGATTGTCAGACCCAATGGTGATTGTGATTTGTTCTGAGGAACTTCGCTGTGCCCGTTCCATTTGCTTGATTGATGATTTTTGATAAACATCAAAAATAATGTCTATTCTTGTGGACACGGAGCCTGTAGCAAGAATCCTGTTGGAAAGACTCTCAGCCAATTCCCCGAATGTGTGAAGGCCCATCTTTTTCATCGGTAGTTTACGCACAAGTGCCATGAAGTCCACTATTGTCATCTGAGCGTCACTCTTTACATTCCTCGTCTCCTGTGGAAGGCGACTGACAAGTTCCCTGGCTAAGGAGGCTTCATCGGGCTTCTTCAATTTGATGCCATCTTTACATTCAGTGGTGAGGAACTGGGATGTGCTGGTCAATTCATACTTCAGGAGTTCTAGCATGCTGTACCCTCTTTCTCTAGCATAGTCAATGTACCTAACCGTTTCCGCTGCATCCTTTTTCGCCATCGATTTCTTCGCTGTGAACGGAGTAGAAGTACGTTTCACGAAAACAGTCTTGCGGTTGGTAGGGATTGTATCATGTAGGTGCTTCTCCTTATCCTGAAATCTGGTCTCAACAAACTCTTCATAACTCTTCTCACCAATTTCCAGGCATTCAAGTAATCCGTCGACAACCTCCTGGGGAATGTCAGCTCCAGGAGAGATGTTCTGAAGTCTGATTCCAGCGTCGAACGGATTGTTGATGGATTTTATGTAATCCAGAAGGGCCTTTGCACGAACATGGCCAATCTTCGTAGAACTTGGATTGAACTCATGGTGTAGGCTCAGCTCACTGTCATCTTTGTCTCCCAAGTTGCACCATTCCAGCAGCTGTGCCACATGAAGATCTTTCTCATGCTTTAGGAGATTCCATAAGGCTACTGCTTCTTTCTGTCTGGTCATCCCAATGATACCTCCAGCAACCTTGGCGGGTTTATTGTAACACTTCTCGAGTGCCATGTCAAATCCTACTGCACTGTCTTGTCGGGTAGTGTGGTACATCACCCATCCACCATCTGTAAAGCATCTGTAGATACCCGGGAACTTCCTTTGTAGGTCCAGGCAATCTTCAAGGAACAGCGTACCCCATCTGCTATAGTTTGTCCGGCCAAACCCGAAGAACAAAGGCATGCACCTCCGCACAGCTGAAACGAAAAGATGCCAATCGCCTTGCCGAATAGAGTGTGTAAGATCTCTCAGGATAGGATACAGCTCATCCAGAAACAAGCTCCAGTACCTCACATTCTCATTACAGGCCGTTTCTTTCCATTCGGTGAAATACTTCTTCATGTCTGCATGTAAGATCTTGCTTTCTTCCCAAATCTCTCTGAACTCTGTATGGTCACTATCTAAAGCCTGCTGCATCTTAGTTTCCATGGTCTCTATTTGCTGGTCTAATTCACAACTAGTACTGTCCTGGTCAGGTTGAAACTTCTCAAACATAAGAACTGTCATCACCTCTGATACAAGACTCATTCCCTCCTTGCCTTTGCAATAGTGACCTCCAGTCATGACACTATTCTCTACAACGAGCTTGCCAAAGGCTTCAGTCTCAATTAAAGCCAGATCAATACCGATACAGCCTAAAAACTTCCCAAGGCAAGCGATGACAATCTTCTCCATGTGAAAAGGTCCCATTCCAAGGAATATGTTACCAAACTGATCTGGCTTCAACAGCTGGATTGCAGGCTCAACGACAAAACACCCATGACCGGAATTTCTAGCCATGTCTAGACTCTAGTCTAGACTCTAGACTAAATTCTAGTCTAGACTCTAGTCTAGACTCTAGTCTTGACTCTAGTCTAGACTCTAGTCTAGTCTAGACTCTTCAGGAATCAAGTAATTGAACAATAGGAACAGGAACAGGAACAATTACGAATAATATTGTAGTTCGTAACATGTTGAAATCGGTTTTTGGCAATTATCTTAAAAACCATTGACTTTTGGATATGAAAATGTATTACTGACCCCCCATAATGTGGCCATTGCGCAAATTTTGAGTGGTCGGGCAACCTCCTAGGTCCAACGGTTCTGTAGATACAGTCACGGCAAAAAGGGGGCGTGGCCCAAAAAGGGGTGTGGCCATTTCAGCTATTTCGCCGTCAGTGGCAAATGTGTTACCAACCAAATATTGTTCCTGGACCTTCAATTAGTGGATTCCTGAAGAGTTTAGGTCTGTACAATAAAGTGCATACTCAACCACCATGAGCTACTCTAGTACTCCCCACCACTCACTGATGAACCTCTCAAGGTTTCACGAAGATCCGTTCAGCCATCTCTGAGAAAAATGGCGACACACACGCAGACAGACGGACGTCCTGTTATAGTATGGATGTATGACATCACATGTGTATCGCAGACAATATTCTTTGACATTGGTCATTGATGCTTCATTGATGCAAATAATGGACATTTTTGCTTCCACAGATAATACTGGAAAATCCTCGTACATTGACTTTACTACTTCATACTATGTTTTCTCATCAAAGGAGAAAAGTGAAAATTTTGATATCATATCTCGTAATTATTTTTGAAAGTTGTCTTTATTTCAGTAATTCTCACGTTGTGAAATTTGACTTTTATTACACTTGGTCAACTTTATGTCATTATTTCATTTCAGAATAATCCAAAGTCAAGATGTTTGGACCAACCAATAACAGCTTCCACGTTACACAGCAAAGCTCGTTGGGGTGTTCAAGAGATTGTACAAACAAGATACTCACAATAGTCCAAGAAAAAGACTTATTTTTATATGTATATTTTTTCACATCGCGTTCAGGTTATGGATTCGTCTCTCCTCCCCACCAACTCCAAGTTGTCCACGTTCTTCCAGTAACTGCCCCTCTTCGGTAAACTTTCAAAACCCTTCACGCACGCTCGAAGTTAAGTAATTGTCACATTTGTATTTTTGTCGAAACTGTATTTATCTTACGTGTGTGTACCTTTTGCGTGTCCCTCGGAAGATTTATCGGTGTTAATCTTTCATACCTGTAAAAAATAGTCGAGTATTTCGTGCCACGCGACCGAGTTGTTGAAGCTTCCGACCTTGAGGCCTGGTTCTCTCCGGGCATCCAAAGCGGTTATTTTTTCATTCGTGTGTTTGTCAAATTTCAACTCGTTATTTTATCGTTCATGCGTTATTGTTTGTTTATAGTTAGTCTTGGTTTGAATTTCCTGTAACTCGTAATTAATTAATCGTGTTCTGCTCCTCGTGTGCGGCCTTGTACCTCCGTCGGTGTTTGTTAACTTAAGTCCCCTACATCGTGTTTTGCTTGGCTCTTAGTTTTTTCCCTTCTACCCCGAACATAATACTCTTTGTCTAACGTTTTGAATCCCCACCCCCCCCCCCCCAAAAAAAATAATATATATATATATAACCAAAAACATTTATTTTCCTTTCTCCACGTGTGCTGTTGTCTCATCCTGTACTTTCTGTCCAGGTGTGCTGTTCGCCCCGCCCCCATTATCTCCTTGCCATCCACCTTTTTCCCTGTTCACGTGACTCGTGGTGGTCCCTCTCGGCTCTCCCCCCATTGGTATTTTGTACATATAAAGATTGTTTACGGTTCTGTTTCAATATTATTGAAATATGTTTAACCTTTCCCCTTCAGTGTTTTATTCAGTGGTATATTACAACACGCTGTTTTTCTTCCTATTTAAAAGGCTTTTCTCAATTTCCTCTCCAACTCATTCCACGTCAAAAAAAAGAAATTCAATCTCTTATATGTCTCCTTCACTACATGGTCTAAATTCACATTCATTCCACCCCTCCTCCATCGTTCTGAATCGGATTGCTAACTTGAATATCACAACAAACCCAATTTGTTATCAATGTTCGTCTTTCATTAATCATCCACTTTCTAAACTCCCCTCTTGCCCCTACCCTCCAAATCCCCCCCCTTGCACCTCCACTCCTAAACTCCCCCCTTGCCCCTCCACTCCTAAACTCCCCCCTTGCCCCTCCACTCCTGAACTCCCCCCTTGCCCTTCCCCTCCTAAACTCCCCCCTTGCCCCTCCCCTCCAAATCCCCCCTTGCCCCTCCACTCCTAAACTCCCCCCTTGCCCCTCCCCTCCTAAACTCCCCCTTGCCCCTCCCCTCCTAAACTCCCCCCTCACTCCTCCCCTTCAAAACTTCCCCCCAACCCCTCCCATTCAAATCTCCCCCCATACCATTCCTCTCCAATTCTCCCTCCTCCCCCCTCCTCCTCAAAGCTGCCTCCTCCCCACTTCGTCTCCCTTCTATCTCATACCTCTACCCCCCCCCCAACCTTGTACTTTCCTCTGCCCCCCCTCAAACAACCCCTCACTGTGCCTCATCCCTTCACCATCAAACCTTTCATCCTCCTCATCCCTCCCTTTCTTGGAACTCTTCTGTAATCTCTGACACACTATCAACTGCTCTCCCTACATCCCCCTCTCATCCTTCATCTTACCCTACTCCTCCCCTCCCCTGTCCTGTACCCAATGCTCCCCCTCTCTCTTCATTAACGGTATGGACCTCAAACATCCGGGGCCTTCGCTCAAACCTGACTGATCTCTCCAGACAGGTTGCTTCTGACAATCCAGACTTGATCTGCTTAACAGAGACTTTCCTCCTTCAAGAAGTCTCTGATTCCTTAATATCTCTTCCTGGTTACTCCCTCCTCCGGTATGATAGACCTGAGCCTCGTCCTGGTGGTGGGGTGGCTATCTTTATCAAAAACTCTCTTCCTCACTCTCCTTGCACTGCCCTCTCTCCTCCTCACCCCCAGGAGTACCTCTGGCTACGGCTTCCTCTCCGCTCCCACCTTTTGTTCATATGTGTTCTGTACCGTCCCCCAAACAGTGATGACTCCATTTACATTTCACTTTCTGACAACATGGACCAACTTCTATCCACTCATCCCAACTCTCTCTTCCTCATATGTGGTGACTTCAACTGTCATCATGCCACCTGGTTGGGTGTGGGTTCCTCTCTCACCAGTCATGGCACCTCAGCAAAGGACTTCTGTGACTCACTGGGATTGACACAATCAATCAATCTCCCGACCCGGATCTCAGCCAATGGAGTATCTTCTCTTCTAGACTTGGTTATGACAAACTTCCCTGCTAATGTCTGCTGCTCTTCTTCTGCTCCAATCGGTTCTTCTGATCATGTGCTTGTCAAAGTGGACATCTCTCTGGCCATTCTCAGAGAGCGTCCTCAGCGTCGACGAGTCTGGCATTTCACTCAGGCCGACTGGGACGGTCTTCAAGCAGCCATCAATCGTCTGGATTGGTCTCCCATCTCCACTGCCTCTGACATCAATTCTTCCTGGGAATTCTTCCAAAGCAAACTGCTCTCTCTCATGCACAGATTTATCCCATCTCGTCTTCAGTTGTCTTACCCTTCCTCCCGTCCATGGTACACTGAATCTTGTGGTGAGGCAGTTGCCCTGAAACAACATGCCTTTGCCTCTTGGAAGGCTAATCCAACTGAAGCCAATCTCAATTCCTTCCACCAAGCTCGGAACAAGTGTGTGTCTACCCTCAGGAGTGCCAGGAATCACTATCTCTCCTCACTCAAGAATGAACTCTCAAACCTGTCTCCTTCCTCCAAATCCTGGTGGCGTCTGGTCAAATCCGTTTCTGGTGTTTGTTCCCCCTCCATCCCCTCCCTTACCTCAAATGGCCACACAGTTGACATCGCACATGACAAAACCGAATGCCTCAACTCTGTGTTTGCCTCAAAATCTTTAGTCCCAAACCCATCTCTCTCTGTTCCCACCTTTCCCAGTCGAACCCAACTGCTCCTGGACTCTGTGTCCTTCTCTCCTGACAAGGTGGAGGAGTTTTTGTCTAACCTCGACTCTGATTCTGCAACTGGACCAGACGGCATCAGCCCACGGGTCCTAAAATCCTGCTCTGCCGCTCTATCTCACCCTCTCTCTGTTCTTTTCACCCTATCTTTTGCTCAAGGTCATCTGCCAGCATCCTGGAAATCAGCAAACATTACCGCTTTACACAAAAAGGTGCAAAAACAGATCCTTTCAACTACAGACCAATCAGCCTGCTCCCAATTATCAGCAAAGTCATGGAATCCATCATTGCTTCGGATATGAAATCTTTCCTCTTCTCCAATAACTTGATCTCTGATCATCAATTTGGTTTCAGACCAGGTCACTCTACTCTGGACATGCTGCTTCTGCTGTCTCAACAATGGATGGAGGTCCTCAATGCCAAACAGGAAATCAGAGCTGTCTCCCTTGACTTATCACGTGCCTTCGATACGGTCTGGCACCCAGCTCTGCTCACCAAACTATCCTCCTATGGTATCCATGGAAATCTCCATGCATGGCTTGCGGACTTCCTCTCTGGTCGTAGTCAACGTGTGGCCCTGAATGGATTTCTCTCATCTCCCCTTCCTGTTCAGGCTGGAGTTCCCCAAGGCAGTGTGCTGGGCCCTGTGCTTTTTCTGGTCTTTATCAATGATCTTTCCGACTCTCTGGAAAATCCTCTCTATCTCTTTGCTGATGACTCCACTCTCTGCCGCTCCATTCCTCTTCCCTCAGATCGGCAGTATGCAGCCTCCTCACTCTCCGAAGACCTGGACAAAATCACAGACTGGTCAAACAAGTGGAACATGTCTTTCAATCCTGACAAATCTCACACTCTTACTATGTCTCTCTGAAAAGATCGACTGGACAACACTCCCATCTACTTTCTCAACATTCCTCTCCAAGAAGTTCTGTCGCTCAAGCTTTTGGGTCTCACTATCTGCCATGATCTTTCTTGCGAAAACCACATTTCCAAGCTGGCCTCCAAAGCCAGTCGCCGACTGGGCATCCTCTGTCGTGCGAAGTCCTTCCTAGGCACACCTGAGCTCCTCACCACATACAAGGCTTTCATCCGCAGCTCAATGGAATACTGTTCTCCCCTATGGGCCGGTGCTCCTGCCTCACACCTAGCTCGGCTTCACGCTGTTGAAACCAAAGCTTTCAGAATCATTGAAATCTCCCGCGATGAAGCTATCTCTGAGGGCCTTTCACTCACTCACCGCAGGCAGGTAGGTGGTCTTTCTGTCTTCTACCGACTCCTCTCCGGCCTTGCTCCCCCAGCTCTCTCTGTGCTCTGTCCCCCAAATATTCCGACAGCTCGCACAAGATCTGCCAGCAACCCTCTGATGGTTAAACTGCCGAAATCTCGGCTCTCTGCTCACCTTCACTCTTTCATCCTCTTTTCTCCCGCCTCTGGAACAAACTCCCACACTCCCTTCAATCCCACTCCTCCCTCCAGGTCTTTAAAACAGCTGTTCACCACCATCTCTTATCTTCCCCCATCCAAAACCTTGATCTTTTCTACCCCCACTAATTCACCCCAGATCCACCTTGTTTGAAATTCCAACTTCTTTCCTGGAAGTCCTGGCAGTGTCCATATGTTTTATACCTCTCCCACCCCCCCCCCCCCCCCCTTCACATGCCTCCCCCCCAAAGCCCTCTCCCTCCCACAGATCTCTCGATGTCTCCATGTCTCTCGGTCCCTGCTCTCAAATGTTGTGTTTGTGTCCTTTCCCCTCTCTCCCCATCTTGTCTACCGCTCCCGATATTATTTGTATTATGTGTCGGTTTGTCTTTCTGTGTGATTAATGTTCGCTCTTTCATGAGCCTCGATGTTGTATACAAAAAAAAAAAAAAAACCCCAGGCTGACTCACACCTCAACTCTTTTACTCTTAGTTTATCCTGTCTACAGAACCAACTTCAAGAGGCTGTTCTTCCAAACTCTTCACTCCAGGCCTTCTAGTAGGCAATGTACCGCCACCTCATATCATCCCCCATTCGGGCCCATGATCTTCATTCCCCCCATTAATCCATCAAAACCCAAGCCTCTTCTTTGCTGATTTCAGTGTTTGTTTCAGAAAAAAGGATAATTATATATGTGGGAAAAAAGTTTGCCCTGGAATAATAAATTGATCACCTACTGTTGATCAAAATACACCACAGGATCTTTCAAGTCCACTTGTCAATATGAGCAGATGGTTCCCCAGCTTAATATCCAATCTGAGAGATGGTGCACAACTTGATTATCGCTACCTGTACAAACAACACCAGTGTAATAATTAATAGTCATATTAACAATCGAACTCATACAGGATAGAGAGTGATGGTGTGTTCAATATTTTTGGAATATTGTGGTAAATGGTGTACATGTTTTAATTTTGGACAATACCTGCATTGCGAATAAATAGTTCGTCTGTTGTGCAAGCTTGTTACACAATACAAGTAAATTGTTAGGAACACATGAACAGGACACTAAATGGATTTGCAGTTGGGTTTTCCGAAGGTGGCTTGTGGGGGTGCAGTCAGACAGAAGGTCACCCGCTGCTCCCCCCCCCCCCCTCCTTTCATTGTGAAGAAATGGTCCTATAATCTGCAAAATGTATCACAGATGTTAGTCCTATGTACAGACTTGGCATTTAATATGGAATATTTTTTTGTGGGGGTGAACTGTACTTTTCAAGATGACTTACAACCAAAAGTTCATTGTAATTATGTTGAAATTATTCTAGATTTTGTTGATGTGACCTTTAAAAGAAACAAAAACCACATTTGACATTTCGAAGCAAATAAATTGATCCTTGAAAGTGATGTAAACTGATATCGAACTCAATTCACAGACAGTACTGTGTTAAACTTCTGTGCGATTTCCAGAAGTATGTCTTTATTTTGCACATTAGCCAAAACATTTTTTTAACAAAAACAAACGTTCAATTACGACTGGGATTATGGACAGTAAAATTACAGTTCAGTACTTCATGTAACCCCCACGAGCATTCAGGAGAGCACGTACACGTTGAGGCATGCTGTTCACAAGATTTGCCAAGGTTTGGACAGGAATCGCTTGCCATGCAGTGACAATAGCCTGCTGCAATTCACGCACAGAGGTAGGCTGCAGGTCCAAGTTGTCGATTTGACGCGTTAATTATGCCCACAAGTTCTCTATCGGATTCATATCCGGGGACATGGCAGGCCACTCCATATGCTCTACACCACGGTCAGCAAGAAAGTGTTGGATCATGCGAGCACGATGAGGCCGTGCATTGTCATCTTGGAAGACAAAGTTTCCTCGAAAGGCTGCACGAACAAATGGAAGCAATGTTTCTTCCAGAATGGCCCTGTGCTTGAACTGGTTCAGGTTTCCATTCAGAACAACCAGGTCAGTTTTGTCCCCTGCATGAAAAGCAGCCCAAACGGTCACCCCACCACCTCCAGCTTGGACTCTTGGCACGATACAATCTTCGTTGTAGGCTTCATGCACTTGTCTGCACACTCGGACGCGGCCATATTGACGATAGACCAGAAATCTAGACTTGTCACTGAAGATCACGGGATTCCAGTGTCCTGGCTGCCATTGACGGTGCTCTCTGGCCCACTGCAATCGGCGCTGGCGGTGTTGTCTGGTCAGGCGTGGCTTTCTCAGGGGACGCCTGGCACGATAGCCTGTTTGAACCAGTCGTTGGTTGACTAGCCTTCTGGATACAGGCACATTTGTCAGTTGCTGCCACTCAGCCCGAAGCCGATTAGCTGACTTGCTACGGCCATTGCGGACTAACCGGTGCAGCTGGCGATCATCTCTGCTTGTGGTTCTGCGGGTAAGTCCTGACCTCGGTATTGGAGTAGGGACACCCCTCTGAGCATTTCGTTTCAGGATCTTTGACACCTGACCTTGAGTGATGCCATACTACCGAGCAATAGCATGCTGTTTCATGCCAGAATTTCGTAAAGCCACCTCTAAATGACAAACAGCATTGTCGAGTTGACGGACCATCTCCAGGGGAAGCGGCAATAACTTTTGTGGACGTGCAGCAGCTGTTTTCCACTAATACAGAACGCAACAACCCTTATATACCCGATTGTGAAGCCAATCGTCAAATGTACCTGTCCGTACATTTTGTCATGCCACCTGTGATATAATCCTGTTATTGACTTCTTGCTGCGACAGACAATCAGTGACATGGTTCTTTTAACAAATAAATCACCGAAGCATAAAAGAAACTCACCAGATTGATAGACCGAGTTCAGAAAGTAAACCCAAGTCAAGAAAAAAAATATATTCCATATTAAATGCCAAGTCTGTATGTGTCAGTCAGTGTTACACATCTCCCTCCCCCCCCCCCCCCCCCCCCATGTGGGAGCAAATTCCATGTTTGTTCGTTTTCAGAAAATTTATTTTCGAAAATTTCCACGGTTTGGAATTTTTATGGCAATGGAAGTAATGTGTGGTTGTTGTTGTTGTTTTTTACCTCTGAAACCTTTTGAAAAGAAAATACCTTTAACTAATCCTCGTTAGCACAATGATCACGTGACACACCTGAATATCATGTGACCTTTTTAGTTTTTCTGAGATAAAATAAGGTGATGGGGGAGGGGAGGAGGGGATGAAAGAAAGATGTAGGGATGGTTTCACATGATAATTTATTGTGACCATCCCTACCGAGTTTACATACGTTTTGGCATACCATCCCTGTACATCCTTTTACATTAAAAACTGTTTCTAATTATTACTTGAATATACAGGAGGGAGGAATCATGCCCTACCTTATTCCACAATGGTCTTATAAAAACCATATATACAGAACATATACTGTACACACGTATATATATATATATATATATATATATATATATATATATATATATATATATATATATATATATGTCGGAATGGGACTTAGAACTTGGGACTCAGAGGACTCAGAGAAAGGAGCAACGGATATATTTATTAGAACTCGTTTACACAAGCTTGCGGAAAACACAATGTCGCTTGAAGCTCACGAAATGACCAACACTACAACAAGGTGCTCTGAAGTAATTCGATTTAAACTTGCTATATATAAAGAATATAGGGTGTGGCTTTAGCTCACAAGATACAGAGAAAGAATGGGCTCATTGGTCCCCCCACCATTAGTCCCATCCTGTTGTTCAGTTAGTTAAAGGAAGTTCATCCAAGGCCACTCATGGGTTAGCTCAGATAAGGAGATGGTCAGCAATATGTGGCAACATGTTTACAACTTTCTGTATAGAGACTTGGGTTGGGGAAGTACAAAGGGAGTGGACACTCATAAATGTGTCAGCCTACAGGATATTGGCAGAGAGATAGCAGCTGCAACCAAGGCCACAAAAGGGGAACAAGGGATTATGCCAATACAGGGCAAAAGCTCACAAGCACAGAACTCCTTATTAGGGTATTACACATCCTCAATGCACAAGAAAGGACTAAGTATTTTAAAAGAATACAGCAAACAGTCAAAACAAAACATATCATTGGTTATGCTTGGTAATTGGTAGAGCAGCAAGAATTAACAAAGGGGGAGGGGAATAACAGCTCCCCACATACCGCCCTTTTGGATCTAAGATACAATTTTATCTCCGAGCCAATCAAAGGCCTTTATTTCAAACAAAGCAGAAACAAAACAAATCAGGAAAGTCATTCAACATATCACGCGAAGGCAACCCAGTGAGCATGTAGTGCCCAAAGCACTCCACATCGCACCCAGCAGGATGATTCGCGTCTGTATGTGAGTATGCAATGTAAGTCCGTAAAGGCAGGGTGAACAAATGGCATGTAAAATCCTCCGAGAGTATTGAAATAGACAGTGTAAAAGGTTCACTAAACATACCACGCGAAAGCAGCCCAGTGAGCATGTCCCGCACCCAAAGTACCACACATCACACTCAGCAGGATGATCCGCGGGTATGTGGGTGTATGTGGGTGTATGTGGGTGTATGATGTAAGTCAGGTGTAGGTGGGTGTATGATATGAGACCGTAGAGGCATGAAGATCGAATAGCGTGTCAGATCCACAACGAAGACCTCTGGTTCAGCCGGGGTCCACACCCAGGAGGATCTCCCGACCCACCCTTCGACCACAGAGGTGCGGCCAGGACTCCCCCCCGACTGGAGCTCGCCCAAGCTTACCCAGGTTAAATCCTTGTAGATCTTCAGCGCTCATTCGATATTCATGTTCATGAGGTCTCTTATATGCTGGTGATCTGGGGAAGACACAACGTCATCAGTAACAGGTGGCTTAAACCTATGGCCAAAAAACAAAGCATAACGGTCCAAAGGAGGGAGAGAAACTTCCTTTGGGTCAAAGTCGGAGTCGTCCGAGGCGATGCTGCTTCCACCGCCGTTATCCATGGACGAGTCTTCAAGACAATCAGATTCGGAACTCAGAGTATCTCCAATGTTGAGTTCCTCACCATCCAGGCTCGGGTTTGCAGCTGGGTCCAAATCCAGGATTGGATCAGTGACGTTTGACTCACTGTGAGCTTGTGAGACATAAAGGTGAGCTCGTGAAACATAAAGAGGCAAAGCCTGCATTGAAACATAAACATCAGTCGAGGACCCTTGCAAGTGGCCCACATCATCATCGGAATCATCATCAGTAACATTATTCTCAGGTGGCTTAGGCCTGCGGCGTAGGCGGCCAGCAACAGTCATAGCCTTACACATCGAGAAAAAACGAGAGGTCTCCCTTAGGTACTCGTTGGCGTCTGCATGCGACATGTTGGGGTCCAGAGTAATCGGCGTCCTGGCAGCCTGAAATGCTCTGAGGTCCGCAACTGTGTAATCAAAATCATTATCGGTAACATCAACAATGGAAGAACAATCTTCAGAAGCGGAGATCTCATTGTCGCGGCCCAGTGACTCGTTCGGGTCGTCGTTCCAGGATCCGCGATCTGCAGTCACGTCGACGGCCGGAGTGTCATCAGGACCCCCGGTCAGCTTGTCGGTCATCACCATGGCCTTTTCTGGTGTCGTCTTCAGTGTCCATCCTGTGGTAAACTTTCTCACACACGCAAGGACTAAAGCCTTGATTAGTACACAACAAACCACGATTCCAAGGACTATTGCCAAGGCGGTCAATATCCACTTTACTATCGTACCTGTCCATCCTTTGAACCAGTCAGTAAGCCACTGGTGGGAGGCTTCCCGATCCATTCGATCCTTTGTCAATATATGAGCACTTTCTCTTAACCATATAATAGCAGCACTGACCCCTTGTGAAGGATCAGGAATAAAAGTACAACATTTACCCTTAATTATCCCACATACCCCTCCTCGTTCTGCCAGTAGCATATTTAAAGCAACCCTATTTTGCATAACCATTGTACGCAGGTGGACAACCGTGTCCAACATTTCGTCATGTGCTGTAGCGGTGTCGTTGGCCACCCTTTCTAAGATTAACGCAATTTTGTCAATGCGGTAACTGTTCATGACCGTCCCAGCCCATGGGAAGAAGAAACTAACGGCTTTCTCCCAATCAGCGCCGTGTAAGGTGGTGGTGTCGTCGTCGTGCCAATAGGTGCTTCGTTGTGTCCTTATGAGTGCAGTGGTATTATGCAAGTGTTGTCGCATTTCCATCTCTGGGAAAACTGATCCTAAATAGCAAATTCCTCCCCAATTATCAGGTAAATACGGGTAAGCTTTATTCCCGCATACAAACATGGTCCCGTGCGGAGCCACTAAATGGGTGGTCATGCAAGTGCGAAGGCCTGGGATAGTGTTTGTCCCGTTCTCCCCTCTCCATGCCAACTGGAGGTGTGTGAGGTTATGTAAGGGTGAGCTTGTAACATTCACTAACAGCCTGTGTTTCCCTTCCCTAGGGTCCGTGGGGAGGGTATCTCTACACACGGATTTGCCTACCATTACGTGGCCCTTTCCTTCTAAGCAGAGGGCCCCCCTTGCCGGCTTGACCCAAACCGGCGCCGGACGTTCCTCAAAGTGTCGGGACTGGATGGGGGGGGGGGGGGTACTGAAAAACTCGTTTACACGCGGTTCCGTCAGAACCTTGGCTTGTCAGGGTTGTACTAATGCATTTGGTGTCTAGTGGCTTCAAGCACAAATCATTGAGTGATAGGGGTAACACTACCATTGGTATTCCTGCGGTGCTGGTGCGGGGAAGGTGCATACACATCCAACACCGTGTCCTATTCTGTACTGTGGCCATATGCCGTGCGACCTTCCAGTATGTGTTCTCCTCTGGCTCCCTTCTTACTTTCTGGGCAGGAGGGGGTTTAATGACGTACGCGGCACAACTAGGTCGGAAGTAGGGTTCAGTTCCATTTGGGATTAGCGTGCGAGGGGGCCATATTCCACATTCAAGTATCATTGTTGTATCCGGGCCAATGGGGGCATAATGCAATAAGAGGGTAGTATTCTCGATGCCCTCGCCCCATCGATATCCTGGGGCATATCGACTACTTATGTCCCCAGTGTATGTTCCATTTTCCACTTTCCTAACCTTAGACAGGACTAGGCGTGGTCTTGTCATGCGTGCCTGTGGTGTCTTATTGTGTACCACTATAGCTTCCACCCATCTTACAGATAACCACTTAAAGCGTGTTTCCAAGTTACAGCAATTCACCGCTACTTTGTCTCCCCAGCGAGCCGTTATATACTTGACGGGGTAGAGGGGAAATGCTGGATAGTTGTCGTGTCCTGGGTACTTGGGGAGGTCCTTTCTCGATAGCTCAAAGTGCAAGAGCCTATCTTTGGCAGGGGGTTTGAGGCAGCTACCCAGAATTCCCATCACCATGACCATCATTGCCGCCCTTAGGAGACTGTAGTGCCCTAAACGGTGCATTGTCTTCAGCAGTGTGAGGTGCGGTGTCCTGTGTGGCTTGTGGTGCGGGAATGGACAACTTACAATGGGTGGCGTGGATCCACGAAGGTTTACCCTCGCAGAAGACTGCCGTCGGTGTGACCAGTAGTACCTGGAATGGTCCCTTCCACCGTGGCTCCAAAGCAGTTTTGCGGGTGAAGTGCTTTACGAGCACCCAGTCGCCGGCTTGGAAGTCGTGGATGGCGTGGCCTATTGGTTCAGGCAGCGCCTCTCGTACTCGAGCATGGATGCTGCGTGCCACATTGGACAAGCCTATGCAAAATCTCAAAAGCATGTCATCCATCACCGGCAAAGCAAGGGTGGACATGTCCGTTGGTGCTGAGATGGGCAAGCTCATAGGTCGTCCCATTAATATTTCGTGGGGGGAAAGGCCCGTAGTGCGACCCGGGGTGGAACGGATGCTCATCAATGCAAGCGGGAGAGCCTCCGGCCACTTCAAGCCTGTGTCTGCGCAAAGTTTTGCTAGTTTATTCTTTAAAGTCTTATTCGTTCGTTCCACAAGTCCCGATGACTGTGGGTGGTAAACGCAATGGAAGGACTGTTTAACGCCCAACGCCTTCAGGATGCCCTTGACCACCTGCGCCGTGAAATGGCCCCCTTGATCTGACGAAATTATCTGGGGGATGCCAAATCTGCACATAAAATCCCGCACGAGGCGCTTCGCTACTGTCGGGGCATCGGACTTGACGCATGGGTAGGCTTCGACCCATTTGGTGAACGTATCTACGATTACCAACACGTAGCGAAACGACATGCTTGGTTCCAATTCTGTAAAATCGAACTCGATATTTGCGAACGGCCCACTTGGCGGGGGCCGTCCCCCGTCATGTGCATGTCTCGGCGGCGCCCCTCTATTGTGTTGCTGGCAGACCACGCACGATCGGCACACTTCGGATACAATCCGTGACAGTCCTGGTGCCGCCCAAGTGTAGTTTATCTGTCCCATCACCCCCCTCTGGCACACATGACCATTTTGATGTGCCATGCGTGCCAGCCAAGGCAGTAAGGCCTGGGGTGCTATAGATTTCTCTTCAAGGGTCCACATTTCCCCTGGCCCAGGGCGTATCGCCCCTCGTTTGAGCCAATCCTCATGTTCGTCCGTTGGCGCAGCGCTTTGCAAATTTATGATATCGTCCTTAGTTGGTGTGGCGGGTGGTCCCACAGTCGGTATGTCAGCAATCTGTGCAGATGTCGCCTTTGCTCGTGTCACCATCGGCATGTTGCGTTCTATCTGTTGGTTGGCGGCCTTTCCTGCCGCCTCGTCCGCCCTTGCATTGCCCCGGGCAACGTCAGTGTCCACCCTTTGGTGGCCACGACATTTAATTACCGCGATAGCGCGGGGAAGTAAAATGCTTCGGAGGAGCCCTTCTACCAACGCGCCATTCTTTATCACTGAACCGGCAGATGTGAGAAAACCTCTCATCTTCCAGATGGCCCCTTTATCGTGGACTACGCCGTGAGCGTAGGCCGAATCGGTGTAAATGTTGACGGCAAGGCCTTCCGCCAAGCTGCACGCTCTGGTCAAGGTGCACAGCTCCGCCTGCTGTGCGGAAAATGTAGGTGGAAGACGCCCGCTTTCTACCGTCTCGCTATCCGAGCACACGGCACACGGCGTACCGAGCACACGGCCAAAATTTTTTTTTAACAAAAACAAAAGTTAAATTACAACAGGGACCCGTCCCATGCACGCCTAGCTGATCCATCGACATAATATGTACAGTCGGGGTAGTCTAGGGGATTGTCCTTTAAATCCGATCGCACCATGGAGACTAGCTGTACAACGTCGGCGCACACGTGGGGTTCGCCCTCCTCAGGGGTGGGCATCAGTGAGGCTGGGTTGAGTGTCGTGCAACGTTCGATCGTGATGTTGGCTGCAGTGATCAGTGCGGATTCGTATTGCATTAATCTAGTGTTAGACAAATGCTGTGTGCTTCGTTGTAACAACAGCGAAGTGACGCAATGCGGTACCCGTAGCGTTACAGGGTGTCCCATAACAATGTCCGCTGTCCTTTCTACTGCGTACCTGGCCGCTGCCACGGCTTGCAGGCACACCGGAAACCCTCGTTCGACCGGGTCTAATTTTTTACTAAAGTAGGCCACCGGCCGCTCCTTATCCCCATGGGTCTGTGTCAAGACTGACTGGGCGAAACCTCCCACGGCGTGAGTGTAAAGGGTAAATGGTTTCGCATAATCCGGAAGTCCTAATGACGGTGCCGTGACCAACGCCTTTTTCAGCCCTACGAAACATCGCTTCAATTCATCCGTCCATACCAATTCGTCCGGGGCGTTTGATTTGGTCGCCTCGTACAGTGGCTTAGCCAGCAGCGCAAAATCAAGTATCCAAGTGCGGCAGTATCCCGTCATACCTAGGAAGCGCAGCATTTGCCATTGCGAGCGTGGGCGAGGCATCTCCATGATAGCGGTCACCCGTCCAGCATCCAATTCTCGTTTCCCATGCGAAATGGCGTGTCCCAAGTAAGTTACAACCTTCCGCACAAATTGAAGTTTTGGTCTGCCTACTTTGTGGCCTTTGGCCGCCAAGGCCTTTAATAGGGCCATGGAATCCTTTTCGCACGCCTCCTTAGAAGGGGAGCAAATCAACAAATCGTCAATGTATTGCAACAACACTGACCCTCCCGTCAATTCCACATCCGCCAGATCGCGGTGCAACGCCCAGGAAAACAGAGTGGGGCTATCTGAAAACCCCTGAGGTAGTACTGTCCAAGTATACTGTCGCCCCCTATGGGTGAAAGCGAACAAGTATTGTGACTCAGCCACGATGGGCACAGAGAAAAACGCAGAACAAAGGTCAATAACTGTGAAGTATGTTGCGTCCGGCGGAATTGACATCATAAGGGTCTCTCCATTCGGCACTAGTGGGTGTATGCCTTGTATCACCTTGTTCACCTCCCTTAAATCCTGTACAAACCTCCATTTGTCTTTCGTCGGCTTTTTTACTGGCAAAATTGGTGTATTACATGGGCTGTTAGTTTCCACGATAATTTTCTGCTCCACCAGGGATTGAATTACTGGTGCTATGCCTACGTCGGCCTCGGGTCGTAGCTTATACTGTTTCACGTTTGGCAAGCGCATTCCCGGCTGCACTGATATCACTAAAGGTTCGGCGTCTCGCATCCGTCCAACCTCATCGTCGCTCTGAGGCCATAAATTGTCTGGCACTTCCGCCAGGAGGTAGTCTGACTCACCCGGGTCCGTTAGAACCGCTCGCATGACATAGTTGCCCTTAGGGGGCAACTCTGCCTCTTCGAACACTCCCTCCCTCAGTTGTGTCTTAATGTCAATCGAGAACCCTTCATCGTTATTGAGCCGTCTCACAGTCCAGCGGCCCCTCTTAAACCAATAACCTTGTAAGGGAACTTCCTGTAATCGCCCCACCATCCAACCTACACTTTCCGGCGGCCACCCCTTGGCAGTAGTGAGGGTAACATGGGCGGCCGCTCCTTCGGGGTATTGGGTCAACGCACGCTGACTCGCGGATAGGGTTACCTCGATACCTATCCCCTCACGGCCGATCCATATCCGTGATAAGTGTAGAGGCGTGTGCTCGCCCAGCTTTTCCTTAACCTTCTCTCGATAATCCTCGTCCTCGCCCTTTGCATCATAATACGCCGTGCAATGGGGTGGATTATCCTTTAAATGTTTTATCGAAATTTGGTGCAGTTGTAGCCAATCTCGCAGAACTGGACTGTCCAAACACACATTATCTATGATATGCGTCCAAGTAGCCAGAGCCCCTTCGTCCAAGCGCCACCAATACGCGGTGGGGCCGGGACGAGACAATGCCATCATCAACGAGTCGTGTTTAGATTCCGCGACATCTACGAAAACTCCCTGTTCTGTACATGAAATTTGACAGCCCAGTCGGCACAATAAGTCCCGTCCCAGCAAATTTGTTGGGGCGGTAGTGGTCATCAAGAAAGCATGTTTAGCCTCCAGCGGGCCGCATGTTACTCGCACTTCCTCCGAAATAGGGAGCGCTAGGGGTAAGCCTGAAACGCCCATTATTTGAACGTTCCTCGCCGTGGGGCGCAAAGATGGCAATTGCCCCTCGTTAATTGTACTGCGGGTCGCGCCTGTATCGACAAGAAACTCTAATTGTCGTCCGTCCACGTCCAGCGTCAAGGTCGGTTCCTCTGCCGGTGTCATGGTCAAAAGAGGACACTCCTTGGGCGACCCGCCGGCGTCCCGTCAATAGGCCCCTCTATTGTCCTGGGGCGGAAACCCCTTACGAGCACTTGGGCAATCACGTCTCCAGTGTCCCATTTGCTTGCAATAAAAGCACGGTTCCTGCGGAACCGGCGGTGCGGAGGGCATAGGTCGTCCCTCTACGGCACCCCTTCCGCCCAGCCGTCGGTCTAGCGGCCCCCACTGTGACTGGTTTACTTGTTGCCATTGCGGCGGACCCCGAGGCGGGGCCCAGGTCCCCCTCGGTCCATTCTGCATCCCACTATTGGGGGGTGGTCCAGGGTTTTGGAGAAGGGGTCTTGGTGGGTACCAAATTTGGGGAGGGGGCCCTGGTACGGTCCAAGTTTGAGGGTTTTGAGGAGGAGGGGGAAGAGGGGGTGGTATTGTCCATTGTTGTCTTATCTCGTCCATGTTAATTCGTCCATGGTCTTGGTCAGTACAACCGTCGCAGTCGTTGCCTTCATGGTGGACCCACTCTCCGTTGGGAGATTGGCCCCTATAGAAAGGCCAACTCCCCCTCCCGAGGTCCTCATGACCCCGGACGGGCCCCCACTTCTGGCACTGATCGCGTATGTGGCTCTGACTCCGATCCCCCTTTTTATTTTGATTAAGTTGAGCCCGTTTCTCCTGGACATACATTTGTAATATTTCCTCCTTAATATCCTTCTTCTCCTCTAAGGAGGAGCCCGGGCATTGTTCCAGCTTGTCGCATAAATCGTTGGTGGTCATTCCCTTCCAGCCGAAAAGGACGGACTGTACCTGTTTCTTTAATGCCGGCCGAAGCCCCTCTATTAAATATTGGTTTACCAATGGGTTGGGTAGTTCTGTCATCAGCATCGGACCCAGTCCTCCCCATCGCGTGATGGCCCTTTCCAACCTTTCCCGGTAATCCCCAATTGATTCTCCTGCTTTTGTTTTATGGCCCCGATCTTTCCCCAATCCGGACCTCCTGCTGGCAACAGCGCCTGCTCAATGGACTCTAGCAGCCGGACCTTTAGATCACCCCATTGCGCTTGTGTTATCTGGGGGTTTGCACCCACCGCCCTTGGGTCTGCCATCGGCCACTGTGCTCTTTGCTTAGCCTTATCCCATACCTTGGGTGGGAGCACAGAAGTGCCCATATGGGTTATATCTCGAAAGTCACAATCGCCATGCTCGCATGTGATCCAATTCGCTATGGTCGGTGCTATCTGTCGTGGGTCCTCGATGAGCAAATGTTGAATCCTTTCCCGCATCACCGTTAAGGCGGATTCCTTCCATGGTACCCTTTCTCGAACCCCATGACCTGCTGCATCAACTCCGATAACTTGTAGGGGGCACAGTTTTTCCCTCTCTGTTAATCCAGGGCATTCCTTCAATGGGGGGTATAAACTAGACATTCCGGTGGTTCGGGGGGTCTCGTTCCCATCATAGCCTACCAGTGAGGGGTATAACCCATCCTGTCCGATCGGTGGTGGGAACCCTGCAATATCGGTCCCGTTATTTATCCCGTTAGCCCCGAGCTGTGCAAACGGATTTCCCTGGCTCGGATGGTTCTGGGGGGTAACGACCTTCGTGCCGTGGGGTATCGGCCCCGGGGGTATCTGGGGCACGACGGTAGCAGGGTTGCAGGGAGGTGGTGGCGGGAGCGCAGAAAGGATAGGTGGCGCCTGAAACCCCGGGACAGGGCTTAGTTCTGGGGCAGGGGAGGGTAGGTTGGTTACTACCTCCCCTACCGCGGGGTCTGGATTTTCAACGAGCGGCATCAGTCGCGCGTTGGCCTGCCTCTCTATTTCTTTAACCGCTTCATCCTGCATTTTATTCGCCTGTTTCCTCAGGCCCTTGAGTTTTGATACCTCACCGGCCAGGCTGGCCTGTATCGACCTTGCGTGTCGCTTCATCGCTTCTTCCTTCCACCAACCAAAGACTTTCCAATAGTCAGGCGGGAAGTGTTTCGTGTCCTGTTCTAACTTTTCTAATGCCCCATACAACACGTCCAATTTTTCCAGCGCAAAAGACCCTCCTTCGGGCCACGGTTCACCTAGATCCTTAGTCAGCGCAACCCATGACTTCCCTGGTCTCGCAGCGTCATAGCCATACCTCCTAAACATGAAAAATGCTGGGGTATTTCTGAGAGGTTCACCTGCCTTTACAGTCTTATTACCCATCCTAGGAAAATTTAGTTTACCGACGTAGCCTTGTACCCGTGAGGTTCGCCCGCCTCGCGAGGTACGGCCATCTACCTAACTCCTGAGAGGCTCGCCCGCCTACACAGCTGTCTAACCTAACCTTACTGTACTCTCCTGGCGTCCTACGCCCTTATAATACTTCTAACCTTACTTATAATTCCAATGTCTCCCGGGTAGGCCTCGGATTGGGACGCCGCCCTTATCCTTACCCTCACAACCCAGAGATCTATTACCCCTTACCCTCGGGCGCCCAACGTGGGGCACTTCCCCTTACGTAACGTTACCCTAACGAGTTCATAAACAGTCAGTTGCTCCGGGACCCAAGCGGTCCGTATTTAAATTTAGGTTCGTGGATCAAGTTCGAGCAGGGAACGGAACAAACGGCATCCGAGCAAGAGAGTGGGTTACAATTTGGACTGACCCCCAGGCTATAAAGGAAAAAACAAAAGGAAACCACAGCTCACCTGACCCGGATCAATTGCCAGCTGGTCTCACCACTCACTTGCCTGGGACCGCGTCCCGGACTGCACAGACTGATCCCACCGCTGCCACCATATGTCGGAATGGGACTTAGAACTTGGGACTCAGAGGACTCAGAGAAAGGAGCAACGGATATATTTATTAGAACTCGTTTACACAAGCTTGCGGAAAACACAATGTCGCTTGAAGCTCACGAAATGACCAACACTACAACAAGGTGCTCTGAAGTAATTCGATTTAAACTTGCTATATATAAAGAATATAGGGTGTGGCTTTAGCTCACAAGATACAGAGAAAGAATGGGCTCATTGGTCCCCCCACCATTAGTCCCATCCTGTTGTTCAGTTAGTTAAAGGAAGTTCATCCCAGGCCACTCATGGGTTAGCTCAGATAAGGAGATGGTCAGCAATATGTGGCAACATGTTTACAACTTTCTGTATAGAGACTTGGGTTGGGGAAGTACAAAGGGAGTGGACACTCATAAATGTGTCAGCCTACAGGATATTGGCAAAGTCTTGTGGGAGGCTGAGAGATAGCAGCTGCAACCAAGGCCACAAAAGGGGAACAAGGGATTATGCCAATACAGGGCAAAAGCTCACAAGCACAGAACTCCTTATTAGGGTATTACACATCCTCAATGCACAAGAAAGGACTAAGTATTTCAAAAGAATACAGCAAACAGTCAAAACAAAACATATCATTGGTTATGCTTGGTAATTGGTAGAGCAGCAAGAATTAACAAAGGGGGAGGGGAATAACAGCTCCCCACATATACAGTCATCCCTCGCTATATCGCGGTTCACTTTTCGCGGCTTCGGTACATCGCGGGTTTTTCTCGCTAGTATATGTAAAATTATATCGCGGATTTTTCGCTATATCACGGGATTTTGCGGTATAAATGTATTTTTATATACTATTATTTAAAATATTTTTGTGGTAAAATAAGCATTTTCTAGCCTAAAAAATTTAAAAACGTAAAAAAATAAGAAAAATACAGTAATTAAAACATATTACAAGAAATAAAATACTGTACATAGTGTACAGTAGAAGAGTAGACAAAGAGACAAAGAGTTGTGCGTATGGAAAACGCAGATGCAGCAGCTTCCACTTGCGCTAGTTACCCACGTAATGGGTAACTGTAATGCTCTTTCTGGCTGTGCAGTACATTCATCATCGTCATCACCTTCATCGTCATCAGTACTGCACAGCTAATTCATCATCATCTTCATCACGCAAGTTGTAGTATTGAAGAGCCGGGGCTCTTGCTTGATACGGACGAAATGACGGGCAAGACACAAACTCGTCCGAGAAGATATTTATTCTCAAAACCAACTCGGGAACACTGAAAAGCCCGTTTATCGGGCTGCATTTATATAAAGCACAACGAGAAACCGAAACCGAAAGCCACGCCTCTCAAGCGTGGCATGCTTCGGCGGTCACGTGATCAACAGGTGTAGCTGATTATACCCGCACGCGCGGCACGCTTTGGCGGTCACGTGACCAGCCACTCTGGCGCCGGGGATCCCCGCCGGTGACGTCACCGGCTGGAGCAAGGAGATTCTGATGCTGGTCTTGCTTGGGGGACCCATGGGTCGCTACAGTATCTTCAATGGTGAGTACCCATTAGAATTTTATATGTTGTTAAAATTACGTATGTTTAAGATAGTAGGGGAGCTCCCAATAGAGTTCGTGACCATTTTCCCGTGATCAAGGTTTGAAGGTTGATTTTGAAAGATAAAAATATATATAAAAAAATAAGCTTGGGTATCTTTTTTTTAAATGCGGGCTAACTCGGCCAGAGGACAAAATCCAAGATGTCCGCCAAAACCGCGAAATCGGGCATATTTCCGCCTACGTGAATGCTACATATACATATTGGGTGTCCATATGTGGGTTTTTCTGGGCCCAGATCTTGCATCTTACATCAGTCAAGTGATATTGTGACTTAAAATGATATTAAATGATTAATGTTGACCAAAATCCAAGATGGCCGCTGCAAAAAACCATGTATTGTATATGTTCATAATTGTGCATACCATAGATTAATCGCTGGCGTCTAAATACAGTTTTACATGACTAGTGTTTTCATTTATAACCTTATTGTTACTATGAATGACTTTTTGAGCAGGTAACGAACCAAGATTGCTGCCTTATCTACAAGATGGTTTGATTAAGTTTCACAGGTATTTGTTCACAGGTAGTTGTTAGTATTAATTTCCAGGGAGTACCAGGGTGGACAATGGATCAAGGCATTACAGTTAAGTATATTCAACTAATAATAGTTAAAATATTAGTTAAGTCCCTTTCTTTAAGAGATAAAGATCTGTCCTGTTCAATATTTAAGTTCAGTTAAGTATTAACATCATTCATATCATGCTGTCTGATGTACGGTATGTACAGTAAGTAATAGGTTTTATTTTTCATTGCAGAGTATACCATGGCGACACCACCCATTCAAGGAAAGAAGAGAAAGAGTGAAGATGAGGACCAGCCTCCAGGACTATCAAGCTCCAGTGAGTGTATCCTCTGTCATAAGCATTGTGATGAGGAAAAGAGTAGCTTAAGCCCAGAAGCCTGGCAGCATCTCCAACAACAAGCAGAACGATGGAGAGGATTGGACAAATACGGTCAAGTCTTTGATGCAGTGCCATGGCACAATGGACCAGCTGGCATATATTTCCACAAACTGTGTAAAGTTCAACTGGCCAGTAACTATAAATTGGAGCAGGCACTAAAGCGACAAAAGAAATGTTTTGAAACAGAAATCTCTCGCAGCGATGATGTAGCTGACGAAGCACCTGGACCATCTTGCGCTCAGAGACAATCACGATCACAAACCGGTATTATACAAGACAAACATTTGTGTATTTGGTGTATGAAGGGAGAAGACCTGAAACACCCTGGACGGGACAAGTGGCACATCATGCAACAAATGGATGCATGGCATGTCTTCAAAGGTCACACAGTCCATCTGGACGACGAGAATATGCGGGATCGCATTTTGACACTGATTGATTCCACGTCAGATCCATTTGCCACAGAGATCCGCTACCATCGGTCATGTTGGACGAAATACATCAAAGTCCATGATTATAATGATCAACATTTGCACATGCACAATGTACGACTGGCAGAAGTACGTCAAATGTTTTTCAAACATGTGCGCACTGTAATTTTTGAAAGACATGAACTCCGAACACTACAGAGCCTTCTACAAGACTACACGCAAATGCTGGTGAACTTTGGCATGACTGTGAACACTGTGACGTCTAGCACAATAAAATCTATGCTCCAAACGGAATTCAGCGACCAAATTGGTTTCCACGAAAGAGTTACAAAAAACAAGAGCTCAATGGTTTTTGACACGTCAGCTGGTGGAACATACATAGAAGCTGCTGTAAATTGCCTAGGTGCAACTGATGACCAACTCGTCTCAATTGTAGCGCAACGAATTAGAGCTGAAGCAGCAAAAGTATCGCCAATGATCTGGCCACCTCACATTGACGATTTACTCAATGAGGACGAAACAAGCAGCCTACTGAAACAGCTCATTTCCCGTCTAAAGTCTTCAAAACCTCAGCGTGACCTTGATATGGAGGATGACGACTCTGCAGTTATCGCTTTGACTGCCTTGCTCTCTTCATATATGACAGGCAAACGAACTTCATTTGGAACAAGGTTGTCTGTTATGATACACGGACTAACCAGAAGCCGGGAACTTGTCGAGTTATTGAAAAAATTCTCAATTGGGATCAGCTACAAAGACGTGCTACATCTCTATGATGCTTGGGCCAAGTACGATATTGAGCAGAACAAAGCATGTCCAGAGGAGCTTGCACTGGGTATGCCAGGGACAGCAGTAATGGACAATGATGACTTTTCTGAGGACACGCTAACTGGCGCGAACACTTCACACCGTACAAATGTTATGTTTGTCCAGCCACTTGATTTGGTTCATGCTCCAGAGGAATCGGCCCCAGAATTAACAATTCCCAAGTCTAAAGAAATGAAGCATCTTTGCATCGATCAGCATAAAGTCCATCCTTACAAGACTGTCCAGCGTGGAGCTCCAAGTATGCGAACAGGTGTTGACATTACTCCTTCAGATACTAAAGTCCAGAGGCAGCGAGGACTCATTCATGCCATGGCACGTCTAGATGAGACTCATACACCACCTGCACCATGCAGTCAAACAGTTGGGGGATTTGCAGGTTTCCAGTCAACAGTTCAGCCGCATGTTGTCAAAAGCAAGCCGTATTACTTCTTGACTTTTCCAAATCCTCCTGGAAAATCTGTAGTGCACGAAATAATGTGCCGGATGGTTGATGCAGCAGGCAAAAAGAACATGCCCTTCATCCAGTTGGTAGGAGATCAACCAGTGTATGCCTTGATAGTGCAAATGAGATACGAACACCCTGATAAATTCAGTGTCGTGTTGCCTTCTATGGGCCCATTTCATATTCACATGTCTTACATTTCTGCCATGAATAAGCGTTTTCACGGGTCTGGCTTGTCTGACATCCTCGTTGCGGCAGATGTTATTGCAGAAGGGTCTGTGGACCAGGCATTACGGGGCAAACACTACAAGAGGAGCATACGATGTCTCCGATTGATGTATGAAACTCTGCTGAGAAGAATCATACAACAGTCACTACAGAATGGGGGAAGCATCTCAGATGAACTTGAAGCTCACTTGACTGTCCTGCGGAATCCTTCCTCAACAGCAGAAGAACGGCAGGAATGTTATGCACTTCTGGAAGCCAACCAAGAGGTTATTTCATTGGTGGCAGATGAGTTCAATAGAATTGAAGAGTCCGGTGGTTCAATGGCAAAGTACTGGATCACATTTATGGAGATGACTGAAATATTGATGATGAATCTGCATGCGTTGAGAATCCAGAACTGGGAACAATTCAAGTCGACATTACGTTTAATGCTACCATGGATCCAGATTTATGACAACGATAAATATGGACGGTGGTTGGTTGAGTATTGGCTGGAAATGGAATCCCTCCCAGAGGATGTAGCACAATACATGCGAGATGGCTTATTTGCTCAATCCATGTCGGGAAAGCCTTACTCATGTTTGCCATTGGATCTCTGGATCGAGATGACAATGAACAAGGGTTCAAAGATGAAAGCTGGCTGGCTCAAAATTTTGAAGAACGAAAAGATGCTGCTGTCACATTCCCGAAATGCTAACAATGTTAATAGAGTCCGATCCTCACTGCATGATCTTGCCAGCACATAAGAATCAAAACGACATCACAGTGAAAATGCTCCCACTCGCATGAAGGAAGACGAACAAGCTGTACAAGATATTAACAACTGCATCACTGAATTCGGCTGTGACCCTTTCAATGAAGAAAACAAGGTCTTGAAGTCACTACAGTCTGGAATGGTAGCTTCTGATGACCTCATTCAAGATTTTGAATCGGTCCACACCGATGGCGAGAAATGCTTGAAGGCATTCTGTGAAGACAGAATGTTCAGCAGCAACAAACCTTTCCATGCAACCATTCACAGGAATTTGAGACGGAACTTCAGCAACCCACCTTCAGTCAAGACTGGCGAGCGCATCATGAAGTCAGACGCAATGGAGAACAGAGCGATGGCAGCAGTTGTCTCACTTGCTGAAAATGACACCGAAAATTTCACCTTGTCAGAGATAATGTCGTACCGAGTCACAGATGAATGTCTGCCAATATTCAATATCAACGGCACCATGAAAAAAGTGCAAAAATCTAAGTTGGTAGAAAAATTCAAGCTACATGCGTTGGAACCAACACCAGACAAGTACACGGCGATCCTGGACATGGGATTTATATGGCGTTTGTCTACGCCATCGGTAGAAGACAGGGAAAAGGCTGATGGAATTTCCTACACCTGGGGAGACTACGCATCGAAGGTGTTCGCCGTCATTATGAGCAGACATAAATATGCATCACAAGTTGTGTTTGTCAATGACAGATATGATGTTTCCCTGACCGTCAAGGATAGCGAACGCAAGCTTCGAAAAAGCACTTCTGGATTTTCAGATGGCTCCAAGAATGTTTTTTTCAAGCAGTCGGACAAATTCCCATCTGCCAAAGGATTTCAAGACTTCTTCCACAATGCAACAAACAAGCAGCACCTACAGATCTTTCTCAGAAACGAGTTCAGCGTGTTGTACCGAAACTATTCTAACACTGAATTTGTCTACTGCGTTGGGCCCACATGTGTCAATCTATCGACAGGTTTGCCTGTTACAGACTTCCAGTGTGAACAGTTAGAAGCAGACACATGCATGTTCTTCATCTACTCACAAATACGTAAAGCTGGAATAGAAACACCTGTTATCATCGACGCAGAAGATACGGACGTGCTTGTATTGGCATCGTATGTTGCTCATAGAACTGAAGGGGTGCTCGCAATGAAGTACAAAAAGCAGTTCATAGATTGTACAGCTTTCTGCCCGAAGGAAATAGCAGATATCATAGTTCCTCTTCACGTCCACAGCGGCTCAGACACAACAGCAGCATTCTTTGGACATGGGAAGAAAACCATCTTCGACATATCATCCACTTCACCTGAAGCTAGAGCGTTCCTCAGTGAAGTAGGGAAACACCTACCGGTCCCTCAGCAGGTGCTTGATCATATGACGCTGTACACCATACGGTACATATACAAGGACAAACAAAGTACCACTCTGTGTGATGCTCGGGCCAGGAAGTGGCGACAAATGAAAAGGAAATCAATACTGCGGCTTCCACCAGACAAAGAATCCCACGATTTGAAAGTCAAGAGAGTGAACTATCAAACCTACGTGTTGCTCAACTACGAAAAACCTGATGCGCCACCGTCTCCTTTATCTCATGGCTGGCATCTCGAGGAAGGCACGTGTCTTCCATTGAGGTACATTCACCCAGCACTCCCAGAAAAACTAACTCAGGCTTTGGAAAGCAGCCCAACTATGGATGATCCAGTCGAGTCTGGGTCCGAGACGGACGATTCGGACAGTGAATAACAATTTCAATCTATCCAACACAAACAAACTGTTATAACAACTATTGTCATTTTCAACCCTACCGTATATGCTACTTGTGCAATGTGTATCACTGCTTGTAAATGTAATGTCATGTCACTGTAAATATAATAAAACAAAATAGAGAAAGATAAATTCTTTCTTACTGATTGCAAATGAAAACCTTGAACATTGTGTCAAATAAAAGACGTTGCAATAGATACAATGTACAGTAGCCATAACTGCTTATCTAACGGGCGAGAGGCAGCCATCTTGGTTCGTTACCTGCTCAAAAAGTCATTCATAGTAACAGTAAGGTTATAAATGAAAACACTAGTCATGTAAAACTGTATTTAGACGCCAGCGATGAATCTATGGTATGCACAATTATGAACATATACAATACATGGTTTTTTGCAGCGGCCATCTTGGATTTTGGTCAACATTAATCATTTAATATCATTTTAAGTCACAATATCACTTGACTGATGTAAGATGCAAGATCTGGGCCCAGAAAAACCCACATATGGACACCCAATATGTATATGTAGCATTCACGTAGGCGGAAATATGCCCAATTTCGCGGTTTTGGCGGACATCTTGGATTTTGTCCTCTGGCCGAGTTAGCCCGCATTTTAAAAAAAGATACCCAAGCTTATTTTTTTATATATATTTTTATCTTTCAAAATCAACCTTCAAACCTTGATCACGGGAAAATGGTCACGAACTCTATTGGGAGCTCCCCTACTAAGAGTGTAAAAAGTGTTTAAGAGTATAGGAAGTGTTTATAAGAGTATGGGAAAGGTTAATAAGAGTGTGAGAAAGGTTAATAAGAGTGTGGGAAAGGTTAATAAGAGTGTGGGGAGGGTCATAACGCTTTAAAATATATATAAATAATAAAATAAAAATATGGTCGCTACTTCGCGGATTTTCGTCTATCGCGGGGGGTTCTGGAACGTAACCCCCGCGATAAACGAGGGATCACTGTATATATATATATATATATATATATATATATATATATATATATATATATATATATATATATATACATATATATATATATATATATATATATACATATATATATATATATATATATATATATATATGTATATATATATATATATATATATATATATATATATATATATATATATATATATATATATATATATATATATATATACTGTATATATATATATATATATATATATATATATATATATATATATATATATATATATATATATATATATATATATATATATATATATATATATATATATATATATATATATGGGGAGCTGTTATTCCCCTCCCCCTTTGTTATATATATATATATACAGACTTGGCATTTAATATGGAATTTTTTTTTTGTGGGGGTGAACTTACTTTTCAAGTTGACTTAGAACCAAAAGTTCATTGGAATTATGTTGAAATTATTCTAGATTTTGTTAATGTGACCTTTAAAAGAAACAAAAACCACATTTGACATTTCGAAGCAAATAAATTGATCCTTGAAAGTGATGTAAACTGATATTGAACTCAATTAATGGACAGTACTGTGTTAAACTTCTGTACGTTTTCCAGAAGTATTTCTTTATTTTGCACATTAGCCAAATTTTTTTTTTAACAAAAACAAAAGTTAAATTACAACTGGGATTACGGACAGTAAAATTACAGTTCAGTACTTCGTGTAACCCCCACGAGCATTCAGGAGAGCACGTACACGTTGAGGCATGCTGTTCATGAGATTTGCCAAGGTTTGGACAGGAATCGCTTGCCATGCAGTTACAATAGCCTGCTGCAATTCACGCACAGAGGCAGGCTGCTGGTCCAATTTGTCGATTTGACGTGTTAATTCTGCCCACAAGTTCTCGATCGGATCCATATCCGGGGACATGGCAGGCCACTCCACATGCTCTACAGCACGGTCAGCAAGAAAGTGTTGGATCATGCGAGCACGATGAGGCCATGCATTGTCATCTTGGAAGACAAAGTTTCCTCGAAAGGCTACACGAGCAAATGGAAGCAATGTTTCTTCCAGAATGGCCCTGTACTTGAACTGGTTCAGGTTTCCATTCAGAACAACGAGGTCAGTTTTGCCCCCTGCATGAAAAGCAGCCCAAACGGTCACCCCACAACCTCCAGCTTGGACTCTTAGCACTATACAATCTTCGTTGTAGGCTTCATGCACTTGTCTGCACACTCGGACATGGCCATCTTGACGATAGACCAGAAATCAAGACTCGTCACTGAAGATCACGTGATTGCAGTGTCCTGGCTGCCATTGACGGTGCTCTCTGGCCCACTGCAATCGTCGCTGTCGGTGTTGTCTTGTCAGGCGTGGCTTTCTCAGGGGACGCCTGGCATGATAGCCTGCTTGAACCAGTCGTTGGTTGACTAGCCTTCTGGATACAGGCACATTTGTCAGTTGCTGCCACTCAGCCCTAAGCCGATTAGCTGACTTGGTACGGCCATTGCGGACTAACCGGTGCAGCTGGCGATCATCCCTCCTTGTTGTTCTGTGGGGAAGTCCTGGCCTCGATATTGGAGGAGGGACACCCCTCTGAGCATTTCGTTTCGGGATCTTTGACACCTGACCTTGAGTGATGCCATACTGCCGAGCAATAGCACACTGTTTCATGCCGGAATTTCGTAAAGCCACCACTCCATGACAAACAGCATTGCCGAGTTGACGGACCATCTCCAGAGGAAGCGGCAATAACTTTCGTAGACGTGCAGCAGTTGTTTTCCACTAATACAGAACGCAACAACACTTATATACCCGATTGTGAAGCCAATCGTCAAATGTACCTGTCCGTACATTTTGTCACGCCACCTGTGATATAATCTTGTTATTGACTTCTTGCTGCGACAGACAATCAGTGACATGGTTCTTTCAACATAGAAATCACCGAAGTGTAAAAGAAACTCACCAGATTGATATTCTGAGTTCAGAAAGGAAACCCAAGTCAAGAAAAAATATATATTCCATATTAAATGTCAAGTCTGTATAATATATATATATATCTATATATATATATATATATATATATATATATATATATATATATATATATATATATATATATATATATATATATATATCCATCCTGAATTCAGATGGACATGATAGTAGATCAGGTTTGTCCAACAGCCATCCTTCTCAAGCATCATCTTTCACTTTTGCCATGATCAAGTGATTGAGGGTTTATATGAGGCATAAAAGATGTCAGACAGACTGTACCTCAAAACAGTTGACAAATTTGAGCAATACTGTTCACAATGCAACTTCTGTATCACCACCCATTGCATATATGAGGCCATTAATTATGATGAACAGAAACAAAGACAGAAACAAAGCATTCCAAAACTTACATGGCTTCATTTGACAAGCACGTGATGTATCGTATCCATCTCTCTTTCATTTATGCTTAAATAAAAGAGAGACTAACACCGTGCAGCAATTCACAATTTATTAATCAATCAAGTCCACCCACAGGGGAATCCTTCCTAACTCTGTTGAATAAGCCCAGTATGCATAACTTTCACTTGTGAAACTTGATGGAAAGGTTCAACATGAACATGGTATAAATTTTGCCAAAAGGTTATTGAGTTTGTCCTAATATTATAAACCTGATAATTGAGGTACTGGGTCAACCTCAATTAAAATATTCTGCATTATCGGGATGAGTGGTTTTAAATATGCTTAAAGTCCAGAAACCCTTTCGCACATCTAGTTGAGAATGTTTATGAACAATCAAACATGATTGTGGGGGAAAGAAGGCGGAAATGCGGCTGGGAGGGAACTTTATGAACACCCCCAACAATAACAACGTTCAGTATGCCAGTGGAAGAAGATAAAAGTGAATTGTTTCCCAGTTGCTTCAATCAAAAGTGCCAAGTGGACGATTTTTCTTGTCGCCCCTGCCGTGGACTGCCCCACCATCAAGGATAATAGGTTACCTTTAACATGCCTGTTAACTTCAGCCAATTAGGTATGCTCCACATGACAGCAGGAAGCACACATAACAATGGTCATTACCCAAAGCCTGTGTTTCCAAAAAAGGTACACAACTACAGATGAAAATTGTTTCATTGCAGCTATCTATGCAAGTGCTAATATCTGACATTATGGAAAATGACACCATGGCCTAAGTTCAAAATCATTTGGTGGAAGTTACACAAGCCCACTGAAAAATACACATTAAGTTCTTATTTGGTTTCCTCCTTTTACAACTCAAATACACAATGTGTATGTATGTGTATATATATATATATATATATATATATATATATATATATATATATATATATATATATATATATATATATATATATATATATATATATATATATATGTGTGTATATATATATATGTGTATATATTGTTGCGGATATGGGATTTGCATCCATCCATATCCGCTTGTAAATATTCCCCTATTTCCTCAATACTTCCCAACTCTCCCCAATCCCCCATTCCCTAGTCCCATTTTCTGTAAACAACACTCTGTAGACCCGACCTCCTCCTATTTCCCCCATTAAATGTCGCATCCAGGTCCACCGCATCTCATGTAGACAACTATAGGACATCTTGCTCGTTATTCTTAGTCTATGTCAGTTAAGGATTCGTTTCCATTAATTCTGACCCTTCATTGCACCAGAATGTGATTGTATGGCACCGTTAGGATGTTTAGGACCTCCCAATACCTCCCCGCAGCTCTTCCTCACAGTTCTCTTCAGCAGCAGCAACAACAACAACAACAACAACAACAACGAGCGCAGGGAGTGCGCGTCCTCACTCCGGCCTGGTTGGTAGGAGTGGTGGGAGGGCACCAGGCCTTCCCAACGAGCCGCCATCGGACATGTGCTCAACGGGGTTACCCAACAGGGGCAGAAGATGGCTCCCTGTCGGCTCCTCGTCAAGGGCGGAGCCCGGTAACCCCCGCACCCAATGGAAGCGGCGGACCGGCCCCAGTTGGGGCGTAACCAACCAGCCAAGGGCGTGTCACTCCCCGTTGAGCATGCGCAGTGAGAGAGAGGTGACGTCAGATGCGCGCTGAGCTTGAAGAAAGAAAGAGGTACCCTCCGAGCGCTGTGAGACCTCCCTGCATCTTTGGACCATGCTTTATCCTGTCCCCGAGCCAAGGTGCACCTTATGCCATCAATCCCTGTGTGAGTCTGCCTTGTCCGTTTGTCCGTGGTCTGTCTGGGTATAAATAAGCCTGTATTTAAGAGCCCATCTCTTCTGTGTCTTTACCTCACTCTGCCTTGTAATCTACCCCTTTTCTCCACCACTGTAATTACACCCTCCTCCGGAGGTCTTGAGAACTGTACCCCCCTTGCGTCGTTTCATCTTTCCCAGTCGTCGTGTCCTTTCCATCATTGATTTAGCATAGCGCGATTTGGCCAACGTTATAATCGGGTGTAGTTGTTAATGGTTCGAACTACGGGTTACTAAACCCGCTCGGTAACCTAAAACCGTAGCTCGAACGTCCGTCTCTTCCCTGTCTCACGACCGAGCGTTGCACTCAGGTCCCGGGAAGGCCATTCCGACTTTCTGGCCCGAATACCCTGGCGGCGCTGCGGGCGGGAGGGAGCGTTGGGACGACCAGGAACGGAGAGTGGTTAGTAGAAGGAACGGCGGGTTAATCTCCGCAGGGCAACGAGGGAAGCCCTCTCCGGTTCCGTAACAATTGGTGTCTGGGCGTGGAATTTCGAGTCCCGCACTAAAAATTTTGTGCTTTTTGTGGAAAATTTGGTCAAAATTGGAGCACCCGATATTTAGTTGAAAAAATAAAAAATAATAATAATAATAAAATTTGAAAGTCGCGCTATGGGAGATCAAGACGGCTGGGTTCCGGTAGAGGAGAGTGAGGCAGGGTCGATCCAGGACCAAATTGAGGGACATGAGGAGAGCGAAGCAGTGAGGGCGGCAGGTTCGCAAAATGGCGGCGCTAGGCATGGGGAAGAGGAGCGCGAACAACAGGTCGGCGCCGCGCAGGGGATTGCGGTAGCTGTACCTGTGCCGCCGATGGACATGCAAGTCCTCATGGCGCAAATAGGGGCCCTGTTGGCCCAGAATAGCGAGAAATTGAGGAATGACATGGGGTCCAATAGCGAGAAATTGAGGGAGGACATGGGAAACCAGATCGGGGGTTTAAGGAATGACATGGGGTCCAATAGCGAGAAATTGAGGGAGGACATGGGGGCCCAGATCGGAGGGTTAGGGAGTAGAATAGAGGGATTAGGAAACAAATTTGAGGGGTTAGACAATAGATTAGGGGAAATACAGGGGGGGTTAACGGGGGTAGAAAACAGAATGGCCGCTCAAGAGAATCAAATGGAAGGGATGAAAAAGGGGTTAGAGGGGTTAGAAAACAGTATGGAAGGCAAATTGAGGGACATGAGGGACCAAGCGGAAAGGGAAGTTCAACAAATGGGGCAGCAGATAGAGGGGGTCAGAATGGGGGTAGAAACTAAATTGGATGCTCACAGGGAGGAAATGGAGCAGATGAGGGTGGCATCTGGGCAGGAGATGCAAGTGATGGGAGGGGAGATCAGAAGAGGTGTGAGTGAGGAGGTCGGAGGAGTGCGCGAGGAGGTGAGGCACTGTGAGGAGCGCATGGAGAAGGAGGTGAGAAAGGGGACTGTAAAATTGCAAGGTGGTATAGAGGAGTTGACGCTGGGAGTAGAACAGCTGACAGTGGGACAAAAGAAGTTGAGGGACCAGGTAAAGAAGAACACAGCGGTAATAGAGGGTTTTAAATCAACACAGAAGGAGATGAAAAAGGACGTAGGGGTAATTAAAAAAGAGTGTCAGACGGTACATGAGGACCTGACGAGGAAAATGAACGAGGTGGTAGAGGTGATGGAGGTTAAAGAGCGGGAGGTGCGGGAGCACATAGAAAAAAATAAGGTGGAGTTAGAGGAAGAACTTAAGGGGGCGCACGAGGAGATGAAGGAGGTGAAGCAGAAATTAGAAGAAGTGGAAGAAGGGGTGAGCGAAATTAAGAAGCGACGGAGAGGGGATAAGAAAGAGATAAAAGAGGAAGTAAAAGAATTGGTCCAAAGTCTGTGTTCGGATCGTGATGATGTGCTCATTAACCGGATGAGGGATTCGCAGGTGATGGAGGAGAAGCGAAGAGAAAGAGGACCCGGTGTAATGGTGACCAATATGGTCGTGCGTATGATGCGCCAGGTGATTTAATAAGCTTGGGGGTCGAGATGGACCCGGATGTTCGTGAGAGGCCAAGAGTGAGGTGTATGGCTGGTCCGGAGTGTATGGAACGAGGGTGCGAGCGAGAGGGTCCGGTGATGGGAGAGGTGCGAGGTGTGAGTGAGCAAGGGTTGTGGTGGTATGGAATGGGTAGCGGGTTGCGGAAGCGTGACCCATGCATCGACACCAACAGGGGTAGTTTTTAGAGGGACAGGGGAGGCACGGGAGCCCCTTGGGGGTTATGTACTGTGGGGGCCCGGCCGGTTCGGCCCCGCGCTGACCCCGCAAGGGGTGATGCACGGGGTCCGGCAGGCGGGCAACGACTCACATACGAGGTGGTCCCACAAGGTCCCACTCGCGCCGTATGACGGCAAGAGTGATCTACGAGCATACCTGGGTGGGTAAGGGTGGCATCCCTGCCACCCTTCCCATGATGGGGGCAAATGCGCTATAGTTTATGGGGTGGCTATGACAACCGAGCCAGGGAGGGCTTGGTTATATTGATAGGGACTAGAGGTGACAAGAGGTGACAAGATTTAAGTAGGAGACTTGGTACCTGTAGTGGGGACATAGTAGCTTAGTGTTTGATAATGACGTGGGAGCGCTGAGTGTAAGGGAAGATGGAGGAGCGCGAGTTTTAGAAGGGAGTAGTTAGATCAAATGATGCCGTGTGAGTGTTGGAGGTGTATTCAGAAGCGTATTGTGAGAAGTGTGAGATGAGTGACATTGTGTTGAGTGAATGAGCTTGCATGGGGTGCAAGTGACGAACAGGTGTGTGGAACGCTTGGTGGGTACGTCCGAGGGGCAGCCGGGGGGTGTGTCCATGGTGCAGCTGTTGGTTATGTCCGTGGTGCAGCCGATGGGTGTGTCCATGGTGCTGCCGGTGCGTGTGTCCGTGGTGCAGCCGGTGGGTGTGTCCATGGTGCCGCCGGTGCGCGTGTCCATGGTGCAGCCTATGGGTTTGTCCATGGTGCCGCCGGTGCGTGTGTCCGTGGTGCCGCCGGTGCGCGTGTCCGTGGTGCAGCTGATGGGTGTGTCCATGGTGCCGCCGCTGCGCATGTCCGTGGTGCAGCTGGTGGGTGTGTCTGTGGTGCCGCCGGTGCGCGTGCCAATGGTGCAGCCGATGGGTTTGCCCATGGTGCCGCCGGTGCGTGTGTCCGTGGTGCCGCCAGTGCGTGTGTCCGTGGTGCAGCCCGTGGGTGCGTCCGTGGTGCAGCCGATGGGTGCGTCCGTGGTGCAGCCGATGGGTGCCTCTCGGGCTTGGTGTAATGAGGAATTGCTAGGCAATGCTTGAGAAGGTGATTGTGAATGGTTTTGAGCGTGGAAGTGTATGGAGCAGTGCATGAGGAACGATTGTGGTTGTGCATTGTATTGAATGATTGAAGGAGCTTTGGGGGAGAGAAGGGTGCAGGCGGCACCAAGTATGAGAGCACAGGTGTGCAAGTACAGGTGTGTGGAATATATGGAGCAGAGAATGAGTGGTGTGGAGAGAGTTGGAGTAAGTGGTACGGAGTGGTGTGCATGGTGCGAAGGTGTGGATGGGGGAAGAGTGGACCCCTTTTCACGAGTACCCAGGGAGGGTAGTTTAAAGAGTAGTTAGAAGGTATAGGTAAATTGTGGTTGGATATTGGCATTTGTGGTGCGGTTGCAGAATGGTATTGTGGATGGGTGCATTGGTGTGGTGAAATTGGCTGGTCGTGTGGCCTGTTAGTATGAGTGTGAATGGTTGGGCACTCCGCCACTGTTAGATGTCGGCCAGGTGAGGCCGCAGGTGGGCTCTGGGAGCCGTTAGTGTCAGTGGGTGCCTGAGGATCCCGGGTGTGGATCAGGCAGCCCGTGCCAGAGAGGGCACCGAGGGCGTGAGAGTGCAAGAGGGCCTTCCCCAGTTAGTTAGGTTAGGGTGAGGAGCAGGTGAGCTCGGTAGGCAACAACAGTGGTGGAGGTGTGCAGGTGGGCGGACCTGCTGGGAGCGTCACACGACCCAGCCATCGAAATTGTGCGGGAGCACCGAGTGTTGAATCGGGGAGTGAGACCCAAATTGATGGTGTGCACCACAGATGGTCAATGGGATTTTGGTTCTTCGAACCACATAGAGTAATGAGGGCCAATGGTTTGGTAGGAGAAAGACCCCGGGTAATGTAAAGTTGTTAAAGTCATTTAGGAAATAGTTAGGATTGATGAACCTGTCGCACCATACGCAGCCACTTACCTGAGGTGATGATGATGACTCCACACCTGTGTTTTCTTTGTTTTGTGTTGCAGGAAATGAGAATTGCTGTTTGGATTTGTGAGACGCATCACGACGTGGATGAGACATTGGGGTGATTCCATCTCTCCCTCCTTAGGAGGGACTGATGATGAATTGGTGATGGCAAATTTTGATGAGAGTTGGAAATGGCAAATTTGATTGGTTAGGAGGGAGAGAAGACGAATTTGGTTTATGGGAGGAACGGGGAAGACAGTAGGGACGTTTGTTGATGTGTAAAGTATAAGTTTATGGGTAGTGTTGTGTTTTGTGGATACAGTAAGGGGTAGGGGAGGGGCAACGTAGGTTACCTGGTGGGGGGGGGGGGCGTACGGTAGGAACGTACCTGTCTCACCTGGTTCCCATGTGCCCCCAGTGTGCATTACCTTATATTGCATGCACTTTTGCGCCCTTACCACCTTACTCACCTGTCTTCTTTTGTCTCCCACCTCCGAGGATCTGGCTTTGGGGCAGAGAGAGAGGAGAGAGAGGTGCTGGCTCCGCAGTTGTGGGCCTGTACTTCCGCTGCTTGCTGCCTGGATCGATACACCATATGGACCGCAATTTTTGTGGCTGCCCACAATGGACCGCAGTTCTTTTGCGGTCAAGCACCACCCGTTGATGGACCTCTGGGTCAACGTGGCACCTATGCCATACAGGTGAACCACTTTTAGTTGGCCCCCCTGACAGCCACAATTAAGAAATGGACGCGGTTGGCGCCTTTCTTTATTTCTAAATAGGCCAGAAGCCAGAAGGCCAAGTGCACTCCATGAAGACAAGACCAGCGGCAGAACATCGGCCGGCTGCGACACCACCGGTGACCATGGACACTTGATTGTGCATTTTTTATTGAACACTTTATTGGTGCACCGGATGGTGCTGACTGTGCATAATGGGGTGGTGCTTTTGGTGCTTGGAAGGGGTGCTCTGCACATTATTAAAGGCCGTAGGGCCACAGGGCACTCGTGGGTTGGTGTATCGATGCTGGCATGCGTGCTCTCCCTATGCATAACATCTGCATGTGTTCCTCAAAGAACAGGTCCTGGATCGTAGTGTAAATATCAGTGTAGTCTTGTATAAATGATGCTCCCTACTGGCTGTATGTTTAGTTTGAGGATGCTTTCCGCGATTCGGTTATCCTGTGGGTGTGTTTCTGTTAGGAGAAGGGTGCAACGTCGCAGGGGGACATATTTACTCATTTGTGAACATCTGTAAAACTGTCGCACTCAGGGTTGAGTTAATAGTAGAGGGAACTACATCTGAGTGCCACACTAAAGTAGGTAAAAATTTATCGGGTCGGGACGCCCCGAGGTCGAGAAGGGTGCAGTGTTGCGGATATGGGATTTGCATCCATCCATATCCGCTTGTAAATATTCCCCTATTTCCTCAATACTTCCCAACTCTCCCCAATCCCCCATTCCCTAGTCCCATTTTCTGCAAACAACACTCTGTAGACCCGACCTCCCCCTATTTCCCCCATTAAATGTCGCATCCAGGTCCACCGCATCTCATGTAGACAACTATAGGACATCTTGCTGGTTATTCTTAGTCTATGTCAGTTAAGGATTCGTTTCCATTAATTCTGACCCTTTGTTGCACCAGAATGTGATTATATGGCACCGTTAGGAAATTTAGGACCTCCCAATACCTCCCCACAGCTCTTCCTCACAGTTCTCTTCAGCAGCAACAACAACAACAACAACAACAACAACGAGCGCAGGGAGTGCGCGTCCTCACTCCGGCTTGGTTGGTAGGAGTGGTGGGAGGGCACCAGGCCTTCCCAACGAGCCGCCATCGGACATGTGCTCGACGGGGTTACCCAACAGGGGCAGAAGATGGCTCCCTGTCGGCTCCTCGTCAAGGGCGGAGCCCGGTAACCCCCGCACCCAATGGAAGCGGCGGACCGGCCCCAGTTGGGGCGTAACCAACCAGCCGAGGGCGTGTCACTCCCCGTTGAGCATGCGCAGTGAGAGATAGGTGACGTCAGATGCGCGCTGAGCTTGAAGAAAGAAAGACGTACCCTCCGAGCGCTGTGAGACCTCCCTGCATCTTTGGACCGTGCTTTATCCTGTCCCCGAGCCAAGGTGCACCTTGTGCCATCGACTTACCTGTCCATTCCTGCCATCAATCCCTGTGTGAGTCTGCCTTGTCCGTTTGTCCGTGGTCTGTCTGGGTATAAATAAGCCTGTATTTAAGTGCCCATCTCTTCTGTGTCTTTACCTCACTCTGCCTTGTAATCTACCCCTTTTCTCCACCACTGTAATTACACCCTCCTCCGGAGGTCTTGAGAACTGTACCCCCCTTGCGTCGTTTCATCTTTCCCAGTTGTCGTGTGCTTTCCATCATTGATTTAGCATAGCGCAATTTGGCCAACGTTATAATCGGGTGTAGTTGTTAATGGTTCGAACTACGGGTTACTAAACCCGCTCGGTAACCTAAAACCGTAGCTCGAACGGCCGTCTCTTCCCTGTCTCATGACCGAGCGTTGCACTCAGGTCCCGGGAAGGCCATTCCGACTTTCTGGCCCGAATACCCTGGCGGCGCTGCGGGCGGGAGGGAGCGTTGGGACGACCAGGAATGGAGAGTGGTTAGTAGAAGGAACGGTGGGTTAATCTCCGCAGGGCAACGAGGGAAGCCCTCTCCGGTTCCGTAACAATATATATGTATATATATGTATATTGTTATGGATCTGGGACGACGGCGCTCCCCTTGCCAAGGGGGGTTAACCCCTTGTCCTTTATACTGGCCGTCGCCGATCCTGAGGGTATGACATCACGCCCGGTCAGCGCTGGGTAGGGTATTAGGCCTATCCGTCCTATGACCTAAGGACCAGCACCTTCCGGGACGCAAGGAAACACCCGTGCCGCAGTGTAATTTGATTGGTTGCGCCGAGCGAGCGAACTGTGGCGCGGGCCGTTAAACAATGACTAACCCGATTGCGGAGCTTTGGCCGAAATCGCACCACAGGAACTCAATGGGGAAATCTCTAAAACGATCAGATGAGAAAGAAGAAATCAAAGAATGGAGGAACAGATATTTATTAACTACTATTTACACAACCAAAGAAAAGAAAAGATAAAAGTAATTTACAGGGAAAATAAAAAAGCAGATACACAGGGCAATTCTTACTTATACAGGCTAACTTATACCCAGGACAACACAAAGGACAGACGATGGGCAGACTCACACGAATGGGGAATTGTAGGCAGGAATGAATGGCTGGAAGGAGAGGAAGGTTCAGGTCCGGGCAGAACGGCAGGCTGGAGGCGAACAGCCACCGACTCCCCCGCAATCTGGTTCACGCAGCAGATTTTGCGCGCCGCAGCGCGTCAGGGCTTCACGTTGCTGGGGCTGTTGAAACAGCGTCTCTCTCAGCAGAACCGCAAGCTCACCTCTCCGCAGAATCTCTCCACGTCCAAGCACCTCCCTCCACATATCTCTTAGTGCGTGCTCCTTTGCTCATCTCTCTCTTACGCATCTCCTGGTGGGGGCTGATGCAACGGGTTTTATAACCCCGCCCTCGAACCTGCTCGATGTTTCTTTCTCCGCCCCCTCAAGCTAAACCCACTCATTCTTGGTTGGTAGATCGGGGCTGGCTGACTCCTCCTCCTGATGACGATGGGCGGGCAATGCCCTTCTTCCCCGAGTTAGAGCACATGGCAATGGCGGCGAATGCAGTTGGAAATGCAGTTGGAAATGGAGGCTTTGGGGGATTTGAAAAGGGGATCTATCTTATTTGATTTTGGTGCAACATAAGATCGACTATTGGACACACAGCCTTATACTGATACACATAATAATGAAATAACTATTGAGGGAAGCCTATGATTTGCTACGTGATGCGATGGACTAACTAAGGTGCGATCAATTAACAGCCAATTAAGGGGAAATGTACACAGGAAATTTACTACTAAATTTACAAAGTGAAGGTTCTAAAAACCGTAACACAGCACCCTCATTCCTCACGGCACGGCTCGGGCCGACAAAACTTTAACTTAGTGTGACACTCAGGTGTGGTAACCCTCTACTATTAATCTGACCCTGAGTGCGACCATTTTAAAACACAATAAATATGTCCCCCTGTTGCATTGCACCCAACTAACAGATTCACACCCACAGAATAACCGAATTACGGAATGGTTTTCAAACTACACATTTACGGTGGGGAGCATTATTTACAAGTGACGTTAATTGTATTTACACTGCAACCCAGGACCTGTTATTTTTCTTTTTAGGAAACAAAAAGAATCCTGTGGGAGGGAGGAGACAGCATGCACTGCATCTACGCACCAGCACCAATAAACACCAAAGCACCATGAAGCACCAATCAACACAATCAGCACGAAAAGCACCATCCAGTGCTCATTTCACACATGTCATCACATTTCAATAATAACAAACTGATGACTCTCTTCTGAGCTCCTGCTCTGCTGGCCGATGTTCTTCCTGATGCTGTCTTTCTTGCTCTTCTTGCTTGCTGCCTATTTGTAATAATAAAATTTAAAATGCACAAAACGTGTCCGTTTTTATTTATGGCCAACAGGGGCCGACTATGGGTGGTTCACCTGTATGGCTTGGTGCCACCTCACCTAGGTCCGCAAGCAAGATCTTGGGCCATCGTGGCCGGTCCCAGCAGAGGGGCCATGCCAAAAAACTTGTGGTCCATAAGTGGTGCTTGGCCACAGTACTGTGGTCCATATGGTGGTGCTCGGCCACAACAACGTGGTCCATAAAGTGGTGCATCGATGCAAGCAGCTGGCAGCGAGAATTTGGGCACACAGACGCAGACTCCCCCACGCTCCCCCTCAGTGCCCAGAGAGCACGATCCATGGGTCGGGGAAGGAAGACAAAGTGGCAGCGTTAGCGAGGGCAAGGGCGCAAGGGTACACATCAACACAGGTAATGCAGAACGAGGTGCGCACGGAGAGCGAAGTGAGAAAGCTCGTCCCTACCCTATGCCACCGCCCCTGTCACCTACTCTACCCTTGCCCTTACCCCATATTTACAAAACCTACACATTTACAAATTCGTCACCACCGTCACGTCTTCCCCATATCTCCCCTAATTCCAAATTCATTACAATCCCAATGTCTAAATTTGCCATCACCAATTCATCATCAATCCTCATAAGGAGGGAGAGATGGAACAAACTGCACAATGTCAAACCCATGTCATGATGCATCTCACAATCCAAAACATTTGCACAGAAATAAAATAACAAAACATGGCATGGTGTGGAGTTACGTCGTCACCTCAGGTGAGTGGATGCAGATGGTGTGAGGAGATTTCAATCCTATCTACTTCCTAAATGACATTAACACACTTGACACTACCCGGGGTCTTTTCCCTGCCAAACCATTGGCACTTTACACGATGCGGTTCTAAGAGCCAAACTCCCATTGACCAAACTGTGGTGCTCATCAATATGGGGTCTCACTCCCCCGGTTCAACTCCCTGTGCCTTTGCACAATTTCAGGACTGAGTCGTGTGGCTCTCCCGGCAGGTCTACTCACCTGCACACCTCCGCCACTGCAGTTGCCTCCGAGCTTACCTGCTCCTTACCCTAACATATCTCCCTGGGGATGGCCCTCTGGCGCTCTCCCCTCTCAGTGCCCTCTCTGGCACTGGGCTACCCGGGTCCGTCCTCTGGATCCTCGGGCCCCACTGAACAACTCTACTGGCTCCCAGAGCCCACCTGCGGCCTCACCTGGCCGACATCCTCACAGTGGCGGAGTGCCCATTCAACTACACACACTAACAGGCCACACGCCCAGCCATTTCCACGTCACTAATGCACCCATCCAAACACCATTCTTCCACACGCACCACAGATGCCAATATCCAACCACAATTTACCTATACCCTCTACCTAACTCTTAAACTACCCTCCCCGGGTATTCGTGATAGGGGTCCATCCTCCCCATACACTCCCTTCGCACCAACCACTCCACTCCACATTTTCCACCATACTCACTCCACACCATCCATTCCATACTCCATGTATTCCATACCATTTATTCCACACAACCATTCTCACCTGGATTTGCACACCTGTGCTCACACACACCTGGTGGCACTTGAACCCTCCTTCTTCCCAGGCTTCTTCATTCATTCAATACACTCACAATCACCTCACACTTTTCACAATACGCTACTGAATACACTGCCAACACACACACACGGCACCATTCACGAGCATTGCCTCATTTGCTCAACATGCTCACCCGCAAAAACTTCCATACCAATTCCTCATCCAATAAACCACAAACACACGGCATCATCTAAGCTGACTACTCCCTTCTGAAACTCACGCTTCCCAGTCGCCCCTTATATTATCGCGCTCCCTCGTCGTTATAAACCAAACTACTCTATTCTACGTCCCCACTACAGGTACAATGTCGCTACTTACCTCTACCGTTACCTATTGCCATTTTTCCAGATCCCTATACATTATCCAAACCCTCCCTCGGCGAGCTTACACTGCCAAAACCCCATAACTAGTGTTCATGTGCCCAGGTGTGAGGGATGGCAGAGTTGCCATCCCACCACATCGGGCATCTCCCACTATCACCCCCCAGTCCTCTTGCACTATGAGCCCCCGTCATGTGAGGTACTGGGTCCTGCCTCGGCATCTAGAGCCGAGGCGATCCATGAGGGTGCCTGCTCACCGGCATAAGGTCTTATCCGGTCAGCATGGACGATCCGAGGGAGGGGCCGTGGCCCCATTTTGATCTTTACGACCACGTCACAGACTTGCGACAGGACGACTCCCGGGCCTTGCCAGGGGGAGGTGAGGTTTGGGCACCTACCCTTCCGCCTCCGGGGATTAAAGAACCAAATATTCATCCCCGGAGCGTACTGACTCCCCTGGCTCCGGTGGTCGTACCTGCGCTTCATCTTGGCCCCCGCCAGATGGAGCTGGCGGCGGGCGAAGGCATGGACCCGTTCCATGCCTTCCTCCAGGTGATGTGCGTAACCCTCCCTCGGCGGGATATCAGTGGTGTCTGGCACGGGACCGCATAGCAAGTCGGTGGGAGCCGCAACTCCCGCCCATACATAAGCAATGCTGGACTGCATGCGGTGGCCCCGTGCTGGCTGGTTCGGTAGGCCATTAACAAGTACGGGAGATGTTCGTCCCAGTCATCCTGACGGGTGGTGGTGAACAGTGCCAGTTGTTGTATTAATGTTCTGTTAAATCTTTCCACCATCCCGTCAGATTGTGGCCGCAAGGGCATGGTCCTGGTTTTCCGAATTGACAGGAGTCTGCACACATCTTTTAGTAATTGGCTTTCAAAATTTCGTCCCTGGTCGGTGTGCAGCTCATGTGGAATCCCACTCCTGACACCAATTGTTACGGATCCGGGATGACGGCACTCCCCTTTCCAAGGGGGGTTAACCCCTCGTCCTTTATACTGGCCGTCGCCAATCCTGAGGGTATGACGTCATGCCCGGTCAGCGCTGGGTAGGGTATTAGGCCTATCCGTCCTATGACCTAAGTACCAGCGCCTTCCGGGACGCAAGGAAACACCCCAGCCCGTGCCGCAGTGTAATTTGATTGGTTGCGCCGAGCGAGCGAACTGCGACGCGGGCCGTTAAACAATGACTAACCCGATTGCGGAGCTTTGGCCGAAATCGCACCACAGGAACTCAATGGGGCAATCTCTAAAACGATCGGATGAGAAAGAAGAAATCAAAGAATGGAGGAACAGATATTTATTAACTGCTATTTACACAACCAAAGAAAAGAAGAGATAAAAGTAATTTACAGGGAAAATGAAAAAGCAGATGCACAGGGCAATTCTTACTTATACAGGCTTAACTTATACCCAGGACAACACAAAGGACAGACGACGGGCAGACTCACATGAATGGGGAATTGTAGGCAGGCATGAATGGCTGGAAGGAGAGGAAGGTTCAGGTCCGGGCAGAACGGCAGGCTAGAGGCGAACGGCCGCCGACTCCCCCGCAATCTGATTCACGCAGCAGGTTTTTGCGCGCCGCAGCGCGTCAGGGCTTCACGTTGCTGGGGCTGTTGAAACAGTGTCTCTCTCAGCAGAACCGCAAGCTCACCTCTCCACAGAATCTCTCCATGTCCAAGCACCTCCCTCCACGTATCTCTTAGTGCGTGCTCCTTTGCTCATCTCTCTCTTACGCATCTACTGGTGGGGGCTGATGCAACGGGTTTTATAACCCCGCCCTCGAACCTGCTCGATGTTTCTTTCTCCGACCCCTCAAGCCAAACCCACTCATTCTTGGTTGGTCGATCTGGGCTGGCTGACTCCTCCTCCTGATGACGATGGGCGGGCAACGCCCTTCTTCCCCGAGTTAGAGCACATGGCAATGGCGGCGAATGCAGTTGGTAATGCTGTTGGAAATGGAGGCTTTGGGGGATTTGAAAAGGGGATCTATCTTATTTGATTTTGGTGCAACGTAAGATCAACTATTGGACACACAGCCTTATACTGATACACATAATAATGAAATAACTATTGAGGGAAGCCTATGATTTGCTACGTGATGCGATGGACTCACTAAGGTGCGATCAATTAACAGCCAATTAAGGGGAAATGTACACAGGAAATTTACTACTAAATTTACAAAGTGAAGGTTCGAAAAACCGTAACAATATATATATATATATATATTGTTACGGAACCCAACGTCGGCCTCTGTTCCCCTTATCGAGGGGGAATTAATCCCCTCGCTTATGACTGACCGACGTGGTCCCGGGGGTATGACGTCATGCCCGGTCGGTGCTGGGTCGGGTATTAGGCCCAACCGTCCTATGACCTAAATACCAGCGCCTCCCGGTACGCAAGGAAATACTCCCCGCTCACGGCCACAACGTAATGGATGATTTGCACCGAGCGAAGCGAACTGCGGCGTGAGCCGTTTACCAAGACTAGACCCGATTTATATTCGTTGGCCGAATCGCGCCACGTACCCTCAATATGGAAACCTCTAAAGCGACCGAATGTGAAGAAGAAGACAAGGTAGGAAGAACAGATATTTATTATTATTTACACACAACTAAAGCAGAAAAGAATTGAAATACGATTTACAAGGCAATGGAAGGAGCAGGAGACACAGTGCAATTATTAGCTTAACTATACAGTCTTACTTATAAACCCCAAGACAACATGAAAGACAGACGAACAATCAGACTTACGCGAATGGGGAATTGCCGAGTGGATTGGCTGGGGGGAGAGGAAGGTTCAGCTCGGACCGAAGCATGGTCGGGCCGGGAGGGAGCAGCCGCCGCCCTCTGGATCGGTCTCGCATGGCGCGTTTCTTTGCGGCCACGATCGATACTGCCGTTGAAACCCGAAGCTGCTGCGTGCTGTTGCGTCGCGTGCTCTTTCAGGGATTCCTCCGCCTCATGCGCCGCTTGCTCTTTCAGGGATCCCTCCGCCTCATGCGCCACGTGCTCTCCACCGGTTCATCTGCCTTCTCTCTCTCGTATCTCATCTGCACTCCCTGGGGGTCGCCGCGTGACGGGTTTTATTGGCCACACCCTCAAGCCTATGCGAACGTTCTCTCTACGCCCTCGCAAAGCCAAACCCCTCGTTCTTGGTTGGTCGGCAAGAGCTGGCTCACTCCTCCCCTCTATGACGAGGTGGAGACACGCCTTTCTTGTCCGAGATTACCTCGTGGCCAATGGAGGCAAGTGCAGCAAACCCAGCAAACCTGGTACTTTGAAGATGCCATGGGGGCATCGGAGGGATCCTATCTTATTTAATTGATGCAACGCAATGAATTAGTGGACCACAGAGCCTTATACTGACATATATTAAGGACATAACTACGAGGGGAAAGCTATGATTTGCTACGTGTGTGCGATGGATTAACTAAGGGTGACCTCTGATCTTTACAATTGGAGGGTGATATTTACAGGGAATATTTACAGCACACAAAAGGGTATATTTTACAACAAATTACACACAGGATTCCCAAATCCTCAACACTGCAACCTCCTTCCTTACTGGACGTCCCGGCCCGAAAATTTTACCTTTAGTGTGACACGCAGGTATAGTAACCCTCTACAATTAACCTGACCCTGAGTGCGACAATTTTAAAACACGAATAAATATGTTCCGCGAATTGCGTTGCACCCTGCCTAACAGTTTCACACCCACAGCTAAGCGAATTGCGGAATTAATTCTCAAACTAAACATTTCCGGCGGGGGAGCATTATTTACATTGACATTATTTTGACTATTTACAAAACGCAACCCAGGACCTGTGATTTTTCTTTTGGGGAGACAAAAAGAAATTCCTGTTGGGAGGGAGGAGACAGCACGCATTGCATTGATGCACCAGTACCATAAGGAGCACCAATAAATACCAAAACCGCACCAAAAGCACCATTCGGTGCAACAGTCACCAGTTCATAATAATGAAACAACAAAAAAACAACTGGTGGTGGTCTTCCTCTTCTCTGCTGGGCCGATGTTCTTCCTGATGTTTTCTTTCTTCATGCGGCCTATTTGGCAATAATAAACAGCACAGAACGTGTCAATTTTTATTTAGGGCCACAGGGGCCAACAAAGGGTGGTCCACCTGTTTGGCATAGGTGCCACCTTACCGAGGTCCGCAAGCAAGTTGCCGGCCCATCGTGGCCGGTTCCAGCAGAGGTGCCAGGCCCCAAAACATGGGGTCCATAAAGTGGTGCTTGGCCGCAGAACGGCGGTCCATACGTGGTGCATCAATGCAATGCATGCTGGTTGCGGGAGTTCTGGCTCACAATGGCGGACTCCCGCACGCTCCCCTTGGTGCCCAGAGAGCACAGTCCTCGGGTGGGAGACAGGGGAACAGAAGACAGGTGAGCGAGGGGTAAGGTCACAAGGGTACACATCAATTAAGGCAATGCAAGGTGGGGTACGTCTGGAGACTGAGCGGAGAAAAGCTCGTCCCTACCGTACGTCACCCCCCCTGTTACCTACTCTACCCTTGCCCTTACCCCATATTTACAAAAATCTACACATTACCAATTCGTCGCTACTGTCTCGTCTTCCCCATATTTCCCCTAATGCCAAATTCGTCACCACAATCCTTCTAACCAGATTTGCCATCACCAATTCATCATCAATCCTCATAAGGAGAGAGAGAGATGGAACACAAAGCACAATGTCTCACCCACGTCATGATGCGTCTCACATTCCAAACATTTGCACAGAAAAATAACAAAAACAACCATGGCATGGTGCGGAGTTTTGTCACCTCAGGTGAGTGGATGTAGATGGTGCGAGGAGCCTTCAATCCTATCTACCTTCTAAATGACATTAACACACTTTACACTACCCGGGGTCATTCCCTGCCAATCCATTGGCAATCTTACTCTATGCGGTTTTAAGAACCAAATTCCCATTGACCAAACTGTGGTGCTTCATCAATTTGGGGTCTCACTCCCCCGATTCAACTCCCTGTGCCTTTGCACAATTTCAGGACTGGGTCGTGTGGCTCTCCCAGCAGGTCTACCCACCTGCACACCTCCACCACTGTAGTTGCCTCCGAGCTTACCTGCTCCTTAACGTAACCTATCTAACTGGGGACGGCCCTCCTTGGCGCTTACCCCACTCGGTGCCCTCTCTGGCACTGGGCCACCCGGGTCTGTCCTCCGGATCCTCGGGCCCCATCCACAACTCTACCGGCTCCCAGAGCCCACCTGCGGCCTCACCTGGCCGACATCCTACAGTGGTGGAGTGCCCATTTAACTACACACACACTAACAGGCCACACGCCCAGCCATTTCCACATCACTAATGCACCCATCCAAACTCCATTCTTCCACACGCACCACAGATGCCAATATCCAACCACAATTTACCTACTCCCTCTACCTAACTCTTAAACTACCCTCCCCGGGTATTCGTGATGGGGGTCCACTCTTCCCCCATTCACACCTTCGCACCATCCACTCCACTCCACAGTTTCCACCATACTCACTCCATACCATCCATTCCATACTCCATATATTCCATACTCCATGTATTCCATTCAACCATTCTCCATACACCTGTATTTGCACACCTGTGCCATCACACCGGGTGCCTCCTGCACCCTCCTTCCTCCAGGACCATTTGCTCAACACAACACTCAATCACCATTACTCACTCATACACTTGTTCACTTGCACACCTGTGCAATCACACAGCCTCATCTGATCTACCTGGTGTCCCTCTAACACTCGCGCTTCCCCGTCGCCCCTTATATTATTGCGCCTCCTCGTCATTATCATCCAACTACCCTCTCTATGTCCCCACTACCTGTCCAATGTTGCTACTTACCTCACCGTTACCGATGGTCAATCTTCTCTAGATCCCTATCATTTTATCCCAACCCTCCCTTGGCGAGCTTACACTGCCATAAACCCCATAAAACTATCGCTCCTTTGCCCCCATTGTTGTGTGAGGGATGGTGGATTTGCCATCCCTCCACATCGGGCATCTTCCACCATAATTTTGCTCTCAAATGTCAACCAGTCACAAATTCCCTATTCCAAAATTTCGAATCCCAAACACTATCATCATCACAGTCCACTATACCCGAGCCTCGATGCGTCGCTACATCCTTACACAGCTCGGCTCTGCACAGCCGAGCAATGAATGCGGGTGGTTTGGTCGCCTGTAGGTTGAATCCGTCCGGCATTCACGATTCTGGGGAGGAGGCTTCGTTGGGCCGAGATTCCACCCACCATCTCGGCGCGGCACCTTGCGGTCGCCGGCTCGATGGCCCAACCTCGCCCGGTCGGAACCCCGCCCCCGCCACCAGGGGGCACCGTTCCGATCCCTTCGACCTGGCCCCCCTTCCCCGGAATCGCGCCGATCGCCGCTCTGACGCGGCACCGACCATTCAGTTGGGAACCCGGCCCGATTCGTGCGCGACGCTCCGAAGAGCGATGCGCTTACGGTCCCAGCCGGTCCTCGCTGCAAACAAAACTCACCGCGCACGGAGTGCTCGCCTCGGCTATCCGTCGCCCTAACTGCTAACCCGGTTAGCGTCGATGCTTCACTCGCATGCTCACACCACGCGACCCTTTTCACACTCACAAAACCTGGCGTCTCGGCGCCTCCAGTGCATCCCACACACTCCGTCCATTCCACCACCGCACTCCCTGTTACACACCACACCTCTCGTGCACACTTGTCGTTCGCACACTTCGTTCCACACCTCTCCTCCGTAACACTCACCATGGGCATGCACTCTTGCATCCACCCACTAACGTGCTCCGATGTGCCCTGCCGCACACGCACCACAACCAACTCAGGTGTGCTTTCTCGCACACTCTCAACCATTCCAAGCGTGCATTCTCGCACCCGCTCCACCACCAACTCACTCTCCATGTCACACTCCGTACACTCTGTTTCACACAGACCCTCCGACGTGCATTCGCTCTCACACTCGGTATCCCCCCCATACTTTACAACACGCTCACTCTTTGATGCACACTTTTTCCTCACACGCGTGCCATTTCCACTCACAGGGGACCCTTCACCAACGCCCGGATGCTTCCTCGATCCCAAGCGCGCGAAAATTCTTTTGTCGCCAAACATCCTTCTACAAAATCTCCCCGCACAATACACAGCACGACTCACCTGGGGGATTCTTTTCTCCATGCGCACCTGCAAATCTTTATAAGGATTAGCAAGTACGGCATCAGGATGTGAACTTAGACTTTGTGCACAATCCATTCCTCCCTGCCGCGAGTGCTTTTTGAAGCCCCCGGTCTCTCCAATTTCAATTCCCAGCACTTTTTCTTTATTCACCTCGACGACCGCTGGCTTTATTAAAATTCCCTCTTCTACCTCAGCGGTCGCCGGCTGCCCCATACCCCGGGTCGCGATTTCTACCCCGGTCCAGTTACCTGTGCTTTTCTCCACTTCGCCCAACCAGTGCTCCTCGACCCGCTTTACCTCGTCGTGCACCCGTGGGACCTGCTCACCCAACCTGCGGTCTCTGTCCCTCTCCGCTTCCCTTACTTCATATGCGGCTCTGTCCCTCGCCAACCCCTCATTAATTTATTTGGCTTGGCCAATTATGCTCCTCAATTTGTCCCCCTCTATTCTCAGCATCGCGGTGAATTGCGCCACGAAGTCCCCCACATCAAAGCCCGCTGGTAGTGGTACAGCGGGCACGGCTACCGTGCGCTCGTGCGAGGCGCCATTTTGTGCGCCTCCAACCTCGTGCGTGGTGCAATTTGGTGCTGCTGCAACATCGTGCGCGAGGGCGCCATTTTGTGCACCTGATACCCCCTCAACAACATCACCATTGTTCTCCTCCTACCTCTCCTCCATATACATTTCCCTGGGGTCCTGGGTCGCTTCCAACCCCTCTTCTAATTCCCCCACCGGCATCCAGTCGCCTTGATCATCCATGGCGCGATTTTCAAATTTGGAATTTTAAAATTAAATTTCGGCCGCTCGAAATTTTGAGCGCGCAGGTCCGAATCGGACACTCCTGACACCAATTGTTATGGAATCCAACGTCGGCCTCTTCCCCCTTATCGAGGGGGGATTAATCCCCTCGCTTATGACTGACCGACGTGGTCCCAGGGGTATGACGTCACGCCCGGTCGGCGCTGGGTAGGGTATTAGGCCCAACCGTCCTATGACCTAAATACCAGCGCCTCCCGGTACGCAAGGAAATACTCCCCGCTCACGGCCGCAGCGTAATGGATGATTTGCGCCAAGCGAAGCGAACTGCGGCATGAGCCGTTTACCAAGACTAGACCCGATTTATATTCGTTGGCCGAATCGCGCCACGTACCCTCAATATGGAAACCTCTAAAGCGACCGAATGTGAAGAAGAAGACAAGGTAGAAAGAACAGATATTTATTATTATTTACACACAACTAAAGCAGAAAAGAATTGAAATACGATTTACAAGGCAATGGAAGGAGCAGGAGACACAGTGCAATTATTAGCTTAACTATACAGTCTTACTTATAAACCCCAAGACAACAAGAAAGACAGACGAATAATCAGACTTACGCGAATGGGGAATTGCCGAGTGGATTGGCTGGAGGGAGAGGAAGGTTCAGCTCGGACCGATGCACGGTCGGGCCAGGAGGGAGCAACCGCCGCCCTCTTGATCGGTCTCGCACGGCGCGTTCCTTTGTGGCCACGGTCGATACTGCCATTGAAACCCGAAGCTGCTGCGTGCTACTGCGTCGCATGCTCTTTCAGGGATTCCTCCACCTCATGCGCCGCGTGCTCTTTCAGGGATTCCTCCGCCTCATGTGCCGCGTGCTCTCCACTGGTTCATCTGCCTTCTCTCTCTCGTATCTCATCTGCACTCCCTGGGGGTCGCCGCGTGATGGGTTTTATAGGCCACACCCTCAAGCCTACGCGAACGTTCTCTCCATGCCCTCGCAAAGCCAAACCCCTCGTTCTTGGTTGGTCGGCAAGGGCTGGCTCACTCCTCCCCTCTATGACGAGGTGGAGACACGCCTTTCTTCTCCGAGGTTACCTCGTGGCCAATGGAGGCAATTGCAGCAAACCCAGCAAACCTGGTACTTTGAAGATGCCATGGGGGCGTCGGAGGGATCCTATCTTATTTAATTGATGCAACGCAATTAATTAGTGGACCACAGAGCCTTATACTGACATATATTAAGGACATAACTACGAGGGGAAATCTATGATTTGCTACGTGTGCGATGGATTAACTAAGGGCGACCTCTGATCTTTACAATTGGAGGGTGATATTTACAGGGAATATTTACAGCACACAAAAGGGTATATTTTACAACAAATTACACACAGGATTCCCAAATCCTCAAAATTATATATGTATATATATATATATATATATATATATATATATATATATATATATATATATATATATATATTGTTGCGGATATGGGATTTGGCCTCCATATCCGCTTGTAAATATTCCCCTATTTCCCCAATACTCCCCAACTATCCCCAATCCCCCATTCCCTAGTCCCATTGTCTGTAAACAACACTCTGTAGAACCGACCTTCCCCTTCTTCCCCCATTAAATGTCGTGCCCAGGTCCACCGCATCTCACGTAGACAACTTTCGGACCTCTTGCTAGTTATTCTTAGTCTATGTCAGTTAAGGACTCGTTTCCATTAATTCTGACTCTTCGTTGCACCAGAATGTGATTGTATGGCACCAGTAGTGAGTTTAGGACCTCCCCATACCTCCTCCCATCTTCCCCATGAAACAACAACAACAACAACAACTACAACAACAACTACAACAACAGAGGGGGGCGGCGCGGCGTGGCGCGGGGAGTGTGCGTCCTCACTCCGGCTTGGTTAGCCGCCATTGCCCATGCGCTCCACGGGGTTACCACGAAGGGGCTGGCTGTCAGCTCCTCGTCAGGGGCGGAGCCCGGTAACCCCCCGCAGCCAGTGAGAAGCGGCGGGCCGATTCCATCTGGGGCGGAGCTAACGAGCCGAGGGCGTGTCACTCCCCGCCGGATATGCGCAGCCACTTACCGGACGTGAGGTCAGATGCGCCCCCAGCTTGGAAAGACAAGTCGCGACCTCCGAGCGCTGTGAGACCTCCCGCATCTCTGGACCGGACCGGGTCGATTCTGTCCCTGAGCCAAGAGTGCACCTTGAGCCATCGACTACCCGCCTTTCCTTGCCATCAATCCCCGTGTGAGTCAGTCTTGTCCCGTTTATCTGTCGTCTGTCGGGGCTAAGATAAGACCGTGTTTGAGTGCCCACCTTTCTATGCTGTCTCTCTCATCCCTGTAATCTAACCTTCCGCAATATTATAACCTCCTCCGGAGGTCTTGAGAACCGTACCCCTGGTGTCGTGTCATTTGAATCCAGCCGTTGTGTCCTTTCCTTCATTGATTTAGCATAGCGCGACTTAGTCAACGTTCGAGTATAATCGGGTAACTTGTGCGAACACGGCGGCCATTCCGCTCGGCCCAGCATAACATCTTAATAAGTCGTGTCTGTAACAATTGGTGTCAGGAGTGTTAGATTCGGACCTGGGACTAAATTCATTTAGCCCAAATTTTGGAACACCAATTGTACCATTAGGGTAACAATTGGTGTCGAGGAGTGAGATTCGATCCGGAGCGCGTTTTACGCGCTCGAAATTATAACGGCGAAATTTGATTGTGTTTTACAAAATATAAAAACCCGAATTTTGAAAGTCGCGCTATGGCAGACCAAGTCGGCTGGGGTCCGGTAGAGGAGAGTGAGGCAGGGTCGATCCAGGACCAAATTGAGGGACATGAGGAGAGCGAAGCAGTGAGGGTAGCAGACGCACAAAATAGCGTCGTTGCGCCCGACGTTGCGGGCGCGCAAAATGGCGCCTCGCAAGAGCGCGCGGTAGCCGAGCCCGCTGTATCAACGGGCTTTAACATGCAGCCGATTGACATGCAGGCCCTCATTGCGCAGCTACAGGCAGCTGTACAGATGAGTATGGGGAGCCAAATTGAGCGATTGGGTGAGCGGTTGGGAAACCAAATTGTGGGAATGAGGGCTGATAGTGAGCGGTTGGGGAACCGGATGGATGCTCAGGGTGAGCGATTGGAGGGCCAAATGGGGGTAATGAGGGACGAAGCGAGGGGTACCGGTGAGGAGTTAGACAAGAAATTTGGGAAGTTCGACAATAATTTTGAGGGGTTAGACAACGGGATAAAAGAAGTAAAGAATGGGTTAACGGGGGTGGAAAACAGAATGGCTGCCCAGGAGAATCAGTTAGAGGGGGTGAAAAATGGGTTAATGGGGTTAGAAAATAGGATGGAGGACAAATTGCGGGAAATAGGGGAACAATCTGCCAGGGAAATCAAACAAATGGGAGAGCAAATAGAGGAGGTGAAAATCGGGGTAGAAACCAAACTGGATGCTCACAGGGAGGAAATGGAGCAGATGAGGGTGGCATCTGGGCAGGAGATGCAAGTGATGGGAGAGGAGATCAGAAGAGGGGTGAGTGAGGAGGTCGGAGGAGTGCGCGAGGAGGTGAGGCACTGTAAGGAGCACATGGAGAAGGAGGTGAGAAAGGGGACTGTAAAGTTACAAGGGGGCATAGAGGACCTGACGCAGGAGGTGGAACAGCTGACAGAGGGACAAAAAGAACTAACGGACCAGGTAAAGAAGAACACAGCGGTAATAGGAGGGTTAAAAGCGACACAAAATGACCTAAAAAATGACTTGGTAGCGACGAAGAGGGAATGTCAGATGGTACGTGAGGGACTGACAACGAGGTTGGACGAGGTGATAGAGGTAATGGAGATGAAGGACCGGCAGGTGAGGCCGCACATGGAAACGGTCAAGGTAGCCTTAGAGGACGAGCTTGAGGAGACGTACCGGGGAATAAAAGAGGTGAAGCAGAAATTAGAAGAAGTGGAAGAAGGGGTGAGCGAAATTAAGAAGCGACGGAGAGGGGATAAGAAAGAGATAAAAGAGGAGATAAAAGAATTGGTCCAAAGTCTGTGTTTGGATCGTGATGATGTGCTCATTAACCGGATGAGGGATTCGCAGGTGATGGAGGAGAAGCGAAGAGGAAGAGGACCCGGTGTAAGTGGTGACCAATATGGTCGTGCGTATGATGCGCCAGGGGATTTAAGAAGCTTGGGGGTCGAGATGGACCCGGGTGTTCGTGAGAGGCCGTTGGTGAAGTGTGCGACAGGTCTGGTGTGCGAAAAAGGAGGTGTGCGAGAAAGTCCGACTCTGGGGTGTGTGAGGAAAAAGTGCGTGCCAAGGAGTGAGGGTGCTGGCGAGAGTGAGTCGGTCGTAGCGCGTGTGCGAGGGAGCACATGGAAGCGCGGTGTGGTAAGTGTTACAGAGGGTGTGACGGGAGAGTGTGCGCAAGAGTGTGCGCGAGAAAGGTGTGTGACAGACGGGTGCATGGGGAAAGAGTGCGCTGTCAAAGGCAAGAAAGAATGCACACCTGTGGTGAGTGTTACAGAGGGTGTAACGGGAGAGTGTGCGCGAGAAAGGTGTGTGACGGACAGGTGCATGAGGAAAGAGTGCGCTGTCAAGAGTAAGGGTGAGTGCGCTGTCAAGAATGGAGGTGAGAGTAGTGAGAGTGACAAGGAGAGTGAGTTGGTTGTGACAGGTGAGCGAGGATGTACACCTGGGATGGAAGGATGCACACCTGGAATGGTAGAGCGTGAGTGGGAATGCACGCTGGAGTTGGTGGTGAGGCACGTGGTTGGGTGTGCGAATGAGAGCACACCTGTGATTGTCACAGAGGAGGTGACAGAGGAGGGGGCGCGAAGAGGTGTGTGGGTGAGGTGTGCGACCAACGAATGTGTGCCAAAGTGTTCGGTGGTCAGGTGTGTGACCAAGGCTGTGAGTGGAATGAGGGTACCTGGGTGTGAAAGGAAAGGTACGAGGAGCATGGAAACGGCTGGATGTGTGAGCAAGGAACGGGCTGCGGGGTGTAAGCGTCCAGGTGAAGCATCGACGGTAACCGTTTTAGAGGTTAGAGTGACTTTTAGCCGAATCGGGCCCTCGGTGCGTGCTGGGCCTCGCTTTGAACGGCCGCGTCCGTGCTCCACTAGGCGGAGCGGGCAGCCCGATAGAAAGGGTCGCCATGGCGACCACTTTTTGTTGAGGCAGTCCGGCAGGTCGAGATCGGGACATTGGATGGCTCCGTGCCGAGATGGTACGTGGGGTCTCGGGCCGGGTAAGCCCCCGTCCCTGCCCCGAATGCGGGACGCATCCAGCCGCTGGCACAGCACAACCCGCATTCACGGCTTGGCTGTACGAAGCCGGGCTTTGGACAGGAATTGGCGCACCGAGAGGCATTAGTGAGTAGACTGGGTGATGAGGTTAGTGTTTTGGCCCCAAAATTAGAGAAAAACAAAATTTGATGATTGGCAAGGGATTGGCAGTAATGATGGGTAGTGATTGGCAAATTTTTGATTTGTTGAAATTTGATGTGCAAAATTGGTAGTGAGCGATGGGCCCGGTGGGTAAGGGGGGCATCCCTGCCACCCTTCCCATGTGGGGCAAAGGAGCAATAGCTTATGGGGTGTATGGCAGTGAAAACTAGCCCGGGTGGGTTAGGATATTGTAGGGATCTAGCGAAGATGACATTAGGTAACGTTAAGGTTAGTTAGTGACTGATACCTGTAGTGGGGATGCAGGTAGATTAGTGTGGATTATAATGACGTGGGAGCGCAATAGTTTAAAGGGACGACTGGCAAGCGCAAGTTTCAGAGGGGAGTAGTTAGCTGAGATGATGCCGTGTGTGTGAGGATTGAACAGGTGAGAATGGAACAGGTGTGATTGCACAGGTGTGCAACTGAACAGGTGTGTGGAGCAGTGTGGAGCAGTGTATGAGTAGTGAGTGTGTGGATCAGCGCGAATGCGCTTGGGGAGAGAAGGGTGCAGGTGGCACCAGGTGTGAGAGCACAGGTGTGCAAGTGCAGGTGTGTGGAATATATGGAGCAGAGAATGAGTGGTGTGGAGAGAGTTGGAGTAAGTGGTACGGAGTGGTGTGCATGGTGCGAAGGTGTGGATGGGGGAAGAGTGGACCCCTTTCACGAGTACCCGGGGCGGGTAGTGTAAGTGTTAGGTAGAGGGTATAGGTAAATTGTGGTTGGATATTGGCATTTGTGGTGCGGTTGCAGAATGGTATTGTGGATGGGTGCATTAGTGTTGTGGAAATGGCTGGGCGTGTAGCCTGTTAGTGTGTGTAGTTGGTTGGGCACTCCACCACTGTGTGGATGTCGGCCAGGTGAGGCCGCAGGTGGGCTCTGGGAGCCGGTAGAGTTGTGGATGGGGCCCGAGGATCCGGAGGACGGACCCGGGTAGCCCAGTGCCAGAGAGGGCACCGAGTGGGGAGAGCGCCAGAGGGCCTTCCCCAGGTAGTTAGGTTAGGGTAAGGAGCAGGTAAGCTCGGGGGCAACTGCAGTGGTGGAGGTGTGCAGGTGGGTAGACCCGCTGGGAGAGGTACACGCCACAGCCCAGAAATTGTGCGAGGGCACCGGGAGATGAATCGGGGGAGTGAGACCCCAAATTGAAAAGCACCACAGTTTGGTCAATGGGAATTGGTTTTTAGAACCCATAGTGTAAGAGGGCCAATGGTTTGGCAGGAGAAAGACCCCGGGTAATGTAAAGTTGTTAAAGTCATTTCGGAAATAGTTAGGATTGATGAACCTGTCGCACCATACGCAGCCACTTACCTGTGGTGATGATGATTCCACACCTGTGTTTTCTTTGTTTGGTGTTGCAGGAAGTAAGGATTGCTGTTGGATTTGTGAGACGCATCACGACGTGGATGAGACATTGGGGTGATTCCATCTCTCCCTCCTTAGGAGGGACTGATGATGAATTGGTAATGGCAAATTATGATGTTGAGTTGGAGATGGCAAATTATGATGTTGAGTTGAAAATGGCAAATTTGATTGGTTAGGAGGGAGAGAAGACGAATTTGGTTTATGGGAGGAACGGGGAAGACAGTAGGGACGTTTGTTGAATTGTAAAGTAGATGTTTATGGGTAGTGTTGTGTTTTGTGGATACAGTAAGGGGTAAGGGAGGGGCCATGTAGGTTACCTGGTGGGGGGGGGGGGGCGTACGGTAGGAACGTACCTGTCTCACCTGGTTCCCATGTGCCCCCAGTGTGCATTACCTTACATTGCGTGCACTTTTGCACCCTTACCACCTTACTCACTTGTCTTTTCTTTTGTCTCCCACCTCCGAGGATCTGGCTTTGGGGCAGAGAGAGAGGAGAGAGAGGGGCTGGCTCCGCAGTTGTGGGCCTGCACTTTCGCTGCTTGCTGCCTGGATCGATACACCATATGGACCGCAATGTTTGTGGCCGCCCACTGTCAGGGAATTTGTACTGGGGGACTCACAGGACTCCAATGACCGGACACAGGTTACAAAAGGTCTAGTTTATTAAACTGTATTCACTTCATCCAATTACCAAAATGATACCGCATAATATAATGGATCAGGTTAACGCTTTTCGCTGGTCCTTCTCGTTCATCCGACACTCCCGTTCGGTCAGCGCTTCACGTAGCAAGTACTCTCGACTCCACGTTTGCTCTAGTTTATATGGACGAACTGGACTTAATCCTCTGTCCGCTGAAACGTTAATCCTTCTTCCGCTGATGCCCCAAGGTCATGTATTGCACCAAGCCCTGGCATCAACTCGCTCCCCTCCTGCTGTGATTTCCATTTACACAGTAGGAGGGTGCTCTAGCCTGGGGCCTTGACCAGGTGTTTCCAAAGGATTATCATGTTCATGCACATTCTGCTTCGTTACCAGATTTAATCAATGAGTTACCAGGGCCAATCAATACGTTACACTGAGTTACACTTCCACAATTCCCTCATCTTTTTGTTTTTGTTTATATTAACCATTAATCTAAACATCAATATAAGTAAACAATCAATCACGACTAGTAAACATCATTACAAGTATAAGTAAATAATCAATCACTTTGGTAATCAAATTCCCTTAGGCATACACCGTCATCCTGCAAGAATCACAAAACATTTCGTTGGTCATTGACTCCTTCCTTATTGTTCAATCTATTGCATTTGCATCACAAATATATTTTCAAAACAACACTTCACCATCACCAAGATACAACAATTTCACTTCATTTTCAAGTTTTGTAAAGCATCTGCACCATCTGGCAAAAAACGTTTGCCTCCACACAAATGTTGACTTTGTTTGAAAGGAAGGGCTGATCACTTGTGTTTGAATCCAGGTATGAAACATTTTCTCCTAATGTCTTCATAGCTCCTGCACTACTTCGTGTAGGATTTCGCTGTTGTGGTAACACTGCGGAGTCATAGACTGACCCTTCTCTCCATGTAGCATTCTTGCCACTTTTTTGCTGTGAACCATAATGATTCCTTGAACAAGGCCTTCACCCAGTTGTAGTCGACTTGCCTCCTCCCTCATTGTGAGTGGGCAGCAAGTATTGGTGTGACGTTGATTGGCCAGCAAGATGTGGAACAGGGATGCCGGATGCATCCACACTGATGTTGGGACCATGGTGTTCAGGTCATTCATGGTCCTTACCAGGAGCAACCAGCAGAATCGTGCACAGCTGTTGTGACAAGGGCACAGCCGTTTTTTGCAGCTCCATGCTGGTTCCCCGGACGTTGGTGAAGTAATAACATATGTCCCCGCATTTCACAGAGGTTGCAGGTAAAATGTCGTTGTCCTGCAACTTCTGATGTGGTGAATGTTCGAAGTCTTCGAACAAGAGTAAGTGATCGCCTTTCTTTCATATGTTGCAGTGTGATCCAGGCAAATGGTCACATAAATTTCCTTGGTGAAGGTAAGCATTCATCTCCAAGTTACACGGGAGAATGTCTTCATCATTCTTTGAGAAAGAGGGTGTATGCCACGATTAACTTCATTTTTTAGCCACAAATTTTCTTTCTTTCTTCTTCCCAATTCCGTTAGCAATCCCTCCAAAATGTGATCTCGTCTTATCCTTATGCTCAGTCATATCTGAATCTGCTTTCCGCACACACTGAATCAAATAGGGTACATCTTACCATGAAATCAGCATAATCATGTATATCTTCCGACAGTTTCACATTCAACAATTTGTTGTTTTTCCTTAACACAAAAAGTTATATTCATTTATATGCGTCACACAAATAATATTCAATCAGGTATGTATTTTATTACTAAACTAAGAATAGCATTGTATATGATTACAATCACAAACGGGAATACCTAATTCCCAACAACAATTTTCCCAAACCAACAAATTAAGCATAATGTATTATTACCATAATTCCTCTCCACTTTTTCTTTTCCCTCTTTTTTTTTTTTCCTAACAGTGTGTCACTCGTGGTGATATGAGTTCATTGATATTGTAATTGACACAACTCATAACATTGTCGTTATGCCATTATCTTAATTCTACTGTTTATGTCGCCATAAAAGTCTTCCTTTTCTGGTTCCACATTTCTTTCCTCATTTGTCACTTCATGTGTTATCATCGTGTTGTTGGTTACCTTATTCAAACACACCGTCACTAAGGCTTTCAAGCAAGCCACCACTAAAACAATTGCCAATATAACTACTAAACCAACAAACAAGTCTGCTACTCCTTGTATATATTCATATCTATGACATAGTTATATGTCGATGACATTTAACATTATATACCAAACTAACAAGCTTCCTAAAAGGTAAATAAAGAAAATCCCTTAATATGTAACATAATCAGATTATTTGTCTTACCCTGATCCCCCTATCTCCCGGGGTTGAACTCAATCCCCTGATCATGAGTGTAGTTGTGATACATTTTTTCACTCATGCTGTATTAATATCAGAAGGTAATTGTATGTCATGTAGGCAAATAAATGTCACTATTCCAAGTAGGAATATCACATGTTGAAAATGTAATGTTTATCAATGCAAGGGGTGTTAAAATGTAATTCAAATGACTGTAAATCACGACTATCATTTATCTACCACTGAATGTTCTGCTGGGCTGCTAGGTGCAGCCTCATTTTCTGTGGGATCGTCCACCTTAGCCCCATGTGCTTGTTTGCAATGAGGGGCATGAATCCAACTTTCTATTTTGGGTCCATATTTGTTTCTATTCTTATCAATCTCCTATGGTTTATCAATTCGTTCCAAGATACCGCAACCAAAGGTTTTAACCAAAGCTCTACCAAACTATTTCCAATTTGAACAAAAATGCCAGTGAAACAATGATTCGAAGGATTAACTTCAAGGGGTCAATAAATTTATTCTATAGCCAGATCTAATTTTCCCATCCAATAGTTTGCCTTGCCACATGTCATATTATAACACCTTAATAAACCTTCGAAAAAATGTTTCCCATCTCAACAAATTTCCTTTTTTACAAATAGCCATGTGTAACTTACGTATTTAACTACAATTTCCTCTCAATTTGTTTGGCCTAACTGGCCGCAAAAGTGGCTGCCAGCATGCAGTACCGTTTTTATCTACCAAGGAAGTGTTCCACACAAGACCTCTACCAAAATGTTGTTTGTAAAAACAAATCTGGGATTTCTGATTACATGGATGCACACTCTCAGGACATTTTCAGGCTGCTGTTAACAATCCACTACGATGACTTAATTCCTTTACCCACAATCAAATAATTTGTACAAATTGAGGATATTATCCCTATCACATTCTTTTATAGATTCATTATGTTGGATCTAATTTTTTCCAATAATTTTCCACTGCTGTAAGGCGGAACAATAGCTCTCATAAGTCTTAGTAATATCGTACTTAATTTGCCCAGCAGAGAATAATTTATTTACTATCCTTTCTCATCTGTTAACCAGTGACTTTGTTTAAACTCCAGAACTGAAAACCCACAATAGTTCAAACCAGCAAAATTTTCTTTACTCTTTTCCCATATCATCTATGCCTAAAACACATCCATACATACAGCACAATTTATATGCTGATAAAATTCAAGTTTATATATATAAAATCCATGAGCAGAGTATTCTGGGAAGTCAGTGTAAGACCTCTCCCAAATTTGGATGATTTTGTACTTCCTCATTTCCTTTTATGAAGCTCATATCCATAAATAGATGTTATTCTCATATACATTCTATCAAAAATGGAATCCCAAAATTACTCACAATTTTACTATTAATTAATGGCTGCTCATAACCCAGCACATCAAATTTTTTATATTCCATTTCCCTTGACAAAAGAGATAATGTTCATAATCAAATTATATTTCTATTTTATTTTACGGATTCTCTGGATATTCAATCCCATCCACATATCCCAATCCCATCCACATATAACTATCCATTTCCAGACAGGCACACTGTCGGTGTCAACAATCTTGTAAGATTGATACACAAAAACACACACACACATGCATTATGCATATTTGTTTGCGTTGGAACCATTATTTACAGATCAGATGGGTGTCAATTTTATTTCAATTTCATAAAATTTGTCAATCAAATTCAAAATGCTTATAGACAAATGAACCAAAAGTCCATTCTTAGAAAACCTTTATGATGTCAAATTGAAATTACCCTTTCTGCCTTCACAATAATCTATCCAAATTTTGACTACACACCCATTTGCATGTCAGTCGACCATTGACCTATCAATTGTGCGGAACAATAGTCCGAAATTCCCACCTGATCATCATGTGACTCTTGTTACTTGGTTTGCCAACAATTGCAACGCAATTGTTCCAAACTTTGTAAATTTAAAATTGCTGTGCCCAAAATAGAAGATCCAATTTTGGCATTTGATCAATTAATTACTAATTTGCTTACAAGCAAAAGAAAAATGAATAATTCTTGCTCCGAAAACTTTTCAGACCCAAGAATCATCGACAGTTATTCATGTTTGTCCAGTAATCTAATTTGTTGAGGCCAATCGTCATTTGGGATTTGTCGCAATGAAGGCCTAATCATTGTCTGAGGTATCGGTCAGCACTGGTACCCTTGATCTTGGTTTACCCTATTAACTTGTCTTCCTTTTGGTATACGGACATCCTCTTTTCCAATGTCCCATCCGTCCACACTTGAAACACCGGTTTCTGTCGTTGTCTGATCTGTGCACCTGTGCACTTGTATTGCTGGGCTGCATCTCTACATCCCTGAGTTGCCACTGCAATCTCTCGTTATCTCCTGAAACACGAAAAAATTCTCTGTACCGTCCTTTTTGGGGAGACAACTGGAAATCTGATGGGACAACTGTCACTTTCATTCCTAATTTCGAGGGCAGTTGTGCATTTGTCTCCTCCACTGTATCCTGTATCCTTTTTATTTTAAGTTCTAGATCCGTTATCCGTTCTTGCTGTTCCCGTTGTCTGGATTCACCATCCCAAAGATGGAATGCAAGCCAGTCTACCGTTAGATTCTGTCTCTTCCTGGCTTTCAATCTTTGTTCCAATCTTTCCAATCGACTTCGCTCAAATGTACCATCTCTTGGAAACTCCTCATCATGTCCCTTTGTCCACAAATACCAATTCTCGACCTGCCTTATAGCTTCGGCACCATAACGGTCGTACATATGATGTGTACAAGTACCTTTTTGTGGAATTTCTGGTTGTCCTTGTGTATTCTTGCAGGCTCCATTTCCCATTCTGCCTTTTTTCAAAGTAGCGTTGGATGTGTTGTAGCTTGTTCCAGGTTCCTCTAAAGCTTCACTCGTACCTCCAGGAAGGATCTCTCCACCTGTTCGCACGGTGATTTCCAGAGAATCTCCCTCAGCTGTGGCTTTTGCACAATCCAATCTCACAGATCAGTATTTGCAGATGAGCCGGAGGGTCAGTATGAAGTGGGTGAATCCTCAGGTGTCCGCTCTGTTTGACGGGGAAATCACACAATGGTAACCGCACATACATATCTGTATATAAACTCACCACCTTGCTCAATTTTCCCAGGTTGTCTCCACATTGATAATATCTCGCAAAGATATCAAAGCTTCTTTCTTGAGACCGCATTTTCATCAATCAAACAATCAATATATTCAATTCAATTTATTCAGTTCAATTTATGCAATTAAATTCAATCAATTAGATTCAATCAATTAACAATTCAATCAATTATTCAATTTCAATTAATTCATCAATATTCATCAATAAATCAAATTAATCATTTTGAATGACTCCTTGCATAAGCCCTTTCCCCAATGATGTCAGGACAGGTCCATCCATTGACTGAGATCGACTCATCGGTCGTCACCTCTGGTTCGTACCTCATGTCAATTGATGAATCACCGTCCTGTCCTAGGGTCATATCTGACATATTTCCCCATTTTGCCTGGTCTCCACAAATTTTCTTTGCAACCACTAAAGGCAACTCATCCTTCATTCGTGAGACAGCCAAAATGGATGGCAGATATTAAAGTTCATTGGAAAAAATATCTCATCATTTTTTCCTTTAATAGTACCCAAAATCTCTTGGCAATTTAAATTTCGTAAAACTACTGAAATAAGACTGTAAAATTCCTTCAATCATGCTAAATTTTGAAGCTCCATTGCTTGTAACACCCAATTTATCCCATAGGGCTTGAAAGTTCTTTCCCAAGTTCATGCAATCATTCTGCATTTGAACCCTATGATATCATTCATAATAATCATCATGATTTTATAGTCATGGTCATATCATAATCATCTATTTAAAACGAACATTTCCTTTATCACCACAATTATGTGGTATAATCAACAATAGAATAAAACTGTACATAGCAACAGGCTACCTCATGGCCACTCAGTATACCTATTGACAATAAGTCATAACAATATCGAATAATCATTGAACAATTCAAAAATCGCTTCCACTGCTCCAGCCGCAGCATTCGTCATTTTGTTTGCTCATCCGCATGACCAAAACGAAATAAAGGGAGCTCAACCATTACACAGCGCTTTTAATGGCGCATGCCATAGAAACTCAACGCAATTTCGACTCAGCCAGAAAACGAGCAAATTTTGCAGGATGTTAACTGGAATTAGTCGTGAAAATATATCCAAAATACACAAAAAATACACATCCACAAAATAAACAACAAACCCAAACAAACCCAAGGTCGACCCTCTTACACAGTAAATTACATCATTTCAGCATCGTATTGATTGCTGAAATATTCCAGGGTTTATACATACCTTAAAAGAGGTATGCGTGGTGTTGCCCCCTCCCACGTTTATTCCAGGGTTTATACACACCTTAAAAGAGGTATGCGTGGTGTTGCCCCCTCCCACTTTTAATTCCTCATTAAATTCCTCATTAAATTACTTATTAAATTACTTATTAAATTACTCATTAAATTACTCATTAAATTACTCATTAAATTATTCGTTAAATTACTCATTAAATTACTCATTAAATTACTCATTAAATTATTCGTTAAATTACTCATTAAATTACTCATTAAATTACTCATTAAATTACTCAGTAAATTACTCATTAACTTAACTTACATAGTTTCAGCATTGTATTGATTGCTGAAATATTCCAGGGTTTATACACACCTTAAAAGAGGTATGCGTGGTGTTGCCCCCTCCCACTTTTAATTACTCATTACATCGTTTCCATTAAAAAAACATCGCTTCTACTGCTCCAGCCGCAGCATTTGTCACTTTGTTTGCTCATCCGCATGACCAAACCGAAATAAAAGGAGCTCAACCATTACACAGCGCTTTTAATGGCGCATGCCATAGAAACTCAACGCAATTTCGACTCGGCCAGCAAACGAGCAAATTTTGCAGGATGTTAACTGGAATTAGTCGTGAAAATATATCCAAAATACACAAAAAATACACAAAAATACACTCCCACACAAATAAACAACATTTATTCCGTTCAACAGAACAAACATTTCCTCTATCATGACACGCATGTCTTCAAAATTATATGACCAAGAGAAAAAGTAAAATTAATTAAAACTGCGGGCAGTGATGATCCGGGGACCATACCGCTCCATCCTGATTGGACGAGTGCGTGCTAGAGTCGTTAACAACGACAGTCCAGATCCGATTGTTCAAAATTTCAACTCAATCGATCGAAAAATGAACGCAGGGATGCATTTTAAAGGTGCAGTGGCACTAACTGAGTTGCCACGAATATGGCCATCACAAAATATTTTCCTTAATCAATTGGCTCATAGCATAACCAATCATATCATTCAACTTCTTCCTGAGTGTGAAGAATATCCAATCATATCATTCAACTTCTTCCTGAGTGTGAAGAATATCCAATCATATCATTCAACTTCTTTCATAAGTGTGAAGAATATCCAATCATATCATTCAACTTCTTCCTGAGTGTGAAGAATATCCAATCATATCATTCAACGTCTTCCTGAGTGTGAAGAATATCCAATCATATCATTCAACTTCTTCCTGAGTGTGAAGAATATCCAATCATATCATTCAACTTCTTTCATAAGTGTGAAGAATATCCAATCATATCATTCCACTTCTTCCTGAGTGTGAAGAATATCCAATCATATCATTCAACCTCTTCCTGAGTGTGAAGAATATCCAATCATATCATTCAACTTCTTCCTGAGTGTGAAGAATATCCAATCATATCATTCAACCTCTTCCTGAGTGTGAAGAATATCCAATCATATCATTCAACTTCTTCCTGAGTGTGAAGAATATCCAATCATATCATTCAACTTCTTCCTGAGTGTGAAGAATATCCAATCATATCATTCAACCTCTTCCTGAGTGTGAAGAATATCCAATCATATCATTCAACTTCTTCCTGAGTGTGAAGAATATCCAATCATATCATTCAACCTCTTCCTGAGTGTGAAGAATATCCAATCATATCATTCAACTTCTTCCTGAGTGTGAAGAATATTCAATCATATCATTCAACTTCTTTCATAAGTGTGAAGAATATCCAATCATATCATTCAACTTCTTCCATAAGTGTGAAGAATATCCAATCATATCATTCAACTTCTTCCTGAGTGTGAAGAATATCCAATCATATCATTCAACTTCTTTCATAAGTGTGAAGAATATCCAATCATATCATTCAACTTCTTCCTGAGTGTGAAGAATATCCAATCATATCATTCAACCTCTTCCTAAGTGTGAAGAATATCCAATCATATCATTCAACTTCTTCCTGAGTGTGAAGAATATCCAATCATATCATTCAACCTCTTCCTGAGTGTGAAGAATATCCAATCATATCATTCAACTTCTTCCTGAGTGTGAAGAATATCCAATCATATCATTCAACCTCTTCCTAAGTGTGAAGAATATCCAATCATATCATTCAACTTCTTCCTGAGTGTGAAGAATATCCAATCATATCATTCAACCTCTTCCTGAGTGTGAAGAATATCCAATCATATCATTCAACTTCTTCCATAAGTGTGAAGAATATCCAATCATATCATTCAACTTCTTCCTGAGTGTGAAGAATATCCAATCATATCATTCAACTTCTTTCATAAGTGTGAAGAATATCCAATCATATCATTCAACTTCTTCCTGAGTGTGAAGAATATCCAATCATATCATTCAACCTCTTCCTAAGTGTGAAGAATATCCAATCATATCATTCAACTTCTTCCTGAGTGTGAAGAATATCCAATCATATCATTCAACCTCTTCCTGAGTGTGAAGAATATCCAATCATATCATTCAACTTCTTCCTGAGTGTGAAGAATATCCAATCATATCATTCAACCTCTTCCTAAGTGTGAAGAATATCCAATCATATCATTCAACTTCTTCCTGAGTGTGAAGAATATCCAATCATATCATTCAACCTCTTCCTGAGTGTGAAGAATATCCAATCATATCATTCAACTTCTTCCTGAGTGTGAAGAATATTCAATCATATCATTCAACTTCTTCCATAAGTGTGAAGAATATCCAATCATATCATTCAACTTCTTCCTGAGTGTGAAGAATATCCAATCATATCATTCAACCTCTTCCTGAGTGTGAAGAATATCCAATCATATCATTCAACTTCTTCCTGAGTGTGAAGAATATCCAATCATATCATTCAACTTCTTCCTGAGTGTGAAGAATATCCAATCATATCATTCAACCTCTTCCTGAGTGTGAAGAATATCCAATCATATCATTCAACTTCTTCCTGAGTGTGAAGAATATTCAATCATATCATTCAACTTCTTCCTGAGTGTGAAGAATATCCAATCATATCATTCAACCTCTTGGTTGTCCTTGTGTATTCTTGAAAGTAATTAATTCCGTAACTCAATATTACCTCTATTTATATATACTAGGGCGTGCCCGCCCGTACGTGCTTGCAAAAAAACACACGTGCAAGCAACAACAAAAACTTTGAAACCACGTGGCAGTTACGACCACAGAACCACCCTCCTATTTACATGGAATGGTTTGGTCCATTCGCAAAGCCAAAACGAACGACCACAGAACCACCCTCCTATTTGCATGGAATGGTTTGGTCCATTCGCAAAGCCAAAACGAACGACCACAGAACTAGTGGGGGGGCCAATGTTTTCCCGTTGAATTCAAATGTTAATTTGTGGACACTGGTTGGGTTGTCTTTAGGGATGATAGAAGTTGTAGAAAAAATATGTCTCCATTTTTTTCAAGTTCTTTATAGCGGCCATTTTGGATTATCAAAATGGCGTTTGTTGAAAACCGAAATTGTCATTATCTTGGCTTCTAAATGACCTAGAGTGTTAATTTTGGTGTCCAAATGTACATATTTGCGGATACTTAATCCAATAAACACACATTTATACACCTACATATGATCAAAAGGGTTCTTATGGCAGCCATATTGGATTTTCACGCACTTATGCCAACACATATATATATTTTTTTCCATCATTTTCACTTCTAAATCACATAAAGGCTGGACTTTAGTGTTCAAATGTACACTTATAATGTCTTTGTGCAATATTTTTAGTTGGCAGTGTTCATTGTTACATTGAAGGATCTCCATCCTCCTCATCATCAGTGTTATCGATTCCCATGGGGCGCTCCTGACCCGTGTTACCACACACCTCTTCATCTGCCCCACACATACACATCTCAGAACAGTTGAGATGCTGAGACCTGCATGAGCAGTGAGACATGCATTGGGTCTTCTTGCAGTTACATTTGATTAGATGTGTGATGGCAGCTGGGGCTGGAGGGTCCTTGGTTGTGATGGGCACCAGCTGATCTCCTTCTGCTCTCCATCCATGTTCTGTTGGTTGTGGAAGCTGGGGGTCCGGTACATCAGCCTGATGCCACACCATGGCCTGGAAATGTGCACGAGCAATGGCTTCATGTAAAGCTCCCCGTGTTGGTGGCAGCTTCTGTGCCTCTAGCTGTTTCTTGGTAAACAGTCTCCACCTCAGCTTGCCCACATCCACAACTGTAGTACGAGGCTCATACAGCTGGCATACAAATGCCTCAATGTCACTTTCTGTGTCAGCTCTCAGCTCCTCAGAGGCCCCAAGGTCATGAAACGCAGATACCACCTCAACAGAGCACCTATTGAGGGCTTGCCAACATGTGAGCTTTCCCTTGCCGGCAAACCGACCAGTCTGGTCTGCTCCCGTGAATGCATGGAATCCTGGTAGGGCTGCAGCCTTCCTGACACCAAGTTCATGTACTATTGGTTCCAGTGAGATTTGCCTCTTCTTGTTCCCCACACCCGTGATGAAGTATGTGTCTTTGCATAGTTCATGGTACCGGTGGAGTGCTAGGATGAATACATCAGTATCAGGTGACTGAATGTACAGCTGTGTTGCACCTCTTCGGACGGCATCTAGACTGTGAAGAAAGATCCTCGTATCAGCCTCCTCCTGGGAGCTACGGAGATGCTGTACATCCATGCAGTTGGAGAAGACATCCTGCCTTGAAGTGACGATGAAGACCTTGGTAGTCCCCTCAAAGTGACACAGAGCTTTCTTTGCCAGATAGACAGTTAGCTCATCTTTGGTGTTGGTGTGCGACAGGAACTGTTTTGCTGTCAGTTTCCCAATCGGGGTGCTGTCTTGAACGTGGTAAGCAGTGGGCGGCTTGCCACCTTGGCGCCTCTCCCGTGTGGCCTCTTTCAGTGAATTTGGCAGATCATATCGGTCAAACACGAGGTGGACTTCATCATACCCGTTGGTCTTGCAGTCCAGTGTTGCATTGAAATGGCCAGCCCACTGGGCACATGTTTTGACCCATTGTGGCTTACCCATTGCTTGCACTAATGCCATGCCGTCTATGACAGTCACCTTCTTGGGAGGGGGTGGAGTATGTTCAGGATTGTCGTCGTCTGGCTGCTGACCAGTGCCAGTTGACTTCTTGGGTAGATCTTCTAGGATGCCCATGAGCTTGCTTTTGTCTGTGCATGGTAGTAGTGTCCCAGCCATTGCAAAGAGGGTTCGTGGAAGCGCGGTGAATTCATATTGACCTATGGCATCCTTCAAGTTGATCTCTGGTCGTGAGCGGGCCACGATCAGCATGCGCGCAAACAGTGACCTGTCGTCTTTCAGCTCTACAACCTTGTCTGCCAGTTTGTGCTTCACAGCTTTCCTGGCACTCTTCCACATCTTCAGTTTGACCTTTCCCATTCTGGCCCAAAGGTTGATTTCATTTGTGTTGATGCGCTCTGCAACAAACGTGTTATACGCTTTCTGACCAATCTCATCTTGGTTGCAGACATCCTTCTGTACTTCAGCTGGCATCACCACCTTGGTGATGATAGTCGTCAGGTCTTCACCCTCATGTGTCATGGGATTCATGGACTCTCTGATCACATTCTTCAGTCGACGAATGCTGTCTTCCTGCCGAGCCCAGACTGTGGTTGATAGGTCGTGGTGCTCCTTGCGTGTAGCTGATTGTGAGCCAGCCATCTGACGGGCTTCTTCAGCAAGCCTACTCAGCTCTGGTGCTGTCAGAAAGAACCTTTCGCGGGCACTGGCATTCTGGGTAATGCCCACAATACCCCCTGTCACCTTCATGATCCTGTTGATGTGCTCCAGTGCATGGTCCACACCTACAGCACAGAAGGGGATTTCATTCTTATGGACACTGAAGTTCCCATCCATGAACTCTTGGTAGATCCCTGGATCTGTCATCTTCAGGGCCTTCATCTCTGCAAGGTACCGGGGAGTCAGCCTGGCATATTTCTGTTTGTCATGTGCAAAGAAGTATATGCACATCTCATCCAGTGAAGACAGGTGAAGCTCAAATTGTCCATCACGGGTGGCACGGATGAATGTGTATATCAGCATTATCATCCGCATGTAGCGTCGCACAAACTTGAACAGTGGACTCTTGGCTTCTTTCCTCTCATCAAACTTTGCCATGGCCTCCAGGACTTCGTTTGACTCGAGGACAGCTAGCATGTTGTTCTGCGCGCTTGTCATCTCCTCTCGGTTGTGTAGATGACAGCTCTGGGCAACCTGTTGTGCTGACTGGGTACATGGGCCCCTCAGATGGGGATGCTCTTGGAAGAATTCGTCCACATAGAGGTCGAAGAGGGCTTGGACAGTGGTGATGTGGGCCTCCAAAGCCCTCTTCATGTGCTTGGCTTCCAGTATTTGTCTGGTCGTTGTTGGGCCATAGATATCAGCCTCAGACCAAGCCTCGTCAAGACCACTGTCCTCTATGGCATTCCCAGCAGCCCTCAGTGCAGCCATCACAGTGTGCATCTCCCCTAGTCGCAGTACCCACTTGCCTTTGCAGTCATCTCTGGTCATCTCCAGCTGTTTGGCTCGCTCATACAGGGCCATGTCTAAGGTGATCACTGTCTTCCTATCGGGACCCATGACCATGCAGTTGATTTGCTGTGTCTGTTTCAAGACTGTTATCAGTGTTTGCCATTCATGGGCTGGTGCTGCTACCAATGGCAGGGCGTTGACCTCTGTCAGAGGCTTCGAAGAGGAGAGCAGTGAGTTGTAGGCTGTCCAAGTTGGGATATCGTGATGCTTGATCCTACTGCCAGGTGGTTGTTTTGGATCGTGGACGAGTGACCCAACAGGGTCAGCATGCTGGGGTTCTGCAGCTTGCAGCTGGTCATCTGGTGGGATGATGTCGTCTTGTACGTCCTCAGCTTCAGCTGTTCGCATGATTGTGCGTGAAAGTAGCCACACTGTGTCCGTCGCAGAGTACGGCTTGGTGACATCTGGGTTTGACCGTGTCTTGAAGCTATACGTGGTACCTGTGGCAGATTGTTTGTTTGGTGCTTGGCAAGGAACAAAGTCTGGAGCAGTCAGAACCTTGAGTGAGCGGTGTCTGGCCTTTCGGTCATGTAGTGTCAGTGTTCTATGTTCATCTGTGGAGGGTGCATGTTCCCGTCGTTGGTAGAGTGCCCAGGCTGTAGCATGGAGTGTCCGCTTCCCATCAGGTGTGTCTTCATTGAAGTCACTGTTGTCCACTGCAAAGAAGACAAACGTCCCTATGCGCATGGTTCTTGGAAAGTATACACCCTGTTCTGTCATAGACTCTATGACTGAGTTGGCCAGCTGTGTCTCCAACCGCAAGATCCGACTATAATCAACAGACAGACCGAACCCATGCAGGAAATCCAGAAGCTTCTTGTTTCTGGTGGACTGATGGACTACAATGGCAACGGCAAGCTGCTGTGGCCATTCTAAGCGATGGCGGAATGGTGCATCTGGCTCTTTGGGCTTGTACGTGACTTGGCGTTTTGACTTGTAGCCGTACATGATGTTCTGACTGATGGTTATAACATCTCGATGAATAGTGGCTGAGCGCATAGTCTCTGGCTCAATGCTCGTGGCTGGTCCTTCCAGTAGCCAGCGGAGGAAAGCATAGAGTACTTTGGGTACATGCTTTTCAGCATCATCAGTGTTCATTTCTCCTTCAAATTGCCATGGGTGCTTGTTCTGACAAGCAATGGCACTGCGGAGAACAGAGGCACTCTCAAACAGTTGTTCGATGTTTTTTTCATTTGTCTTCGTCATTGCATCTTCGACAGCTGCATCACGCACGGCAGTGGAGAATACACAGTCTGACTCGTTTCGACGTTTTGGTTTCATGAAGTGAACGTCATCAATGTGAGAGTTGATTTTCTCCTTCATGCCTTGGGTAGTAGGTGATGGGACATTGTGCACACCATTATTGTCAAGAATCCTGGAGTAAACCGACTTCAGGTCAGACATGTTGAGAATTTCACCAGCTTGGAGTAGAGAGCGAACAAGGCTGACAAACTCAATGTCTGCGGCTATTTTGATAACATTAGTTTCTTGCAGTATGTGTTCTTTGTCATCACTTGATGTCCCACTCTTGGGAGCACGTTGGACATTCTGCACCCAGCATGGGAGATGATATTTGACGTCGATCGCATGAGCATCATGTGCACTGATGGCAGCACTCAGCTGAACTTTCCACTTGTGGTTGCTGCCTTCTTCAACAGCTTTCTTCAGCTGTTTACCTGCGTTGAACGTGCATACAACATGTACACTTTCCTTAGTGACCTCTTGACAGAAGAAACAAAGGTCTCTGTTGAATGGAGTTGATGATGAACGTGTGAAGCGAAGAGTCTCGTCTTGCGTAGAACCTGAGGTACTTGCAGCGGCAGGTGCAGAAGAAGGACGTCCACACCTCTTATGAAGATGCTGGGTGTCGCCATGTTCGCAGGCTTTCTGGTGGCGAACTCTAGCACGCTCCAGGTGAGCAGTGTTGCATGTAGATCCATAACATGCCCGGTGCCACTTTGCTTTATTGTTCCTCAAGTCAGTGGCAGTGAAACAGCTTAATCGTTCGCTGATCTGTTTGAAGTCGGCATCACCATATCGTGCCCTCTCCTGGATGAACTGGAGAAACTTTGCATATGAGCCCAGTGCTGGCTCAGTCACTAGTGCACCTTGGGGATCCTGGCACTGAATGCAAAGTGTGAAATCAGTTTCTTTCTTGGTTTTCTTGCTTTTTGGCTCCATCATAGCTCAGGGTCACGAATCTGGAACATACAAATAACAAATAACAATTAAGATAGATGTGCATTAAGTTAGATTTTGGACACTGGTTCGGCTGTGCCATAAAAACCTATTTTTATCCCTTGTAGGTTATTAAAGAAGGTTTCATTCAATTCTCTATCCCCAAAAATGTACAACTGGACACCAGAATCGAAACTCTAGGTCATTTAGAAGCCAAGATAATGGAATTTTACGTTTTCGACATCCGCCATTTTGAAAATCCAAAATGGCCGCCATAAAGAACTTGAAACAATTGGAGACATATTTTTTCTAGAACTTATATCATCCCTAAAGACAGCCCAACCAGTGTCCAAAAATTAACAAGCAATTTCACCGGGCATTTCAATCTGCTACATTGGCCCCCCCACTAAACCCTCGCCATTAATATCTATTGTAAGCGTGCCAAATCAATAAGTATCAATTTTTTCTATGAGCCTCGACCAGAGAGTGGTTGCTACTCACAAAACACTCGTCGCTAGCTGTTCCATTGTCTGCCGATTCCCACTCTGCTGTTTTTGTCTTATAATCTCCAAACAAGAACAGTACACATTTCCTGTAATTATCTCTCATAATCAGGATAAATTTGGAACAGCCCTTAAACTAACATCAAGCAGATCAATTTTTATATTTTATGCAATTTTTTTTTTTTTTTTTTTTCTCCATCGCCATCTTTCATCATAATTCTGGACCGGCATGAGGTGGGATTGTCTGTCATGAATTTATTTGTTGATCGAACGAGTTTTAATTTGTCTAAATCCGACCAGTCGTTCCCAAGATATAAGCCTTTTTGTCGCAATACCATAATCAGGATAAATTTGGAACAGCCCTTAAACTAACACCAAGCAGATCAATTTTTATATTTAAATATAAAATCATTTCCTCATTAATTCATAATCATAAAATCATTTAATCCGTGTCACCCATGCTATTTATCTAGCAAATTTCGTCAAAAAAAAAAACACAACAGCACTGGTTCCGTGGAAGCGTCCTGCAAAACGCTTTGCTTCTCGCAAAACGTCCGCCAACGGGAAGTAAAGGGAGGGAAAAAGAGCGGGAGGAAGAGACAGGGTGCCGGAATGGACATGAGGGACAATGAGGCACAGTGAGGGAGTGTTGGTATGCAATTTTTTTTCCAATCGCCATCTTTCACAGTAATTCTGGACCGGCATGAGGTGGGATTGTCTGTCATGAATTTATTTGTTGATCGAACGAGTTTTAGTTATGGCGGGAAAACTGAAAAAAAATTCTCTATTTAAAACGGGTGTACACGATTGTACACGTGTACGGACCTTACCGAACCGGCAACCAAGTCGCTTCATGCACATCAGTGGTGCGTTTCTTCGTGGCGTGTGTCAGAAGAATTACACAGCGCAGGAAAAATACGTATTTACAGAAATCGTTAAAAAAAAAAAAAAACTCGGATAATCGCTAAAATCGTTGTGGCCGGTGTACCATATTGGAAATATATATATATATAAATATAATTCCGTTTCCCGGTTCCCTGTCGCTCGCCGAGCGCCGAGCAAGTCAAGTGCTTCGAACAAGTGCAAAAAAAAGTAGTACTTTATACGTGTGCGGGTGGGTAAACGAGTGTACCGGCCTTACACGTCCTGGAAGCAAGCGGTCGCAAGGTGCACACTTGCTCCGTTTGCTTCCAGGTCACAGTAAGGCCCTTTAATAACCAGCGCAAAAATATGTATTTACAGAAATCATTTAGAAAAAAAACGAATAAATTGCTACAGTCGTTTATCGAAATCCCATTCGTGATGGCTCACGCCACCTATATCGCGGCATCGGTGCGCAAAGAAGCCCCAGACCACCTGCTCCCCCATGTATGTACCCATAACTTCCAAGTTCGTAAATCATATTGGACCAAACAAGACACACTCACCTTTTAAAGACTTGTTTGTGTCCAGTTGATGTCAGCGGTGCCTCCAAGATTGTCAGGGAATTTGTACTGGGGGACTCACAGGACTCCAATGACCGGACACAGGTTACAAAAGGTCTAGTTTATTAAACTGTATTCACTTCATCCAATTACCAAAATGATACCGCATAATATAATGGATCAGGTTAACGCTTTTCGCTGGTCCTTCTCGTTCATCCGACACTCCCGTTCGGTCAGCGCTTCACGTAGCAAGTACTCTCGACTCCACGTTTGCTCTAGTTTATATGGACGAACTGGACTTAATCCTCTGTCCGCTGAAACGTTAATCCTTCTTCCGCTGATGCCCCGAGGTCATGTATTGCACCAAGCCCTGGCATCAACTCGCTCCCCTCCTGCTGTGATTTCCATTTACACAGTAGGAGGGTGCTCTAGCCTGGGGCCTTGACCAGGTGTTTCCAAAGGATTATCATGTTCATGCACATTCTGCTTCGTTACCAGATTTAATCAATGAGTTACCAGGGCCAATCAATACGTTACACTGAGTTACACTTCCACACCACCATGGACCGCAGTTCTTTTGCGGCCAAGCCCCACCCATTGATGGACCTCTGGGTCAACGTGGCACCTATGCCAAACAGGTGAACCACTAATAGTTGGCCCCCTGACGGCCACAATAAAGAAATGGACGCGGTTGGCGCCTTTCTTTATTTCTAGGGAAGCAAGAAGGCCAAGTGCACCACACGAAGAGCAAGAGACACCTGCAGGGTTAGGGGTTGTTGTTTTTATTTTAATGAACAATGGTGACTGCACCGATTGGTGCTTGGGGTGGTGCTTTTGGTGCTTGGAAGGGGTGCTCTGCACATTATTAAAGGCCGTAAGGCCACAGAGCACTCGTGGGTTGGTGTATCGATGCTGGCATGCGTGCTCTCTCTCTTTGCATAACATCTGCATGTGTTCCTCCAAAAACAGGTCCTGGATCGTAGTGTAAATATCAGCGTAGTCTTATGTAAATAATGCTCCCTACCGGCTGTATGTTTAGTTTGCGAATTCTTTCCGCGATTCGGTTATCCTGTGGGTGTGTTTCTGTGAGGAGAAGGGTGCAACGTCGCAGGGGGACATATTTACTCATTTGTGAATATCTGTAAAACTGTCGCACTCAGGGTAGAGTTAATAGTAGAGGGAACTACATCTGAGTGCCACACTAAAATAGGTAAAAATTTATCGGGTCGGGACGCCCCGAGGGTAGAGAAGGGTGCAATGTTGCGGATATGGGATTTGGCCTCCATATCCGCTTGTAAATATTCCCCTATTTCCCCAATACTCCCCAACTATCCCCAATCCCCCATTCCCTAGTCCCATTGTCTGTAAACAACACTCTGTAGAACCGACCTTCCCCTTCTTCCCCCATTAAATGTCGTGCCCAGGTCCACCGCATCTCACGTAGACAACTTTCGGACCTCTTGCTAGTTATTCTTAGTCTATGTCAGTTAAGGACTCGTTTCCATTAATTCTGACTCTTCGTTGCACCAGAATGTGATTGTATGGCACCAGTAGTGAGTTTAGGACCTCCCCATACCTCCTCCCATCTTCCCCATGAAACAACAACAACAACAACAACAACAACAACTACAACAACAACTACAACAACAGAGGGGGGCGGCGCGGCGCGGCGCAGGGAGTGTGCGTCCTCACTCCGGCTTGGTTAGCCGCCATTGCCCATGCGCTCCACGGGGTTACCACGAAGGGGCTGGCTGTCAGCTCCTCGTCAGGGGCGGAGCCCGGTAACCCCCCGCAGCCAGTGAGAAGCGGCGGGCCGATTCCATCTGGCGCGGATTTAACGAGCCGAGGGCGTGTCACTCCCCGCCGGATATGCGCAGCCACTTACCGGACGTGAGGTCAGATGCGCCCCCAGCTTGGAAAGACAAGTCGCGACCTCCGAGCGCTGTGAGACCTCCCGCATCTCTGGACCGGACCGGGTCGATTCTGTCCCTGAGCCAAGAGTGCACCTTGAGCCATCGACTACCCGCCTTTCCTTGCCATCAATCCCCGTGTGAGTCAGTCTTGTCCCGTTTATCTGTCGTCTGTCGGGACTAAGATAAGACCGTGTTTAAGTGCCCACCTTTCTATGCTGTCTCTCTCATCCCTGTAATCTAACCTTCCGCAATATTATAACCTCCTCCGGAGGTCTTGAGAACCGTACCCCTGGTGTCGTGTCATTTGAATCCAGCCGTTGTGTCCTTTCCTTCATTGATTTAGCATAGCGCGACTTAGTGAACGTTCGAGTATAATCGGGTAACTTGTGCGAACACGGCGGCCATTCCGCTCGGCCCAGCATAACATCTTAATAAGTCGTGTCCGTAACAATATATATATATATATATATATATATATATATATATATATACATACATATATATATATATATATATATATATATATATATATATATATATATATATATATATATACATACATACATATATATATATATATATATATATATATATATATATATATATATATATATATATTGTTATGGTTTTTAGAACCTTCACTTTGTAAATTTAGTATTAAAATTTCCTATGTACATTTCCCCTTTAATTGGCTGTTAATTGAAATGAGTGCACCATAGCTAGTCCATGTACAAGCACGTAGGCCACCATATACCCTTCTAAATAGTTATTTCCTTATTATGTGTATTAGTTTATGGCTGTGTTTCCCATTAATTGACTGCATTGCACCAAATGACATAAGATAGGTCCCCTTCAAGGATTGCATTTCCCTAGCCAAACTCTCCCTCTCTGTGCAAAACCGCTGGACAAGCGTGGGGTGCGCGCCCTCTCCACTGGCCCTGGTTTGGAAGCAGCTTTCGCCGTCATAGTGAATATGTGCTCCGTGCTCTGTTTGGACAAGAAGGGCGGGGTCGTCGAGAAGAGACAAGCCCGTGGCTTGCCACGGGGGGCGGGGCTGTTCAGCTCCATGCCCAAGTAAGGCTACAAGCCCGTGGCTCGCCACGGGGGGGGGGGGGGGCGGGGTTGTTCAGCTCCATACCAAAATAAGGTAACAAGACCGTGGCATTGCCATATAAGGCCACCAAAACAGAGCACGGGGGCGGTACCCAAACGGCCGAGGGCGTGTCACGACCATGCTTGATATATGCGTGCGACAATCATGCAAGAGACGATTGAGGCAGCAGATGACTGAGAGAGCCTGAGGCAAGTCGAGGCAAGAACCAGCCCTGCCGCATGCAACGAACGAGATATGTGTGCCGCCGCCGCCCTGCTCGCTTCCAGCCCGGAGAGGACCTGCTTACTGTGCGCCCTGCCAAACCTTCCAGTCTTGTGGTCCCACCTTCCTCTCCCTCCAGCCAATCCAATCTGCAATTCCCTATTCGTGTGAGTGAGTTCGTTCTGTCTGTATTGTCCTGGGTATAAGTTAAGCCTGTATAGATAAGCTAGAAATTGCTCTGTGTCCTTCTGATCCTTCCATTTCCCTGTAAATTGCATTTCATTTCTTTTCTGCTTTGGTTGTGTGTAAATAATTAATAAATCCCTGTGCTCTTTCTTTACCCCTTTTGCTTCTTCACATTCGGTCGCTTTAGAGGTTTCCACATTGAACACCTGTGGCACGATTTGGCCAACGTTTCAGGATCGGGTGTAGTATTGTTAATGGTTCGAGCCGCGGCTGCTAATCCGCTCGGCAAATAACATCTTGTCCGCGGTCTCGAACGAGGTTGCTCACCTGCCTCTCTGGAGGGAGCTGGGCAGCTTCAGGACTCACGTCGGTCAGTCGCCGACAAGGGGACTAATCCCCCCTTGGTAAGGGGAAAAGGGGCCGACGGTGAGATCCGCAACAATTGGTGCCAGGAGTGGGATTCGGACCTGAAGTGTGCTTAGCGCACTCAAAATTACGAGTGGTCGAAATTTTATTTTAACATCCTAAATTTAAATCGTGCCATGGATAATCAAGGCGACCGGATGCCTGTGGGAGAGTTAGAAGGGGTAGAAGCGACCCAGGACCCCATGGAGGAGGTGGGAGTAATAATAGAAGAGGAGAGCAATGAGGATGTGGTAGCGGAGGCTTCAGGCACACGAGATGGCGGCGCCTCGCATGAGGTGGGAGGGCCACAAAATGGCGGCTCGCACGTGGTTGCGGCAGCCGCGCCCGCAGCACCAATGAATTGGGACCTACTCATGCTGCAAATGCAGGCCTTCATGGTCAAGGCGGATGAGGAGAGGGAAGAGAACAGGGGGCTGGGAAACCAAATTGTAGGATTGGGAAACCAACTTGTGGGATTGAGGGCTGACAGTGAGAAAATGGAAAGCAGAATGATGGGAGCAATGAGGGACGAAGCAAGGGGCACCAGTAAGCAATTGGGAAATCACATCGGGGGGCTAGGAAGCAAATTGGAGCGAATCGGTAAAATTGGGGACAGAATGGGTGACCACGTACAAAAATGTGGGGAGACCATGGATCGCATGTTGAGCAGGAGAGGCACATCGGTGCACGACGAGGTAAAGCAGGTCGAGAAGCGCTGGTTGAGCGAGGCGGAGAAAAGCGCGGGTAAAATGACGGGTATAGAGATCGCGACCCGGGGTATGGGGCAGCCGGCGACCGCTGAGGTAAACGAGGGAATTTTAATAAAGCCAGCGGTCATTGTGGTGAATAAAGAAAAAGTAGTGGTGGGTATAGTTGAAATTGAAAAGACGACGGAGGTAGCCCGGGAATTGAAGGGAGAAATGGATTGTGCACAAAGTCTAAGCTCACATCCTGATGCCGTACTTGCTAATCCTTATAAAGATTTGCAGGTGCGCGTGGAGAAGAGGACCACGAAGGTGAGACGGGCTGTATATGGTGCTAAGAGGTTTTTCGGCAGAGTGTTTGGCGCAAAGAGAATTGTCGCGCGATTGGGGTCGATATGGCACCCGGGCGTTTGTGGGAGGTCCGAGGGGCGTGGTGTATGAAAGAATGGCACTCGTGTGAGGAAAAAGTGTGCGTCGCCGAGTGGGTGTGTTATAAAGTGTAGCAGTAAAACCGAGTGCGAGCGGGAATGCACGTCGGAGTGTATGGAGTGTGACACAGAGAGTGAGAGCGATACGGAGTGTACGTGCGAGGGTGAGAGTGACTCGGAGAGTGAGTTGGTGGAGGAGCGGGTGCGAGGATGCACGCTTGGGATGGACGGCGAGAGTGTGCGAGAAAGCACACCTGAGTTGGTTGTGGCGCGGGTGTGGGAGAGCCCATTGAAGCGCGTGAGTGGGTGGATGTGAGAGTGCACGCCCATGGTGAGTGTTACGGAGGATGTAACGGAGGAGAAGTGTGCGAACGACGAGTGTGCGCAAAAGGGTTGCGCGAGAGGTGTGGTGTTTAACAGGGAGTGCGGTGGTGGAATGGACGGAGTGTGTGGAATGTACGGGCGGCGTTGGAGCGCCGGGTTTGGTGAGTGTGAAAAGGGTAGCGTATGCGTGTGAGCATGCGAGTAAGGCATCGACGTTAAACGGGGCAGCGTTTAGGGCAACGGTTAGCCGACGCGAGCACTTGGGGTGCGGTGCGCTTTGTTGGATGCGAGGCCCGGCGCGGATCGGTGCTGCGTCGCTTCTCTTCGAAGCGTCGTTGCCGATTCGGGCCTGGCCGCGCCCCGCACGGTCGTGTCCGGGCCTAGCCGGGCAAGGCGACCGGTCCGGTTCAAGGGCAGGTAAGAAGGGTCGGGACGGCGCCCCCTCGTGGGGGCGGCGTTCCGGCCAGGCGAGATCGGGCCGGGGACCGGAAGGTTCCACGCCGAGATGGAGCGTGGAATCTCGGCCCGACCAAACCGACTCCCCCGAACCGAATGCCGGACGGATTCAACCTGCAGGCGACCAAACCACCCGAATTCATTGCTCGACTTTGCAAAGCCGAGTTTTAATGATGCAACGATGCATGAGCTATAGTTTTATGGGGTTTGGCAGTGAAAACTACCCCGGTAGTAGTCCTTGAGCCAGACCAAAAGTAATGCTCCGGCGGGGGGAGTAATTCTCATTATGATTTTCCATTAGACCAATGTCTCAAGTGTCAGAAAAGGTGTGATGGACATCTGAGAACGGTAGCTTAGTGCCCGGATGGACGCCATCTTTGAAACCACCCAGCTCGAAAATGCCCATTTGGTGGGGTACATTGTTGCACGTGTATCTGGACTTCTATACTAGCTATCGATGTGCGGTTGACGACTAAATATACGTCCGATGTGTACCGTCTAAATAAAAAATAATATGAAGCATTTTGTTTTAGATTAATTATTATAAAAATCAATTATCGAAAAAAAATCATATATTTTTCAATATTTTATTATTAGACTTGTACTTTTTTTAGTGAAACAACACTGGTATGATTTTCCAAATTATGCATTGTGCTACACCGTTTATCTGTCTATAAAAATAACTCAAAAACTAAAACATATCATCCACCACGAGTTTACAACAAATAAATGTAAAGAGGCATAAAATGACTTAGGCCGCCGCTGGCATTATCTATTCTGACGATAACGCAAGTTAGGAATGTCGTACGGAGAGGATTTTAACACCATACGATATCTAATAAGCAGGCGGAAATTGTTACATAGGAAATCTGCACTTTGGTGGCCATCTTGGATTTCAAAATGGCCGCCAATTATATTAATTATTCATTACTAGAGTTTGGAAAGACGTATGGAGCTGATTTTAACACCATACGATGTATATTCCTAATAAGCAAGCGGAGGTATCATTGAACATGTCATGTTTTAGTCAAATAACACCGGTATGATCTTCCAAATTATACATTTTGCTAAACCGTTTATCTGTCTATAAAGATTTTCAGGCAATTTGGCCTGCATTATAATAGAGAACAACATATGCTATACAATATACAGTGCACACAAAGTTAATCATCAGAGTCGCCATCAGAGTCATTGGCATCCTGAGCCACGATAGCATCATCCTGCACCATGTTGGAGCATCCCTGCAGCTTACACACAACAGTGCACTTCAACCCATTCAGTATGCAGGAGCAATCTGACGGTCGACACGTCCTTCTGCATGTGCATGAGATGAGATTCAAGACGACATCTGGAGCTGGTAGACCCGCCATCCATCGGATTGTGAGCGAACCGCCATCATCGAGTTCCCAACCATGTCCTGCTGATGGTGTTGGGACGTCTGGTAGGTTTTCAAGGCTGCGTCGCCAGATAGCCGCCTGATAGTTGGCCCTAAGCGTATGCTGCATCAAGGAGTCTTCACAAGGCGGCAATTGTCCAGATTCGATCTGGCCCTTCTTTGCACAGAACATGTGATAACGGAGCGAATTAACACCGACGATCTTCGTGTTCTTGGCGTACAGCTGACACGTGAAGGCCTGAATGCTATTGAAGACGTCTGTTGGTACATTCCACGAAGATCCCAGATCTGTGAATGCTTGAAGATACAGCTCATTCGCTTGCACAAGCTTCAAAGCCTTTATCTTTCCTTGGCTAGCCAGAGCACTCACAGTGTCACACCCGCTCCATGCATGAAGCCCTGGCAATGCACTGCAAACTCCAGACCCCAATACCGCAGCCAACTTTCCAACGTCGATCATTCTGACTCGAACCTTTGTTCCTCGTCTGATGAAGAGCTGACTATCGATGGTTCTGCTGAGATGAAGACTGATGATCAGAACGTCGGTGTCATCTGCCACTAAGATGATCGTCTTGTAGTGGGTAGCGGCGTGCTTTGCATGGAGAAACATACGCGTGTCTGCTTCCTCGTGGCTACATTCGAGTGCTTGCACCAACTTCCACCTATCGCGGGTCAGTACCAGACATTTTTCACCACAGGTGACATACAGTGTTCTGTTGCCTAGCTTTTCGCGATTTGTTTCATGTTTCCACGACTCCGCCAGAAACACAACCAGTTTCTCCTTTGTCTGGCTGCAAGCAAGGAGACGCCGCCAGTTCATGATTTTGTGTGCGGGTCTGATCTCGCTGAAACTGATGCCTTCATTTGAACCGCGGTTCACACGCTCAGCTGCTTTGATGGATTCTTCTGTGTATGTGTCAAAGACAACATCGATGCGCTCACTGCCTTGACCAGCGTGAAGCGCTGCAGCAAGGATGCGGTCAGATAGTTCTTCGAACGTGTCGTTCTCGCCATGCATCTTTTGTATGAGAGCCATCGCATCAATTATTGTTGCACTTCGCTTGTCAACGTTCTCGGCTGGTTCCACAAGACCTTCCATGTGTTTCGCAAGTGCAGCTTTGTTCGTTTTTTTCATTGACCCATCAACGTTTGCCAAAGACCATGGTAACGGCCCTAGTGGGTGACAAAGGACAAGTTGCATGTCGAGGTTCCTTGTCTTGGCGATGAGTATCATGGTGGCAAACAGTTGTCTGTCAGCTCTCAGGACGATCTCCTTGTTTGTGCCCTTCACAACTTTCTGCTTGATCTTACCAAAGGTCTTCAAGTTTAGCTTGTTCAATGTGTCATGAAAGCCTGTTCCCTCTTCAAGACGTTTCTGGAAGCTTTGATACGCCGCTTCCCCCTTTTGCAGGGTGTTGAGTAGGTCATTAGAAACGTCCTCCCTCGCAGCCGCTCCGGTAGATATACTGAGAAGACATGACGGATCATCGGCGAATGGATTGGTCCAGTCATTTTCCAGTAGATCACAGATAGCTGTGACGCCAGACTCATCACGTTTGATGCGAGAAGTAGACAAGTCAGGGTGCTTGGCGTGAGATGTGTCGCTGCCATTCACAAGGATAGTTTCTCGTAGTTGCCTCAGTGCAGTAGCCCGATTTTCTGCAGTTAGATAGTATCGTGACACAGCCCCTTGTCGAAGACTAAAACCTCGTGTTCCTCCAGCTGTTTGCGTATCTTTGTTTACTGTTTCTTCTGTTGTCTGATCAACAGCGATTCTGGCAAATGGATTCCCTGGTCTAAGCTGTACGGAGAAGTAGCCTTGATTGAAATGCCTGTACAACTCGGGGCATGTTTCGTGGAGTTGCGTCATCTGTGCATAGTACACTGGTAGATATCTAGCATAGTTCACCTTGTTCATTGCGAAACACCAAGGGATCACTCTTCTGACACAAGCCAAGTGAAGCATCCAGTCGCCTTCTCTATCCGCACGAATCAACCCCAGCAGGGTCTCTACCATATCAATATACATCATCCAGAAGCGAGCCAGGTCTCCATGTTTGGTTCGCAGAAAATGTAGGTATTTCGCGAACATGTCAAAGCTCTGTACACATGAATCATCATCGAGAGCAGCAGCGAGAGTCTCGTGGCAAACATCCTCCTTGATGCTGCGAATTTTGAGGTCAGTGCTTCGAATCTGGGGTTCCTTGTCAGGATGATTGCTTTCTATCCACACCTGGAAGCCCTTCCAAATGATGCGCATTAGTGCCTCGTACATCAACTTGTGGAGTCGCACAGCACGGTTGTATTGCTTGCCTTCCAGAACCCTGTTGATGGAACCTTCAGCGATTACTCCTGACTCAACAGCTACATCCCGAAGGCCTGCATCTCCAAACATTTTCCCAATGCTCGACATGAAGTTACAGATGGTATGGAAGTTCCCCATCATGAGCACGATTCTTCCATATCGATCGACATCTTTCCATGCTATTTCGGTCGCCTTAGCAAATAGTGCCTGGTCTAGCACCACCGGTATACGCTCAAGCTGAAGTGATGACATGATGTTCAGAGCTTCTCTGAGGATTTCTTGCACTGTTGCCATATCTGTGGCAGGCGCGTTTATAGTCGGCAGGTAGCCAACTACATCTTCCGTCACCTGAACACGATCTCTAGTCATGATGTTGAAACCAGTCCACGAACTGATTGTCTGGTCGCATGGTTCCAGCATGCGAGTCATAATCCATACGTGATTTCGGCGCTGCGCAAGGGATGTGTCAGAGTGTCAGAAAGATCTGCAGGCTTGATTGCAGGTGGGCCCTCTCGTTTCCCACCGCTGTATATTGGAACTAAATCGCTGGATGATGGGATAGATCGCTTCTTATCTGCTTTGGATACTGCCGATGGAGGTTGGGGCGGCAAACACGACTGCGACTTCGGTTGGACGATGATACCGTTGACGCGATGCGATGTTCCGCCACCACTCAGCGATTCCTCTAGCCTGTCGATGTTATCGAATGCTAATACAGTCGGGACCGATGGGTGCACATGTGACGGAAGTGGTACTGTATCTTTCTCCACACTTGCTAATTTGTCTATGCATAGCGCTGTCTCGATTTCTTTGAGAACTGTGTACGAACATCCGTGCCCGAGTCGATTCAATATTCTGATGACCTCTGTATTACCGGTGAGCGTTTTCATGACCCACGGAAGTAGGACATGCTTCGATGTTCTGATGGTACCCCGGTGTACAGCATTGATGATATCTTGAGCCATCGACCATACCAGTGTGTCGGCACGCGCAGAGCTACCCCCACTCCCGCAAATCAAAGTATGCAGAAATACACGAAGAGAATCTGGTATCTTCACGTAATCTGAAGTGAGTTCTGCTGGCTGAGGCGGCCAACGTTCATTGTAATGAGCATCTTTGATCTGGTGTCGCAGTGAAGTAGCTGCACGCACAATGTTACTTTCACCGTCCGTTCGTTCAAATGCTTTCACTTCTGCTTTCAGGTTTACGCACTCTGCAGCAATCTCTCGCTTTGTCAGATTATCGGGCATCAAGTATACACGGTGTTTCACATTGAAGAAGATGAGCGATTCTCCAAACTCTCTTTGTAATGTGCGCTGCAGATTCTTCTTGATGGAGTCACGAACATCAACTGAAAATGTATCTGAAGACAGGATATCTGTTGCAACATCAACTATTGGAACAATCCTCGGGTTCAAGAACAAGTCAGTGCGAATGAAATTGAATATACATCGTATCATTTCTTTTTTCTCGATATTATCTTCAATGTCAGTTTCTACTTGAGGTTTTTGGGGCCGTGTGTAGTTTCTATAGCAGGAGAAGTGGTAGTGAGCCTCAGCTGCAACCATATCTCGTGTAGTCAATGCCAAAACTCTCTCATCATTGCGAGCTGTCGCAGCATCTCTTATTGTCTTATCTGCTCGAAGTTCAACAGCCAAGACAACTGTTTCACGGGTACGACTGCCTTTTATGAATTTTGAAGCACGCTGGCAAAAAATGCATTTATCATCGTAGACCGTTGAAGTTGATCCTGTCTCTTCCCGTGATGATCGCCGTCGCACCGCATCGCCAGTATCAACTGAAGAACTTCTAGCTGCATTGGTCAAAGTAGCTAGGTGGTTTTTGTGAGTGAAGTCTGATCTACAAGCCCTATGGTATAATATTGGAATATTAGGAAGTTCAACTGCGCCTTCTTGGACTAGCTTTAGAATTGGATAAAAGTTTCTAACTGCGGCTGCGTCACACAATGTCTTCCAAGAACTGTTGCCCGCTGCCTTGCTTAGTTCAGAGAGTGGCGACTTCTTGCTGCACAGGATGCACGTTCCGGACTCAGGTTCAATCTTCGCCCGTTTCGCCTCGACACCGGCCATCTCAGCTGAAAGAACAAAAAGACTGACGTTAGATTACTCCGATATCCGAAAAGCTCGCCAGCTTACATAGACATACTCATCCAAGTCAGTGAACATGTTAGATGGCGCCACAATACAACTCTATAATAGAGTTGTATGTGGCGCCATCTAACATGTTCACTTTTAGTTCTTAAGCCACCCACCCCCCCCCCCCCCCCCCCCCTCAGAAATTAATCAGGTCACCGCAACAAATCTCAGACTGAGATATAGAATATAGAATATAGATATAGAATAGACTGACGTCACTTTCGGCACTGGGTTCTGTGGGTTGATTATCGGCGGGAAATTCCAACTGACATAGTTTCGGTTTGTGGAAAGTGCATGCCTTTTCATATATTTTTTGTGTACACTCGTGGTGGATGATATGTTTTAGTTTTTGAGTTATTTTTATAGACAGATAAACGGTGTAGCACAATGCATAATTTGGAAAATCATACCAGTGTTGTTTCACTAAAAAAAGTACAAGTCTAATAAGAAAATATTGAAAAATATATGATTTTTTTTCGATAATTGATTTTTATAATAATTAATCTAAAACAAAATGCTTCATATTATTTTTTATTTAGACGGTACACATCGGACGTATATTTAGTCGTCAACCGCACATCGATAGCTAGTATAGAAGTCCAGATACACGTGCAACAATGTACCCCACCAAATGGGCATTTTCGAGCTGGGTGGTTTCAAAGATGGCGTCCATCCGGGCACTAAGCTACCGTTCTCAGATGTCCATCACACCTTTTCTGACACTTGAGACATTGGTCTAATGGAAAATCATAATGAGAATTACTCCCCCCCCGGAGCATTCACTTCAAAAAATGGCCGGTTGGCTCAAGGACTATAGGGTTAGGATAAAATGATAGGGATCTAGAGAAGATTGACCTTAGGTGACATAAAGAGTAAGTAGCGACATTGGACAGGTAGTCAGGGACGCAGAGAGGTTAGAATGAATTATAACGACGTGGTATGCGCAATAGTATAAGGGGCGACTGGGAAGCGCAAGTTTCAGAAGGGAGTAGTTAGCTTAGATGATACCATGCGTGTGTGAGAGTCTTTGTATTGAGCAAATGAGGCAATGCTCGTGAATGGTGCCGTGTGTGTGTGTTGAAAGTGTACTCAGCAGCGTATTGTGAGAAGTGTGAGATGAGTGACATTGTGTTGAGTGAATGAGCTTTCATGGGGTGCAAGTGAAGAACAGGTGTGTGGAACGCTTGGTGGGTAGGTCCGAGGTGCAGCCGGGGGGTGTGTCCGTGGTGCAGCCGTTGGGTATGTCCGAGGTGCAGCCGGGGGGTGTGTCCGTGGTGCAGCCATTGGGCGTGTCCGTGGTTCCGCCGGTTGGTGTGTCCGTGGTGCAGCCGGTGGGTGTGTCCGTGGTGCAGCGGGTTGGTGTGTCCGTGGTACAGCGGGTTGGTGTGTCCGTGGTGCAGCCGGTGGGTGTGTCCATGGTGCCGCCGGTAGGTGTCCGTGGTGCAGCCGGTGGGTGTGTCCGTGGTGCAGCCGGTGGGTGTGTCCGTGGTGCCGCCGGTGGGTGTGTCCGTGGTGCAGCCGGTGGGTGTGTCCGTGGTGCAGCCGGTGGGTGTGTCCGTGGTGCAGCCGGTGGGTGTGTCCGTGGTGCCGCCGGTGGGTGTGTCCGTGGTGCAGCCAGGTGGGTGTGTCCGTGGTGCAGCCGGTGGGTGTGTCCATGGTGCAGCCGGTGGGTGTGTCCATGGTGCAGCCAGGTGGGTGTGTCCGTGGTGCAGCCCATGGGTGCGTCCGTGGTGCAGCCGATGGGTGCCTCTTGGGCTTGGTGAAATGAGGAATTGCTAGGCAATGCTCGGGAAGGATGTGTGTGTGAGCGTGGGAGAATTTGGATGCCTGAGGCAATGGTTTGGAGATTTAGACGTGTATTGTGGAAAGTGTGAGGTGATTGTGAATTGTATTGAGCGTGGAAGTGTATGGAGCAGTGTATGAGGAACAATTGTGGTTGTGCATTGTATTGAATGATTGAAGAAGCCTGGGAGGAAGGAGGGTGCAGGTGGCACTAGGAGTGATTGCACAGGTGTGCCAAACCAGGTGAGCATGGTTGTATGGAATAAATGGTCTGGAATATATGGAGTATGGAATGGATGGTGTGGAGTGAGTATGGTGGAAACTGTGGAGTGGAGTGGATGGTGCGAAGGTGTGTATGGGGGAAAGGAGGATGGACCCCATCATGAATACCCGGGGAGGGTAGTTTAAGAGTTAGGTAGAGGGAGTAGGTAAATTGGGGATGGATATTGGCATCTGTGGTGCGTGGTGGAAGAATGGTGTTTGGATGGGTGCGTTAATGACGTGGAAATGGCTGGGCGTGTGGCCTGTTAGTGTGTGTAGTTAAATGGGCACTCCGCTGCTGTTAGTCTGTCGGCCAGGTGAGGCCGCAGGTGGGCTCTGGGAGCCAGTTCAGAGTTAGTGTTCAATGGGGCCCGAGGATCCGGAGGACAGACCCGGGTAGCCCAGTGCCAGAGAGGGCACCGAGGGGGTAAGAGCCAGAGGGCCTTCCCCAGTTAGATAGGTTAGGTAAGGAGCAGGTAAGCTCGGGTGGCGACGTACAGTGGCAGAGGTGTGCAGGTGAGCGGACCTGCTGGGAGATCCACACGACCCAGCCCCGAAATTGTGCAAAGGCACAGGGAGTAGAATCGGGGGAGTGAGACCCCAAATTGAGGAAGCACCACAGTATGTTCAATGGGAGTTCGGTTCTTAGAACCACATAGAGTAAAGATGGCCAATGGTTTGGCAGGAAAAGACCCCGGGTAGTGTAAAGAGAGTTAAAGTCATTTAGAAGATAGATAGGAGCAAATCTCCTCGCACCATCTACATCCACTCACCTGAGGTGAGAAGACTCCACACCGATTTTGCAAATGTTTGGTATGTGAAGGATGCATCGTGACGTGGGGGTGACATTGTGTTTGTGATTCCATCCCTGGGATTGATGACCAATTTGGATTCAGGGAGATATGGGAGACAGGACGTTAGCGACGGATTTGTAGATTGTGTAAATACGGGGTAAGGGCAAGGGTAGAGTAGGTGACATGGGGGGGGGGACGTACGGTAGGGATGAGCTTTCTCGGCTCGCTCTCCTGCGCACCTCACTTTGCATTATCTTGTGTTGATGTATGTACCCTTGCACCCTTGCACCCCGCTAACCCTGCTTTGTCTTCCTTCCCCACTCATGGACCGTGGTCTTTGTGTGCCGAGGGGAAAGTGTGCAGGTGTCGCAGTTGTGCGCCCGCACCCTCGCTGCTTGCCTGCCTGGACCGGTACACCACCTATGGACCACACGTTCTGTGGCCAAGCCCACCATATATGGACCACACGTTCTGTGGCCTGGCCCCTCTGCTGGCGCGAACCATTGCTGCCAGCATCTTGCTTGCGGACCACGGTCAAGGTGGCACCTATGCCAAGCAGGTGGACCACCTTAGTTGGCCCCTGCTGGCCGTAATTTAAAAAAAAATGGATGCGGTTTGTGCCCTTTTTATTGATTAAATAGGCCGCAAGAAAGAACATCAAGACACCAAGAAACATCGGCCCAGCAGCCATCGGCCCAGCGGAGAAGACGCCAGTTTATTTTTGAAATGTAAGACGATGCATTTGTTGGTGCTTTTCGTGCTTTTTAGTGCACTTTATTATTTGATTGTGCATTTCTGTGCATGTGGGTATGGTGTATCGGTACAGTGCAGTGCATGACCTTTCCTCTTATCAAAAACATCTGCTTTTGCCTACCCAAAAGACAGGTCCTGGGTTTGGAAAAAAAAAAAAATAGTAGTAGTGTTTTTGTAAATAATGCTCCCCACCGTTAAATGTTTAGTTTGAAAATTAATTCCGCAATTCGGTTAGTCTGTGGGCGTGAGTCTGCCAGGTAGAATGCACCGCAGCAGACGGGACATATCTAGTTTTTAAAATGTCGCACTCAGGGTGAGGTTAATACGAGAGGGTAACTACACCTAAATGTCACACATAATTGTAAAAGATATCCCTTGTGAAACGGCCCGGACCGGGCCTGGAGAAAGGGAGGGTGCAGTGTTATGGTTTTCAGAACCGGCACTTGTAAATAATAATCCTTGTAAATAATTCCCTGTAAATATTCCCATTTTCTAAAGGTTAAAGGTAGCACCCTAATTAGTCCATATACAACACGCAGGGCACCATAGGAACTCTTTCAGTTATTTCATTAGTATGTGTTTTAGGTAAGGCTCTGTTTCCAATAGTTTGAATCTGCGTTGCATTAATTAAATAAGATAGGTCCTTCAATCCCGTGCATTTTGATCTCTCTCTCTCTCCAAGCTACTCCATCATGCGCACCTACAGGTGGGGTTTGTCTCTCTCTCTCCAAGCTACTCCATCATGCGCACCTACAGGCGGGGGTTGTCTCTCTTTTGCTATTACGCACCTTAGCGCTTGCTTGCTAGCAGTGTTCGCTGCATCAAACGCCATTGCGCACGCGGTCAGGCTGGCGAGGAAGGGCGGAGCGCGGGGAGGAGGCGTGGCACCCCCGTCGACTCATCATCAAAGGTGGAGCCAGCAAGCCCTCGCCGACCAACCAGGGCTGAGGTAAGCTCGCTAGTGGGCGCAGCCCTATGAAGGCGGCTTGATTTCAACGCACGAGATATAAGCGCGAGCGCGAAGCCCTATTATGGACTGCACAGGGAGCCAACATTGATGACGGACTGAGCAGATTGCATCATTGATTACGGACTGCGCAGGGAACCATTGCTTGATACGAACTGCGCCAAAAGAGAGCTCGATTACCTAGAACTGCGCTGGGGGATGCTGATGATTACGAACTGCGCAGGGAGCGACCAACTGTATCGGACTGCGCCGCGGACTTCTGTTGAACTGCAGCACGTTATGAACGTTGAGAGAGAGAAAGCCGAATACCTTCCCCGATATATGAACCCCGCTAAGTAAGGTCCGCTCGCGTGCATTAATATACGAGCAGCGCTACCTGCCGGGTTTCGCCGCGGAGCTGGAGCGTGGATCGGAACCGGAGCATGGACCGGGGTGGAGCGTGGATCGGAGCCGGAGCCCACGCCGTCCATCTGCTTGGACCTTCCCTCCCTGCCACCATTACTCCTTTCATGTAAGTCTGTTTGTGTTGCCCTGGGCGTGATAATTAAGACTGTATAAGGTTGCCCTGTGTCTGCTTCTTCTTCTTCCCTTGTACATTTACCCTGTCGTTTCCTCTTTAATTACTGTGGTAATAAATTCCTGTGTTCTTCCTTACTTTGGTTTCTTCTGTCCGATCATCTTAGTCTTTTCACAATTGAATATACATGGCACGATTTCGGCGATTGCTCAGAATCGCGTTAGTCAACCGCTAACGGCTCGGGCTTCGGATTGCTAACCGCTCGGCAAATTCCATCTTGTCCGTGGTGTGAGCAGGAGTTATCTCCCTGCTTCACGGCCAGGGTTAGCACTCAGGTATTTGGGACGTCATTGACCAATCACCCTGGCTACTCCCGACCGGAAGGAGCGTTATAACTTCGAGGGTTGGGGGAACGGCCAGCTTAAAAGACAAGGGGATTAACCCCCCCTTGGTAACGGGGGTGCCGTACCCCGAATCCGCAACAATATATATATACTGTATGTATGTATATATATATATATATATATATATATATATATATATATATATATATATATATATATATATATATATATATATATATATATATATATATATATATATAATTCCAGTAATCTCTGTGTGTATGTTTGTATGTTTGTATGTTTGTATGTTTGTATGTCTGTGACCGCTGTTTCTCGACAACCACGGGTCCGATATACTTTAAACTTGCCAGGTATATTGCTGGGGACCCGAGGATGTGCCTTTTCAAGGTTTCATATTAATCGGACAAGTAGTTACCGAGCTATGTCCAAAAAACGATTCAACCAATCAGAGAGCAGCGAGCTATCACGTGTGCCGAACGTGGCGAACAGACTCTGCCTCGGACGGCACATTTGAGAGCGTATTCATTTATTTCCCGTTGGCAAACTATGTTGGCGTTCAACTATGTTTTAAAACTAATTAAAACTAATTTGCGATTCTTTCGCTTTCCTGCGCGTTTGTGCACGCTATGGCGATTTCTTTACCAAACTCCGGAAGCCGTTCGCTTTGGACCAAACCATTTCATGTAAATAGAGGGGGGGGATTGTCACCGTACTCGCAAGCCGTTCGCTTTGGACCAAACCATTTCATGTAAATAGAGGGGGGGGGATTGTCACCGTACTCGCAAGCCGTTCGCTTTGGACCAAACCATTTCATGTAAATAGAGGGGGGGGATATAATTTTAGATATAGATATAGTACGGGCATGCCCTAGTATATATAATCGGGAGATTAAATCAGACGCGGACGTAGCTTCAGGACGTCGATCTTTAATTTTCGACAAGCTTTCGACCAACAAAGGTCTTCTTCTTAGTCATCCCCAAGTTCAACGGCATTCCAGCCCAAGAAACAACGAAGCCTACACTTACTGCCTGCTCCATTGCATACTAACACTGGAAAGGAGACTATGCCTACATTTAATAGGAAATAACTGAACTAAAGTGAGGCTACATGTTGTGGTGCAACTAACTAAGAGGGGGGGTTACCTTTATTCCCAAAACTGCAACAATGCATTTTCGCAGCAACCGTTGGTCTGATTGACACGAATTTTCACCATAGCATCGCCTTCATCTGTATAATTTTTTTAGTCATAATTGTGATGTCATACGTCACATGGTATGGACGCCATCTTAGAAAATCATTGCATCTCCACATCACCAAAACCGCTCAATAGAAAAAATTGAAACGTGGCTCATTATCAAGTACTCCCCATGGGGAATAAGAAATATGTTAATGATGATGTCATTGGTGCCTTCATTATGACGTCATAATTAGACAAGTACAATGCTTGATCCAATCAGGATGAAAATAAATTCTTGCAACTGTTATATTAGTCCTATGGACACTAAATTTTCATCATAGAAGTGACTCCTGTAGAATTTTTAATTTATAACTATGACGTTATAGGTAATGTGATACAGGCGCCATCTTGGAAAAAAACGAAAAACATTGCACTTCTCTATCTCTGTAGCTGCTCCATGGAAAAAATTATCAAACATGGTGCGTTATCAAGTACTTCCAATGGGAAATAAGATATGTTAATGACGATGTCATCGGTGCCTTCTTTATGATGTCATAATTCCACAAGCACAACACTTGATCCGATCAGTATCAATTTTTTTTCTCTGCAACTGATGATTCGATTGACACGAAATTTTCACCAAAAGAGCACCTCATCCTCTAGAATTTAGTAATAATTATGACATCATAGGTCATGTTGTATGGGCGCCATCTTGGAAAAACTTTGCACCTCTATATCTCTGAAACTACTCCATGGAAAAAATTGAAACATGACTCATTGCAAAGAACTCAAGATGAGGAATAAGTGTTGCTAACAATGACATCATTGGTGCCTTAATTATGATGTCATAATTCGACAAGTACAACACTTAGTCCGATCAGTGTGAAATTTATTGAGCATGATCTATGCAACAAGTATATTGGAGAAGGTAAATGTATGATGTCATCGGTCACGTGGTCTGGCAGCCATATTAGATCAAAGAAAAAAACCTGAAAAAACAGAAGAGTTGGCTCGCACCAAGTCCTTCTCAAGACTGCGTGGGGTAAGTATTCTATGAATGCAATGCCATCTAGTTATATCTTGACTTATTAGGCTTCTATTGAGGTTCCCATTGGAAGCCTAATGTTCTTGTAAAGATTACTATTATTATTCTAACTAAAAATGTGGAAAAGATTCAGAGAAAACAATTATAACAAGCCATACGAAACTTTAACCGATTATAAATACCAATGTAGCTTCGTGCATCACAAATATTGTTTTGGCAATTTTGACTTGCATTGGCTGCTATTGGCTGTAGATTCTATACATTTGTCCGATTGATTTAGTTCCACCATTTTCTTAAATCCATTTTTGTAGTATCCTTGATCTTGCGCATTTATAATAATTCGTTCTCCATCCCAGTTGAGCTAATCTCTTCTTAGCCATTCCAAAGAGCCTTCTTTGTTTATCCAGTCTGTCCAACTCTTTTTATACCTTCCTGCTCTTTTATCATTTTCCCAATTGTCGGTGTATATCTGTTGATATTTCGTTTTATATTTTTCCCCTCTTTTGTGCAATTGTTGGGGCTGCACTAGTTGTTTCGGTTTCCTGTGTGACATCTTCCATTCACACCTGTGTTTGGAATTTTTTTGCTAGGTGGGTTAGGGATATGTTCTATGGTTTGTTGTCTTCGTGTTTGCTTACAAATTGGATTCGTCTGTTAATAGTCTGTTGAACATTTTAAGTATTCGGCCAATCCTACAGTTGTCATTGTGTGTGTGTGTGTGTGTGTGTGTGTGTGTGTGTGTGTGTGTGCGTGTATGTGTGTGTGTGTGTGTGTGTGTGTGTGTGTGTGTGTGTGTGTGTGTATGCGTCTTCGTGTGTGTACCAGGAATATACCCAATTCTTTCAAAATTAATCAACTCTCCTTGCTGCCGCTCCTTTCTCTGACAAACTACGTAATAAATTCACACACCAACTATTTTATGAATATAAAAACTGCTCATCTCAGTTATAGCTCACTTTTCAAACCAATTTTTCATAATCATGAGAGAAAGAAGTACATTGGTGTTCAAAAAGTTATACTGATTAAATACTCAAGAGTGCATGTTGTGTCAAGGATATATATCTTTATTAACTACAGAACAGTATATCAATTAATAATAAAAATAGTACCCTTTGGTTTATTTTTCATGCTTGCCAAGTGTGAGTTGGTGAGAGTGGGCATTATGGGAATAACCCACAACAGCCTGTGGAGGAAAATATATATATACTGTATATATATATATATATATATATATATATATATATATATATATATACGTGTGTATATATATATATTTCAAACACCACTCGACCGAAGAGCTTGCATGGAGCTTTTATTAATTCCTCCAAAACAGTGTGAACTAGAACGGCACTCGGTAGAGCGCATACTCCATCAGCAAAAAATAGTTTGTTTTGTATACCACTGATAGGCCGGATCTGGATTCGGACCTGTACCAAAATCTAATCGCCTTGTTCTTGTCACCTAACCAACTCGTCCACCTACATCCACCTAATTATGTCATAATCTGTCCACATATTTTTGAAATGTCATGCTATATATCGTTTTTGGCCTTTTTTTTTGTGTGTGTACAGGATCGAGGCTCGTGAAAGAGCCAACATTTATCACACAAAAAAATCAAACAGACACATAAAACATATAACAATGGGAGCGGTAGACAAGATGGGGAGAGAAGGGGAAGCACAAACACAACATTTGAGAGCAGGGACATCAGGAGATCTGTGGGACGGAGAGGGCTTGGGGGGAGGAGGCGTGGGAATGGCGGGGGGTTGTTCGAAATATAAAACACAAGGACACTGCACGGACTTCCAGGAAAGAAGTTGGTATTTCAAAAAAAGTGAATCTAGGGTGAAATTAGAGGGGGTAGAAAAGATCAAGGTTTTGGATGGGGGAAGATAGGAGATGGTGGTGAACAGCTGTTTTAAAGATCTGGAGGGAGGAGTGGGATTGAAGAGAGTGAGGGAGTTTGTTCCAGAGGCGGGAGAAAAGAGGAATGAAGGAGTGAAGGTGAGCAGAGAGTCTTGATTTTGGCAGTTTAACCATAAGAGGGTTGCTGGCAGATCTTGTGCGACCTGTAGGAATATTTGGGGGACATAGCCCAGAGAGAGCTGGGTGAGCTAGGCCGGAGAGGAGTCGGTAGAAGACAGAAAGACCACCAACCTGCCTGCGGTGAGTGACTCAAAGGAGTTAGCTTCATCGCAGGAGATTCCAATGATTCTGAAATCTTTGGTTTCAACAGCGTGAAGACGAGCTCGGTGTGAGGCAGGAGCACCGGCCCAGAGGGGAGAGCAGTATTCCATTGAGCTGCGGATGAAAGCCTTGTATGTGGTGAGGAGCTCAGATGTGCCAAGGAAGGACTTCACACAATGGAGGATGCCCAGTCGGTGACTGGCTTTGGAGGCCAGATTGGAAATGTGGTTTTCCCAGGAAAGATCATGGCAGATAGTGAGACCCAAAAGCTTGAGTGCCAGAACTTGTTGGAGAGCATTGTTCAGAAGGTGGATGGGAGGGTTGTTCAGTCGGTCTTTTCGGAGAGACACAGTAAGAGTGTGAGATTTGTCAGGATTGAAAGACATGTTCCACTTGTTTGACCAGTCTGTGATTTTGTCCATGTCTGCAGAGCGTGAGGAGGCTGCAGACTGCCGATCTGAGGGATGAGGTATGGAGCGGCAGAGAGTGGAGTCATCAGCAAAGAGATAGAGAGGATTTCAAGAGAGTCAGAGAGATTATTGATGAAGACCAGAAAAAGCACAGGGCCCAGAACACTGCCATGGGGAACTCCAGCCTGAACAGGAAGGGGAGATGAGAGAAGCCCATTCAGGGCCACACGTTGACTACGACTAGAGAGGAAGTCCGCCAGCCATGCATGGAGATTTCCAAGGATACCATAGGAGGAGAGTTTGGTGAGCAGAGCGGGGTGCCAGACCGTATCGAAGGCACGTGATATGTCAAGGGAGACGGCTCTAATTTCCTGTTTGGCATTGAGGACCTCCATCCATTGTTGAGACAGCAGAAGCAGCATGTCCAGAGTAGAGTGACCTGGTCTGAAACCAAATTGATGATCAGAGATCAAGCCATTGGAGAAGAGGAAAGATTTGATATCCGAAGCAATGATGGATTCCATCGTGGGGTAAGGCATGTCACTCAATGGTGAAAAATCACTTTAAAAATTAAAAAAATTCTCGTATCCGGATCCGAATCCGGATCTTCACCAAAATAGAATCACTTTGGCCTTGTCAAATATACAACCTGTCCATCAAGTTTCGTTCGAATCCGTCCACAAGTTTTTTTGATATCCTGTTCACAAACAAACAGACGGGGGTGAAAAAATAACCTCCATGCACCTTCGGTGGCAGAGATAATTATAAAACAAAATAGTTTTGGAAATATCCAAGTTATCATCAGTTTCTATATTATTACTTTATTGTTACAAGTTGCTATTTTCCATAATCTGCTATATAAGAGAGCCGTTGGTCTGTCTGTGTCTCGACATTTTTCTCAGAGATGGCTGAACGGATCTTCGTCAAACTTTCAGACTTTCATCAGTGAGTGCCTGGGAGTGTTTTAGGCAAAACAAGAAGAAGAAAAAAAGATCGTGCATCGTTTTACCAATCTTCCTGAGGGATCACGCCTCCTCTTCCCACTATTCCTCTCTCTCTCTCTCTCTCTCTCTCTCTCTCTCTCTCGCCCCCTGCTGGTCGTTGGTGAGTCGTGCGTGGGTGTGGCAATCATGGCTGCTGTGTGTGAGGAGCTGTGAGTACTGTGTTGTGTTGTTGCCTTTCCCATCCCCCTTTTCGCTCCCTCTGTGTCCTTGTACGTGTTTGTGAAGTCTTCCCCGTGTTTTTCCTTCTTTGTTGAGACAAGAGAGAGAAAGAGAGCGCGCATGGTGAGTTTGGTGCGAGTCCTAAAGAACCTTGTGTTCTTCGGGCCTGTGCTCTGCTTGCCGTGTTCTTTATTATCGTCGTTTATCGGCTCCCTTATTCTATTTCTTTTCTTTTTACCTTCGCCTGCAGGCTTTGCTTGCGATAGGTTCTATTTTGTTTTGCTTTTTCAAATATTTCCTTAGTTTTGGTTCATTTATCGCTATGGCAAACAGTCGTTTGCAGAACAGCATTTACGAGTCACTTACTCGTAAAAATGGGGTAATAGTTAGTCCACCCGACGGGGTTCGGGTCGATGACGTCGTGATGGGCTTGGGTGAACTCGTTGGTTTTGAAAATGTGTTAGCAGCTTCAAAGATGAACCAACGAGTTGTTGTTTTTCTTTCCGAGGAGCGCTATGTCGCTCAGGCGGTTGAAACTGGTTTGTCCTTACCGCCAGATATTTTCGTTAACGTTAGTATGTTGGACTCACCGGCGGTGAAAATCACTTTATCTAATTTACCGCCTTTTGTTAAAAACGAACAGATTTTGTCTGTTTTAACACAGTTTGGCACCGTGGTGTCAAAAATCTCCATGATTCCCTTCCGTTTGCGTTCGGATTCTACAGTCCGCCATATCATGTCCTTTCGGCGGCACTGTTACATGGTGTTAAAAAACAATGCTCAATCGCTCAATGCCTCAGCTACGTTGGTCGTTGAAAATCGAAATTATCGAATGTACATCGCAACAGAGACAATGACGTGTTTCACGTGTGGTGCCTTCGGACATTTAAAAGGTGCTTGTCCGAAGTGTATATCCGGTGGCACATCTAGACAGTCAGGAACAAATGCCGATCCTAGTGGCACATCTAGATGGACAGAACCAAATGTCGATCTTCGCAATGATAATGACGCGTCTGGGACGGCAGATCAGCCTTCACATTCGAGCGCGGAAATCGATAATTCACCGGCTGATGACGCGGGTTTTACTACCGTGTCCTCCAGGAGGAGTTATAAAAGAGGAAGCGGTAATGAGGACATACAGGCGAGCGTTTCGAAAAAGATAGCGCCGTCGAATGAACGTAATGTTTCTCTTTTAGAAACAGAAGCTCCTGCAGCTGGTCTTCTGCTGCAGAATAGGTTCAGTGTGTTTGCTGAAATGGAAGAAGACGTTTCCGTTCATTCCTCTCATGAACAAGGACCAAGCGCAATGCCCCAAGATGTTGTGGTAACCACCCCGGTTACTGAAACTAAAGTCAAGAACCACAAACCTGCTCTCGTCCCGCGCCCTGCTGACGATGAAGTGTCTGAAGTAATGGAGGCAGAAGAAGTAGCAGCTCCAGAAGGAGAGTGCAAAGCCTCTGATATAAAAGCGTTAATCCCTGTTACGGTTTTTAAAACTCCCGCTGTGGAAACAGCTGCACCTTTAGTAGAAGACGATATTCCCGTTATGAGAGCATCGGTTTCGGTGTGTGGGGAAAAAAATGAAGACCTTTCGGATTACGACTCAGATGGGGCCTCGTCGCTCGCCTCTAGTGCTAGTAGCGAGGTCTGGAATGACCCAGCAATAGCCAAGGAACTGGAGGGTGATGATGATTTATCACCCATGGAAATTCTAAAGTTTCTTCAGGACACCTTTCGAAAGAAAAAGGTTAAAATTATAACCTTCTTCCCGAACCTGTCTGGCTTTATAAACTCCTCAAGACGTCTCCTCCTTAAGGCTGAACAACTTGGTGTGACTGAGTCACAAGTATTTCGCCTGAGAAAGTGTGTATTGAAAGCTCGGAAAGAGCTACAAGCACACCCTAACTTCCCTGTACATGATAAATCCTCCCTACCTACACCATGACCTTCTCTGTTGTAACTTTAAATATAAATGGGGGACGTTCACCCCTGCGCAAAGCTCAGGTAAAGTTGCTTGTCGAGCAAAAACATTTCGATGTTGCTCTTTTGCAAGAGACAAGATGTAGCTCTTCGTGCATGAGCGAATGGACTCGCATCATGAAAGGACAGTGGTTCTTTAGTAGCTTGACCTGTCCTAGTGCTGGAGTGGCTATTTATTTAAATCCTTCTTTCTGTCCTGAAAATGTCACTTTTAAGGAGATTACTAAAGGGCATTTAGTCTCAGTTAATTTCTTTTATAATGGTTACAAACACACTTTAATAAATGTATATTCACCCAGCACGAGCACAGAAAGATTAGTTTTTTTCACACAGTTAGAAATGTCCCTCACACACCTTGATTTTGATGGTCTTGTTTGTCTGTGTGGGGACTTTAATTGCACACTGTATCCCACCCTTGATCGTAATGGAGAAGAGCCCCACCCATCAAGTACAACACCCTTAAAGAGAGCATTGTCCAAATTCTCCCTTACTAGGGCATGCCCGTACTATATATAAGCTAGGACGTGCCCGTACGTGGGTGCCCGTTCCTTGCAAAAAAAAAAAAACTGCAAAAAAAAAAAAAACTGCAAAAAAAAAACAATGGTTTGGTCCATTCGCAACGACCACAGAACCCCCCCCCCCCCCCCTCTATTTACATGAATGGTTTGGTCCATTCGCAAAGCCAAAGCGAACGACCACAGAACCCCCCCCCCCCCCTCTATTTACATGAATGGTTTGGTCCATTCGCAAAGCCAAAGCGAACGACCACAGAACCCCCCCCCCCCTCTATTTACATGAATGGTTTGGTCCATTCGCAACGGCAAAGCGAACGGCGAACGGCTAAATCGCCATAGCTCGGTAAGTACTTGTCCGATTAATTTCAAACCTTGAAAAGGCACATCCTCGGGTCCCCAGCAATATACCTGGCAAGTTTCAAGTATATCGGACCGGTAGTTGTCGAGAAACAGCGGTCACAGACAAACGTACAGACGTACAGACGTACAGACGTACAAACGTACAAACGTACAGAGATTACTGGAATTATAGATAGATGGATGTATGGAGACTCCAGAACCCATCTGCACGGCAATACACGTGGTGCCGATGTGCAAATGGCCGGTTATCTCTTGCAAGGCTAGACAGATTTTATATCAATAATGACTCTCTAAATGTCATAGACCATGTTGACACCACCCCAAGTGGTTTTTCGGACCATCACATGGTTGTTCTTCATATACTCTCCCCGGCTCGAAATCGTGGCACTGCCCATTGGACCTTCAATGTGAGTCTTCTGCAAGATGACGCTTTTCCTGTCGCCTTCCGAGCCTTTTGGGAAGCCTTACTACTACGGAAGCCTTCCTACTCCTGCCTCACACAATGGTGGGACAATGCGAAAACCCATATTAGGACCTTTTGCCAGCAATATAGCTCCTTTTGTACAAGGAATGAATCTGCGCTGCAATCTCTAATTGCCAAAGAAATATTGTCTCTCCAGTCAAGCCTTCCAGCTCCCAGTGCCGAAAGGACCAGTTCTCTAATAGCAACGAAGAAAGCACTCCTTGCTCAACTCTGTGCAAAACAAGCCAGAGGGGCTCTAATAAGGCTACGAATGGAGAACTACAGCTCTATTGATACTCCTTCCAAGTTTTTCTTTGCTTTGGAAGCACGAAAAAAGAGAAACCAGCAAATAACTTCGCTGCAGGCACCAGGAGGCCGAACAACACACGATCCAAAAGACATTAGAAGCTTGACAAAACAATACTTCTCTGACTTGTATTGTGCCAGAGACACTAAAGAAGACATGATTCGTTCCTTAACCACTTCTTTGCCCACCTTGTCCGAACCTGCATGTCAACAACTTGACAAGGAAGTGACTCTTGACGAACTTTTCACTGCTTTGCAAACTTTGCCCACAGGTAAAGCTTCTGGACTTGATGGAATCCCTGCAGAGTTCTACAAAACCTTCTGGGATTTGTTGGGACCTGAGTTGCTTGACCTCTTAGTTGATAGCCTACGATCAGGCTTGTTACCAATCAGCTGTCGCAGGGCTATACTTGCTCTCATACCTAAGAAAGGAGACCTCCAGCAACTTAAAAATTGGCATCCCATTTCGCTCCTCTGCACGGACTACAAGATTTTTTCAAAAGCTCTTGCCAACCGCCTCAAACCTTTGATTGGGGAGATTGTACACCCCGATCAATCCTATTGCATTCCTAAAAGGACAATACACGATAGCATTTTTATTGTACGTGACATGATCGACATTTGTATTGCTGAACATAGAAATGTTGGTCTGGTGTTTTTAGACCAAGAAAAAGCTTTCGACACGATTGATCACTCTTATCTCTTTGCTGTTTTACGGGGGTTTGGTTTTAAGGAAAATTTTATTTGTTATATCAAAATATTGTATAATAATATTTTTAGCTTGCTCAAAGTAAACAACATCTTAAGTCAGCCTTTCCCTGTTACCAGGGGTATTCGTCAAGGGTGCCCCCTGTCTGGCCTTCTATACTCCCTATCAATTGAACCTTTACTACATCGTTTACGCACACGGCTACAAGGGTTTTATCCTCTGCCGTAAGAAAATCCCGTAAAGACCATTGCTTATGCGGATGACCTCTGCGCAATTGTGTACTCCGATGACGATGTTCGCGCTCTGGTTGAGTCTGTCGAGGAATTCAGCCTGGCAAGCTCGACTAAAGTTAATTGGGAAAAGAGCAAAGCTTTTTACTTAGGTCCACAGAATGAAACTCCCCCTCCAACTCTACCAGGGCAGCTTGTATGGACCAATGAAGGAATACACTACCTCGGTGTCTTTCTTGGAACTCAAGATTTTATTTCAAAAAACTGGGAGTCGCTGATTACCAAAACTGAGCAGCGGTTGATAAAATGGAGGGGACTATTGAGGCAGCTTTCCTTCCGGGGTCGTACTCTGGTCATTAATAATCTCGCGGCATCAATGCTCTGGCATGTTTTCAAAGCACTGCAGGCCCCAGGTTTTATCCTTTAAAAACTTCAAAGCTTTTTTGTGGATTTTTTCTGGGGGGGAAAGCACTGGCTCCGGCCAGGAATACTAAGCCTGCCGATTGCAGAAGGTGGACAGGGGCTAATAGATGTGACGAGCAAAGTGATGGCTTTTCGCCTCCTCTCAGCACGAAGGCTTCTATACTCCGACGTCCCATGGAAAGCCTTTGCCCATTGCTTGCTTAGGCAAGCTGGGAAACTTGGCTATGGTGACGAGCTTTTTCTTCTTGACGCGAAGCACGTGGATATGACATCAGTCCCGTTGTTTTACCGAAGCATGCTGGAAGCGTGGCAGGCTGTTTCTTTTCGCCGTGACACCAGTGCTTACTCCCTTCAGATGTTCCTAAATGAACCTATATTTCTAAATTCTTTCTTTGATGGGGTCTGTAGTGACAGATCTTTTATGCAAAAGTTTATTGATGCCGGTGTTACCAGAGTAAAACACCTCAGGAACCCCCTTGTACATAGATGGAAGCCAGCTGCTGACATTGCCGTGGCCACCAGTGTGAGGTCCATCAGAGTCATTGGCAGAATTTTCTCTGTGATTTTACGGACCTTCAAGCAAACCGGGTTAAAATGGGACCCAGACATAGAAGATGCCCTCCATCGATCCCAATGTCCTTTCCCAAATCTTTTAATTTTATTTCAAAGTTTTAGGCTCTTTACCCAGATGGAGAAATCCTCAGTGTACAATCTATGTGTTCTCACTCTTTTTCCTGGCAAACCTGCAGAGCCACAAGCTCATTGGCGAGCGCTGCTTCAAGCTAACCGTTTCACAACAATAAACTGGCAGGTGATGTACAAAGAACCTACTGTCAAGCGCTCGGGTGATCTACAATGGCGGCTAGCGCACAACATCCTGCCTTGCAACATCCTGTCCCACCGTATATGTCCTGAAAACTCGGAATTGTGCCCCTTTTGCGACACCCCAGAGACCATTTTTCACATTTTTATTGAATGTTCAAGGTTGGCCTCGTTTTTAAAAATCCTGTCACGTGTGATCCGGGGGCTCGGTTTGACTTTTACACATTGTGTTTTCATATTTGGTTTTAATGTCTTGTATCAATGTAAAAATGAATGTCTTTTAGCAAACTTTCTGTGTTCTGAGGCAAAACTTGCCATTTATTTATCGAGGAAACGTAAACTGCAGAACATTGACGTTTTAGCTGATGACGTTTTAACTATTTTTAAAGCATTGGTTACATCGCGTGTTCTTTTTGAGTTTGAAACTCAAGATCCTGCTTTATTTAAAAACCGGTGGTGTGCGAAACAATCCTTATGTGGCATGGTTGGTGGTGTTCTAACAATCAATTTATAAATCTAAAGTATTGCTTCTTTGTTACCCCTTCCTTTCCTGGTTATTTCTTTTGATGCTTGTACAAACATCCTTCACCATGTAAAACTTGTTTTCCTTGTAATAAAGGGGAAGAAAAGTCAAAAAGTCTCTCTCTCTCTCTCTCTCTCTCTCTCTCTCTCTCTCTCTCTCTCTCTCTCTCTCTCTCTCTCTCTGTCTCTCTCTCTCTCACAGGTGCGGCCGCGCGTGTGTAATCAGAGAACGTTGCTGCGCGGCGTTTCTCGTGGTGCACGCCGTGTGGTAGCGCCGCCTTTCCTCCCTTTCTCCCGCTCTGTTCTTTACTCTTTTATCTATACGTTTCATTTCTTACGAGTTTGAGAGTGAGAGAGCGCACTCGATTCCGCGTTGCTTGTTTGCTTCACGGTATCGAGTGTTTCCCCACGCCCGTGGCCATGGCGAACATCGAGGATTTTTCCGGTTTGGAAAAGTTGAGTCGGAAAAATGGTTTGTCGTGCACACCACCTTCCGAGGTGACGGTGGAGCAGATCGTGTTGTGTGTCGGTAAATGTATCGGTACGCACAATGTAATTGCTGCTTCGAGGATGAATCAGCGCGTCGTCATCTTCGTCTCGAAAGAGGAAATGGTGACGCAGCTCGTCGAAAACGGTTTGACTGTCGAGCCGGATATCTTCGTGTTTGTTTCACCGTTGGATGCACCTTCGGTGAAAGTGATTGTGTCTAATATTCCGCCTTTCATCCGACACAAGCAGATTAAGACTGCTTTGGAGCAGTATGGTAACGTCGTGTCGAAAATAACTTTCATTCCTGTTCGATTTAAGGATCAGCAGATAAAACATGTTCTGTCCTTCAGGCGTCAATTATTTATTATTTTAAAGCCGGGAATTCGCAATTTGGAGGTGATGTTGAAAATTAAACACGACGACTATACATACCGGGTGTTTGCTACGTCACAGACCTTGGTATGTTTTAAATGTGGTCAGCACGGACATGTTAAAAACGAATGTCCCAGTAGCGTGCCCGAACAGCCAAGGGGGGAGTCTGAAAAGGAAAGTGAACCTGTGCCAGGTAACGAGGCTCCCACAGAGCCAGGTGAAACTGCTGAAAATCAAACCGAGGATACGAGCGGCTTTTGTGTTGTTACACGAGGAAAACGAAGGCACCAAGGTTCAAGTACAGTCGAGCCTGTTTCATATGCTGAAGCAGTCGCTGTGAAGAGGGTCTCACTCAATAGGAATGAGGGTAGTCCGAACCTCCTCGGTGCTGAGTCCTGTCCTCCTCCTCCTGGTGAGGAGGAGGCTATGGAGCAGCAACACGTCTTGTCAGGTGATGCTCCAAGTGGAGGTAAACCTTCTGCAGACTGTACATCAGTAAATGATGAGCTTAGGCATGGCAGTCAAACAATAGGTGTACCTGGTACTCCAGAAACCTCTGAAGAGGTAACTAAGGTTGCGGAGAATGATCCGTTACCTGACGAATTGATTTTCGTTAAGCCAATGCCAGTGTCCGATGCACCTGTACAGGTAAAGGACCGCGTTATCGAGCAGGAGTCGTGCGATTCGGACGACACGTGTTCGAGTTTGGATCCTAATGAGATAGGGGGTGCAGCTGGGGATTCACAGGACTGCGAGGACTTAGATGCCCCCTCTCCTACCGAAGTAATTAAATTCCTTCATAATACTTTTCGGAAAAAGATAAAACTTGTTGAATTTTTCCCACAATTGGACAAGTTCCAAGTCACTGCATCTCGCATCATAAGCGATCCGACAGCCTATGGTGCTAACGAGTCGCAGGTGTACAGACTGAAAAAATTTGTTTCCGTAGCAAGGAAAGAACTTCGATGATCTGCCACTTGATAAAGTCTTAAAACTCGTTATGGTTTTATCTATTGCGAGTATAAACATAAACGGGGGCCGTGCCCCTATACGGAAGACACATTTACGGGTATTATTGGAGCAAAGGCATGTAGACATCGCCTTTCTGCAAGATGTACGTTGTGGGGATACCTGTTCAGCCGAATGGCAGAATACAATAAGAGGTTGTTGGTTTTTCAGTTCATTTGATTGTCCTAGAGCTGGAGTCGCTTTCTGGTTTCGACCAGGAATCTCATCCAGCCAAATAGCATTTCATGAAGTCAGGCGAGGTCATTTGGCCTTTGTTGTTTTTTCTTATGGAGGCCATAAGATCACATTGTTGAATGCCTATGTCCCAAGTGACCCTTCTCAAAGAAAAGAATTTTTTTCCCTTCTTGATAATTGTTTAGCCCAAATTGATTTTGGTGGTCTTGTCGGCCTAGCTGGTGATTTCAATTGTACCTTAGAGCCATCTTTGGACCGTAATGGCATAGAACCTCACCCTGAGAGTGCAAAACATTTGGCGGCTCTACTAGTAAAATATCACCTGGTTGATGGGTGGAGATTACAGCACCCTGGGGTTAAGCAATTTTCATGGTGCCAAGCCTCTAATAACAGAGTTTCCTTTGCTCGGTTAGATAAATTTTATATCGATAATGGGTTTCGGAATTTGATTTTGTCAACGGCGATTTTTCCCTCTGGTTTTTCGGATCATCATTTGGTTTCTCTAAAATTGATTTTTCCCTCCGCCCCTCGTACAAGTGCCTATTGGGCCCTCAATGTGGAACTGCTTGAAGAACCGCATTTTTGTAATGCATTCAGAGATTTTTGGGAGTCTCTCCATGCTAGGAAAAACACTTTCCAGAGCAGGAGGCAATGGTGGGATATTGCAAAAACCCATATCAAAATTTTTTGTAAACAATATAATCTCTATCACTCGAGGGATAATCTTTTTAAGATTTCTAAACTTGAAAAAGAGATTCTAGAACTGCAAGCAAATCCTACCAAGTTGAGTAGCAGCACAAAAGAATACAAAGATTTTGTAAGCAAGAGGGAGCTGCTTCATCGCCTTGTTAAAGAACGGGCACAAGGGGCTTTGGTTCGGCTAAGAATGAAAAACTTAAAACTTCTTGACTCTCCTTCTAAGTATTTCTTCTCCTTGGAGAATAGGAATAAAGCACAACAGCAGATGCTATCATTGCAATCACCAGATGGTGGGATTGTAAGTCAACCTAAAACTATTAGAAGGTTAGTAAGTGATTATTTTTCCTCTCTTTTGTGTGCTAAAGAAGTTGATTTAGATGTTGCACATACCTTTGTTGAACCATTGCCCAAGTTGTGTGAATCGCAGCGAGTCTCGCTGGAGAGCACTATTACCCTGGGGGAATTGAGGTGCGCGCTTTTCGGTGTACCAACTGGTAAATCTCCTGGACTGAATGGCATTCCTCGTGAATTCTATGAAGCTTTTTGGGACATTATTGGAACTGAGCTTTTGGAAGTGCTCCAAGAAAGTTTACAAGTTGGGGAGCTCCCCCTAAGTTGCAGACGAGCAGTTGTGTCCTTGCTACCAAAGAAAGGGGACACTCAGCTACTTCGGAATTGGCGTCCAGTCTCCCTACTGTGCACCGACTACAAAATATTCTCCAAAGTCCTTGCCTCACGCTTAAAATCCGTCGTCCACTCGCTTGTCCACCCCGATCAAACTTGTTGCGTGCCTGGACGATCAATATATGACAATCTTGGTGCTATTCGTGACATTTCTGACGTGTGTGACTGCCTACGCAAGAGCACAGGCCTCGTCTTTATAGACCAGGAACATGCTTTTGATAGTGTAGATCACAAATATTTATTTGCTGTTCTGAAGGGTTTTGGGTTTGGTCCCACCTTTATATCATGCATCCAGTTATTATATCATAATATTTATAGTTTGGTGAAAGTCAATAATGAACTGATTTCTCCTTTTTCTGTTTCAAGGGGTATAAGGCAGGGATGTCCCTTGTCTGGCCTCCTATATATTCTTGCCATTGAGCCTCTTTTAGTTCGGTTTCGCGAGAAATTTTTGGGTTTCTCCGTTTCCCCTAATGCCCCCCCTATAAAAGTTGTAGCATATGCAGACGACATCTGCACTACAATACAGTCTCAAGATGATGTATCCGAGTTAATCAGAGCTCTCAATAATTATAGTCTTGCTTGTTCGGCCAAGGTGAACTGGTCAAAGAGTTGTGCCACCTTCTTTGGACTACCTTCAGGTTTTGCTTTCCCGCCACTGCCAGGAAATTTGTCCTGGAAGAATGATGGCGTTTACCATTTGGGCGTGCACCTCGGTGATTCCCGACGCATTCAAAAAAACTGGGACGGATTAATTGAGAAAGTGCATTCCAAGCTACAAAAATGGAAAGGGCTTCTTTGCAATCTATCCTACCATGGAAGAGCATTGGTGATTAATAACTTGGTCACTTCTACCCTGTGGCACAGGTTTATGGTCTTACAGCCACCAAAATGGCTCATCAAAACCATCCAGAAACATTTAATTGATTTTTTCTGGGGTGGTAAACACTGGCTCCGACCAGGCGTGCTCAGCCTTCCACGTAATGAGGGGGGTCAAGGGCTCGTTGATGTCAACAGCAGGCTCATGACTTTCCGCCTCCTTTTTGTGAAGAAGTTTCTTTACAGCCCCATGCATTGGGAGAGTTTAACCTTGTGTTTGCTAAAGCAAGCAGGTCGGCTGGGATATGGTCGCGAACTGTTTTTGCTTGATCTCCCAAAGATCGATGTCTCATCACTTCCGCTGTACATGCAGAGTGTGATCAAGGCCTGGCAAGCCTTGTCGTTGCGTCGTGAGGCCGGTTCCATTACCACCTCGACATTCCTCAACGAACCAATCTTCTACAACCACCTTTTCTCAGCCATTCCTTCTTCCAGGACTTTTGTCCAGTACTTTGTGGGGTCAGATCTTCTCTCTGTCCATAATTTGTTGGACTTTCAAAGAGAAAGATGGAAGTCTGCTCACGAAATTTCTGCCAGCTCTGGTTTCAGGTCCATTAGGATTATTGGCCAGATTTTTTTTGCTATCTCAAGAGCAGCAAATAATCTTGGAGTAGAGTTCAGGAGCCTGTTTGAGCCTGTGGGTTTGCTTGACCAATACGCTTTCCCTGTTTTGCTTTTGAATTTTAATGGAAAATTTGTACCCCTTAGCTCCATTGAGAAAGGGGCGTTGCATGAATGTTGTGTGCGCTTTATTTTTGCCGATTTTGTAAAAGGCCCTTTTGGAGTTCAGTGGAGAGAGCACCTGTCAGCTCCTTCACCTATTACTCCTGTGTGGCGCAGTCTATATGCACCCCCAATCTCCAAGCGTACGGGCGACCTGCAATGGAGACTTGCGCATTGGATTCTTCCTCATAACATTTTGTTGCACAAATTTTCAAATGACATTTCTGAAGTGTGCCCCTTTTGTGAAAGTCGTGAAACGCTTTATCATGCATATGTTGGGTGCAGAAGACTTGTTCCTTTGTTTAAGTTCTTGCATGCCAATATTTTGAAAATGGGGCTTCCTTTTTCTTTTGTTGAATTTATTTGTGGTTATCCTATTTCTGCTGTGCATAAGTCTGAAACTGCTTTAGCGAACTTTTTGGTTGGTGAAGGCAAAATGGCAATTTACAAAACAAGGAAAAAGAAGGTGGAAGGTGGTGAATTTTCTTTTTGTAATATTTTGTTGACCTTGAAAGTCCTGATTAGTTCTCGGATACAGCTTGAGTACCTGTATTGCAGCAAGTATGGAAAAGAACAAGAATTTTCTGATAGATGGTGTGTTAAAAATGTTATTTGTTCTGTGAGGAACGAAATGCTTAATTTTGCTTTTTGATGTATTCATAGCTCTTGCGTGAGCATGTCCTTTAAAATTGTTTGTGTTTTTTTCACAATTGTTTGTAAAATATTTTTGTACTTGCTGGTTTCGTTTAAATATCCTTTGCTCCCTTTTTTGTGTAGTAATGATCCTTATGCAAATGTTTCTTTAAACTGGTTGCTCTGTTTACAACTACTATGTGAAAGGTTTTTTTTATAATAAAAGAACACAAAAGTCAAAAAAAGTCTCTCTCTCTCTCTCTCTCTCTCTCTCTGTCTCTGTCTCTCTCTCTCTCTCTCTCTCTCTCTCTCTCTCTCTCCCTCTCGCGCCCCCTGCTGGCCGTTCGTGTGTTGGGCGTGGCAAGATGGCGTGCACTGGTGTTCGTGTGCTGTAGCTCCGTGCTTGTGTTGTGTTGTCCCCCCCCCCCCCATTCCTTCCTTTCCTATCGCGCTTTTGTCGTGTCCTTCTTTACCACCTGTATCCCTTTCCCCCCCTTGAGACAGAGAGAGTGAGAGAAGAGCCCAAAGGTGAGAGCAGACCCGTTCGGTTCAGTTTACCTGCTCCGTCGGTGCTGTTTACCTTACTCGCGTCGTGTGAACTTTATTATTCATTATTTCATTTCGACTTTATTTATTTTGTGTCCTTTCCGCCTGGTCAAGGTGGAAAGGTGAGACATCGCCGTTATGGCGAGTGTTCGTGCACGGCAGGAAGGGTTTGAAACCCTAACAAGGAAGCATGCTTTCGTGTGTGTCCCTCCCGAAGGTGTTCCTACCGAGGACATTATCCTAGCTGTAGGGAATGTTATCGGCGATGAAAATGTCCGCGCCGCGTCGCGGATGAACCAAAAGTTTGTTGTTTTCGTGTCGGACGAGAAGTTCGTGCATGATGTTGTTAGTACCGGTCTGTCATTGAAAGGTGGGCAGTTCGTCATGGTTTCCCCGATGGACACACCGGCGATTAAAGTTATTATTTCAAATGTCGCTCCGTTTATCACAGATGATAAATTAATGGCTGTTCTGACCCGGTATGGAACTGTTGTTTCCCGAATCTCGATGATTCCCCTGGGATGTCGGGATGAACGAGTGAAACATGTTATGAGTTTCCGGAGACAAGTATTCATGGTGCTTCCTGATCGCGGCGACGATACAGGACTAAACATCTCGTTTAAAATTTCGGTAAATGATCGTCAATATCAAATGTACGCTTCGTCAGGCACCTTAACGTGCTTCCTTTGTGGAGCCTTCGGACACGTTAAAAGGTTTTGTCCCAAAGCATCTTGTACGAAGTGCGGCAAATTGGGACACACCAATGTGGGCTGTAAAAAAGAAAACGCACCGACCGTGCTTCCTCATGCCTCGACCGTGCTTCCTCACGCCTCGACCGCGCTTCCTCACGCCTCGACCGTGCTCCCCGACACTCAAACCGTGCTCCCCGACGCTCAAACCGTGCTTCCTGGCGCTCAAACCGTGCTACCTGAAGCCCCGACCGTGCTTCCCGACGCCCCAACTGTGCTTCCTGATGTCCCAACTGTGCTTCCCGAGGTCCCGACTACGCTTCCCGAAGCCCCAACCGTGCCACCTGAAGCCCCAACCGTGCTACCCGAAGCCCCAACCGTGCTTCCCGAAGCCCCGACTGTGCTTCCCGACGCCACGACTGTGCTTCCCGACGCCCCGACCGTGCTTCCCGACGCCCCGGTGCTACCCAAACCCAGTGAGATGGCACTTGGTGATGCTAGTACTGCTGACGAACCCATGAATGAAGAACTTGTCATACTGACCAAAAAACGGAAAGCACCACTAACAAATAGCCCCGATGGTGCGATAAAGAAGGCTGTCTTGGGCAGAGACACTGTCTCTGCAAAAGAGGGCAAAACGTTTACAGCAAACGAAAATATCGAACGCCAAAGTGGTAAAGAAGATGTTACTGATTTCCCAAGCTCTGAGAATAAAGCCGACATTGATCCGAACAATGCGGCCATTTTTGAGCCTGAACGCGAAGCCCCACCGGTCCCCCCTCCAGTAGCTGAGCGGACTGGTGACCAAACAAATTGCTCTGTCTCACAAACAGAAATCGTAACCCCGGCTACGCAGAGATCTGCAGCCATTTGCCAAAGCACACATAAAGAAAGTAAGCACCAGTCTGCTCGTGAGTGTGCACCAGAGTACCCAACGAAATCTCAGGAGATGCCTCCAGAGGAGCTTGTGAGAGCTGCAAGTAAGGCCCAAGATCCAGGTGGGACATTATCAGACCTGTCAGAGTCTGAGGACGAGGTGGAAGTGACTGAGCTGTCACAGTCATCAGCATCTCAGTCACAGATACCCCCCCAACACATCGTGTCGTTTCTAGCCGAAACGTACAGACAGCGTAACATAGTCATTAAAGACCATTTTGACGATTTGGCTGCATTCATCCACACTGCAAAATCCATAATTAAAACGCCTGAACAATTTGACCTGAATAAGTCACAATACCACAGGTTAAGAAAATTCATCACACGTGCAGGTGTAGAGTGTTCCCAGCCACAGGCTGATTTCATCAATACAGGATGAAAACTATAAAACTCGCAACCTTAAATATTAACGGTAGTGGTGCTAGACACCTCCGCCAGGTCCAAGTAAAAAACATATTTCAACGGAAAAAGGTGGATGTGATCTTACTTCAAGAAACTCACATCACACCAAATGTGGAACATAACTGGCATCAACTTTTTAAGAGCCAATGCTATTTCAGCAATTTATCGGCTTCATCTGCTGGAATCGGCTTCTTGCTGAAGCCAGGCCTCGTGTGTGAGTCATGCCATTTTCAGGAGGTAATAAATGGTCGGCTTAGCTCTCTCAAACTAGTAAGCCATAACTTCCATTACACTATTTTTAATGTGTATGCGCCAAGTGATAGCGTAGAGCGTAAGTCCTTCTTCACCGCAATGATAAATCACTTAAGATCAGTTGATTTTGATCATTGTGTGTGTGTCGGAGGTGATTTCAATTGCACCTTCGACCCATCGGTTGACAGAAATTCTGCCGAACCCCATCCTGAGTCCCATGTACACTTATCCAATTTTTTTAGCACAATGGGCCTCGTTGATGTTTGGCGGTTGCACCACCCAAGCACATCCCAGTACACCTGGTGTCGATGCACCAATAGTCGAGTATCCTTGGCAAGGCTTGACAGATGGTACATCAACGTACCCTTTAAAAATACTGCGGTTTCTTCAAATATTTTTCCTTCCGTGTTTTCAGACCATCATATGGTAACCCTAAACCTTTCCTTTCCTCAACCCGCAAGTAGGAGCGCTTATTGGAAGTTTAATGTTAGACTTCTAGAAGATGGTATGTTTAAGGAAGCCTTTCGTGTTTTCTGGGCAAGTCTAGTAGCAAAGAAATCTTCCCTTTCTTCATCCAGCATATGATGGGATAACATGAAATCTCAAATTCGGGTTTTTTGTCAATGTTTCCAATCACACAGCACAAACGACAAGCACATTACAATGGCCCGGTTGGAATTGGATATTCTACATTTGGAGAATAAATTGGCTCATGAAAACAATGACGCCAATTACCGGTTATTGCTTGTAAAGAAAGCTCTTTTAAGGGAGTTAGTTCAAGAGAAAGCAGCCGGAACATTAATTAGACTTAGAATACAGAATGTAAAGTTATCAGACACCCCAAACAAGTCTTTCTTTCATTTAGAATCCTTAAGCAAGCCATCACGGCTAATCTCTTCTGTTTTGGACTCAAGAGGCAACGTTGTTGTCAACGAAGATGATGTTAGAATAAACATTATTGAATTCTTTACAAAACTTTTTGAGGAGCAGACTGTTTGTAATGATACAATGATGGATTTAACCTCTCACCTCCCCTCCCTAACTGAGGCTCAACGGTTGGAGCTTGACCTACCAATCACCCTCCTTGAGCTAACCTGTGCTCTTGCTGCCATGGATTCAGGGAAAGCTCCGGGTATTGACGGTCTACCTCCCGAATTCTTTCTGACATTTTGGGACCTTTTAGGCCCTGAGTTGCTGAATGTTTTGGACACTTCTATACAGACTGGTATAATGCCGCTGAGTCTAAGAAGAGCCGTAGTGTGCTTGCTCCCGAAAACTGAAGATCCCCGACTTTTGGTGAACTGGCGACCGATCTCCCTGCTGTGCACAGACTACAAGCTTTTTTCAAAAGTACTAGCTAATCGACTAAAAAAGGTTATCGGTGATCTAGTACTGCCAGAACAGAGTTACTGTGTTCCTGGAAGATCCATCCATGATAATATTTCTTTAATTAGAGATCTCATTGATGGTAACCGTGTTAAAGAAGACTTTGGAATGATGTCGCTTGATCTTGAAAAGGCATTTGACAGTATCGACCATAAGTTTATGCATCATGTGTTACAGGCATGCGGCCTCGGAGCAAACTTTCGTTCCTACATTTCCTTGCTATACACGGATGTATTTAGTTTAATTAAGATTAATAATGTGCTGGCTCCCCCCATCAAGGTTCGGAGAGGGGTCCGGCAAGGGTGCCCAGTCTCTGGTTTATTGTTTGCTCTTTCTTTAGAGCCTCTTCTCAATCTACTGAGAAAGAAGATTTCTGGAATAGCACTCACTCCCATGAGTGCACCGCTAACCCTATGTGCTTATGCGGATGACGTCTGCATCTTTGTAAAAGATAAGGATGATATCGATATCGTTGTTGAGTGCCTGTCAAAGTTTCACGCTGCCTCCTCTTTAAAAATCAATTGGAACAAGAGCAAGACGTTATGGATACCCTCCCTTTATCGCAACCTTCTTCAGCCTGTACCACAGCCGCCCCCATCCCTCCCCGCAGGGTTGCTGTGGGGAAGTGAGGGAATTAAGTACTTGGGCATATTCCTTGGTTCCCCACAGTATGCTCAAAGAAATTGGGACGGGGTAATTGAGCAAGTGGGAGAAAGATTGAACCGATGGAAAAGGGTTTTACCTCATTTGTCCTTCAAGGGCCGTGTGCTAGTGATCAACAACTTAGTTGCCACAATGTTGTGGCATAAGTTCATCTGCCTGCAACCGCCGGAGGCCCTACTCAAAGCACTCCAGGGCAAACTGGTGGACTTCTTCTGGGGAGGCTACCACTGGCTACGACCCGATGTGATATGTCGCCCCTCGGCTGAGGGTGGCCACAACCTCGTCGACATCAAAGCCCGCCTAATGGCCTTCCGGCTGCGGTCCATTCAACGTCTCCTCTACATGGAACATCTGCCAGGCCGGCTCCCTGCACGCCTTGTACTGCAGCGAGCGGGTAGGCTCGGGTACGGGTTTGAACTCTTTCAAATGAACCTCCAGCATGTCGACATATCGGTTCTCCCTGCTTTTTACCAAAGCCTCTTAAATGCCTGGCAGAGCCTTTCTGTGAGTCGTCAGGCGGACACATATGTAACGAAAATGCTGGCACACGAGCCTTTGTTCTATAACCCTCTCTTTCCCGACATTCCAAAGAGTCGAGATTTTTGCCAACACTTTATAGCAGCTGGTATTGTGAAGGTGCGGCATCTCCGACATGACTCAGGGTATGGTTGGAAATCCGTAAGTGAAATCGCCGACCTGACAGGGATTTGGTCCCATAGGATGATTGCAAAAATTTTGAGGAAAATGATTCAGTTGGGACGGCAACTTGGCCTAACTTGGACTCGAGGTACAGAAGAAGATCCAAATGAGCCGACAGTGCCTAAATTAATTGTTGAACCCATTCAAAACGATTTGCCCCCCTGTTAGCGATGGGTCAAAGCTTTTCCAGACAATGGACAGCAAGGGCATCTACAAGATGTGCCTCAAGCTGTTAAATGGGAACCCGTCCCTAAATGGAGTTACCCGATGGAAAGGATTGTTACCCGGAGGACCCCCTCCGAACCTATCTGGGAAGCCATGTACAGTGAGCCCACATCCAAAAGAACAGGTGATCTCCAGTGGCGTTTGGCCCACTGGATTGTTCCCTCCAACATGTTTATTAGACATTTTTCTCCTGTATCTGTTTGTTGTCCCTTCTGTGCAGTCAATGAAGATTTGTTTCATGCATTCATAGACTGTGTACGATTATTTCCTTTGTTTCATTGGTTGAATTATATTGCACACAAAATGCATATTACTTTTTCTTTGAGAAATTTCATCTTTTGTTTTGCCCCTAAACAAGATCCTGTATCTAAACTGTTTAGTTTCCTAATAGCAACTGCGAAACTTGCTGTTTATTTAACAAGAAAAGATAAACTATCTGGCAAACCGACAGAGCACTGCAATATCATGTTGTCTTTTAATGCATTGGTCTCAGCAAGATTGAAACTTGAGTTTACCTTTTCCAACGTGACCGGAAATCTTCAAAACTTTATTGATACTTGGTGTGTCGGTGGTTTTTGTGGAGTTGAAGAAAACGAATTGAAAATACTGTTATGAGATACTGATTATGTTTCTTATTTGATGATCATTTGGTGGTTCTTCTTTTTGTTGGCAGTATTGATTTGATTGTAAAACACGTATATTGTTACTTTTTATATTTTTATAATAAAAAGACTCAAAAGTCAAAGTCTCTCTCTCTCTCTCTCTCTCTCTCTCTCTCTCTCTCTCTCTCTCTCTCTCTCTCTCTCTCTCTGTCTCTGTCTCTGTCTCTGTCTCTGTCTCTCTCTGTCTCTCTCTGTCTCTCTCTGTCTCTCTCTGTCTCTCTCTGTCTCTCTCTGTTTCTCTCTGTCTCTCTCTGTCTCTCTCTGTCTCTCTCTGTCTCTCTCTGTCTCTCTCTGTCTCTCTCTGTCTCTCTCTCTGTCTCTCTCTCTCTCTCTCTCTCTCTCTCTCCTCCCACTTTGCACAGCTGCCGCTCGCTTAGCACGCACGTGCGATTGCCAGGTCTGTTGCTCAGTCACTGGCGGTACGTGCTGTGTCTCGTGTTGCTTTTTCCTTTCTTCCTACCTTTTGGTCCTTTCTGCTGTCCGAGTGTCGGTGTCCCTTTCTATCGTCTTGTCTACTGAGCGAGAGAGGGAGAGACAGCGCGGTTAGAGTTATCCACTTTAGGTGGTTAACGGGATTTATTTATTTATTTCCCAGTTATTGTTGTTGTTGTTTATTTTTCATTTATTTCGGCTTTATAAACCTTTGTACCATTTATTGGTTATTTTTTTTCGTTTAGTTACTTCAAATGGCTAGCAAGAATAGTCGAAGTAATGCCGGTCGTGACGCCGATGAGGGGTTAACAGATGAACACGGCATGTGTTTTGTCCCACCGGAAGATGTCTCGCTGGAGGAGACGCTCCTCGCAATCGGAGGATTGATCGGTTGTGAGAACATACGGGCAGCGTCCCGAATGCACCACAAGGTGGTTGTTTGCGTTTCACGTGTCCGTTTCGCGCGCATCGTCGTGCAGAACGGCCTCACCTTGGGCAATGACCAGTTTGTTCCGGTTTCGCCATGGAACACTCCGGCCTCGAAGGTAATACTATCAAACGTTCTACCGACGCTGTCTAATGAGGAAATTCTTCAGAAGCTCGGTCAGTACGGTACTGTGGTGTCGAGAATTATCCAAGCCTCCATTCGCACCACAGACGGGAAGCTTAAGCATATCGAAACGTTTAGACGGTTTTGTTATGTTGTTTTGAAGGATGGTTTGACGCAATTGAATGTCTCTCTCGTTTTTAAGTCGTCAAAACGTGAGCACAGGATTTTTGCGGCAACGGAGAGGTTGATTTGTTACGGGTGTGGTGTACATGGACACACTCGGCAGTATTGTCCTGATGGGGAGAAAACGTATGCCACAGCAGCCGGACCACCTCCCCCCGTGACCACTACGGAGGATTCTATAGATGTTTCGCCTTCAGTGCGGGAATCTACATCGGACCATCAAGGTACGGCTAAGAGTGGTGCTGATGAGACCCATACGGATGTGCTTCGTGTAAGCGATGAGTCATCCAGTACAGCTGGCCATCGTGCAAACGATGAGTCAGCAAATGTAAGGGAGAAGCCTCTACCTGTAGAGGGAATGTTTTGTGAGGAGCAGCAGATTGTAGATGCGGCGTCTCGGAAAAATTTGAAACGGTCACTTGTAAGTGCGAGGAATGAGGACAAAGGTGTTAAAGTGTTGGTGGTGCAGACAGAAAGCAGTTTAAACGATTCAGACAGTCCTCCACATGAAGATCAGCAAGGTGGTGAGACTATGGCTGACATGATACCACCTGCTCAGGATGAAGGGGAACTTTTTCCTGAAGGTTGTAAATCAACCTGCGAAACCGAACAGCCTACTGATGACCATATCAATTCTAATGGGGAATGCAAAATACCCATTACTACTAATAACGACTCCTCCCCCCCCATTGCAATGATGCATGAGGATGAAGAGGATGAAGAACCTAAGGTAGATGGGGATGGAACAGGTGTTTCTGTACAGGTTCAGGAGGAACTCGTTACTAGCGTCACGGAGGGAATTCTAACTACAGAGACACTGATCGGCCATGAGGAACCAGTGGCAATGGTTGACAGGGCTCCCCCCCCCCCCCCTCAGGAGGAAGAGCAGCCTTTGGAGATCTCAAAAGAAAATATTGTCAGATTTTTGAAGGAAACTTTCAGACAAAGGCATGTACGAATTAAGGATCATTTTCCTAATATCCAGGCCTTCCTTGCAGCCGCAAAACCTTTGCTGCAAAGGAGTGAGCATGTGGAAATCTCCGAACCTGAATTTCAGCGGCTGAGGAAATCCATCACGAAGGCAAACAAGGAATTAATTGAGGAAGAGGACTTCACCCCCTAGAAGAATCAACCATGGAACTAAATGTTGTATCCTTAAATATAAATGGGGGTCGTGCCCCCTTACGGAGGGTGCAAACCATTCAAGCGGTTGTAAAAGAAAAGGCTGACATTATTCTCTTACAAGAGACCCACGCTACTAGTGCTCAAGTAGCCGATTGGGGGAAACTTTTTAAAGGGCAATGGTGGCTAAGTGGGTTCCCTACACCTCGGGCCGGTGTTGCCATTTGCCTAAGTCACAAGATTTGTGCTCAACAGGTTTCATTTAAAGAAATCTATAAAGGGCATTTGATCTCCGTAGATTTTCTTTATAATACCCAAAAGATTATCATAGTGAATGTTTATGCACCGTGTGACCCAATGGAGAGAAAAATTTTCTTTTCCACTCTGCGGGATTTTGTAAAAACTCTGGACCCAACAGCCTTTATCTGTATCGCGGGAGATTTTAATTGCACAATTTGTCCGTCAATTGATAGGAATGGTCATGAGCCTCATGTTGCCTCTACGAAAGCTCTAGAGGACACCATCAACATCTTTCGGTTTAAGGATGTGTGGAGATCACAACACCCACTCTCACGCTGTTATACATGGTGTAGATGCAATGATGGTATTATGTCAATGGCAAGGCTGGACAGATTCTATGTGAACAAGCCAATGTTGAATGTGGTGTCTGTCTCCAAAATTTTACCAACTGGATTCACAGACCACAGTTTAATCTCAATGTCCTTTAAGTTACCCTTTCCACCCGGTGGTAGTGCTTACTGGTCTTTGAATACTCGTCTCTTACATGACAAGGAATTTAATGAGGCCTTTCACGTCGTGTGGGAGAAAATTCGCTCCTCCAGACCTGAGTATGATAGTCTCCGGCTGTGGTGGGACATTGCAAAATCCCAAATTAAGAATTTCTGTCAACAATATAGTGCATACACCACCAAAATCCAATCAATATCAATAGATCAGTTAAAATCTGAAATTATATCGTTAGAACAGAATGTTGACGAGGTTGGGAGAGGTGCACGTGACCAACTAATATGGGCAAAGAAAGCAGTGCTGGAGGAAGCGGTACGGCAACGGGCGATGGGTGCCTTGGTCCGAATGCGAATGAGCTATTTAACTCTGGACATGCCAAACAAATAGTTCTTTAAGTTAGAGTCTTCCCTCAAAAGGTCACAACAAATTCATACTTTACTCACTCCCAATGGGTCGCTGGTGACCTCTCAGCAGGCGATCAGGTGTACTCTGAAAGGGTTCTATTCTAACTTGTATTCTCCTCAGAACGTGGACAATGAGGTGATACGAGAGTTAACTGCTGGGCTTCCGAGTGTCGAGGAGGATGAGCGATGCATGCTCGATTCCCCAATTTCGGCTGTTGAACTTGAAGCAGCTGTGCGGAGCCTGAAAGATGGGAAAGCTTCTGGAATAGATGGCCTGCCCACAGAATTCTACAAGACCTTCTGGGCCCTTGTGGGACCTGACTTACTCGATGTACTCGATGAAAGCATATGTGTCGGAGAACTTCCAATGTCTTGTAGACGAGCAGTCGTTTGTTTGCTACCAAAAGCTGGGAATCTTCAACTGGTTGATAACTGGCGACCTGTCTCCTTATTGTGTGTTGATTACAAGATTTTCTCTAAAGTACTTGCTAATCGTATGAAGACTGTGATCAGTTCAGTTATACACCCGGACCAGACCTACTGTGTGCCTGGAAAATCTATTTATGATAATATTTTTTTGGTAAGAGATATTATTTCATGCAATAAGTTCCTGCGTGACGATTTTGGGTTGCTGTTTCTTGATCAAACTAAGGCCTTCGATCGTGTTGACCACAAGTACCTTTTTTCTGTCCTGAAAGGAATGGGGTTTGGTGAAACTTTCACCTCTTATGTGAAACTCCTGTATACTAATACTCAATGTATGATGAAGATCAACAATAGGTTATGCTCTCCCTTTCCTTTCCAACGGGGTATTCGCCAAGGTTGCCCCCTCTCTGGGCTTCTATATATAGTCGCCCTTGAACCACTCCTTCGGTCTATTAGACAGCAAATACCTCAGGGAATGAGAAGTATAGAAGGAGCAGAATTTGTGCAGACGGCTTATGCTGATGATGTCTGTGTTTTGATTAGAAGCTCCAATGATGTCTCTGCTTTACAACGTTGTATGCGAGATTTCTCTGCAGCCTCTTCCGGTGGGATCAATTGGAATAAAAGTACAGCATTATGGTGTGGCAAAGGCAATCTCTCTTGTGTATCACCACCCTCACTCCCACACAACCTGGTCTGGAGAACGGACGGGGTTAAATATCTTGGAGTGCATATCGGTAATCGTGAAACAGAAATGAAAAATTGGGAAGGAGTGTTGGAGCAAATTACGCACAGATTGAAAGCATGGGAAGGACTGCTGAGGTCCATCTCCTATCGAGGCCGTACCCTTGTCATAAACAATCTGGTTGCAACAAAATTATGGCACAGAATTATTGCTTTACAGCCATCAAACCAACTAATTATGGCTACTCAGCGAATGCTAGTAAATTTCTTTTGGAGTGGCTACCATTGGCTGAGGCCTGAGATATTGTACTACCCCCGGAAGGAAGGTGGCCAGGGCATTGTTGATATCTCTGGTCGGGTTGTGGCCTTTCGGCTGCAGTCTCTGCAGAGACTACTGTTCGCTGAACAGCTGCCCTGGCGGCCCTTTGCATTTTTTCTGTTACAACAGGCTGGTAGACTGAGATATGATCGGCAGCTTCTTTTGATAGACCTCGAGCATATAAATTTTGCCTCTCTTCCGAGATTCTATCAGAGTTTATTGGACACTTGGAAAAGGTTTGACGTCCACCGCTTCCTTGAGGGCTATAATTGTCGAATGTTCCTTCAAGAACCCCTTTTCTTCAATAACTTTTTTCCTGGTATCCCTCATAGCCATGCCCTGAGTAAAAAATTTATCCAAGGAGGGATTAACAAAGTATGTGATCTGAGAGATTCATCTGGAGTTAAGTGGAAACCTGCTGGTTTGGTGGCAACCTCAGTTGGATCTCGGTCTGTCCGACTTGTAGACCAAGTTGTACGTATAGTCATAAGAAAATTTAGACAGCTAAACATCGGCTGGGAAGGTGTTGGTAACATTGAGGACTTTCGGTTAGGTTTCCCTGAAATCAAAGTGCTCCTTTCGTCTTCTCTTCAGCCGGAGATTGAACATACCCCCCCTTTTCATCTTGTAACTAAGATTGGAATCCGTGATCTCTCTCGACAAAATAAGAATGTACCCCTCTCTGGGAGAACACGAGTAGCTTTGTGGTCAGAGCGGTTAGGGTTGGGGTCTCCCTCTACCCCCCTTTGGCCTCACATGTACACCTTACCAATACATGGTGTGTTAGCGGACATACAATGGAGGTTAGCACACTGGGCGCTTCCCTCCAATATTTTTGTCCACCGTATTAACAGCTCACTGCCGGAAACTTGTCCTTTCTGTGACCAGAAGGAGGATTTGTTTCATGCTTATGTACAGTGTCGTAGACTGACATCGCTTTTCTTGTTCCTTGAATATCTTTTTCACCAATTGTCCTTCCCCTTCAATATGCATATGTTTATATTTGGTGTGTCTTTCAGGCCCACATGTAGGGATGTGGGTGTTCTTCTCAATTTTTTGGTTGCTGTTGCAAAATATGCGATATATAAATCTCGGAAAATTAAAATAGATAACGGTTATGGCTCTGAGGCTATTTCTATTTTTAAAGGGTTTGTCTCAACACGACTCAAGCTAGAATTTGATTTCTTTGTCAGTAATGGAAACGTCCAACTTTTTGAGAGAAAGTGGTGTATTGGCAATGTTCTGTGCTCAGTCGATGATTCAAAAGTGGTAATTACGTTATAATTCCTGATTGATTTGACTTTTTTCTTTGGAACTGATTGCTTGCATATATGTTTCTTCCTGTGTCCTTGAATACATTTCTCTCTCTCTCCCTTAATTTTTCGCTTAATTTGCTCAATATATATTTTTTGTATATTTGCTGGTTTCTTTTAAATACCCTTTGCTCTTTTTGTGGTGCTTTCATGATCCTCATGCAATTTCTTTAAACTAGTTGCTGTGTTTTTTTTTTACAACTGCTTTGTGAAATGTGTTTTTTTTTTACAACTGCTTGTGAAATGGCTTTACATTGTTTATAATAAAAGGACATAAAAGTCAAGTCTCTCTCTCTCTCTCTCTCTCTCTCTCTCTCTCTCTCTCTGTCTCTCTCTCTCTCTCTCTCTCTCTCTCTCTCTCTCTCTCGCGCCCCCTGCTGGCCGTTCGTGTGTTGGGTGCGGTGTCATGGCGTCTGTTCGTGTCTTGGCATTGTAGCTCCGTGCTCGTGGTTTGTATCTTTACCCTCCCCTTCCTTACCTTTTCTCACCTTTGTTCCGTCTTTTGTGTGTCACCCTTCCACGTTATCATACCCCCCCCCCCCCTCTTGAGAGTGAGAAAGTGAGAGAGCACACGTGGTGAGACCGGTAAAGGTTCCCCCTTAGGGCGGTTCCCTCTTCGGGTTTTTTTCGCCTCGTGTTACAAATCATAATCCTTTTTCCGTTTCTTTTTTCGTAAATATTTTTATTTTTCGTTTGTTTACTGGAGCTTTTTGGCTTCATTAACCTTTATACATTTACCCTTTGTTTAAACGTGCAAACGATGGCGGATAGCTCTCGTTACACGTCTCTTGAAGCGCTAACCCGGAAGCATGGGTTAGTTTGCTCACCTCCGTCGGGAATCGATGTCGAGGCCATTATCCTTGCGGTCGGAGAGTTAATCGGTTTGGATAATGTAAAAGCGGCTTCTCGCATGAATAAACGCGTGGTAATCTTTGTTTCCACAGTGCCCATGGTTGCTCAAATAGTCGAGCACGGGCTATTCTTTGCTCCCGACGTGTTTGTTCAGGTATGTCCACTCGACACGCCGGCAGTTCGGGTTTCTCTCTCTAACGCTCCTCCGTTCCTTAAGAACAAAGACCTGGTTACTGAACTAAACAAACTTGGTTCTGTTGTCTCTTCAGTTACTTTGGTTCCTGTACGAGGGAAAAATAACCGTTTAAAACACGTCATGTCCTTTCGTCGTTTTGTTTATATGATTTTACCGCGTGGTGTAACCTCTTTAAATGCGGTATTGCCTTTCAAGGTCGAAGGTCACACTTATCGGGTCTTTGTCTCCACAGAGTCTCTAGTTTGTTTTGAGTGTGGTCAATATGGTCATTTAAAAGACTCGTGCCCGAAAAAGTCCGCAGATAGAGCCACTAGCCTGAATGGTGATGAACAGCAGGGCTCTACTGAGATCGTTGTCGATGAGGTAAACAGTATGGGTGGTGCTGATGCAAACCCCATTGTAGACAAACAGAGAACCAGGAAAAGAACCCTCCCACCTTCTAGCGACCTCAACGAGCCTGATACTAAGGTCTTGGCCTGTCCTCCAACCTTCGCTCAAGTGGTTAGTGAAGGTTATGGTGGAGCGCGACCTCCTCCTCAGCAGTTTCCTCCAGTTGAGGAAATTGCTCAACCTCCCCCGCCTTCAGAATACTCTGAGGGTAATGTGATAAATGCTGAAAATGTATGTGTTGGCCAGACAGCACCTGAGTCTCTCCAGTGTTCTGAGGGTAAACCTCCATGTGAGGTTGAGCCTCCATGTGTGTCCCCTGATGAAGCTTGTGTTGATTGTGCCACCCCTCCCTCTGTGGGGAGTGGTGAGTGTGTTGGAACTAGTGATCTGTCTGTGGAATCCTCCATTGAGGCAGCTGAGCCTTGTCAAGCTCATGGTCAGCAGGGCGATAGTGCTGAAGTCTCAGATTTTCACGTCGATGAGCCTGTTGCCTCAGCAATGGACTCTCAATGCAATGATTGTGACTCTGATGGGGGTTCTTCCGTTGCCTCACTGAGTGATGGTGAGGCCGACTTCTCATCGGAGCATGTCTCTGGAGGCTCCGTCCCTCCTGCTGAAATCGTGGATTTCCTACAAAAAACTTACCGTAAAAAGCGCGTGAAAATCTGCGATTTCTTCGTTGATACTCACGCCTTCATTAGTGGGGCTCAGGAAGTTGTACAACAATCTGCGGCCCTTCATATTTCTGATCAATCACTGAAAAGACTGAAGAGGTACCTTGTCACAGCAAGGAAAGAATTAAACCTGTAATGGCTGTGTTGCTGCCTATGTTTCTATGAACATAGCAAGCTTGAACATTAATGGTGGGCGCAGTCAGCTGCGTCGGTCCCAAACTGTGCAATTAGCCAGGAGGGAAAAGATTGATGTACTTTTATTGCAAGAAACCCGTGCCACTGCAGACTGCATGGCTGATTGGCAGCAACAGCTGATTGGCACTTGGTTTTTTAGTAATACAGATTCTGTGAGTGCGGGTATTGCTTTTTTTGTCAGTTCACGTTTGTCTGTCTCCCCCCCCATCTTTAAGGAAATCGTACCAGGCTATCTAGCCTCTGTAGAGCTTGAATACAATCAGCAACGATTTATGTTTGTTAACGTCTATGCTCCAAGTGATAGCACAGATAGAGGAACTTTTTTTAATCAGTCCTTTAATTTCCTGAGACACCTCTCTTCTGATACGTTGTTGTGCTTAGGGGGTGATTTTAACTGTACTTTAAACCCAACTTTAGATAGGAACAGTGCAGAGCCACATCCAGCTTCAAGTAGGCCTCTTTCCAGTATAACTTCGCGGCATGACCTCAACGATGTATGGCGGCAACAACACCCAAACCTGCAGCAATTTAGCTGGTGTCGGGTTTTACTAAATCATCTTTCACTTGCTCGTCTTGATAAATTTTATATTCCTAACTCTGCTGTCAACCTTGTGACATATACGGCTATTGTCCCTTCAGGCTTCTCTGATCATTCTTTGGTAAAACTGTGCTTTTCCTTTCCTCGCTTCAAACGCCGCACTCTGTATTGGTCTCTTAACACCTCACTTCTGAGCGATCCTTTCTTTAAATCATCCTTTGTGGTTTTTTGGGACAAGGTTGTGGATTTCCAACATCGTTTCCTAAATCTCTGTCAGTGGTGGGACTATGCTAAAGCGCAGATCCGTGTTTTCTGTCAGCAATACAAAACCAATTGCTCTCAAAGTAAACAATTATGTATTGATGCCTTGAAACAAGAAATTCTACGATTGCAGGAAGGTGCTGAGGTCCTCAGTGATGAAAGACGGTGTCAACTCCTCTTTGAAAAACAAACTCTGCTTAAGGAATTAATTCAAGAAAATGGTATTGGTGCCTTAGTCAGGCTGAGAGTTAATAGTTTACTGTCGTCAGACACATGTTGTAAAGATTTCTTTAAGTTTGAGAAGACGACGAAGGCGAGCCAGCAAATGCTTAGTCTTCGGGCTAGTGATGGGCATATTCTTAGTGATAATACGGAGATTGTTCACTTTGTTCGGTCTTATTTTGAGAATGTGTTTTCCTTTAAGCCCAATGATGTGCCTGCAATGCAGAATATTACGACCAATTTACCGCAGATAGATGAGCATCAACGGCATGTCTTGGATGAGAACATTACTCTCGGTGAACTTAAAACTGCGCTCGATGGCCTTGCTGATCATAAGGCTCCTGGTTTTGATGGGCTACCAGCTGAATTTTATAAAACCTTTTGGGACATGCTTGGTCCTGCTTTGCACTCAGTGTTTTTATACAGTCTGCGTGAGGGATTGTTACCCCTTAGTTGTCGGCGTGCAGTTGTTTGCCTTATCCCTAAGAAAAACGACCTGCAATTGATACAGAACTGGCGTCCAATCTCTCTTCTCTGCACAGATTACAAGATTTTTGCCAAAACGCTAGCTAACCGTGTAAAGACTGTTCTAAGCACAGTTATACATCAGGATCAATCGTACTGTGTTATGCACAGATCTATGCACGATAACATTTTTTTGGTACGAGACCTGTGGGATGTGTGTGCATTTCAACAACAACATACCGGTCTCTTTTTTATTGACCAAGAAAAGGCTTTTGACTCTGTTAATCATGAGTATTTGTTTCACATTTTAAAGCAATTTGGTTTTGGGGCATCCTTTATTTCATATGTATCCTTATTGTATAATCACATTTTTAGCTTGATCAAAATCAATGATGGTCTCTGTTCACCTTTGCGGATTGGGAGGGGAATTCGGCAAGGCTGTCCCTTATCTGGAATATTGTACTCTCTTTGCATTGAGCCCCTTTTGATTCGTTTACGATCTTCTCTTATGGGATTTTCAGTGACTCCCTCAGAAAATCCCGTTATCATTTCGGCCTATGCTGATGATGTATGTGTTGCTGTTCGCAGCAGTAATGACATTGCTCTGCTATTTGAGTGCCTACGGGTTTACTCTCAAGCATGTACAACGCAAATTAATTGGTCGAAATGCAAAGCAGTTTGGGTCGGCGGTACGCCACCTTCTGCCCTTCCAATTCTCCCTATGAATTTGACATGGGAAAAAGAAGGTGTGAAATACCTCGGTGTTTACCTTGGAACCCCAGGCTTTGTCAAAAGGAATTGGGATGGTTTGCTCCACAAAATCAGCAACAAATTAAACAGATGGAGAGGAATTTTGTCGACCTTGTCTTTCCGAGGTCGTGCACTGGTCATTAACAACCTGGTGGCCCCTCTCTTATGGCATAAAATGATTGCCTTGCAGCCACCTGCAACGTTGGTGTCGTCAATCCAAAAATGTTTACTTGACTTCTTTTGGGATAGCAAACACTGGCTAAAGCCAGAGACTATTTGCCTCCCACTGGCAGAAGGTGGTCATGGGCTTGTGGACATTCTTTGTCGGGTGATGGCCTTCCGAGTCTCCACAGCTCGTCGTTTTATATTTCTGGAGGCCTTGCCCTGGAAATCGACTGCAAACTGTATACTAAAACAAGCCGGCATGCTTGGGTACAATTGTGAACTCTTCTTCATGGAGCTGCAACATGTCGATGCTTCGCTGCTCCCTGACTTTTACCAAGATGTCTTGAACGTCTGGCGGTCCATTTCAATAACTCGCCAAATGGAGACATACAACAGTGAAAGGTTCCTCCGGGAACCCCTTTTCTACAATGCCCTCTTTCCTGCTATTCCTCGCTCACGTGCCTTTGTGCAACGTTTTGTGAGTGCTGGCGTGAAAACGACTCGGGACCTTCGTGACTGTAACAGGAACAGTTGGTTCTCCGCAGGACATCTTCAAGTAAGAACTGGCATCAGATCTTTGAGGAGCGTAGCCAAGGTCCTACAGGAAATCCTGTGTGTTTTTAGGCACCTGGGCCTGAGCTCAACCGCCAACAATGGTGACCACCGTACACCACCACAGATCTGTGCTAGCTCTAGCCTGCCAGCTGATAGCACCACAACATCTATCTTGCTATCCTCATCGCCACTTTCCAGCAAGGATAAAAAGAGACTGTATCGTTTGTGTATCTCAGTTCGGTTTCCCTCGTTACAGCCTCTTTCTTTTGGGGCTCGATGGAAAGAGAAACTGCCTTCTGGGTCTCCCTCCCATCCGCAATGGTCTGCAATGTATGTTTCACCGATTGTTAAAAGGACTGGTGATATTGCTTGGAGACTCGCCCATATGGTGTTGCCCTCCAATGTTTTATTACATCGTTTTAATGAGGATAATTCAGTGGAATGCCCCTTTTGTATGATTTCTGAAGACCTTTTCCATGCTTACGTAGATTGTGCAAGACTCTTTCCCTTCTTTGGTTTTTTATCAACTTTTTTTAATCGTATGAACTTTTCTTTTTCTACACGTGTTTTTATCTTTGGAACACCACTTAGTTATAAAAAACGCTCTGAGACTGCTCTTGCTAATTTCTTAATTTCTATTGGAAAATTAGCAATCTACAAAACAAGAAAAGCAAAGCTCCTGGCAAATGCTGATATTTTATGTGATGTGGTAATTGTGTTTAAGGCTCTAGTCATGGCAAGGTTACGCATGGAATTTTCTTTTTTCCAAATGAAAGATGATTTACAAACCTTTGTGGAAAAATGGTGTGCAAAGGGTGGGTTTTGTAAACTTGATCATGGTTTGTTAAGTTTTTTATTTTAGTGTTTGGTGTTTTTATTGTTGTTGTTTGGCTGCACATGTTTTGAATTGTGGTGACTTTATTATTTGCATGACTTGTATGGGTTTCTTACCTTTATAATAAAAGAGCTTCAAAAGTCAAAGTCTCTCTCTGTCTCTGTCTCTGTCTCTCTCTCTCTCTCTCGCGCGCCCCCTGCTGGTCGTTGGTGAGTCGTGCGTGGGTGTGGCAATCATGGCTGCTGTGTGTGAGGAGCTGTGAGTACTGTGTTGTGTTGTTGCCTTTCCCATCCCCCTTTTCACTCCCTCTGTGTCTTTGTACGTGTTTGTGAAGTTTTCCCCGTGTTTTCCTTCTTCGTTGAGACAAGAGAGAGAAAGAGAGCGCGCACGGTGAGTTTGGTGCGAGTCCTAAAGAACCTTGTGTTCTTCGGGCCTGTGCTCTGCTTGTCGTGTTTTCATTATCGTCGTTTATCGGCTCCCTTATTCTATTTCTTTTCATTTTACCTTCGCCTGCAGGCTTTGCTTGCGATAGGTTCTATTTTGTTTTGCTTTTTCAAATCTTTTCTTAGTTTTGGTTCATTTATCGCTATGGCAAACAGTCGTTTGCAGAAAAGCATTTACGAGTCACTTACTTGTAAAAATGGGGTAATAGTTAGTCCACCCGACGGGGTTCGGGTCGATGACGTCGTGATGGGCTTGGGTGAACTCGTTGGTTTTGAAAATGTGTTAGCAGCTTCAAAGATGAACCAACGAGTTGTTGTTTTTCTTTCCGAGGAGCGCTATGTCGCTCAGGCGGTTGAAACTGGTTTGTCCTTACCGCCAGATATTTTCGTTAACGTTAGTATGTTGGACTTACCCGCGGTGAAAATCACTTTATCTAATTTACCGCCTTTTGTTAAAAACGAACAGATTTTGTCCGTTTTAACACAGTTTGGCACCGTGGTGTCAAAAATCTCCATGATTCCCTTCCGTTTGCGTTCGGATTCTACAGTCCGCCATATCATGTCCTTCCGGCGGCACTGTTACATGGTGTTAAAAAACAATGCTCAATCGCTCAATGCCTCAGCTACGTTGGTCGTTGAAAATCGAAATTATCGAATGTACATCGCAACAGAGACAATGACGTGTTTCACGTGTGGTGCCTTCGGACATTTAAAAGGTGCTTGTCCGAAGTGTGTATCCGGCGGCACATCTAGACAGTCAGGAACAAATGCCGATCCTAGTGGCACATCTAGACGGACAGAACCAAATGTCGATCTTCGCAATGATAATGGCGCGTCTGGGACGGCAGATCAGCCTTCACATTCGAGCGCGGAAATCGATAATTCACCGGCTGATGACGCGGGTTTTACTACCGTGTCCTCCAGGAGGAGTTATAAAAGAGGAAGCGGTAATGAGGACATACAGGCGAGCGTTTCGAAAAAGATAGCGCCGTCGAATGAACGTAATGTTTCTCTTTTAGAAACAGAAGCTCCTGCAGCTGGTCTTCTGCTGCAGAATAGGTTCAGTGTGTTTGCTGAAATGGAAGAAGACGTTTCTGTTCATTCCTCTCATGAACAAGGACCAAGCGCAATGCCCCAAGATGTTGTGGTAACCACCCCGGTTACTGAAACTAAAGTCAAGAACCACAAACCTGCTCTCGTCCCGCGCCCTGCTGACGATGAAGTGTCTGAGGTAATGGAGGAAGAAGAAGCAGCAGCTCCAGAAGGAGAGTGCAAAGCCTCTGATATAAAAGCGTTAATCCCTGTTACGGTTTTTAAAACTCCCGCTGTGGAAACAGCTGCACCTTTAGTAGAAGACGATTTTCCCGTTATGAGAGCATCGGTTTCGGTGTGTGGGGGAAAAAATGAAGACTTTCCAGATTACGACTCAGATGGGGCCTCGTCGCTTGCCTTTAGTGCTAGTAGCGAGGTCTGGAATGACCCAGCAATAGCCAAGGAACTGGAGGGTGATGATGATTTATCACCCACGGAAATTCTAAAGTTTCTTCAGGACACCTTTCGAAAGAAAAAGGTTAAAATTGTAACCTTCTTCCCGAACCTGTCTGGCTTTATAAACTCCTCAAGACGTCTCCTCCTTAAGGCTGAACAACTTGGTGTGACTGAGTCGCAAGTTTTTCGCCTTAGAAAGTGTGTATTGAAAGCTCGGAAAGAGCTACAAGCACACCCTAACTTCCCTTTACATGATAAACCTTCCCTGCCTACACCATGACCTTCTCTGTTGTAACTTTAAATATAAATGGGGGACGTTCACCCCTGCGTAAAGCTCAGGTAAAGTTGCTTGTCGAGCAAAAACATTTCGATGTTGTTCTTTTGCAAGAAACAAGATGTAGCTCTTCGTGCATGAGCGAATGGACTCGCATCATGAAAGGACAGTGGTTCTTTAGTAGCTTGACCTGTCCTAGTGCTGGAGTGGCTATTTATTTAAATCCTTCTTTCTGTCCTGAAAATGTCACTTTTAAGGAGATTACTAAAGGGCATTTAGTTTCAGTTAATTTCTTTTATAATGGTTATAAACACACTTTCATAAATGTATATTCACCCAGTACGAGCACAGAAAGATTAGCTTTTTTCACACAGTTAGAAATGTCCCTCACACACCTTGATTTTGATGGCCTTGTTTGTCTGTGTGGGGACTTTAATTGCACACTGTATCCCACCCTTGATCGTAATGGAGAAGAGCCCCACCCATCAAGTACAACACCCTTAAAGAGAGCATTGTCCAAATTCTCCCTTATGGATGTATGGAGACTCCAGAACCCATCTGCACGGCAATACACGTCGTGCCGATGTGCAAATGGCCGGCTATCTCTTGCAAGGCTAGACAGATTTTACATCAATAATGACTCTTTAAACGTCATAGACCATGTCGACGCCACCCCAAGTGGTTTTTCGGACCATCACATGGTTGTTCTTCATATACTCTCCCCGGCTCGAAATCGTGGCACTGCCCATTGGACCTTCAATGTGAGTCTTCTGCAAGATGACGCTTTTCCGGTCGCCTTCCGAGCCTTTTGGGAAGCTTTACTACTACGGAAGCCTTCCTACTCCTGCCTCATACAATGGTGGGACAATGCGAAAACCCATATTAGGACCTTTTGCCAGCAATATAGCTCCTTTTGTACAAAGAACGAATCTGCGCTGCAATCTCTAATTGCCAAAGAAATATTGTCTCTCCAGTCAAGCCTCCCAGCTCCCAGTGCCGAAAGGACTAGTTCTTTAATAGCAACGAAGAAAGCACTCCTTGCTCAACTCTGTGCAAAACAAGCCAGAGGGGCTCTAATAAGGCTACGAATGGAGAACTACAGCTTTATTGATACTCCTTCCAAGTTTTTCTTTGCTTTGGAAGCACGAAAAAAGAGAAACCAGCAAATAACTTCGCTGCAGGCCCCAGGAGGCCGAACAACGCACGATCCAAAAGACATTAGAAGCTTGACAAAACAATACTTCTCTGACTTGTATTGCGCCAGAAACACTAAAGAAGACATGATTCGTTCCTTAACCACTTCTTTGCCCACCTTGTCCGAACCTGCATGTCAACAACTTGACAAGGAAGTGACTCTTGACGAACTCTTTACTGCGTTGCAAACTTTGCCCACAGGTAAAGCTTCTGGACTTGATGGAATCCCTGCAGAGTTCTACAAAACCTTCTGGGATTTGTTGGGACCTGAGTTGCTTGACCTCTTAGTTGATAGCCTACGAACAGGCTTGTTACCAATCAGCTGTCGCAGGGCTATACTTGCTCTCATACCTAAGAAAGGAGACCTCCAGCAGCTTAAAAATTGGCGTCCCATTTCGCTCCTCTGCACGGACTACAAGATTTTTTTCAAAAGTTCTTGCCAACCGCCTCAAACCTCTGATTGGGGAGATTGTACACCCCGATCAATCCTATTGCATCCCTAAAAGGACAATACACGATAGCATTTTTATTGTACGTGACATGATTGACATTTGTATTGCTGAACATAGAAATGTTGGTCTGGTGTTTTTAGACCAAGAAAAAGCTTTCGACACGATTGATCACTCTTATCTCTTTGCAGTTTTACGGGGGTTTGGTTTTAAGGAAAATTTTATTTGTTATATCAAAATATTGTATAATAATATTTTTAGCTTGCTCAAAGTTAATAACATCTTAAGTCAGCCTTTCCCTGTTACCAGGGGTATTCGTCAAGGGTGCCCCCTGTCTGGCCTTCTATACTCCCTATCAATTGAACCTTTACTACATCGTTTACGCACACGGCTACAAGGGTTTTATCCTCTGCCGTTAGAAAATCCCGTAAAGACTATTGCTTATGCGGATGACCTCTGTGCAATTGTGTACTCCGATGACGATGTTTGCGCTCTGGTTGAGTCTGTCGAGGAATTTAGCCTGGCAAGCTCGACTAAAGTTAATTGGGAAAAGAGCAAAGCTTTTTACTTAGGTCCACGGAATGAAACTCCCCCTCCAACCCTACCAGGGCACCTTGTATGGACCAATGAAGGAATACACTACCTCGGTGTCTTTCTTGGAACTCAAGATTTTATTTCAAAAAACTGGGAGTCGCTGATTACCAAAACCGAGCAGCGGTTGATAAAATGGAGGGGACTATTGAGGCAGCTTTCCTTCCGGGGTCGTACTCTGGTCATTAATAATCTCGCGGCATCAATGCTCTGGCATGTTTTTAAAGCACTGCAGGCCCCAGGTTTTATCCTTAAAAAACTTCAAAGCTCTTTTGTAGATTTTTTCTGGGGGGGGAAGCACTGGCTCCGGCCAGGAATACTAAGCCTGCCGACTGCAGAAGGTGGACAGGGGCTAATAGATGTGACGAGCAAAGTGATGGCTTTTCGCCTCCTTTCAGTACGAAGGCTTCTATACTCCGACGTCCCATGGAAAGCCTTTGCCCATTGTTTGCTTAGGCAAGCTGGGAAACTTGGCTATGGTGACGAGCTTTTTCTTCTCGACGCGAAGCGCGTGGATATGACATCGGTCCCGTTGTTCTACCGAAGCATGCTGGAAGCGTGGCAGGCTGTTTCTTTTCGCCGCGACACCAGTGCTTACTCCCTTCAGATGTTTTTAAATGAACCAATATTCTTAAATTCTTTTTTTGATGGGGTCTGTAGTGACAGATCTTTCATGCAAAAGTTTATTGATGTCGGCGTTACCAGAGTAAAACACCTCAGGAACCCCCTTGTACATAGATGGAAGCCAGCTGCTGACATTGCCATGGCCACCAGTGTGAGGTCCATCAGAGTGGTCCACTTGTCTGCCAGTTTGTGCTTCACAGCTTTCCTGGCACTCTTCCACATCTTCAGTTTGACCTTTCCCATTCTGGCCCAAAGGTTGATTTCATTTGTGTTGATGCGCTCTGCAACAAACGTGTTATACGCTTTCTGACCAATCTCATCTTGGTTGCAGACATCCTTCTGTACTTCAGCTGGCATCACCACCTTGGTGATGATAGTCGTCAGGTCTTCACCCTCATGTGTCATGGGATTCATGGACTCTCTGATCACATTCTTCAGTCGACGAATGCTGTCTTCCTGCCGAGCCCAGACTGTGGTTGATAGGTCGTGGTGCTCCTTGCGTGTAGCTGATTGTGAGCCAGCCATCTGACGGGCTTCTTCAGCAAGCCTACTCAGCTCTGGTGCTGTCAGAAAGAACCTTTCGCGGGCACTGGCATTCTGGGTAATGCCCACAATACCCCCTGTCACCTTCATGATCCTGTTGATGTGCTCCAGTGCATGGTCCACACCTACAGCACAGAAGGGGATTTCATTCTTATGGACACTGAAGTTCCCATCCATGAACTCTTGGTAGATCCCTGGATCTGTCATCTTCAGGGCCTTCATCTCTGCAAGGTACCGGGGAGTCAGCCTGGCATATTTCTGTTTGTCATGTGCAAAGAAGTATATGCACATCTCATCCAGTGAAGACAGGTGAAGCTCAAATTGTCCATCACGGGTGGCACGGATGAATGTGTATATCAGCATTATCATCCGCATGTAGCGTCGCACAAACTTGAACAGTGGACTCTTGGCTTCTTTCCTCTCATCAAACTTTGCCATGGCCTCCAGGACTTCGTTTGACTCGAGGACAGCTAGCATGTTGTTCTGCGCGCTTGTCATCTCCTCTCGGTTGTGTAGATGACAGCTCTGGGCAACCTGTTGTGCTGACTGGGTACATGGGCCCCTCAGATGGGGATGCTCTTGGAAGAATTCGTCCACATAGAGGTCGAAGAGGGCTTGGACAGTGGTGATGTGAGCCTCCAAAGCCCTCTTCATGTGCTTGGCTTCCAGTATTTGTCTGGTCGTTGTTGGGCCATAGATATCAGCCTCAGACCAAGCCTCGTCAAGACCACTGTCCTCTATGGCATTCCCAGCAGCCCTCAGTGCAGCCATCACAGTGTGCATCTCCCCTAGTCGCAGTACCCACTTGCCTTTGCAGTCATCTCTGGTCATCTCCAGCTGTTTGGCTCGCTCATACAGGGCCATGTCTAAGGTGATCACTGTCTTCCTATCGGGACCCATGACCATGCAGTTGATTTGCTGTGTCTGTTTCAAGACTGTTATCAGTGTTTGCCATTCATGGGCTGGTGCTGCTACCAATGGCAGGGCGTTGACCTCTGTCAGAGGCTTCGAAGAGGAGAGCAGTGAGTTGTAGGCTGTCCAAGTTGGGATATCGTGATGCTTGATCCTACTGCCAGGTGGTTGTTTTGGATCGTGGACGAGTGACCCAACAGGGTCAGCATGCTGGGGTTCTGCAGCTTGCAGCTGGTCATCTGGTGGGATGATGTCGTCTTGTACGTCCTCAGCTTCAGCTGTTCGCATGATTGTGCGTGAAAGTAGCCACACTGTGTCCGTCGCAGAGTACGGCTTGGTGACATCTGGGTTTGACCGTGTCTTGAAGCTATACGTGGTACCTGTGGCAGATTGTTTGTTTGGTGCTTGGCAAGGAACAAAGTCTGGAGCAGTCAGAACCTTGAGTGAGCGGTGTCTGGCCTTTCGGTCATGTAGTGTCAGTGTTCTATGTTCATCTGTGGAGGGTGCATGTTCCCGTCGTTGGTAGAGTGCCCAGGCTGTAGCATGGAGTGTCCGCTTCCCATCAGGTGTGTCTTCATTGAAGTCACTGTTGTCCACTGCAAAGAAGACAAACGTCCCTATGCGCATGGTTCTTGGAAAGTATACACCCTGTTCTGTCATAGACTCTATGACTGAGTTGGCCAGCTGTGTCTCCAACCGCAAGATCCGACTATAATCAACAGACAGACCGAACCCATGCAGGAAATCCAGAAGCTTCTTGTTTCTGGTGGACTGATGGACTACAATGGCAACGGCAAGCTGCTGTGGCCATTCTAAGCGATGGCGGAATGGTGCATCTGGCTCTTTGGGCTTGTACGTGACTTGGCGTTTTGACTTGTAGCCGTACATGATGTTCTGACTGATGGTTATAACATCTCGATGAATAGTGGCTGAGCGCATAGTCTCTGGCTCAATGCTCGTGGCTGGTCCTTCCAGTAGCCAGCGGAGGAAAGCATAGAGTACTTTGGGTACATGCTTTTCAGCATCATCAGTGTTCATTTCTCCTTCAAATTGCCATGGGTGCTTGTTCTGACAAGCAATGGCACTGCGGAGAACAGAGGCACTCTCAAACAGTTGTTCGATGTTTTTTTCATTTGTCTTCGTCATTGCATCTTCGACAGCTGCATCACGCACGGCAGTGGAGAATACACAGTCTGACTCGTTTCGACGTTTTGGTTTCATGAAGTGAACGTCATCAATGTGAGAGTTGATTTTCTCCTTCATGCCTTGGGTAGTAGGTGATGGGACATTGTGCACACCATTATTGTCAAGAATCCTGGAGTAAACCGACTTCAGGTCAGACATGTTGAGAATTTCACCAGCTTGGAGTAGAGAGCGAACAAGGCTGACAAACTCAATGTCTGCGGCTATTTTGATAACATTAGTTTCTTGCAGTATGTGTTCTTTGTCATCACTTGATGTCCCACTCTTGGGAGCACGTTGGACATTCTGCACCCAGCATGGGAGATGATATTTGACGTCGATCGCATGAGCATCATGTGCACTGATGGCAGCACTCAGCTGAACTTTCCACTTGTGGTTGCTGCCTTCTTCAACAGCTTTCTTCAGCTGTTTACCTGCGTTGAACGTGCATACAACATGTACACTTTCCTTAGTGACCTCTTGACAGAAGAAACAAAGGTCTCTGTTGAATGGAGTTGATGATGAACGTGTGAAGCGAAGAGTCTCGTCTTGCGTAGAACCTGAGGTACTTGCAGCGGCAGGTGCAGAAGAAGGACGTCCACACCTCTTATGAAGATGCTGGGTGTCGCCATGTTCGCAGGCTTTCTGGTGGCGAACTCTAGCACGCTCCAGGTGAGCAGTGTTGCATGTAGATCCATAACATGCCCGGTGCCACTTTGCTTTATTGTTCCTCAAGTCAGTGGCAGTGAAACAGCTTAATCGTTCGCTGATCTGTTTGAAGTCGGCATCACCATATCGTGCCCTCTCCTGGATGAACTGGAGAAACTTTGCATATGAGCCCAGTGCTGGCTCAGTCACTAGTGCACCTTGGGGATCCTGGCACTGAATGCAAAGTGTGAAATCAGTTTCTTTCTTGGTTTTCTTGCTTTTTGGCTCCATCATAGCTCAGGGTCACGAATCTGGAACATACAAATAACAAATAACAATTAAGATAGATGTGCATTAAGTTAGATTTTGGACACTGGTTCGGCTGTGCCATAAAAACCTATTTTTATCCCTTGTAGGTTATTAAAGAAGGTTTCATTCAATTCTCTATCCCCAAAAATGTACAACTGGACACCAGAATCGAAACTCTAGGTCATTTAGAAGCCAAGATAATGGAATTTTACGTTTTCGACATCCGCCATTTTGAAAATCCAAAATGGCCGCCATAAAGAACTTGAAACAATTGGAGACATATTTTTTCTAGAACTTATATCATCCCTAAAGACAGCCCAACCAGTGTCCAAAAATTAACAAGCAATTTCACCGGGCATTTCAATCTGCTACATTGGCCCCCCCACTAAACCCTCGCCATTAATATCTATTGTAAGCGTGCCAAATCAATAAGTATCAATTTTTTCTATGAGCCTCGACCAGAGAGTGGTTGCTACTCACAAAACACTCGTCGCTAGCTGTTCCATTGTCTGCCGATTCCCACTCTGCTGTTTTTGTCTTATAATCTCCAAACAAGAACAGTACACATTTCCTGTAATTATCTCTCATAATCAGGATAAATTTGGAACAGCCCTTAAACTAACATCAAGCAGATCAATTTTTATATTTTATGCAATTTTTTTTTTTTTTTTTTTTCTCCATCGCCATCTTTCATCATAATTCTGGACCGGCATGAGGTGGGATTGTCTGTCATGAATTTATTTGTTGATCGAACGAGTTTTAATTTGTCTAAATCCGACCAGTCGTTCCCAAGATATAAGCCTTTTTGTCGCAATACCATAATCAGGATAAATTTGGAACAGCCCTTAAACTAACACCAAGCAGATCAATTTTTATATTTAAATATAAAATCATTTCCTCATTAATTCATAATCATAAAATCATTTAATCCGTGTCACCCATGCTATTTATCTAGCAAATTTCGTCAAAAAAAAAAACACAACAGCACTGGTTCCGTGGAAGCGTCCTGCAAAACGCTTTGCTTCTCGCAAAACGTCCGCCAACGGGAAGTAAAGGGAGGGAAAAAGAGCGGGAGGAAGAGACAGGGTGCCGGAATGGACATGAGGGACAATGAGGCACAGTGAGGGAGTGTTGGTATGCAATTTTTTTTCCAATCGCCATCTTTCACAGTAATTCTGGACCGGCATGAGGTGGGATTGTCTGTCATGAATTTATTTGTTGATCGAACGAGTTTTAGTTATGGCGGGAAAACTGAAAAAAAATTCTCTATTTAAAACGGGTGTACACGATTGTACACGTGTACGGACCTTACCGAACCGGCAACCAAGTCGCTTCATGCACATCAGTGGTGCGTTTCTTCGTGGCGTGTGTCAGAAGAATTACACAGCGCAGGAAAAATACGTATTTACAGAAATCGTTAAAAAAAAAAAAAAACTCGGATAATCGCTAAAATCGTTGTGGCCGGTGTACCATATTGGAAATATATATATATATAAATATAATTCCGTTTCCCGGTTCCCTGTCGCTCGCCGAGCGCCGAGCAAGTCAAGTGCTTCGAACAAGTGCAAAAAAAAGTAGTACTTTATACGTGTGCGGGTGGGTAAACGAGTGTACCGGCCTTACACGTCCTGGAAGCAAGCGGTCGCAAGGTGCACACTTGCTCCGTTTGCTTCCAGGTCACAGTAAGGCCCTTTAATAACCAGCGCAAAAATATGTATTTACAGAAATCATTTAGAAAAAAAACGAATAAATTGCTACAGTCGTTTATCGAAATCCCATTCGTGATGGCTCACGCCACCTATATCGCGGCATCGGTGCGCAAAGAAGCCCCAGACCACCTGCTCCCCCATGTATGTACCCATAACTTCCAAGTTCGTAAATCATATTGGACCAAACAAGACACACTCACCTTTTAAAGACTTGTTTGTGTCCAGTTGATGTCAGCGGTGCCTCCAAGATTGTCAGGGAATTTGTACTGGGGGACTCACAGGACTCCAATGACCGGACACAGGTTACAAAAGGTCTAGTTTATTAAACTGTATTCACTTCATCCAATTACCAAAATGATACCGCATAATATAATGGATCAGGTTAACGCTTTTCGCTGGTCCTTCTCGTTCATCCGACACTCCCGTTCGGTCAGCGCTTCACGTAGCAAGTACTCTCGACTCCACGTTTGCTCTAGTTTATATGGACGAACTGGACTTAATCCTCTGTCCGCTGAAACGTTAATCCTTCTTCCGCTGATGCCCCGAGGTCATGTATTGCACCAAGCCCTGGCATCAACTCGCTCCCCTCCTGCTGTGATTTCCATTTACACAGTAGGAGGGTGCTCTAGCCTGGGGCCTTGACCAGGTGTTTCCAAAGGATTATCATGTTCATGCACATTCTGCTTCGTTACCAGATTTAATCAATGAGTTACCAGGGCCAATCAATACGTTACACTGAGTTACACTTCCACACCACCATGGACCGCAGTTCTTTTGCGGCCAAGCCCCACCCATTGATGGACCTCTGGGTCAACGTGGCACCTATGCCAAACAGGTGAACCACTAATAGTTGGCCCCCTGACGGCCACAATAAAGAAATGGACGCGGTTGGCGCCTTTCTTTATTTCTAGGGAAGCAAGAAGGCCAAGTGCACCACACGAAGAGCAAGAGACACCTGCAGGGTTAGGGGTTGTTGTTTTTATTTTAATGAACAATGGTGACTGCACCGATTGGTGCTTGGGGTGGTGCTTTTGGTGCTTGGAAGGGGTGCTCTGCACATTATTAAAGGCCGTAAGGCCACAGAGCACTCGTGGGTTGGTGTATCGATGCTGGCATGCGTGCTCTCTCTCTTTGCATAACATCTGCATGTGTTCCTCCAAAAACAGGTCCTGGATCGTAGTGTAAATATCAGCGTAGTCTTATGTAAATAATGCTCCCTACCGGCTGTATGTTTAGTTTGCGAATTCTTTCCGCGATTCGGTTATCCTGTGGGTGTGTTTCTGTGAGGAGAAGGGTGCAACGTCGCAGGGGGACATATTTACTCATTTGTGAATATCTGTAAAACTGTCGCACTCAGGGTAGAGTTAATAGTAGAGGGAACTACATCTGAGTGCCACACTAAAATAGGTAAAAATTTATCGGGTCGGGACGCCCCGAGGGTAGAGAAGGGTGCAATGTTGCGGATATGGGATTTGGCCTCCATATCCGCTTGTAAATATTCCCCTATTTCCCCAATACTCCCCAACTATCCCCAATCCCCCATTCCCTAGTCCCATTGTCTGTAAACAACACTCTGTAGAACCGACCTTCCCCTTCTTCCCCCATTAAATGTCGTGCCCAGGTCCACCGCATCTCACGTAGACAACTTTCGGACCTCTTGCTAGTTATTCTTAGTCTATGTCAGTTAAGGACTCGTTTCCATTAATTCTGACTCTTCGTTGCACCAGAATGTGATTGTATGGCACCAGTAGTGAGTTTAGGACCTCCCCATACCTCCTCCCATCTTCCCCATGAAACAACAACAACAACAACAACAACAACAACTACAACAACAACTACAACAACAGAGGGGGGCGGCGCGGCGCGGCGCAGGGAGTGTGCGTCCTCACTCCGGCTTGGTTAGCCGCCATTGCCCATGCGCTCCACGGGGTTACCACGAAGGGGCTGGCTGTCAGCTCCTCGTCAGGGGCGGAGCCCGGTAACCCCCCGCAGCCAGTGAGAAGCGGCGGGCCGATTCCATCTGGCGCGGATTTAACGAGCCGAGGGCGTGTCACTCCCCGCCGGATATGCGCAGCCACTTACCGGACGTGAGGTCAGATGCGCCCCCAGCTTGGAAAGACAAGTCGCGACCTCCGAGCGCTGTGAGACCTCCCGCATCTCTGGACCGGACCGGGTCGATTCTGTCCCTGAGCCAAGAGTGCACCTTGAGCCATCGACTACCCGCCTTTCCTTGCCATCAATCCCCGTGTGAGTCAGTCTTGTCCCGTTTATCTGTCGTCTGTCGGGACTAAGATAAGACCGTGTTTAAGTGCCCACCTTTCTATGCTGTCTCTCTCATCCCTGTAATCTAACCTTCCGCAATATTATAACCTCCTCCGGAGGTCTTGAGAACCGTACCCCTGGTGTCGTGTCATTTGAATCCAGCCGTTGTGTCCTTTCCTTCATTGATTTAGCATAGCGCGACTTAGTGAACGTTCGAGTATAATCGGATAACTTGTGCGAACACGGCGGCCATTCCGCTCGGCCCAGCATAACATCTTAATAAGTCGTGTCCGTAACAATATATATATATATATATATATATATATATATATATATATATACATACATATATATATATATATATATATATATATATATATATATATATATATATATATATATATATACATACATACATATATATATATATATATATATATATATATATATATATATATATATATATATATTGTTATGGTTTTTAGAACCTTCACTTTGTAAATTTAGTATTAAAATTTCCTATGTACATTTCCCCTTTAATTGGCTGTTAATTGAAATGAGTGCACCATAGCTAGTCCATGTACAAGCACGTAGGCCACCATATACCCTTCTAAATAGTTATTTCCTTATTATGTGTATTAGTTTATGGCTGTGTTTCCCATTAATTGACTGCATTGCACCAAATGACATAAGATAGGTCCCCTTCAAGGATTGCATTTCCCTAGCCAAACTCTCCCTCTCTGTGCAAAACCGCTGGACAAGCGTGGGGTGCGCGCCCTCTCCACTGGCCCTGGTTTGGAAGCAGCTTTCGCCGTCATAGTGAATATGTGCTCCGTGCTCTGTTTGGACAAGAAGGGCGGGGTCGTCGAGAAGAGACAAGCCCGGGCTTGCCACGGGGGGCGGGGCTGTTCAGCTCCATGCCCAAGTAAGGCTACAAGCCCGTGGCTCGCCACGGGGGGGGGGGGGCGGGGTTGTTCAGCTCCATACCAAAATAAGGTAACAAGACCGTGGCATTGCCATATAAGGCCACCAAAACAGAGCACGGGGGCGGTACCCAAACGGCCGAGGGCGTGTCACGACCATGCTTGATATATGCGTGCGACAATCATGCAAGAGACGATTGAGGCAGCAGATGACTGAGAGAGCCTGAGGCAAGTCGAGGCAAGAACCAGCCCTGCCGCATGCAACGAACGAGATATGTGTGCCGCCGCCGCCCTGCTCGCTTCCAGCCCGGAGAGGACCTGCTTACTGTGCGCCCTGCCAAACCTTCCAGTCTTGTGGTCCCACCTTCCTCTCCCTCCAGCCAATCCAATCTGCAATTCCCTATTCGTGTGAGTGAGTTCGTTCTGTCTGTATTGTCCTGGGTATAAGTTAAGCCTGTATAGATAAGCTAGAAATTGCTCTGTGTCCTTCTGATCCTTCCATTTCCCTGTAAATTGCATTTCATTTCTTTTCTGCTTTGGTTGTGTGTAAATAATTAATAAATCCCTGTGCTCTTTCTTTACCCCTTTTGCTTCTTCACATTCGGTCGCTTTAGAGGTTTCCACATTGAACACCTGTGGCACGATTTGGCCAACGTTTCAGGATCGGGTGTAGTATTGTTAATGGTTCGAGCCGCGGCTGCTAATCCGCTCGGCAAATAACATCTTGTCCGCGGTCTCGAACGAGGTTGCTCACCTGCCTCTCTGGAGGGAGCTGGGCAGCTTCAGGACTCACGTCGGTCAGTCGCCGACAAGGGGACTAATCCCCCCTTGGTAAGGGGAAAAGGGGCCGACGGTGAGATCCGCAACAATTGGTGCCAGGAGTGGGATTCGGACCTGAAGTGTGCTTAGCGCACTCAAAATTACGAGTGGTCGAAATTTTATTTTAACATCCTAAATTTAAATCGTGCCATGGATAATCAAGGCGACCGGATGCCTGTGGGAGAGTTAGAAGGGGTAGAAGCGACCCAGGACCCCATGGAGGAGGTGGGAGTAATAATAGAAGAGGAGAGCAATGAGGATGTGGTAGCGGAGGCTTCAGGCACACGAGATGGCGGCGCCTCGCATGAGGTGGGAGGGCCACAAAATGGCGGCTCGCACGTGGTTGCGGCAGCCGCGCCCGCAGCACCAATGAATTGGGACCTACTCATGCTGCAAATGCAGGCCTTCATGGTCAAGGCGGATGAGGAGAGGGAAGAGAACAGGGGGCTGGGAAACCAAATTGTAGGATTGGGAAACCAACTTGTGGGATTGAGGGCTGACAGTGAGAAAATGGAAAGCAGAATGATGGGAGCAATGAGGGACGAAGCAAGGGGCACCAGTAAGCAATTGGGAAATCACATCGGGGGGCTAGGAAGCAAATTGGAGCGAATCGGTAAAATTGGGGACAGAATGGGTGACCACGTACAAAAATGTGGGGAGACCATGGATCGCATGTTGAGCAGGAGAGGCACATCGGTGCACGACGAGGTAAAGCAGGTCGAGAAGCGCTGGTTGAGCGAGGCGGAGAAAAGCGCGGGTAAAATGACGGGTATAGAGATCGCGACCCGGGGTATGGGGCAGCCGGCGACCGCTGAGGTAAACGAGGGAATTTTAATAAAGCCAGCGGTCGTCGTGGTGAATAAAGAAAAAGTAGTGGTGGGTATAGTTGAAATTGAAAAGACGACGGAGGTAGCCCGGGAATTGAAGGGAGAAATGGATTGTGCACAAAGTCTAAGCTCACATCCTGATGCCGTACTTGCTAATCCTTATAAAGATTTGCAGGTGCGCGTGGAGAAGAGGACCACGAAGGTGAGACGGGCTGTATATGGTGCTAAGAGGTTTTTCGGCAGAGTGTTTGGCGCAAAGAGAATTGTCGCGCGATTGGGGTCGATATGGCACCCGGGCGTTTGTGGGAGGTCCGAGGGGCGTGGTGTATGAAAGAATGGCACTCGTGTGAGGAAAAAGTGTGCGTCGCCGAGTGGGTGTGTTATAAAGTGTAGCAGTAAAACCGAGTGCGAGCGGGAATGCACGTCGGAGTGTATGGAGTGTGACACAGAGAGTGAGAGCGATACGGAGTGTACGTGCGAGGGTGAGAGTGACTCGGAGAGTGAGTTGGTGGAGGAGCGGGTGCGAGGATGCACGCTTGGGATGGACGGCGAGAGTGTGCGAGAAAGCACACCTGAGTTGGTTGTGGCGCGGGTGTGGGAGAGCCCATTGAAGCGCGTGAGTGGGTGGATGTGAGAGTGCACGCCCATGGTGAGTGTTACGGAGGATGTAACGGAGGAGAAGTGTGCGAACGACGAGTGTGCGCAAAAGGGTTGCGCGAGAGGTGTGGTGTTTAACAGGGAGTGCGGTGGTGGAATGGACGGAGTGTGTGGAATGTACGGGCGGCGTTGGAGCGCCGGGTTTGGTGAGTGTGAAAAGGGTAGCGTATGCGTGTGAGCATGCGAGTAAGGCATCGACGTTAAACGGGGCAGCGTTTAGGGCAACGGTTAGCCGACGCGAGCACTTGGGGTGCGGTGCGCTTTGTTGGATGCGAGGCCCGGCGCGGATCGGTGCTGCGTCGCTTCTCTTCGAAGCGTCGTTGCCGATTCGGGCCTGGCCGCGCCCCGCACGGTCGTGTCCGGGCCTAGCCGGGCAAGGCGACCGGTCCGGTTCAAGGGCAGGTAAGAAGGGTCGGGACGGCGCCCCCTCGTGGGGGCGGCGTTCCGGCCAGGCGAGATCGGGCCGGGGACCGGAAGGTTCCACGCCGAGATGGAGCGTGGAATCTCGGCCCGACCAAACCGACTCCCCCGAACCGAATGCCGGACGGATTCAACCTGCAGGCGACCAAACCACCCGAATTCATTGCTCGACTTTGCAAAGCCGAGTTTTAATGATGCAACGATGCATGAGCTATAGTTTTATGGGGTTTGGCAGTGAAAACTACCCCGGTAGTAGTCCTTGAGCCAGACCAAAAGTAATGCTCCGGCGGGGGGAGTAATTCTCATTATGATTTTCCATTAGACCAATGTCTCAAGTGTCAGAAAAGGTGTGATGGACATCTGAGAACGGTAGCTTAGTGCCCGGATGGACGCCATCTTTGAAACCACCCAGCTCGAAAATGCCCATTTGGTGGGGTACATTGTTGCACGTGTATCTGGACTTCTATACTAGCTATCGATGTGCGGTTGACGACTAAATATACGTCCGATGTGTACCGTCTAAATAAAAAATAATATGAAGCATTTTGTTTTAGATTAATTATTATAAAAATCAATTATCGAAAAAAAATCATATATTTTTCAATATTTTATTATTAGACTTGTACTTTTTTTAGTGAAACAACACTGGTATGATTTTCCAAATTATGCATTGTGCTACACCGTTTATCTGTCTATAAAAATAACTCAAAAACTAAAACATATCATCCACCACGAGTTTACAACAAATAAATGTAAAGAGGCATAAAATGACTTAGGCCGCCGCTGGCATTATCTATTCTGACGATAACGCAAGTTAGGAATGTCGTACGGAGAGGATTTTAACACCATACGATATCTAATAAGCAGGCGGAAATTGTTACATAGGAAATCTGCACTTTGGTGGCCATCTTGGATTTCAAAATGGCCGCCAATTATATTAATTATTCATTACTAGAGTTTGGAAAGACGTATGGAGCTGATTTTAACACCATACGATGTATATTCCTAATAAGCAAGCGGAGGTATCATTGAACATGTCATGTTTTAGTCAAATAACACCGGTATGATCTTCCAAATTATACATTTTGCTAAACCGTTTATCTGTCTATAAAGATTTTCAGGCAATTTGGCCTGCATTATAATAGAGAACAACATATGCTATACAATATACAGTGCACACAAAGTTAATCATCAGAGTCGCCATCAGAGTCATTGGCATCCTGAGCCACGATAGCATCATCCTGCACCATGTTGGAGCATCCCTGCAGCTTACACACAACAGTGCACTTCAACCCATTCAGTATGCAGGAGCAATCTGACGGTCGACACGTCCTTCTGCATGTGCATGAGATGAGATTCAAGACGACATCTGGAGCTGGTAGACCCGCCATCCATCGGATTGTGAGCGAACCGCCATCATCGAGTTCCCAACCATGTCCTGCTGATGGTGTTGGGACGTCTGGTAGGTTTTCAAGGCTGCGTCGCCAGATAGCCGCCTGATAGTTGGCCCTAAGCGTATGCTGCATCAAGGAGTCTTCACAAGGCGGCAATTGTCCAGATTCGATCTGGCCCTTCTTTGCACAGAACATGTGATAACGGAGCGAATTAACACCGACGATCTTCGTGTTCTTGGCGTACAGCTGACACGTGAAGGCCTGAATGCTATTGAAGACGTCTGTTGGTACATTCCACGAAGATCCCAGATCTGTGAATGCTTGAAGATACAGCTCATTCGCTTGCACAAGCTTCAAAGCCTTTATCTTTCCTTGGCTAGCCAGAGCACTCACAGTGTCACACCCGCTCCATGCATGAAGCCCTGGCAATGCACTGCAAACTCCAGACCCCAATACCGCAGCCAACTTTCCAACGTCGATCATTCTGACTCGAACCTTTGTTCCTCGTCTGATGAAGAGCTGACTATCGATGGTTCTGCTGAGATGAAGACTGATGATCAGAACGTCGGTGTCATCTGCCACTAAGATGATCGTCTTGTAGTGGGTAGCGGCGTGCTTTGCATGGAGAAACATACGCGTGTCTGCTTCCTCGTGGCTACATTCGAGTGCTTGCACCAACTTCCACCTATCGCGGGTCAGTACCAGACATTTTTCACCACAGGTGACATACAGTGTTCTGTTGCCTAGCTTTTCGCGATTTGTTTCATGTTTCCACGACTCCGCCAGAAACACAACCAGTTTCTCCTTTGTCTGGCTGCAAGCAAGGAGACGCCGCCAGTTCATGATTTTGTGTGCGGGTCTGATCTCGCTGAAACTGATGCCTTCATTTGAACCGCGGTTCACACGCTCAGCTGCTTTGATGGATTCTTCTGTGTATGTGTCAAAGACAACATCGATGCGCTCACTGCCTTGACCAGCGTGAAGCGCTGCAGCAAGGATGCGGTCAGATAGTTCTTCGAACGTGTCGTTCTCGCCATGCATCTTTTGTATGAGAGCCATCGCATCAATTATTGTTGCACTTCGCTTGTCAACGTTCTCGGCTGGTTCCACAAGACCTTCCATGTGTTTCGCAAGTGCAGCTTTGTTCGTTTTTTTCATTGACCCATCAACGTTTGCCAAAGACCATGGTAACGGCCCTAGTGGGTGACAAAGGACAAGTTGCATGTCGAGGTTCCTTGTCTTGGCGATGAGTATCATGGTGGCAAACAGTTGTCTGTCAGCTCTCAGGACGATCTCCTTGTTTGTGCCCTTCACAACTTTCTGCTTGATCTTACCAAAGGTCTTCAAGTTTAGCTTGTTCAATGTGTCATGAAAGCCTGTTCCCTCTTCAAGACGTTTCTGGAAGCTTTGATACGCCGCTTCCCCCTTTTGCAGGGTGTTGAGTAGGTCATTAGAAACGTCCTCCCTCGCAGCCGCTCCGGTAGATATACTGAGAAGACATGACGGATCATCGGCGAATGGATTGGTCCAGTCATTTTCCAGTAGATCACAGATAGCTGTGACGCCAGACTCATCACGTTTGATGCGAGAAGTAGACAAGTCAGGGTGCTTGGCGTGAGATGTGTCGCTGCCATTCACAAGGATAGTTTCTCGTAGTTGCCTCAGTGCAGTAGCCCGATTTTCTGCAGTTAGATAGTATCGTGACACAGCCCCTTGTCGAAGACTAAAACCTCGTGTTCCTCCAGCTGTTTGCGTATCTTTGTTTACTGTTTCTTCTGTTGTCTGATCAACAGCGATTCTGGCAAATGGATTCCCTGGTCTAAGCTGTACGGAGAAGTAGCCTTGATTGAAATGCCTGTACAACTCGGGGCATGTTTCGTGGAGTTGCGTCATCTGTGCATAGTACACTGGTAGATATCTAGCATAGTTCACCTTGTTCATTGCGAAACACCAAGGGATCACTCTTCTGACACAAGCCAAGTGAAGCATCCAGTCGCCTTCTCTATCCGCACGAATCAACCCCAGCAGGGTCTCTACCATATCAATATACATCATCCAGAAGCGAGCCAGGTCTCCATGTTTGGTTCGCAGAAAATGTAGGTATTTCGCGAACATGTCAAAGCTCTGTACACATGAATCATCATCGAGAGCAGCAGCGAGAGTCTCGTGGCAAACATCCTCCTTGATGCTGCGAATTTTGAGGTCAGTGCTTCGAATCTGGGGTTCCTTGTCAGGATGATTGCTTTCTATCCACACCTGGAAGCCCTTCCAAATGATGCGCATTAGTGCCTCGTACATCAACTTGTGGAGTCGCACAGCACGGTTGTATTGCTTGCCTTCCAGAACCCTGTTGATGGAACCTTCAGCGATTACTCCTGACTCAACAGCTACATCCCGAAGGCCTGCATCTCCAAACATTTTCCCAATGCTCGACATGAAGTTACAGATGGTATGGAAGTTCCCCATCATGAGCACGATTCTTCCATATCGATCGACATCTTTCCATGCTATTTCGGTCGCCTTAGCAAATAGTGCCTGGTCTAGCACCACCGGTATACGCTCAAGCTGAAGTGATGACATGATGTTCAGAGCTTCTCTGAGGATTTCTTGCACTGTTGCCATATCTGTGGCAGGCGCGTTTATAGTCGGCAGGTAGCCAACTACATCTTCCGTCACCTGAACACGATCTCTCGTCATGATGTTGAAACCAGTCCACGAACTGATTGTCTGGTCGCATGGTTCCAGCATGCGAGTCATAATCCATATGTGATTTCGGCGCTGCGCAAGGGATGTTGCGCCTGCAAGAGTGTCAGAAAGATCTGCAGGCTTGATTGCAGGTGGGCCCTCTCGTTTCCCACCGCTGTATATTGGAACTAAATCGCTGGATGACGGGATAGATCGCTTCTTATCTGCTTTGGAAACTGCCGATGGAGGTTGGGGCGGCAAACACGACTGCGACTTCGGTTGGACGATGATACCGTTGACGCGATGCGATGTTCCGCCACCACTCAGCGATTCCTCTAGCCTGTCGATGTTATCGAATGCTAATACAGTCGGGACCAAAGGGTGCACATGTGACGGAAGTGGTACTGTATCTTTCTCCACACTTGCTAATTTGTCTATGCATAGCGCTGTCTCGATTTCTTCCAGAACTGTGTACGAACATCCGTGCCCGAGTCGATTCAATATTCTGATGACCTCTGTATTACCGGTGAGCGTTTTCATGACCCACGGAAGTAGGACATGCTTCGATGTTCTGATGGTACCCCGGTGTACAGCATTGATGATATCTTGAGCCATCGACCATACCAGTGTGTCGGCACGCGCAGAGCTACCCCCACTCCCGCAAATCAAAGTATGCAGAAATACACGAAGAGAATCTGGTATCTTCACGTAATCTGAAGTGAGTTCTGCTGGCTGAGGCGGCCAACGTTCATTGTAATGAGCATCTTTGATCTGGTGTCGCAGTGAAGTAGCTGCACGCACAATGTTACTTTCACCGTCCGTTCGTTCAAATGCTTTCACTTCTGCTTTCAGGTTTACGCACTCTGCAGCAATCTCTCGCTTTGTCAGATTATCGGGCATCAAGTATACACGGTGTTTCACATTGAAGAAGATGAGCGATTCTCCAAACTCTCTTTGTAATGTGCGCTGCAGATTCTTCTTGATGGAGTCACGAACATCAACTGAAAATGTATCTGAAGACAGGATATCTGTTGCAACATCAACTATTGGAACAATCCTCGGGTTCAAGAACAAGTCAGTGCGAATGAAATTGAATATACATCGTATCATTTCTTTTTTCTCGATATTATCTTCAATGTCAGTTTCTACTTGAGGTTTTTGGGGCCGTGTGTAGTTTCTATAGCAGGAGAAGTGGTAGTGAGCCTCAGCTGCAACCATATCTCGTGTAGTCAATGCCAAAACTCTCTCATCATTGCGAGCTGTCGCAGCATCTCTTATTGTCTTATCTGCTCGAAGTTCAACAGCCAAGACAACTGTTTCACGGGTACGACTGCCTTTTATGAATTTTGAAGCACGCTGGCAAAAAATGCATTTATCATCGTAGACCGTTGAAGTTGATCCTGTCTCTTCCCGTGATGATCGCCGTCGCACCGCATCGCCAGTATCAACTGAAGAACTTCTAGCTGCATTGGTCAAAGTAGCTAGGTGGTTTTTGTGAGTGAAGTCTGATCTACAAGCCCTATGGTATAATATTGGAATATTAGGAAGTTCAACTGCGCCTTCTTGGACTAGCTTTAGAATTGGATAAAAGTTTCTAACTGCGGCTGCGTCACACAATGTCTTCCAAGAACTGTTGCCCGCTGCCTTGCTTAGTTCAGAGAGTGGCGACTTCTTGCTGCACAGGATGCACGTTCCGGACTCAGGTTCAATCTTCGCCCGTTTCGCCTCGACACCGGCCATCTCAGCTGAAAGAACAAAAAGACTGACGTTAGATTACTCCGATATCCGAAAAGCTCGCCAGCTTACATAGACATACTCATCCAAGTCAGTGAACATGTTAGATGGCGCCACAATACAACTCTATAATAGAGTTGTATGTGGCGCCATCTAACATGTTCACTTTTAGTTCTTAAGCCACCCACCCCCCCCCCCCCCCCCCTCAGAAATTAATCAGGTCACCGCAACAAATCTCAGACTGAGATATAGAATATAGAATATAGATATAGAATAGACTGACGTCACTTTCGGCACTGGGTTCTGTGGGTTGATTTATCGGCGGGAAATTCCAACTGACATAGTTTCGGTTTGTGGAAAGTGCATGCCTTTTCATATATTTTTTGTGTACACTCGTGGTGGATGATATGTTTTAGTTTTTGAGTTATTTTTATAGACAGATAAACGGTGTAGCACAATGCATAATTTGGAAAATCATACCAGTGTTGTTTCACTAAAAAAAGTACAAGTCTAATAATAAAATATTGAAAAATATATGATTTTTTTTCGATAATTGATTTTTATAATAACTATTCTAAAACAAAATGCTTCATATTATTTATTATTTAGACGGTACACATCGGACGTATATTTAGTCGTCAACCGCACATCGATAGCTAGTATAGAAGTCCAGATACACGTGCAACAATGTACCCCACCAAATGGGCATTTTCGAGCTGGGTGGTTTCAAAGATGGCGTCCATCCGGGCACTAAGCTACCGTTCTCAGATGTCCATCACACCTTTTCTGACACTTGAGACATTGGTCTAATGGAAAATCATAATGAGAATTACTCCCCCCGCCGGAGCATTCACTTCAAAAAATGGCCGGTTGGCTCAAGGACTAGTAGCCCAGGCGGTCGAAACGGGTTTGTCGGTACCGCCGGACATTTTTGTTAATGTGAGTCCGATGGACACGCCGGCGGTGAAAGTGATTTTGTCGAATATTCCGCCGTGCGTGAAAAGCGGAGATATTGTGTCCGTTTTAAAACAGTTTGGGACCGTGGTGTCACGAGTCTCCATGATTCCTCTTCGTTTGCGATCCGATTCAACGGTTCGTCACATAATGTCGTTCCGACGGCATTGCTACATCGTGCTAAAGAACAACGCCCAGTCGCTCAATGCGTCGGCAACGCTGGTTGCTGATAAGCGAAACTACATGATGTACATCGCAACGGAGACGATGACGTGTTTCACCTGCGGGGAGCACGGACATTTGAAAGGTGCTTGTCCGACGTCCATGTCCGGTGGCACATCGACACGGACGGAGCCAAACGCTGCCTCAAGTGGCACATCGACACGGACCGAGCCAAACGCTGCCTCATGTGGCACATCCAGGACGCTGGATCAGCCTTCACTACCGAGGCTTGAAACTGAGGAACCCCCGACGGAAGACGGGGTTTTCATCACTGTGACCTCCAAGAAGAGGCAAAAACGTGGCGGGGTTGGTGAGGACGTGCAATCGAGCCGTCCGAAAAAAATGGCGTCGGCAAAGGAGCTTAACGTTCCTGTTTCAGAAACGGATTCGTCCACGGCTGGTTTTGCTTTGCAAAACAGATTCAGTGTTTTAGGCGAAGAAGAAGAAGAAGAAGAAGACGTTTCCGCACCTGATTGTTGCGAGCCGCGCACAACGGCCCCAGAACCGATCGTAAACACCTCCATGACTACTGGCAAGGTGACCTCTAATGAGGTGCCTGATGCACCCCCACTCCCTGTTGAGTGTGAAATGTCGGAAACCATGGAGGCGGAAAATGTAACGACCTCTTCTCCGGTAGAGTGCGAAGCCTCCGTTGCAGAAACCTCAGTTTCTCACCTGGATTTTAAAACCCCCATTACGGAAACACCGGTCCTGCCTCTGGAAAAGGGCGAATTTTCCGCTGTGGAAACACTCACATCAGAGTGTGTTAATGTTAATAGAAACTACTCTGATGATGACTCAGACGGTGCCTCGTCGCTTGCCTCCGGTGCTAGTATTGAAGCCTGGAATGATCCAGGTTTGGCTCAAGGTTCCGAGGGAGGCGCTGAAGTGTCACCCACCAAGATCTTAAAGTTTCTTCAAGACACGTTTCGAAAGAAACAAATCAAAATCAATAATTTTTTCCCAGATTTGTCTGCTTTCATAACTTCCTCCAAACATCTCCTCCTCAAGGCAGAACAGCTTGGTGTGACAGAGTCACAAGTGTTTCGCCTTAGGAAATGTGTGCTCAAAGCCAGGAAGGAGTTGCAGGCACAGTCTGACTTCTTCCCCACTTAATTATTCATCTTTAAATTTACAAGATGACCTTTTCTATTGTAACCTTAAATATTAATGGGGGGTGCTCCCCCCTGCGTAAGGCCCAGGTAAAGTCGCTTGTCCAGCATAAACGCTTTGATATTGTTCTTTTGCAAGAGACGAGGTGTAGCCCTTCTTGCGTTAGTGAATGGAACAAAATGATGAAAGGACAGTGGTTCTTTAGCAGCTTGGCCTGCTCTCGTGCTGGAGTTGCTGTCTATTTGCATCATTCTTTCTGTGCACAGGGTGTCGCTTTTAAAGAAATTATTAAAGGGCATTTAGTCTCAGTGAATTTCTTTTTTAATGGTTATAAGCACACGATCCTAAATGTATATTCACCGAGTAATAGCACAGAAAGATTAAATTTTTTTACACAGTTGGATTTTACTCTCACGCACCTTGACTTTGAGGGTATTGTTTGTCTGAGTGGGGATTTCAACTGCACAATGGACCCCACTCTTGATCGCAATGGAGCAGAGCCCCATCCAGCAAGCTTGGTGCCTCTAAGGGGAGCATTGTCCAAGTTTTCCTTTGTGGATGTGTGGAGGCTCCAGAATCCATCCGCACGTCAATATACATGGTGCCGCTGTGCAAATGGCCGGCTGTCTCTTGCGAGGCTGGACAGAATATATGTCAACAGTGACTCCTTAAATGTTGTGGGCCACGCTGTTGTAGCCCCGAGCGGTTTTTCGGACCACCATATGGCCATTCTTCATGTCCTTTCTCCGGCCCGGAATCGCGGTGCTGCTTACTGGACTTTCAACGTCAGCCTCTTGCAAAATGAAGCGTTTCTTGATGCTTTCCGGGCCTTTTGGGAAGTTATAAAGTTGCGAAAGCCTTCCTTCTCTTGCCTTGGGCAATGGTGGGATAACGCAAAGGCCCAGATTAGGTCATTTTGCCAACAATATAACTCCTTTTGTACGAAGAATGAAACAGCGATGCAAACTCTCATCGCCAAAGAGATCTTGTGTCTGCAATCAAACCTTCCGGCCCAGAGCGCTGAAAGGACTTGTTCTTTAATTGTGAAGAAGAAAGCCCTCCTTGCTAAGCTCTGCGCAAAGCAGGCTCGAGGGGCTCTAATACGATTACGAATGGAGAACCTGCGTTTCATTGATACCTCTTCGAAATTCTTCTTCGGTTTGGAACTGCGAGCGAAGAGAAACCAGCAAATAACTTCACTGTGCACGCAAGGAGGTCGAACGACTCAGGACCAAAACGAGATCAGAAATTTGGCCAAAGAATATTTTTCAGATTTGTATTGTGCTAGGAACACAAAGAAGAATGTGATTCTTTCAATGACTGCTTCTCTGCCAACCCTGTCTGAGTCTGCACGGCAGCAACTGGACGAAGAAGTTACCCTAGGGGAACTCTTTGCCGCTTTGCAAACTTTGCCCACCGGCAAGGCTTCGGGGCTGGATGGAATCCCTGCGGAGCTCTATAAGGCCTTCTGGGACCAACTGGGACCCGAACTGCTCGGCCTCTTAATTGAGGGCCTGCATTCAGGCTTATTACCACTCAGTTGCCGTAGGGCTGTACTTGCCCTTATACCCAAGAAGGGAGACCTACAACAACTTCGGAATTGGCGTCCAATTTCCCTCCTCTGCACTGACTATAAAATTATTTCAAAAACTCTCGCAAACCGCCTCAAGCCTGTCATCGGGGATATTGTACACCCCGATCAATCATATTGTATCCCAAAAAGAACAATACATGATTGTATTTTTATTGTGCGTGACGCGATTGATATTTGTACCGCGGAACAAAGAAATGTTGGTCTAGTGTTTTTAGATCAAGAAAAGGCTTTTGATGCCATCGATCATTTTTATCTCTTTGCTGTTTTACGGGGGTTTGGTTTTGGTGAAACTTTCATCGGTCACGTCAAATTATTGTATAATAATATTTTTAGCCTGCTTAAGGTGAATAATATTTTAAGTCAGCCTTTTTCTGTGACTCGGGGTATTCGCCAAGGGTGCCCTTTGTCCGGCCTTCTTTATTCCCTCTCCGTTGAGCCTCTTCTGAATCGGTTGCGCACACAGCTTCGTGGTTTCTGTCCTCTGCCATTGGCCAACCCGGTAAAGACCGTCGCTTATGCGGATGACCTATGCGCGTTTGTTAATTCGGATGAAGATATTTGTGCCCTGGTCGAGTCCACCAATGAGTTTACCTTGGCTAGCTCCGTAAAGGTCAACTGGCAGAAGTCCAAAGCTCTTTACTTAGGTCCCCAGAATGGTATCCCCCCTCCGACCCTGCCAATGCAGCTTGAGTGGGCACATGATGGGATATGCTACCTCGGGGTCTTTCTCGGCACTCAGGATTTCTTTTCTAAAAACTGGGAATCGCTGATTACCAAGACTGAGCAGCGGCTGCAAAAATGGAGGGGACTATTGAGACAGCTTTCCTATCGGGGTCGTACTCTGGTCATCAATAATCTTGCGGCATCGATGCTGTGGCATAGGTTTATGGCACTACAGGCCCCAGGTTCTAATCTTAAAAAGCTCCAAAGTATTTTTATCAATTTCTTTTGGGATGGGAAGCACTGGCTCCGGCCCGGCGTAATAAGTCTGCCCATTGCTGAAGGTGGACAGGGATTGATAGACGTAACAAGTAAAGTGATGGCTTTTCGCCTCCTTGCATTACGAAGGCTGCTGTATTCCGATGTACCATGGAAAGCCTTTGCTCACTGCTTGCTCAGGCAAGCAGGGAGACTTGGCTTCGGTGACGAAATCTTTCTTCTTGACGCAGCGAGGGTGGACATAACATCGATCCCCTTGTTTTACAGAAGTATGCTGGAAGCATGGCGGACAGTCGCGTTTTGCCGCGACACCAGTGCCTATACTCTCCAAATGTTTTTAAATGAACCAATTTTCTTTAATCCCTTTTTTAAAGGGGTCTGTAGTGACCGTTCCTTTGTGCAAAAGTTCATTGATGTCAACTTTACCAGGGTCAAACACCTTAGGAATCCCTTTACATATAGATGGAAGCCAGCTGCTAATGTTGCCGTGGCAACTGGTGTGAGATCCATCAGAGTTATTGGAAGGATTTTCTCTGTGATTTCACGAGCTTTTAAACTAACCGGGCTAAAGTGGGATCCAGAGATTGAGGCTGCCCTCCCTCTGTCCCAATGTCCTTTTCCTCGTCTTTTAATTTCATTTCGGGGTTTTATCTCCTTTAACTCGATGGAGAAATCCTCGGTGTATAGTCTAAGTGTTAACACTCTCATTCCTGACAGACCTGCAGAGCCACGAGCTCATTGGAAAGCGTTGCTTCAAGCTGGCCATTCCGCAACAATCAAATGGCACGTGATGTATAAGGAGCCAATCGTCAAGCGCTCTGGGGATTTACAATGGCGGCTGGCGCACTACATCTTGCCTTGCAATGTTCTGTCCCATCGCATATGTTCTGAAAATTCAGAATTGTGCCCCTTCTGCGATGCCCCTGAAACCATTTTTCATGCCTTCATTGAGTGTTCGAGACTGTCCTCCCTTTTTAATATTTTATTACATGTGACTCAGGGGCTCGGTTTGATTTTCACACATTGTGTTTTTATATATGGTTTTAATATTTCTCATTTAAGTAAAAATGAATGTTTTTTAGGGAACTTCTTGTGCTCTGAAGCAAAGCTTGCCATTTATCTTTCAAGAAAACGGAAATTGCAGAACATTGATATTTTAGCTGATGACCTTTTAAGGATTTTTAAAGCGTCGGTTACATCTCGTGTCCATTTTGAGTTTGAAACCCATGATTTTGCTGTCTTTGAAAAACGATGGTGTGCCAAACAATCTTTATGTAGCTTGGTCAATGGTGTTCTAGTAATTAATTTATAATCTGGAATCTTTGCTTCTATGTTACCCCATCCACCATGCTCTTCCTCTGCATGTGTTGCATGTATTTTTCTTTGAAGTAAGCCATAACCCTTTTGTTTGGAAATAATTGTCTGGAATCACATTGAATGATACCTTTCAATAAAGAGGAACAAAAAAATCTCTCTCTCTCTCTCTCTCTCTCTCTCTCTCTCTCTCTCTCTCTCTCTCTCTCTCTCTCTCTCTCTCTCTCTCTCTCTCTCTCTCACATGGTGGCTGTGCATGTGTGGTGAGGTACGAGCTGCTGTGCTGTTCTACTCTGTTGTCCTTTTCCACGTCGTATTTCACCTTCTCCTTCCCCCTGTTCGTTTATCTTCACATCCTTACTCTGCATTTGTGCCCCAACCCCTCCCCTTTGATCAGACCCAACACTTCGGGGCTTCGGCCTCCCCCACCCCCCTCTGCCTCCCTCACCCCCCTCTGCCTCCCTTTTCCCTCCTCGATTCCCTTTTTCTTATCTCGTTTGTATGTATATATTCACTCCGTGTCCTTTGTTTCCTTTCCTTTTCTGAGAGAGAGAAAGAGAGCCCGCAGCTGTTTGTGGATAACTTTTGCATTAATCGGCGGCCCATCCCGTCCTCCGGCTGATCGCTTTTTTCTCCACCAGCTGTGTTTGTTTTTCGCCTTTGAAAATCTGTCTCGGCTCATAATCAATTAATCACTGTTCGGGAGCGATATTCACCCTCCCGTCCTCGTCCCTCCCCACCTCGTCCCCTCCCCCCCCGTCCCTTGTCCCTCGCCCCCCGTCCCTCATCCCCCGTCCCCCGGCCCCCGTCCCTCGGCCTCCGTCCCTCGTCCCTCGTCCCCCGTCCCTCGTCCCCCGTCCCTCGTCCCCCGTCCCCCCCGCCCTCGTCCCCCGTCCCCCCCGCCCTCGTCCCCCGTCCCCCCCGCCCTCGTCCCCCGTCCCGCCCTCGTCCCCCGTCCCGTCCCTCCCCCGTCCCGCCCTCGTCCCTCGTCCCCCGTCCCGCCCTCGTCCCCCGTCCCGCCCTCGTCCCTTGTCCCCCCCCCCACCCTCGTCCCTTGTCCCCCCCCCCACCCTCGTCCCTTGTCCCCCCCCCCACCCTCGTCCCTTGTCCCCCCCCCCCACCCTCGTCCCTTGTCCCCCCCCCCCACCCTCGTCCCTCCCCCCACCCTCGTCCCTTGTCCCCCCCCCCCCACCCTCGTCCCTTGTCCCCCCCCCCACCCTCGTCCCTTGTCCCCCCCCCCCCACCCTCGTCCCTTGCCCCCCCCCTACCCTCGTCCCTTGTCCCCCCCCCACCCTCGTCCCTTGTCCCCCCCCCCCACCCTCGTCCCTTGTCCCCCCCCCCTACCCTCGTCCCTTGTCCCCCCCCCCACCCTCGTCCCTTGTCCCCCCCCCACCCTCGTCCCTTGTCCCCCCCCCCACCCTCGTCCCTTGTCCCCCCCCCCCACCCTCGTCCCTTGTCCCCCCCCCCCACCCTCGTCCCTTGTCCCCCCCCCCCACCCTTGTCCCCCGTCTCCCCCCCCCCCCCCACCCCACCCTCGTCCCTTGTAAATTATGACTTCGTTTTCGCGTTACGCGGCATCTGAAGCGTTAACTCGGAGACATGGCGTTGTTTGTGTCCCACCGAACGAGGTCAGCGTCGAAGACCTCGTTATTGCTGTGGGCAACATAATCGGTATTGATAAAGTTCGCGCGGCCTCACGAATGAACAAACGTGTCGTTATTTTCGTATCCGAGGCTGAACTGGTTCACGAGATTGTATGTACAGGATTATCGACAGATGACGGACATTTCGTACTCGTGTCCCCTCTCGACACTCCAGCCGTTAAGGTCATCATCTCGAACTGTCCTCCATTCCTGAAGAACGAGAGACTGGTCTCCGAACTATCTCGTTATGGTACTGTGGTTTCGCATGTCACGATGTTGGATGTTACCTTTACGTTGCCAGGACGACCGGGCTAAACATGTGATGTCTTTCAGGAGACAAGCTTATCTTGTACTTCCTCCTTCTAACGTCGAAAGAACGCTGAACATTGTTTTGAAATTCAAAATTGATAATCATGATTACCAATTATACGTAACCACTGACACCTTGAAATGTTTTGAATGTGGTAAATTCGGACACCTGAAACGCTCTTGCCCAAAAACGGCTTCGTCGAACGATGGGACAAACCACGTAAACAACAAGGATTCTTCTTCTCCATCTTTTGCTTCGGCTGTGAAGGGAACATCTTCCATGTCCGGCAATAACGCTCAGCCTTCCCATCCCGATGATCCAAACAGCACAACGAACGTCGGGGATGGTTTCACCATTGTTCCGTCAAGAAAGAGAAAGACCCTTCCCGACGGTCATTTAACTCAGAAAAAGGCAGCATTTAACAATAAGCAACCTGTCGGTAACACCCCCCCAGTCGTGACCGATGCCACTCTACAAGGCTTACCTGGGACAAACCCTGTACCTACAGCCAACAAGTTCGGCCCCCTTTCATGTGAGGACATAGACGTTCCACATGCAGGGACTGGTTTACCTGTTAACAAATCAAATGGAATCGTCTCACCTGTTACGGACTCGGCTATTGGAAAGTCCTCTGATGATTTTGCTGAGACCACTGGTGATGAACCTGCTGAGACCACTGGTGATGAACCTGTCGAGACCATGGATGATGAACCTGCTGAGACCATTGGTGATGAACCTGCCGAGACCACTGGTGATGAACCTGCCGAGACCACTGGTGATGAACCTGCTGAGACCATTGGTGATGAACCTGCCGAGGCCACTGGTGATGAACTTGCTGTCACTTTGGAAAATGTTAATCCTGAGCATGATGATGCTGAATTCCCGCCAGCAGAAAATAGCGAAACTGTCCCAGTTACTGCTCTCACTTCATCACCGGGTGAAGCTGGAATCGCAGGAATCAATATCTTGCAAGAGACTCCTATTCTGCTAGATACCGCCACACCATCGGAGGTTGTTGCAGTCGGGGGAAGCAACATCGCTGCATCTGCTGATGCTGTTTCTGTTTCACAAAATCCACAGATTATTGCTGTTATTCCTCAAAGCAATGTTCCCACGGTGGGAGAGCACACAGATGTTACAACTAGTGCAGGTCCGTGTGCCAATATTGATGACAGCAGCGACATGCAGGATTATACAAGCTTGTGTGATTCGGAAATTAAAACTGACTCCGACGAATCTGACCTGGAGGAAGCAAACAGCCAGGTGGAAGCAATGGAGAAACCTACCAGTCTAGGTCCTACTTCCCCTGAACAAATACGACTTTTCTTGCAAAATACGTACAGGAAACGCAGTATAAACCTAACAGAATACTTTCCCGATTTACCGTCCTTCCTTGAGTGTGCTCAGGCTATTATACGCAGGCCTGACTTATTCAACTTTCCTCAGACACATTGTCACCGTTTAAGAAAATTGATCGCCAAGACGAAAAAGACTCTAAGTTAATTCATGGTGAGTTTCAAGATTGGAACAGTAAATGTCAATGGTGGTGGAAGTTCACTCCGCCAGATCCAGATCAAGCAGCTGATAAACGCAAACGGTCTCGACATAGCGTTGTTGCAGGAGACCCACGCCGTCAGATCTGTTTAGGCCCAGTGGCGGCTCATTATGGATAAGGAGTGTTTCTTTAGTAACAGCTCCTCGTCTAAGGCAGGAATCATGTTTGTCTTAGGGAAACATTTCCAACCATCCTCGCTTCAATTTGCGAATATCATTGATGGCCATCTTGCCTCTGTGACCTTCTATCTCAATCAGGTCAAGTTTACAATCCTTAATGTGTATGCTCCAAGCAAAAATGGTGAGCGGATCTCCTTCTTTGCTGAACTGAGAAAGTTCCTCCAAACACTGGATCTGCAGACTTGTCTAATTATTGGTGGCGATTTTAACTGTACTGTTAATGCCTCATGCGACCGAAACGGGCCGGAACCTCAACCATGTACCGCAAAACTCTTTGCAAATATCATCGCAAAATATAATCTCCATGATGTCTGGCGCTTGCAACACCCTTCCGAACAATCCTACACATGGTGTCGTTGTTCCAACAACCACATCTCACTTGCGAGGCTTGATCGCATTTATGTAAATTCTCACCTGTTACATGGAGTTTGCAAATCTGACATCGTGCCTTCCGGTTTCTCCGATCACTTCCTAGCTCGAGCATTCGTTCAACTCTCGAAACCGTGTCCAGGGAGTTCTCACTGGAAGTTCAACAATAGTTTAATAGAAGACTTCAACTTTATTCAGGCTTTTGAATCTTTCTGGACAGATCTCTTGGAACGGAAGCTAAGCTGTTCTGTTAACCCACTGGTGTGGTGGGATCTAGTAAAAACCCAAATCAAAGGCTTCTGCCAACAATACCAGAGCTTCTCAAAAAGGGCTGATTATGAAGCAAGGAAATTATTGCAATCAGAGATTTTACATCTTCAGAGGGTCACAGGACAAAATAATAATGTGCAAAGAGCCTTAACCGAAAAACAGTCTTTATTGAAAGAAATAACTGAGAGGAATGCACGTGGTGCCCTAGTTCGGATGAGGGTGCAGCACCTTAACGAGACAGACATACCAACTAAGTATTTTTTTTCCTTAGAGAAACGCCTCCCGAACAAACATCTCTCTCAACTGCGTTTGGCAGACTCATCCATCACTTTCAACCAATCAGTTATTAAACTTTTCACAAAGGAATATTTCTCGAAAATATACTCTGGAGCAAATAAATCCCGTCAGTGTCGCCTCTATCTCCGTAGGGCTGCCAGTGTTGTGTGAGGGTGGACGTTCCTACCTGGAGGGGCCCATTACCTTGGACGAACTTGGCGCCGCTCTGCACAGCCTTGCTGTTGGGAAAGCGCCCAGATTGGACGGACTCACAACTGAATTTTATAATAAATTCTGGCATCTACTGGGTCCCGAACTCCTCAACACCTTGAACGCAAGCTGCCAGCTTGGAGAGCTCCCTCAGAGTTGCCGACGGGCTATTCTCACCCTCATTCCAAAGAAAGGAGACTTGCTCTATATTAAAAACTGGCACCCAATCTCTTTGCTATGCACAGACTATAAAGTATTCTCAAAAGCCCTGGCATCGCGACTCACTCCTCATCTCTCCTCATTGTTGAAAGAAGACCAATGCTATTGTGTACCCAAGCGCTCCATCTATGACAACATCTCCCTCGTAAGAGACATGATTGAACTGTGCAAAGAAAACCCCACAGATTTGGGACTTCTTCTCCTTGATCAGGAGAAGGCCTTTGACCGCGTCGATCATCGGTACCTCTTCAAAGTGCTTGAACGGTTTGGACTTGGTCCGACCTTCATTTCTTACATTAAGATACTGTATAACAATATCTCTAGTGTGCTTAAGATAAACAATGGACTTGTTACACCCTTGCCTGTCAACAGGGGAATTCGACAAGGTTGCCCCCTCTCTGGCTTGCTCTATGCTCTCTCCATCGAACCCTTACTGGGTTATTTGCATGCTAGACTAACCGGGGTTGGGTTTTCTCATCTTGAACGGCCCATTAAGGTGCTGGCATATGCTGATGATGTGTGTGTCTTTGTGCGGAACCTCAATGACATTAACGTTGTCCGTTATTGTCTATCCGTGTTTGAAAAGGCTTCTTCAGCCAAAGTGAATTGGGAGAAAACGAGCGCCATTTGGCTTGGTCCGTCATGTCACTCGGCACCCAAACTTCCTGCTCCTCTTGCATGGGCCACTGATGGCGTGAAATACCTTGGAGTGTTCTTGGGTAATGACGCCACAGTAGCAAAGAATTGGGCTGGTCTGTTGGATCTTGTTGAAGGAAAACTGCAAAAATGGAGAAATCTGATAACACAACTGTCTTATCGTGGAAGGGTCTTGGTGATCAACAGTTTGGTGGCCTCTACCCTATGGCACAGGTTCTTTGTGCTGCACCCTCCGGTAGTGTTGCTTCAACAGCTCCAGAAGTGCTTTGTGTCTTTCTTCTGGGATGGAAAGCACTGGTTGCGACCCGAGGTCCTCAGCTTGCCACTGACCGATGGAGGCCAAGGCCTGGTTGACATAAAGAGCCGGTTAATGGCCTTTCGACTTTCGGTTGCTCTACGCATGCTGTACATGCACCCCTCTCCACCTTGGGTCGACGTCGCTCGTCGCCTTTTGCAGCAGGCGGGGAGACTAGGCTATGACCACGCTATATTCTTGATGGATCTCTTGCATCTTGATATGTCTCCCCTCTCCAGGTTTTATCAAAGTGTACTAAACGCATGGCGAACTCTAACGACAACAAGAGCTACGCATTCGTACACAAAGCAAATGTTCTTGATGGAACCTTTGTTTTACAATTCAATTTTCCATGATATGCCTGCTGATAGGTGTCTTGTTCAATGCTTTGTCGCGAAGAACATAAAATCGGTCGCCGATCTTTTAAGCCCAAATGGCAGTTGGATTGGAGCTGATGCATTGGCAAGCCTGGTTGGCGTGCGATCCTCCAGAGTTGTGGCACGTATGCTACGCTGTGTGCTTCATACCTATGTACAGCTTGCACCTAACTGGGAGCAAGTCCAAGCAGACAACGAACAAGGTGCTTCTCCTGCTACCTTTCCTGAACTTATTTGCAAGTTTTCTCTTGCCAACTCTCCTCCGTGTACCCCCTTTAGCATAGGATTCAATGGGTTTCCTAAACAAAAAGACCTCTATTTGGGTTGCGTAAGTTTCCTTTTGCAAGGGCAAATGACACAGCGGAGGGTTCGATGGAGAGACCTCTTACCTTGTTCCCCCCCATATTTTCCTAATTGGAAAGGATTCTATCATCCTCCTGTGCCGCCACGACATGGTGACCTCCAATGGAGACTTGCACACTGGATCCTCCCCTCTAACCACTTGCTGCACCACTTCTCAAGTCTCCTAGCAGATGAATGTCCCTTTTGTAAAAGGCCTGAAAACCTCTTTCATATTTATGTTGAATGTCAACGGTTGGCTCCTTTATTTATCTTTCTTAAGAATTGTTTTGGCAGGATTGGCTTGGTTTTCAACACTTGTGTTTTCATTTATGGCTTGGACATCTCACACAAGAATATGAATGATGTGTTAGGTAATTTCCTGCTTGCACAGGCAAAAATGGCAGTGTATAAATCAAGAAAAAGAAAAGTTGATGATCTTGGAGCTAATGAGGAAAATGCCTTGTTCTTGTTTAAAAATCTTGTGACGAGCCGTGTAAAGTTAGACTTTGCCTTTTTCTCCATAACAGGAAGGCTGCCACAGTTTGAGACCAAATGGTGTGTGAAAGAAGTCATTTGTAAAATCCTGGAGAAACGTTTATTGTTTTGTGAAATGTTTTGTGCATAATTTTACTGTATTAATATTTTTTGTTTGTTTCTCTGCTTGAAATGAGAATGTGACCCCTATTTGGGGGTTTTCTTTTTCTATTTTTATAATAAAAAGATACAAAAGTCTCTCTCTCTCTCTCTCTCTCTCTCTCTCTCTCTCTCTCTCTCTCTCTCTCTCTCTCTCTGTCGCCACCTATCGGCTGTCGGTGCGTTGGGTGTGGCGTCATGGTGGCTGTGAGCAACTGCTCTGTGCTTTGGTGAGGCTGTTGCGTTTCCCCCCCCCCCCCTCCCCTGCCCCCCTCCCTCTCCTTCTCCATCCTGTGTGCTTCGGCATTGTGTTTTCATCCGTTCTGCACCCTTGTCTTCGAGAGAGAGAGGATTGAGAGCGGGCCCTTGTTGGGTGCGGCCTACTGGCTTTGACGGCGCTTTGTAAGCCATTTTTGTGCTTAGAACGCACGTTTTTTATTTACTTTAGCTCGATTATTTAGGTTTGATACCCTCTTGTCCGGTCCGGACAAGGGGGGGGGGGGGGGGGAATTTGATCTGTTTGTTGGTGTTCGACAAACATTGGGTTCTCTCGGTTCTTGGCTACGAACTTTTCTTTGGTCGAGTTAGAATGGCGGGCGAACGTTTCCGCATTGATACGTACGAATCGCTAACTCGTAAACACGGGCTAGCTTGTGTTCCTCCCAACGAGGTGGAAATTAACGATGTGCTTTCCACCATTGGAAACATCGTTGGTGCACACAGTATTCGCGCTGCCTCTCGTATGAATAAGAAATTTGTCGTTTTTTTGTCCGAGGAGCACATGGTAGCGAGTGTAGTCGAACAAGGCTTGTTCATTGAACCGAACACGTTCCTCTCTGTGTTCGCTTTACAAGCCCCGACGGTAAAGATTAACATCAGTAATATCCCGCCATTTATTAGAAATGAGGAGTTACGTGAACAATTAAACAGGTTCGGTAAGGTCGTATCGAGGATTTCGATGGTGCCGATGCGAAATGTTTGCGATCGATTCAAACATGTCATGTCCTTCAAGAGAGTGGTGTACATGATACTGCCTGCACATGTAAAAACGCTCAATGTCGTGCTGAGTGTGAAAATCAACGGCTTTGAATACAAAATGTATGCCTCCTCGGAGGCTATGACGTGTTTCGAGTGTGGGGCTTACGGGCATGTGAGGAGTGCCTGTCCCAATGCGGTTAAACCGCAGGAACGCGGAGGATTGGTGAGGAGCGACTCCTCTTCACCGCACCATGAAGGGGAGGAGGCAGATCGAGTGGTTAATCCACCCACCGCACCGACTGCGGTGAGTGAAGCGCCAGACCCGTCCCCCCCGACCGGGGGGGTGGGGGAGGGAGTGATAGACTTAGAACGTGAGGTGACTAACCCTGCCCCTCCACTTAAGGTGGGAATAAAAGTGGTTGAACCCTCTCTCATTTCGTCCACGGTACACGACAGTGTGGACGATACCATGGAAGTATCCGTAGTGGACACCAGGAAAAAAGGTCAGAAGCGTTCAAGTGATGAATCCTGTGATTCCGAAGAAAAACAAAATAAGATTCAGATCGTGTCAGGTTCGCAGGACCTCCAGGGTGAGGCCTACACCGGAAACTCCTTGGCGGTAATGGAGATGGTACAGGAAGTGTGTGTACATGAGGAAGATTCGCTGGCACCACTTGCTGAGATTGAGCATGACCCGGAAAATAGTCGATCCTCTCAGGATGTGGTAAGTCCTTGTCCTGATAACCAAACTCGCTCAGACGAGTTAGCAGCTGGATCTGCTAGTGAGGAAAAAATAGATAAAGGGGAAAGTCCTTGCGACTGTGAGGATAACGTTAACCCTTCCCTGACAGATAAAAATGAAAGGGATGATGAGGTTGGGGACATACTTATAGCCACAGAGGATATGGTAAATTTGGAAGGGTCTGCAAAGAGTGCGGAGGTCCTTGACCCTGTAGAATTGCTGTTTCCAAAACTAAGTGTTCAGCAAATAGGAGGAAAAGATGCAGATCAAGATGAAGCACTTGATTCTGATGAAACCTCTTCTACTCCACTCTTTAGTGCTTCAAGTGCTCAAGAGAGTGAGGCGTGTGATGACAATACCATCACCATGGTTTCTCAAGAAAATGTTATCAAGTTCCTTGAAGAAACGTTCAGGAAAAGACATGTAAAAATCAAAGACTACTTTCCGAATCTGCATGATTTTATTTTGACTGCAAAGAACATGATTCGTGAACCTTATCAGGTTAACATGTCAGAACCTCAATTCCAGAGGCTAAGAAAATGTGTAACTCGAGCGGGCAAGGAACTTTATGAATAGTTAACAGAGTGGAGATAAAAGTAGCATCCTTAAACATCAACGGTGGTCGCAGTTGTGTGCGTCGCCTCCAGGTGTTTCAAATGTTTCAGAATGAAAAAATTGATGTGCTGATGTTACAAGAGACGCATGCAAATCAGTCTTCTGAGGTTGAGTGGCGTAAAATCTTTAAAGGTTGTCACTTTTTCTCCAGTGCTTTTGTTGATGCCAAGGCTGGTGTTGCAGTAGTCTTACATCCTAGACTCCAGCCGTTGGAGATCAGATGTAGAGAAATTTGCAAGGGCCATTTACTATCTGTGGAGTTTGTCAGCGGTAACCAAAAGATTTGCACGACTAATGTATACTGCCCTAGTGCGAACTCTGCAAGAAGTGCTTTTCTTCACAAGTTAGCAGGTTTTTTAAGCACTATTGACCTGTCCATGTTGGTTTGCTTGGGGGGAGACTACAACTGTACCCTCAACCCACAACTTGATAGAAACACTCCTGAGTCTCATCCACCGAGTGCAAGGCCTTTGGCACAGCTCATTAAAAAATTTCAACTTGTGGATGTGTGGCGGGTACAGAACCCTAATATCCGGCAGTACACGTGGGTTTGTGCCGCAAGAAATCTTTTGACAATGGCTCGTTTGGATAGAATTTATGTTAACCATGATAAGGTAAATCTTGTCAAGAATTCATATATAAGGCCATCTGGTTTTTCTGATCATCACATAGTTGTTGTTGTATGTGGCCTACCTCATCACGTGTGTAGAAGTGCATATTGGACTTTCAATGTCAAACTTTTACAAAGTGAGCATTTCAAAGAAGCATTCAGAATGGTATGGAAGGAATGTGAAATGCAAAAGTTTTCCTACCTAAATTTAAGGCAATGGTGGGATTGCACAAAATCTCAAATTAAGTGTTTTTGCCAGCAATACTGTCGTTATAATACCTGTAACACAGTCGGTGTGATAACTGCCTTAAAAAACGATATACTTTATTGTGAGCAGAAATCTGGAATGTCCAATGAAAATGTCCAGCAGTTGTCAGAGAAAAGAACACTACTGGCTGAAATGGTGAGAGAGCGTGCATCTGGTGCTTTCGTCCGACTGCGAATGGACAATATCCAACTTGACAAACCAAACAAAGACTTTTTCAACCTGGAAAAGACAGCCAAGACCCCTCAACAAATTCACGCTTTGCGCTCTTCTGCCGGTGCGCTTCTGTCTTCTCAAAGTGACATCAAAGATGAATTACGAAACTTTTATTCAAAGCTGTTTGCCTTGAGAACTGTGAACCAGGAAAACAGAAACGAGATGTTTGAACTGCTCCCATCTTTGTCTGAAGACCAGCGACAACAACTGGAGCCTGGCCTCTCTCTCTCGGAGAACTTACTGTTGCTCTTAAAGGAATTCAAGATGGGAAAGCCCCTGGACTTGACGGCCTCCCAGTTGAATTTTACAAGGCCTTTTGGGACATTCTAGGCCCTACTCTACTTGACATCTTTCATGATAGCCTTGAACAAGGTGAATTGCCACTAAGTTGTCGGAGGTCAGTTTTGTGTCTCCTTCCAAAAAAAGGGAACTTGCAAGACGCCACAAATTGGCGGCCTGTGTCACTCCTAAATACGGACTATAAAATATTGTCGAAGGCGCTCGCGATACGTCTAAAGGAAGTCATCCCCCTTTTGATTGATATTGATCAGTCTTATTGTGTTCCTGAGCGTTCTATTTACGATAACATTTTTTTGGTGAGAGACTTGATCAGTCTCGGTCGTACTACATCTCATGGTTTTGGTTTGGTTCTTTTAGATCAAGAAAAAGCTTTTGACAGTGTTGACCATTCTTTTTTGTTTGCTGTACTACAGAGAGCTGGTTTTGGACAAAATTTTGTTTCCTATGTTAAGTTGTTGTATGAAAATGCATCCTGTCTGTTGAAGGTAAACAACAGCTTATGTTGCCCTTTTCCCTTTCAGCGAGGCATCCGTCAGGGCTGCCCGCTTTCAGGAATGCTATACAGTCTCTCGGTCGAACCTTTACTAGCTTTGCTCCGAAACTCAGTGGAAGGAGTCTCGTTAACAAAAAACCACAAAATGGTTACTTCAGCTTATGCGGATGACATTTGTGTTGCTGTTTCCAGCCAAAATGATGTGGGTGAGGTCTTTCGATGTCTGTCCCAGTTTGAGCTCGCCTCCATGGCAAAAGTAAATTGGAACAAAAGTGTTGCCTTATGGGTGGGCCCCAGTCCACCTTCCTCAGCTCTGCCTGTGTTACCAGGAGGAATGCAGTGGAACAAAGAGGGGTTTAAATATTTAGGGTTATTTCTCGGAGTCCAAGCATATGAACAAAAAAATTGGGAGGGTTTCTTGGAAAGAATTAAGCAGAAACTGGCTAGATGGAAACGGTTGCACCACCTTCTATCGCTTAAGGCAAGGGTGACAATAATAAATAACCTGGTGGTTCCTTTTATTTGGCATAAAGTTATCCCCCTCCAACCTCCGAGATACTTGGTCACAGGCATTCAGAGGGTTCTAACTCAGTTTTTCTGGGGAGGCCACCATTGGCTTGGACCAGACACGGTGTGCAGACCCCGAAATGCAGGTGGCCAAAGCTTGATACATGTTCCGAGTCGGATAATGGCTTTCCGCATGTGGACGATAAAGCGTTTATTGTATGGTGAGTGTGTCCCGTGGCGGCCTCTCACAAACGCTTGGCTGCAGGAAGCAGATGGGTTGAAGTATGACCGAGAGCTCTTCCTCATGGACCTGCAGCATGTCAACACGACTCTGCTCCCCGAGTTTCATCAGAGCCTTCTGAATGCCTGGCAAGTCCTTGGAATACAACGATTAGAGGTGTCCTACGATGCAAAAAAATATATGCATGAGCCATTGGTTCTGAATCCTTTATTCCCTGAAATTTCAACCTCCAGGTCATTTATGCATTGCTTCACCTGTAATGGAATAAACAGAGTGCGAGACCTGATGAAGCCTTCCCTAAATGGATGGTTATCCACCGGTTCTCTCACATCAAAAGTGGGGGTTCGGTCATCTAGAATGGTGGACAAAGTTTTGAGAGTTGTGATTAAAACTTTCAGGGAATTAAATATCGGGTGGACTGGGGCAGATGAAGTGGTGGACTCTCGTCTCTATTTCCCCGAGCTCCAAGTCACCTCAAAAAAACAACAGGGTGTCTTCTCAAAGTCAGATGGTTGCGGTGTGTTCCATGTGATGGGAAAAAAAGTTATTTATGGGATATGCCAAGAGGTGCTTATACCGGGTTTCACAAAACCTTTAAAAAATCGGTGGGATGAGATCATTCCGGCTAATTCGTTCCTATCTCCAGTGTGGAAAGAGATGTATAGGTCTCCAACCTTAGGTCGAACCGGAGACTTAAATTGGAGACTAGTTCATCAGGCCCTGGTCACCAAATACTTACTTAATAAGTTTGATACTTCTGTACTGAATGTTTGTCCTTTTTGTGAAGAGGCTGAAAATGTGACCCATGCTTTTGTGAAATGTAAGAGATTGGTACCCCTTTTTTGTTTCCTCCAACAGCTCTTTTATAAATTTCAGTTTGTTTTTTCTGTTGCAATTTTTGTGTATGGCATTGAAAGGAGCACCAAGAACAAGACAGCGGTCCCTTTCTTGAATTTTCTGTGCGGAATTGCTAAACTCGCAATATATAAAACTAGAAAGATCAAATTGAGTGGCAGAGATGAAAATGTGCTGTTTTGCTTCAAAGGAATAGTGTCGGCCCGGATAAGTTTCGGCAGTGTGAACGACGATTGTTTTACAGATGAGGTGTTGAGTTTGTTTTTGTAAATTATACTTACGCTCAATGTCCACATATACATGTATATACATTCTTTTTGCTTGTACAACTTTCTTTTTCTTGTAAAAATTTTGCGGTGTTCTTCCATGTGTGTTTTGATACTTTTATAATAAAAGCACATAAAAGTATCTCTCTCTCTCTCTCTCTCGCGCCCCCCTTCTGGATGGTTGTGAGTCGTGCGTGGGTGTGGTAATCATGGCGGCTGTGGGTGTTGAGCTGTGAGTACGGTGCTGTGTTGGTGGTCTTTCCTATCCTCCTTTCACTCCATTTGTGTCCTTGTACGAGTTTGTGAAGTTTTCTCCGTGTTTCCCTTCTGCTCTTGAGACAAGAGAGGGAGAGAGAGACAGCACGGTAACGGTTAGCCACCTGTATTAATTTATAACGTGGGTTGGTTATATCGTGCCGATTATTTATTTATTTATTTACTTATTTAACTAATTTTGATTTGTTTGGTTAGTTTATTGCATTGTTACTGTTTAGTTTGTTTAGTTTATTGCCGATAAATGGCTAATAGGAATAGTCAAAGGACTGCTGATCGTGTTAGTGATGAGGTGTTATCGCGTAAGCACGGGCTGTGCCTTGTTCCGCCGGAAGACGTGCAAATGGACGATGTTCTACTTGCAATCGGGGATTTGATCGGGGTAAATAACATTCGTGCTGCGTCTCGAATGAACCACAAAGTGGTGGTTTTCGTGTCACAAGTTAGCCTTGCAGACATTGTGGTGCAAAACGGGTTAACGTTGGGGAATGACCAATTTGTCCTGGCATCGTCCATGGACACGCCGGCGGTTAAAGTTATTTTAAGTAACGTTCCGCCCTTTCTGAGGAATGAAGAAATCCTACGTAAATTAGGGGAGCATGGGACTGTCGTCTCACGAATTATCACGGTCCCCCTGCGAACCAGGAACGGAAGGCTGAAGCATGTAGAGTCGTTTAGACGTTTTTGTTGCATCGTACTAAAGGATGAGGCAAAACAGCTGAACATATCTATAAATTTTAAAATAGGAGATCATGATTACCGGATCTTTGCAGCGACTGAGACCTTGATTTGCTATACATGTGGGGCATACGGACACACTCGGCAGTATTGTCCTGATGTGAGGAAGAGTTATGCCACAGCAGCTGGGGCAGCCCCCCCCCCCCCCCTGTAAATGACTTGAACGACCCTGTAGATGAGCCAGGTGTCGAAAAAAGGTCAACACCGGAATACGAGGGTGCGGGTGACAGTGGTGCTGGTGGAGAAGCCCATACGGTAGTGGAGCAACCATATGTGGAGGAGAGGCTGCAACCTCAAGAACAAAGGGACTTCGAGGAGGTGAAGCTGATGGAGACCGAGTCGAGGAGAAACTTGAAACGCTCTCTTGCGAGCGATGAGAATGGAGGAAAAGGAAACAAAATGGTCCTCGTGCAGGCAGATGGTAATACAGACCAACCTGATGACCATGAGCAAAATGGTAATGCAATAGGTAGAGATGGGAATCTGCCCATTTCACAGGATGAAGAGAATCGAAGCATTACCGAGCGTGTCACCATGTGTGATGGTGGACACCCTGCACCATGCGACGAGCAGTTAAGGACCCTCATCTCAACGGAAGATGATGAGAAAGAGATTGATAAGTCGGTGGCAGACAACAACGATGGGGTAGTTGGTGCCATGCAGACGCAACAAAAATACCATGGTGACAATGACACAGATGAGGTGCCAGTGCCTGACACACCACTGGGTGAGAGTGGGGTCGAGGCTGATGAAGGATGCAGTCTTGCTGCCCTGAGTGAGTCTCAGAAGGAGCAGGTGAGGCAAGCAGAGGTGACAAAAGGGAAGGTCATTGATTTCTTAAACGAAACGTTTAGACAACGTCATGTTGTAATTAGAGATCATTTCCCTGATGTTCAAGCTTTCATTAAGGTTTCGAAACCTCTTTTACAGAAAAATGACCCCATGCTCTCGGAGCCTCAATTTCAACGTCTTCGTAAAGCAGTAACAAAGGCGAATAAGGAATTGCAGGCGGACGGTGAGCTACCACCTTAGAATGACAACGCGAGAAATACATATTGCCTCCCTGAACATCAATGGGGGATGTGCCTCCTTACGAAAAATTCAAGCAATCCAGGCAATGGCGAGGGTAAAAGCAGATGCCATTCTATTGCAAGAGACCCATGCCACAAACAATTTGGCAGCTGAATGGTGTAAACTCTTTAAAGGGCAATGGTGGCTGAGTGGGGTTTCCACACCCAAGGCGGGTGTTGCCATCGCCTTAAGTCCCAGGCTTCCCACTCAGAGTGTTATTTATAGGGAGGTCCATAAGGCACATTTGATAGCGGTGGAGTTCTACTGCAATACACAAAAGCTTATTATAGTAAATGTGTATGCACCAAGTGAACCTATAGAAAGAAGAACATTCTTTTCCACATTGCGGGACTTTGTAGAGGGGCTGGATCCAGCTGCTCTCACCTGTATCGCAGGGGACTTTAACTGTACAATTGATCCTTCAGTTGACAGGAATGGACATGAACCCCACGGCGCTTCTGCAAAGGTGTTAGCGAGCCTCATCAAGAACTATTGTTTTGAGGATGTGTGGAGGTTGCAGCATCCAACTTCACGGGCCTACACATGGTGCAGATGTCATGATGGCGTCATATCAAGGGCAAGGCTGGACAGGATCTATATCAATAAGCCAATGCTGAATGTGGTGTCCACTACCCAAATACTCCCAACAGGGTTTTCAGATCATAATTTAGTGGCAATGTCCTTTAAATTACCCCTGACATCAGGAGGTAGCGCGTACTGGTCACTCAATACCCGGTTGTTAAGTGATAAGAAATTTGAAGATGCCTTCCAAACAGTGTGGGGGAAAATCCGGTCCTCTAAGCTTGAGCATGCCAACCTTCGCATATGGTGGGACCTTGCAAAGTGTCAAGTTAAAACGTTTTGTCAACAGTATAGTCTGTTTACTACTAAAATGCAAAGTCTCTCAGTTGACTCATTAAAGGCAGAAATTGCAGAATTAGAACAGAATCGTAATGGGGCTGGGAAAGATTTGGGATATGATCAGTTACTATGGACAAAAAGGTCGTTACTGACCGAAATGGTGAGGCAGCGGGCAATGGGTACCTTGGTGCGTATGAGGATGAGTTACTTGACTTTGGATATGCCAAATAAGGACTTCTTTAGTTTGGAGAACTCTGTCAAAAAAGCACAACAGATTCACGGGCTACGTGCTGCTAATGGGTCAATAGTGACCTCCCAACAGGAGATTAAGTCTGTTTTGAAGGGTTTTTATACAAACTTGTACTCCCCCCAGAGCATAAGTAATGAGATCTTGCAGGAGCTGACTACTGGGCTTCCAAGACTTGAGGAGGACCAGCAACGCACATTGAACATGTCAGTTTCGGCTGCTGAACTTGAAACTGCTATGCGGAGCTTGAAGGATGGTAAAGCCTCTGGGATTGATGGTTTGCCTGGAGAGTTCTATAAGGCTTTTTGGAAACTTGTGGGACCTGACCTGCTTGAGGTATTTGATGAATGCCTTCATGTTGGAGAGCTTCCCCTGTCCTGCAGAAGAGCAGTCATGTGCCTGTTGCCAAAGGCTGGGGACACTCAACTAGTCGAGAACTGGCGGCCTGTCTCATTGCTGTATGCGGATTACAAGCTTTTGTCAAAGGCTTTAGCAAACCGTTTGGGAACTGTGATCAGCTCTATTGTGCACCCTGACCAGACCTACTGTGTACCAGGAAGGTCAATTTATGACAATATTTTTTTGATAAGGGATATTATTTCTTGTAATAAGTACTTGCGTGCCAGTTTTGGGTTGTTGTTTCTTGACCAAACAAAGGCTTTTGATCGTGTTGATCATACATATTTGTTTTCTGTTCTGGAGCGGATGGATTTTGGCAAAACTTTCATTTCCTATGTTAAGCTGTTATACACTAACACCTTCTGCATGATGAAAGTAAACAATAGTTTATGTCCCCCTTTTCCTTTCCGACGGGGTATCCGTCAAGGTTGTCCCCTTTCTGGACTTCTGTATATAATTGCCCTTGAACCACTCTTAGCATCCATCAGGCAGCGAATAACTCAGGATGTGGGAGCCGTTTTTAGTTCAAGATTTGTGGTCACAGCTTATGCTGATGATGTATGTGTTCTGATTAAAGGCCCAAGTAGTGTTGCTGCGGTGCAGCGTTGCCTTAAAGACTACTCTGCGGCCTCTTCTGCCAAAGTAAATTGGGGCAAGAGTGTAGCCTTATGGTGCGGTTCAGATAACCTTTCTTTAACACTGCCACCGTCACTCCCACATAATTTAGAGTGGAAAACAGATGGGGTCAAATATCTTGGTGTCTATCTCGGCAACCAGGAAGTAGAAATGAAGAACTGGGAAGGAATGATTGAACAAATTACACACCGGTTGAAACGATGGGAAGGACTGCTGCGATCTCTTTCTTACAAAGGCCGCACTCTTGTTATAAATAACTTGATAGCAGCAAGATTATGGCATAAACTAATTGCCTTGCAGCCACCCAAGGAGTTGATACCAGCCATCCAGCGGGTCTTGGTCAATTTCTTTTGGAATGGATACCACTGGCTTCGGCCGCAAATACTGTACCATCCTCGGAAGGAGGGTGGACATGGAATTGTGGATGTGTCCACCCGGCTTATGGCTTTTCGCCTACAGTCTGTGCAACGTCTGTTGTATGCTGAAGAGCTGCCCTGGCGCTCATTTGCGTTTTGCTTGTTGCAACAAGCGGGAGGCCTGTGTTATGATAGGCACTTGTTCCTGGTGAACCTTGACCGTGTCAGCTTAGTTTCAATCCCAATTTTTTATCAGGGTTTGCTGAGAGTTTGGAAAGGTTTTGGGGTTCATCGTTGCCTTGAGGCTTATAATTTCCGGATGTTTATCGAAGAGCCTATTTTCTATAACGGTTTTTTTCCATGCATTCCTCATAGTCCGACTTTGATTAGGAAATTTACTCAAGGAGGAATTGGCAAAGTTTGTGACCTGAGGGATACATCTGGGACAAAATGGATGTCTGCTGGCAGGGTGGCAGCCATTCTTGGTTTAAGATCCGTGCGTATTGTCAGCCAAATTATACGCATCGTCAAGAGGAAGTTTAAGGAGTTAAATATTGGCTGGGAAGGTATAAACAATGTCGAGGATTTTCGGCTGTCTTTCCCTGAAATTAAGGTGCTCCCAGCTCTCCAGTCAAATGGTGAACTTGTATCTCCTTTTCATTTGGTAAAAAAGGTGGGTATTCACAAGCTCCTTCGAGAAAACCAAGCATCACCCTTCTCCGGAGTGGCGCGAGTGGCCTTGTGGTCAGAAAGGTTAGGGCCAGGGTCTCCTGCCACGCCACTGTGGCCTAATATGTACAAACTACCTATTTACGGGTTCCTCGCAGATATCCAGTGGAGACTAGCACATTGGGCTCTCCCTACGAACACCTTTGTTCATCACCTTGACAGCTCAGTGCCAGTAGCATGCCCCTTCTGTGTCCAGAAGGAGGATCTCTTTCATGCCTATGTGAAATGCGAAAGACTAATACCTCTTTTCTTGATTCTCACACACCTTTTTGAGCAGTTGTCTTTTCCTTTTACTTCACACTCTTTTATTTTTGGTGTATCTTTCAGACCCTCCTGCAAGGACTCTGGTGTTCTCCTAAACTTCTTAGTTGCTGTAGCAAAATATTCAATATATAAATCAAGGAAAATTAAAATTGATAATGGGCATGGGTTTGATGTTGTTCCTATGTTTAAAGGGCTGGTGTCTGCAAGAATAAGGTTAGAGTTTGATTATTATGTGGCGAATGAAAATGTCAAACTCTTTGAGTGCAAATGGTGTATTAATGAAGCATTATGTGTTGTAAATGAATCGAATTTGTACTTTTCTTTTTAACATTAAGAACTGTTGTTTTTATTTTTATTTTTCTCTCCTGTAAAAATGTAACTTGACCTGGTGTATTTTTTGTGAAATAAATGGTGTTGCAAATTCAATTCTCTCTCTCTCCTCTCCTCTCCTCTCCTCTCTCTCTCTCTCTCTCGGCGTGGCAAGATGGCGTGCACTGGTGTTCGTGTGCTGTAACACCGTGCTTGTGTTGTGTTGTTCCCCCCCCCCCCCCCCCCCCATTCCTTCCTTTCCCATCGCGCCTTTGTCGTGTCCTTCTTTACCACCTGTGCCTCTTTCCCTCCCTTGAGACAGAGAGAGTGAGAGAAGAGCCCAAAGGTGAGAGCAGACCCGTTCGGTTCAGTTTACCTGCTCCGTCGGTGCTGTTTACCTTACTCGCGTCGTGAGAACTTTATTATTCATTATTTCATTTCGACTTTATTTATTTTGTGTCCTTTCCGCCTGGTCAAGGTGGAAAGGTGAGACGCCGTTATGGCGAGTGTTCGTGCACGGCAGGAAGGGTTTGAAACCCTAACAAGGAAGCATGCTTTCGTGTGTGTCCCTCCCGAAGGTGTTCCTACCGAGGACATTATCCTCGCTGTAGGGAATGTTATCGGCGATGAAAATGTCCGCGCCGCGTCGCGGATGAACCAAAAGTTTGTTGTTTTCGTGTCGGACGAGAAGTTCGTGCATGATGTTGTTAGTACCGGTCTGTCATTGAAAGGTGGGCAGTTCGTCATGGTTTCCCCGATGGACACACCAGCGATTAAAGTTATTATTTCAAATGTCGCTCCGTTTATCACAGATGATAAGTTAATGGCTGTTCTGACCCGGTATGGAACTGTTGTTTCCCGAATCTCGATGATTCCCCTGGGATGTCGGGATGAACGAATGAAACATGTTATGAGTTTCCGGAGACAAGTATTCATGGTGCTTCCTGATCGCGGCGACGATACAGGACTAAACATCTCGTTTAAAATTTCGCTAAATGATCGTCAATATCAAATGTACGCTTCGTCAGGCACCTTAACGTGCTTCCTTTGTGGAGCCTTCGGACACGTTAAAAGGTTTTGTCCCAAAGCATCTTGTACGAAGTGCGGCAAATTGGGACACACCAATGTGGGCTGTAAAAAAGAAAACGCCCCGACCGTGCTTCCTCACGCCTCGACCGTGCTTCCTCATGCCTCGACCGTGCTTCCTCACGCCTTGACCGTGCTCCCCGACGCTCAAACCGTGCTCCCCGACGCTCAAACCGTGCTCCCCGACGCTCAAACCGTGCTCCCCGACGCTCAAACCGTGCTCCCCAACGCTCAAACCGTGCTCCCCGACGCTCAAACCGTGCTTCCTGGCGCTCAAACCGTGCTACCTGAAGCCCCGACCGTGCTTCCCGACGCCCCGACTGTGCTTCCTGATGTCCCAACTGTGCTTCCGGACGCCCCGACCATGCTTCCCGACCGTGCTTCCCGACGCCCCGGTGCTACCCAAACCCAGTGAGATGGCACTTGGTGATGCTAGTACTGCTGGCGAACCCATGAATGAAGAACTTGTCATACTGACCAAAAAACGGAAAGCACCACTAACAAATAGCCCCGATGGTGCGATAAAGAAGGCTGTCTTGGGCAGAGACACTGTCTCTGCAAAAGAGGGCAAAACGTTTACAGCAAACGAAAATATCGAACGCCAAAGTGGAAAAGAGGATGTTACTGATTTCCCAGGCTCTGAGAATAAAGCCTACATTGATCCGAACAATGCGGCCATTTTTGAGCCTGAACGTGAAGCCCTACCGGTCCCCCCTCCAGTAGCTGAGCGGACTGGTGACCAAACAAATTGCTCTGTCTTACAAACAGAAATCGTAACCCCGGCTACGCAGAGATCTGCAGCCATTTGCCAAAGCACACATAAAGAAAGTAAGCACCAGTCTGCTCGTGAGTGTGTACCAGAGTACCCAACGAAATCTCAGGAGATGCATCCAGAGGAGCTCGTGAGAGCTGCAAGTAAGGCCCAAGATCCAGGTGGGACATTATCAGACCTGTCAGAGTCTGAGGACGAGGTGGAAGTGACTGAGCTGTCACAGTCATCAGCATCTCAGTCACAGATACTCCCCCAACACATCGTGTCGTTTCTAGCCGAAACGTACAGACAGCGTAACATAGTCATTAAAGACTATTTTGACGATTTGGTTGCATTCATCCATACTGCAAAATCCATAATTAAAATGCCTGAACAATTTGACCTGAATAAGTCACAATACCACAGGTTAAGAAAATTCATCACACGTGCAGGTGTAGAGTGTTCCCAGCCACAGGCTGATTTCATCAATACAGGATGAAAACTATAAAACTTGCAACTTTAAATATTAACGGTGGTGGTGCTAGCCACCTCCGCCAGGTTCAAGTAAAAAACATATTTCAACGGAAAAAGGTGGATGTGATCTTACTTCAAGAAACTCACATCACACCAAATGTGGAACATAACTGGCATCAACTTTTTAAGAGCCAATGCTATTTCAGCAATTTATCAGCTTCATCTGCTGGAATCGGCTTCTTGCTGAAGCCAGGCCTCGTGTGTGAGTCATGCCATTTTCAGGAGGTAATAAATGGTCGGCTTAGCTCTCTCAAACTAGTAAGCCATAACTTCCATTACACCATTTTTAATGTGTATGCGCCAAGTGATAGCGTAGAGCGTAAGTCCTTCTTCACCTCAATGATAAATCACTTAAGATCGGTTGATTTTGATCATTGTGTGTGTGTCGGAGGTGATTTCAATTGCACCTTCGACCCATCGGTTGACAGAAACTCTGTCGAACCCCATCCTGAGTCCCATATACACTTATCCAATTTTTTTTAGCACAATGGGCTTCGTTGATGTTTGGCGGTTGCACCACCCAAACACATCCCAGTATACCTGGTGTCGATGCGCCAATAGTCGAGTATCCTTGGCAAGGCTTGACAGATGGTACATCAACGTACCCTTTAAAAATACTGCGGTTTCTTCAAATCTTTTTCCTTCCGTGTTTTCAGACCATCATATGGTAACCCTAAACCTTTCCTTTCCTCAACCCGCAAATAGGAGCGCTTATTGGAAGTTTAATGTTAGACTTCTAGAAGATGGTATGTTTAAAGAAGCCTTTCGTGTTTTCTGGGCAAGTCTCGTAGCAAAGAAATCTTCCTTTTCTTCATCCAGCATATGGTGGGATAACATGAAATCTCAAATTCGGGTTTTTTGTCAATGTTTCCAATCACACAGCACAAACGACAAGCACATTACAATGGCCCGGTTGGAATTGGATATTCTACAATTGGAGAGTAAATTGGCTCATGAAAACAATGACGCCAATTACCGGTTATTGCTTGTAAAGAAAGCTCTTTTAAGGGAGTTAGTTCAAGAGAAAGCAGCCGGTACATTAATTCGACTTAGAATACAGAATGTAAAATTATCAGACACCCCAAACAAGTCTTTCTTTCATTTAGAATCCTTAAGCAAGCCATCACGGCTAATCTCTTCTGTTTTGGACTCAAGAGGCTACGTTGTTGTCAACGAGGATGATGTTAGAATAAACATTATTGAATTCTTTACAAAACTTTTTGAGGAGCAGACTGTTTGTAATGATACAATGATGGATTTAACCTCTGAACTCCCCTCCCTAACTGAGGCTCAACGGTTGGAGCTTGACCTACCAATCACCCTCCTTGAGCTAACCTGTGCTCTTGCTGCCATGGATTCAGGGAAAGCTCCGGGTATTGACGGTCTACCTCCCGAATTCTTTCTGACATTTTGGGACCTTTTAGGCCCTGAGTTGCTGAATGTTTTGGACACTTCTATACAGACTGGTATAATGCCGCTGAGTCTAAGAAGAGCCGTAGTGTGCTTGCTCCCGAAAACTGAAGATCCCCGACTTTTGGTGAACTGGCGACCGATCTCCCTGCTGTGCACGGACTACAAGCTTTTTTCAAAAGTACTAGCTAATCGACTAAAAAAGGTTATTGGTGATCTAGTACTGCCAGAACAGAGTTACTGTGTTCCTGGAAGATCCATCCATGATAATATTTCTTTAATCAGAGATCTCATTGATGGTAACCGTGTTAAAGAAGACTTTGGAATGATGTCGCTTGATCTTGAAAAGGCATTTGACAGTATCGACCATAAGTTTATGCATCATGTGTTACAGGCATGCGGCCTCGGAGCAAACTTTCGTTCCTACATTTCCTTGCTATACACAGATGTATTTAGTTTAATTAAGATTAATAATGTGCTGGCTCCCCCCATCAAGGTTCGGAGAGGGGTTCGGCAAGGGTGCCCAGTCTCTGGTTTATTGTTTGCTCTTTCTTTAGAGCCTCTTCTCAATCTACTGAGAAAGAAGATTTCTGGAATAGCACTTTCTCCCATGAGTGCACCGCTAACCCTATGTGCTTATGCGGATGACGTCTGCATCTTTGTAAAAGATAAGGATGATATTGATATCCTTGTTGAGTGCCTATCAAAGTTTCACGCTGCCTCCTCTTTAAAAATCAATTGTAACAAGAGCAAGACGTTATGGATACCCTCCCTTTATCGCAACCTTCTTCAGCCTGTACCACAGCCGCCCCCATCCCTCCCCGCAGGGTTGCTGTGGGGAAGTGAGGGAATTAAGTACTTGGGCATATTCCTTGGTTCCCCACAGTATGCTCAGAGAAATTGGGACGGGGTAATTGAGCAAGTGGGAGAAAGATTGAACCGATGGAAAAGGGTTTTACCTCATTTGTCCTTCAAGGGCCGTGTGCTAGTGATCAACAACTTAGTTGCCACAATGTTGTGGCATAGGTTCATCTGCCTGCAACCGCCGGAGGCCCTACTCAAAGCACTCCAGGGCAAACTGGTGGACTTCTTCTGGGGAGGCTACCACTGGCTACGACCCGATGTGATATGTCGCCCCTCGGCTGAGGGTGGCCACAACCTCGTCGACATCAAAGCCCGCCTAATGGCCTTCCGGCTGCGGTCCATTCAACGTCTCCTCTACATGGAACATCTGCCAGGCCGGCTCCCTGCACGCCTTGTACTGCAGCGAGCGGGTAGGCTCGGGTACGGGTTTGAACTTTTTCAAATGACCCTCCAACATGTCGACATATCGGTTCTCCCTGCTTTTTACCAAAGCCTCTTAAATGCCTGGCAGAGCCTTTCTGTGAGTCGTCAGGCGGACACATATGTAACGAAAATGCTGGCACACGAGCCTTTGTTCTATAACCCTCTCTTTCCCGACATTCCAAAGAGTCTAGATTTTTGCCAACACTTTATAGCAGCTGGTATCGTGAAGGTGCGGCATCTCCGACATGACTCAGGGTATGGTTGGAAATCCGTAAGTGAAATCGCCGACCTGACAGGGATTTGGTCCCATAGGATGATTGCAAAAATTTTGAGGAAAATGATTCAGGTGGGACGGCAACTTGGCCTAACTTGGACTCGAGGTACAGAAGAAGATCTAAATGAGCCGACAGTGCCTAAATTGATTGTTGAACCCATTCAAAACGATTTGCCCCCTGTTAGCGATGGGTCAAAGCTTTTCCAGACAATGGACAGCAAGGGCATCTACAAGATGTGCCTCAAGCTGTTAAATGGGAACCCTTCGTTAAATGGAGTTACCCGATGGAAAGGATTGTTACCCGGAGGACCCCCCTCCGAACCTATCTGGGAAGCCATGTATAGTGAGCCCACATCCAAAAGAACAGGTGATCTCCAGTGGCGTTTGGCCCACTGGATTGTTCCCTCCAACACGTTTATTCGACATTTTTCTCCTGTATCTGTTTGCTGTCCCTTCTGTACAGTCAATGAGGACTTGTTTCATGCATTCATAGACTGTATCCGATTATTTCCTTTGTTTCATTGGTTGAATTACATTGCACACGAAATGCATGTTACTTTTTCTTTGAGAAATTTCGTCTTTGGTTTTGCTCCTAAACAGAATCCTGCGTCTAAACTGTTTAGTTTCCTAATAGCAACTGCGAAACTTGCTGTTTATTTGACAAGAAAAGACAAACTATCTGGCAAACCGATAGAGCACTGCAATATCATGTCTTTTAAGGCATTAGTCTCAGCAAGATTGAAACTGGAGTTCACCCTTTCCAACGAGGCCGGAAATTTTCAAAACTTTGTTGATACTTGGTGTGTTGGTGGGTTTTGTGAGGTTAAAGAAAACGAATTTAGAATACTGTTGTGAGATACTGATTGTTTCTTATTTGATGATCATTGGGTGCTTCTTCCTTTTTTTCTTTTTTCCTTTTGTTGGCATTATTGATTTCATTGCAAAACGTGTATATTGTTACTTTTATATTTTTGTAATAAAAGGACTAAAAAGTCAAAGTCTCCCTCTCCCTCTCTCTCTCTCTCTCTCTCTCTCTCCCTCTCCCTCTCCCTCTCACTCTCACTCTCCCTCTCCCTCTCTCTCTCTCTCTCTCTCTCTCTCTCCTCTGTCGCCACCCACCCGTGGAGCTGCGGCAGCCGCATTGATCGAGGGTTGGGTGGTAGGATGGAGGCTGTGGGCGCCGCGATGCCACAGACTCCGCGCAGTCCCGCCGCGGCCAGCCTCGCATCGCCCTGCTTCTTATGGGGGGGGGATGATGAAAGTTTCGGCGCCTTTTTACAATGCTCTTACCTATGTTACATGCTAATAAATAATGAGCAATTTGAGGTCGAGTAAGAAACTGGCAAGTGATGGAGACAGATGTCAACTTTATCTGGAGCACAATGAGCCTTACTTTCTAACTTGTGTCAATTTGTAATTATTGTCCCATGAGTAGACAAAATGTATTGCAAGCAATTGTAACATTAAAAGTGCAGCTTCTGTCATCTTACGTAAGTGGAGCAGGAATTTGGAATTTGTTCCAGGGTGACCGGCGATAGCTCGCCGAACTCTTCGCGAAGGACCCCGTGGGATCTGTAATGTCCATAAATTAATGCTGGCAGGTACGGGATGCCCAGGTTAACATACCTACAAGGGATGGCGCACACATTGATGTTTCGCCCAGCCTGCGAAGCACCAGGACGACAGTTTATAGCTGAGTTGAGATTCGAGCCGGGGCTCGATATCTCAGAGGTGAGTGTGTATACATCCAGGCCATCCTGCCAATGCCAAATGTCCTATAATTCATGTTAAAGTGTATTGTCTATGAAAGTCTCGTACATAAATCCTGCGATTGATTTATGTACGAGTTCTTACATGAGCCTGCGATCAATGTAAAAATAAATAACATATTTAAAATATAATACATTAATGGTATCAGCACAAAAAAGGTTTCAGGGACATCAGGGTCACAAACCAACGATGTAAATTTCATACCACATGACCAACATTCACATGAAACTTTCATGTACGGACGTACATGGGGAATACCAAACACGTGTATGGTGTTTCCTTGTGTGGTGGACAGGCAGTCACAGAAACTACCAAAATATCATATCTCGGTTTGCTGGTTGTTGGGGTCTAGTGCTGTAAGGACCCGACTGTGCAGGACCTCATCTTTCAGGAAAGTCAGGATACATGACGTCATGCTGCAGGGACGTCATACTGCATGCAGCGAATGAGGTCATTATATTATGGTTCCTAAACCAAAGTATGATAACTGATGCAAAAGTCTCTCAAATGTCCAGCAAATATCCAGGACCTGTTTGCAATAGATCTTGTGATGAACTTGCTGCCATATCCAGCTTAGGTTTCTTCCCTTAACCGAAGTCTAGCCTATAGCCTAGTGTTGGCTTAGCGGTTAGGGTGCCAGCTTGGGATCATAGGATCCTGGGTTCGAATCCCAGTCGATTTTGCTGAATTAACGCCAGGGGGGTTGACTGAGCCTGTCATCCTTCCGTGGTCGGCAAATTGAGTACCAGTTCACTGGTAATTCCCCGTGTGTTGCAAGAGGCGACTAACAGGGTTGGTGACAGGAAGGACATCCGGCCATAAAACATTGCTTCAAAAAGGGGACCACAGTGCCCAAAAAAGGCCAACCCCTGCTTTGTGGGGGAAAATGGCCTCTAAAGGTGGTTCCTTATCTGGAGTCTCAAAAGAGGACCTGTTTGGAAACAGCAGGATGGTATGTAAGCGTGCTGCAAAATATCGTGCTCTGTCCAGTGAAGTGAAATCTGTTTGCCACTTAATCATTTTCATCATCTCTCTGGTATAGCCATTGGAGAGATCTTAACAACTTTGGCATTTGGGGGTCTGAGCGCCCGCACATTTTTGAGGCATCAACATGACGTCGGCCATGCGGTCAGACCGTCTAGAGTCCTCTCTGGCGCCCCTCTATAGTCCTATCCGTCTGAGAGATGATGCCGCTGGGGTGTCTCCGTCAGGCAGACAACGCGCCTGTTGCTTCCACAGCTTGCTTCTTTGTCCGGCGCACAAGCGCAGCGAAGATAACACGGAGCAGAAAAGATGGACTTTTTGTTGACAGTTAACTGCCCCTTTACAGACTGGCAGGATGGCCTAGAGTTATGATAACGAACCCAAAAGTCAAGATACGCACACTCTCCTTCAAGCAGTCCAGCTTCGGTTTGAATGTCAATGGCCATCCCGGTGTTTCCCAGGCAGGGTGGCTCATCAATGTGTGTGTCCCTCACTTGGACGTCCCTTGGACGGACGTTGTGCCTCGGATGGATGGACATTGGCGGATGGAGATGGACTGGGCGTCCCAACCTGCTGGCAATAGTTGTTGGATGTTCAAGATCCCACAGTGTCATTGGTGAAGAGTAGGCAAGCTATAGCAGGAACCTTGAAGAAATTCCAAATTACTGCCCGAACATACAGAAGGCTCTTTCAATCCTGACAAATCTCACACTCTTACTATGTCTCTCCGAAAAGACCGACTGGAAAACCCTCCCATCTACTTTATCAACAATCCTCTCCAAGAAGTTCTGTCGCTCAAGCTTTTGGGTCTCACTATCTGCCATGATCTTTCTTGGGAAAACCACATTTCCAAGCTGGCCTCCAAAGCCAGTCGCCGACTGGGCATCCTCCGTCATGCGAAGTCCTTCCTTGGCACACCTGAGCTCCTCACCACATACAAGGCTTTCATTCCGCAGCTCAATGGAATACTGTTCCCCCCTCTGGGCCGGTGTTCCTGCCTCACATCTAGCTCGGCTTCACAAGCAAAAGCTTTCAGAATCATTGGAATCTCCTGCGATGAAGCTAACTCCGAGGGCCTTTAACTCACTCACCGCAGGCAGGTTAGTGGTCTTTCTGTCTTCTAGCGACTCCTCTCCGGCCTTGCTCCCCCAGCTCTCTCTGTGCTCTGTCCCCCAAATATTCCTGCAGGTCGCACAAGATCTGCCAGCAACCCTCTTATGGTTAAACTGCCAAAATCTAGGATCTCTGCTCACCTTCACTTTCATTCCTCTTTTCTCCCGCCTCTGGAACAACCTCCCCCACTCCCTTCAATCCCACTCCTCCCTCCAGGTCTTTAAAACAGCTGTTCACCACCATCTCTTATCTTCCCCCATCCAAAACGTTGATCTTTTCTACCCCCGCTAATTCACCCCAGATACACTTTTCGAAATTCCAACTTCTTTCCTGGAAATCCTTGCAGTGTCCATATGTTTTATACCCCTCCCACCTCCCCCCCAAGCCCTCTCCCTCCCACAGTTCTCTCGATATCGCTGCTCTCAAATGTTGTGTTTGTGTCCTTCCCCCTCTCTCCCCATCTTGTCTACTGCTCCCCTTATTTTGCGTTTGATGTGTCGGTTGACTTTTTGTGTGATTAATGTTAGCTCTTTCACGAGCCTCGATGTTGTATACAAAAAAAAAGGAAAAAAAAGGCATTGCATCAGTGGCACAACCGTACCCTCAGCCATTGTGCCTCCCAGCAGACTGCCCATTCACTGTTGCATTCTCCTACCTGCACGGCAGCCCATTCCTTTCACATCGTCTGTCCTCTTCCCTCAACATAGACAAAAGTCTTCCATTGTTCACCAGTCCAGAAGAGGTCTTCCCACGTTATCCCTTCTGCCCCCTTTCATCACAGCTGTTCTCTCCACCTAGCTTTATTCAGGAGCAACAACAAAACTTTCCCAAAACCATCACCTGTTCCATTTCAGTCTGTTCTCAACTGCATGACCTCCACACGTGAGAGATGATGTGCACAGTTGGCGTAATGGGGAGGGAGAGACAATTGCATTGACCAAGACAGCCACTAGACGGTGCTAGTCACGCTATGTGAGGTCCGCAACACTTGTATTTTGGATCATGTCCATCATCTTTATGAGTTCCAAGAGAATTTTACTTTAAAGGACATTTCAACAGCACATTATAGCTACCAGTTAATTTTGTGTAGTTCTTCATTCGTTTGCAGCTTTACTGACTGTGAGTGCGGGTTTTCCGCTGATAATTTTGTGTTGCAGTGCTTTGTAACAACAGCTACAGAAAAATGTGAGCGGAGAAAGTAAGTCCACGACATTCCCATCAAACTAAAATACGATGTTTGTGGATATCCTCTACCATTTCATTTTCATGTGTTCCCAAAAGACAACGATGAGACGTGTATTACAAAACAAAAACTGGAACTTCAAAGAAAGTTCATGGCTGCAATCAATCGGAAACAATTTAAGCTTATCATGTACATTGATTAATTCGAGTTTCTTCATTGCCATGAACAGTCGTCATTTTGATTCATATACAGACTTGGCATTTAATATGGAATATTTTTTTGTGGGGGTGAACTTACCTTTCAAGATGTCTTAGAACCAAAAGTTCATTGTAATTATGTTGAAATTATTCTAGATTTGGTTAATGTGACCTTTAAAAGAAACAGAAACCACATTTGACATTTCGAAACAAATAAATTGATCCTTGAAAGTGATGTAAACTGATATCGAACTCAATTCATGGACAGTACTGTGTTAAACTTCTGTACGTTTTCCAGAAGTATCTCTTTATTTTGCACATTAGCCAAAAAATTTTTTAACAAAAACAAAAGTTAAATTACGACTGGGATTACGGACAGTAAAATTAAAGTTCAGTACTTCGTGTAACCCCCACGAGCATTCAGGAGAGCACGTACACGTTGAGGCATGCTGTTCACGAGATTTGCCAAGGTTTGGACAGGAATCGCTTGCCATGCAGTGACAATAGCCTGCTGCAATTCACGCACAGCGGTCGGCTGCTGGTCCAAGTGGTCAATTTGACGCGTTAATTCTGCCCACAAGTTCTCTATCGGATTCATATCCGGGGACATGGCAGGCCACTCCAGATGCTCTCCACCATTTATATATATATTTATATATTTATACATATATTAATATATATATATATTATATATATATATACAGACTTGGCATTTAATATGGAATTATTATTTTTTCTTGACTTGGGTTTACTTTCTGAACTCAGTATATCAATCTGGTGAGTTTCTTTTACCCTTCGGTGATATCTTTGTTGAAAGAACCATGTCACTGATTGTCTTTCGCAGCAAGAAGTCAATAACAGGATTATATCACAGGTGGCGTGACAAAATGTAAGGACAGGTACATTTGACGATTGGCTTCACAATCGGGTATATAAGGGTTGTTGCGTTCTGTATTAATGGAAAACAACTGCTGTACGTCTACAAAAGTTATTGCCGCTTCCTCTGGAGATAGTCCGTCAACTTGACAATGCTGTTTGTCATGGAGTGGTGGCTTTACGAAATTCTGGCATGAAACAGCGTGCTATTGCTCGGCAGTATGGCATCACTCAAGGTCAGGTGTCAAAGATCCTGAAACGAAATGCTCAGAGGGGTGTCCCTACTCCAATACCGAGGCCAGGATGTCCACGCAGAACCACAAGGAGAGATGATCACCAGCTGCACCAGTTAGTCTGCAATGGCCGTACCAAGTCAGCCAATTATCGGCTTAGGGCTGAATGGCAGCAACTGACAAATGTGCCTGTATCCAGAAGGCTAGTCAACCAATGACTGGTTCAAGCAGGCTATCGTGCCAGGAGTCCCATGAGAAAGCCACGCCTGACCAGACAACACAGCCAGCACCAATTGCAGTGGGCCAGAGAGCACCGTCAATGGCAGCCAGGACACTGGAATCACGTGACCTTCAGTGACGAGTCTAGATTTCTGGTCTATCGTCAAGATGGCCATGTCCGAGTGCACAGACAAGTGCATAAAGCCCACAACGAAGATTGTATAGTGCCAAGAGTCCAAGCTGGAGGTGGTGGGGTGACTGTTTGGGCTGCTTTTCATGCAGGGGCAAAACTGACATGGTTGTTCTGAATGGAAACCTGAACCAGTTCAAGTACAGGGTCATTCTGGAAGAAACATTGCTTCCATTTGCTCGTGCAGCCTTTCGAGGAAACTTTGTCTTCAAAGATGACAATGCACTTCCTCATCGTGCTCGCATGATCCAACACTTTCTTGCTGACCGTGGTGTATAGCATATGGAGTGGCCTGCCATGTCCCCGGATATGAATCCGATAGAGAACTTGTGGGCAGAATTAACACGGCAAATCAACAACTTGGACCAGCAGCCTACCTCTGTGCATGAATTGCAGCAGGCTATTGTCACTGCATGGCAAGCGATTCCTGTCCAAACCTTGGCAAATCTCGTGAACAGCATGCCTCGACGTGTACGTGCTCTCCTGAATGCTCGTGGGGGTTACACGAAGTACTGAACTGTAATTTCACTGTCCGTAACCCCAGTCATAATTTAGCTTTTGTTTTTGTTGAAAATTTTTTTGGCTAATATGCAAAATAAAGAGATACTTCTGGAAAACGTACAGAAGTTTAACACAGTACTGTCCGTGAATTGAGTTCGATATCAGTTTACATCACCTTCAAGGATCAATTTATTTGCTTCAAAATGTCAAATGTGGTTTTTGTTTCTTTTAAAGGTCACATTAACGAAATGTCGAATAATTTCAACATAATTCCAATGAACTTTTGGTTCTAAGTCATCTTGAAAAGTAAGTTCACCCCCATAAAAAAAATATTCCATATTAAATGCCAAGTCTGTATATTATATATATTATATATATATATATATATATATATATATATATATATATATATATATATATATAGACATTATATATAGACATTCTGGACCTTGGCTGTTCTATTGTACTAAATCTACACCATCTCTCTGGCTCTGACCTCACCCTCTCCGATCACTTAGCCATCACTATGACCATCAACATTCCCACCCCATCACCAAGGCAAAAACGCATAATCAACTTCCGTAAGCTAAACTCTCTTTCACCTACCTCATTCTCATCTTCCCTTTCCGAAAAAATGTCCACCTCTCCCTTCGTTGATTTGCACAGCCCCTCTGACCTCACTGACTACTACAACCACACTCTCTCCTCCTGCCTCGACCAGCTTGCGCCTATAAAAACCAAAACAGTTTCCTTCACCCATTCTGCTCCCTGGTTTACCCCTGAACTCCGCCTGATGAAAACTCGTGCCCACCAACTTGAAAGAAACAAACTTGAAACTTGAAAACAAACTTGAAAACTTGAAAACAAACTTGAAAACAGGTCTCACAATCCACTCCCAAGCCTACAAAGACAACCTGCAGCACAACAAAGATGCCCTCTCCCACGCCCGCTCCACCTACTACTCTCAAATAATCCACTCTCGCTTTGGAAACCCAAAAGCACTCTTCTCCACAATAAACAAACTCCTCAGCCCCCTGGATAACACCACAAAGTCATTCACAGTCGACAACTGCATTTCTTTCCTTTCATTCTTCCAAAGCAAGATAGACATCTACAGCAGCTTAACCACCACCGCACCTGCTCCCCCTCAAACCATCTGCCCCCCCCCCCCCCTTATCCTGCCAACCCCTATCTCAGTTTTCCCCAGTCTCCCCTACTGACCTCTCTGAACTCCTCACAGGAATGAAAACTGCCACCTGCACTCTGGACCCCATCCCCTCCAGCTTTGTTAAGGCTTGCCTTCCTGCTCTCTCTCCACTTATCATTGCAACAATAAACTCCTCCCTGTCTACTGGCATCATCCCACCATCCCTCAAAATCGCTGCTGTCACCCCCATTCTGAAAAAACCTGGACTCAACCCTGACCCCCCAAATAACTTCAGACCCATCTCCAACCTACCCTTTCTGTCAAAAATTTTGGAACGCGCTGTTGCCACTCAACTCAAACATCACCTCTCTGCCAATAACCTGTATGAAACATTCCAATCCGGATTCCGCCTCAACCACAGTACGGAAACTGCACTCCTCAAAATCACCAACGACCTTCTCCTCTCCTCCGACGCCGGTAACCTCAACATTCTCATCCTTCTCGACCTCAGCGCCGCCTTTGACACCATCAATCACATCATCCTCCTTACCCGACTTGAAACCACCTTTAACATCACTGGCACTGCCCTTTCTTGGATCAAATCATACCTCTCCGACAGGCACCAGTTCATCTCCAACAATAACTGCAAATCCCCCACCGCTCCCCTCCCCCAAGGTGTCCCCCAAGGTTCAGTTCTCTGTCCCCTCCTCTTCATCTTGTACCTGTTCCCCCTTGGTCACTTAATCCGTCGTCATGGTCTCCAATTCCACTGCTTTGCCGATGACATCCAGCTTTTCATTTCCGCCAAGTCAATTTCCACCGTCACCCACTCTATCCTGACAAACTGCATCACTGAAATAAAATCCTGGCTTCAAATCAACTTCCTCAAACTAAACTGTGATAAATCAGAAATAATCATTATTGGATCACCAAATCCACCCACAACTTCACCCTCAACATCGACGGTATCCCAGTATCCACCTCCCCTCACATCCGGAATCTTGGCATCATCTTTGACCAAACCCTCTCCTTCGACAAACACACTAAACAGATCACCAAGACAGCCTTCTTTCATCTGAAAAACATCGCCCGTCTCCGTCCATCCCTCTCCTCCACAGCTGCAGAAACCCTCATCCACGCCTTCATCACTTCCCGTCTGGACTACTGCAACAGCCTCCTCTATGGTTCACCCTCAAATATCATCAATAAACTTCAATACATTCAGAACTCCGCTGCCCGTCTACTCACCCACTCCCGGGCCCGGGACCACATCACCCCCGTCCTTCACAAGCTCCACTGGCTCCCCATCTCCCAGAGAATCCAGTACAAAATCCTCCTCCTGACCTACAAAGCCCTCCATAACATGGCCCCATCCTACCTGACTGACCTCCTTCCCAGACACACTCCCACCCGCACCCTCCGCTCTGCTGCTGCCAACCTCCTGTCCCCTCCTCCCCCCCCCCCCCCCCCATCCGGACAAAACTCAGATCCTGGGGGGACAGGGCCTTCTCCATTGCGGCTCCCACACTCTGGAACTCACTACCTCAAACCATCAGAGACTCCTCCTCACTCACCACATTCAAATCATCTCTCAAGACCCACCTGTTCAACACCGCATTCAACCCCTGACCGTCTCTTCTCCATCTCCTTCCTTTCTGTTTGGTTATATAATTATGTATTTTTGTCTTTTTTTTACGTACTATGTCAAAGCGTCTTTGGGTTTCTTGAAAAGCGCTATACAAAATAAATGTATTATTATTATTATTATTATTATTATTATTATAATTATATATATATATATATATATATATAAATATTAATATATATATATATATATATATATTAATATATATATATATATATATATTAATATATATATATATATATATATATATATATATATATATATATATCTATATATATATATATATATATATATATATATATATATCTATCTATAATTCCAGTAATCTCTGTACGTCTGTACGTCTGTACGTTTGTTTGTCTGTGACCGCTGTTTCTCGACAACCACGGGTCCGATATACTTTTAACTTGCCAGGTATATTGCTGGGGACCCGAGGATGTGCCTTTTCAAGGTTTCATATTAATCGGACAATTACTTACCGAGCTATGTCCAAAAAACGATTCAACCAATCAGAGAGCAGCGAACGATCGCGTGTGCCGAACGTGGAGGACACACTCTGCCTCGGATGGCACATTTGAGAGCGTATTCATTTATTTCACGTTTGCAAACTATGTTGGCGTTAAACTATGTTTTAAAACTAATAAAACCGAATTTGCGATTCATTCGCTTTCCTGCGCGTTTGTGCACGCGATGGCGATTTCTTTACCAAACTCCGGAAGCCGTTCGCTTTGGACCAAACCATTGCATGTAAATAGAGGGGGGGGATTGTCACCGTACTCGCAAGCCGTTCGCTTTGGACCAAACCATTTCATGTAAATAGAGGGGGGGGATATAATTTTAGATATAGATATAGTACGGGCAATGCCCTAGTATCTATCTATAATTCCAGTAATCTCTGTACGTCTGTACGTTTGTTTGTCTGTGACCGCTGTTTCTCGACAACCACGGGTCCGATATACTTTTAACTTGCCAGGTATATTGCTGGGGACCCGAGGATGTGCCTTTTCAAGGTTTCATATTAATCGGACAATTACTTACCGAGCTATGTCCAAAAAACGATTCAACCAATCAGAGAGAAGCGAACGATCGCGTGTGCCGAACGTGGAGGACACACTCTGCCTCGGATGGCACATTTGAGAGCGTATTCATTTATTTCACGTTTGCAAACTATGTTGGCGTTAAACTATGTTTTAAAACTAATAAAACCGAATTTGCGATTCATTCGCTTTCCTGCGCGTTTGTGCACGCGATGGCGATTTCTTTACCAAACTCCGGAAGCCGTTCGCTTTGGACCAAACCATTGCATGTAAATAGAGGGGGGGGATTGTCACCGTACTCGCAAGCCGTTCGCTTTGGACCAAACCATTTCATGTAAATAGAGGGGGGGGATATAATTTTAGATATAGATATAGTACGGGCAATGCCCTAGTATATATAAAATTATATATATATATATGTGGGGACTTGAGATCCCCCTCCCCCTTTGTGCTCATTGATGTTTGACCAAGTAACAAGTATAACCAATTATATGTTTTGTTTTGCTGATTGCTATATGCTTTTTATCCTTTGGAAACCTATTATATCCTTTTAAGGCATTATTGGAAGTCTGTTATATCCTTATAAGGAGTTATGTTCTCTTCCCCTGTGAGAAATCCAACTGTTCCCTTTCCCAGTGGTCTCTGTTGTAAAACTGCTATGTAAGCTGGCACTCCTCTCCTTGTACTTCCCCTGACCCTCAAGGCCTCTCTGGCAAAGTTGTCAAACATGTTTACCACATACTGCTGACCAGAAGCTTATCAAGGCATAACCCATGACTGGCCTTGGATAAACTTCTTAACTGAATAACAGGATGGGACTGCTGTAGGGGCCGATGGGTCCGAAGTCCACCCTTGTCCTTTGTCCTGGATACTAATCCACACCCTTATAGTTCCTGTATATAGTGAAGCATGATCGAACTCTTGCAGAGCATCTTGTTGGGAAGTTGGTCATTTGTGAGCTTCTGCTTCGACACTTTGCTTTCCACAGCCTGTGTTTGACGAATCCAATAAATATATCAGTTGTTCCTTCTCTGTCTCGAGTCCTAAGTCAACAAACCGACAACTGGTGGTGGGGGAGGGGGGAGGGGAGGGGGAGGGGAGGGGGAGGGGGAGGGGGAGGGGGGGAAGGGGAAGGGGTAGGGGGGAGGGGAGGGGGAGGGGAAGGGGGAGGGGAAAAGGGAGGGGGAGAGGGAAAAGGGAGGGGAGAAGGGGAGGGGTAGGGTGGAGGGGGAAGGGAGGGGGAGGGGAGGGGGGAGGGGGGAGGAGGAAGGTGGAGGGGAGGGGGGGAGGGGGGTGAGGGGGGAGGGGGGGGGAGGGGGGAGGGGGGGAGGGGAGGGGGGAGGGGGAGGGAAGGGGAGGGCCAGTCAACAATGACGTTGCAGTTCTCATGGTCGGAGAGCAGCACAACAATCGCGACATCGTCCTGAATCTTCGCAGCAGCACGAAGCAGATTTTGGAGACTCACCGATCCTGTGACGCCCTCCAGTACCGGCGTTGCTGGGTGGGGGAAGGGAGACCCATACATTCCCAACCGGTACATTCGCCCTCTCGACTCAAGCTCACTCGGACAAAAGCCTCGCACAAATTACACCGTGAAGGCCCAATGGCCATGTCTATGCCACAAATCAAGTACGTGAGCGAGTCGGGCGCACTGAATTGAAAATATATAGAACGCTCATACTCCGTGAAAAGTGAAGCCAACTGGCGGCGGGCATGGAACATCACGTGATCGCTCTGAGCGAATCAGCGCGCTGCTCTGCCACCGGTCAGAATCCGTGTATAATATTCTTCGCTGAAAAAAAATCTATGTGAAACATGCTACTATCTATGCTAAATCATGCTAAATCATGCTAAATGCTAATCATGCTAAAATCTATGCTACTTGCTGTGAGTTTATGGCGGCAAGGAACATCACGTGATCGCGTCACGAACATCATTCGTGATCACGTGATCACGTGATCGTGATCGTCATCAATGAGCGCGAATGAGCGAATCAGCGCGCTGCTCTGCCACCGATTCAGATTCCGTGTATAATATTCCTCGCTGAAAAAAAATATGGATCTAAAGATGAAAGAAAAAAAAACCTATGTGGTGTGAATGGCAATGTTCCTCGCTGAAATGTGAAAAAACGCAATCGCTTTTCGCTCTGAAATACATGCGAACGCGTAACTGAGTTAATGGCGGCAAGGAACATCATGTGATCGCTCTGAGCGAATCAGCGCGCTGCTCTGCCACCGGTCAGATTCCGTGCATAATATTCCTCGCTGAAATACACTGAGGTAAAAATATGGTAAAAAAATATTATGAAATAAATTTCCTATCCCCCACAAGTAACACGGTGTGGTAATCGAAAACCGATTCAGAATGGCCCCTCGCTACGACTTTCCACGATCGCATTTTATTTTCACCACTTCAAATCGACCGATTTTTACCAAATAAAATACCGCACTCGATGCACGGATGTCATGTTTGCAGCAGAAATTGAAACAGATTCTAATTTGGAAATAAAATGAAGGCGTGCACAATGAAACAAAATCTCCTCAGAATCGAAAGTCATGCCGCGGGACGTGGTGACGTCACTGCATTTCAGCCTTAAAAACTCAATTTTATATAACTCCATATTTTGAATAACTCGGTCAATTTTTGCCCAATCTTCACCAAATAAAGGTCCCCGTTACCTACAGATACCCATCTACCCTCCTAGCGGCGAAGTCAGGATGAATTTCGTAGGAAGGGGAGGGGTCCCTACTCGCTGATAATATTCCTCGCTGAAAAAAAATATGGATCTAAAGATGAAAGATATATATATTGTTACGGTCTTTAGAACCTTCACTTGTAAATAATAATTCTTGTAAATAATTCTCTTCACTTAAAAAGGTCGCACCCTAGTTAGTCCATTTTGCAACACGTAGGACACCATAGGACCTTCTTCATTTATTTCATCAGTATGTGTTTCAGGTAAGGCTGTGTTTCCAATAGTTTGACTCTGCATTGCATTAATCAAATAACATAGGCCCTTTCTCAATCCCCTTCATTTTGCGTCGTAGCCTCCCTCCAAATTGTGTTCCTTGGCTTGCCAGTAGCATTCGCTGCCTGGCTCAAGATGCCATTACGCACATGGTCAAACTGGAGAAAAAGGGGGAGGAGTTGTCGGAGCGAGGCATGGCCCCATCAACGTGTCACGAAGGGAGGAGCCGGTGAACCCTCGCGACCAATCAGGGCCGAGGCGTGTTCACCGGTAGGCGGACCTAAAGAGCATGCGGCTTGATACGCGAGCGCGTGATAAAAGCGCTCACTTGGGACTACTTCGTGAGTTGGGAGTGAGAGGTCGTTGCACAGAGAGGAGAGAGAGGGCACGGACTGCGCGGAGGTGAGCGAGATTGCACCATCAATTATATTGAATTGCGCATATGGCCGTGCGAAGGACTACCCCCCCCCCCCCCCCCACCACATTTAAGGTCCGATCGCGCGCCAACAGTACGTGCTTGCTGCTGCCCGGGTTCTCGCCATGGAACGAGTCAACACCTGGAGCCAGACTCGACTGGACCGGAGCCGGACCTCAATGCTCAACCATCCGACTGGACCCTTCTCCTCATTCCTGCTATTCCCCTTTCGTGTAAGTCTGTTTGTGTTGTCCTGGGCGTGTTAATAAAGAGTGTATAAGGTTGCCCTGTGTCTGCTTCTTCCTCTTCTTATTGTACATGCCCTTCTTTCATTTCCTCTTTGGGTTTTTTTGTACGTAATTAATAAATCTTTGTTCTCCCTTTACTTTGGTTTCCTCTCATCCGATCACTTTCGTGATTTCCTCAATTGAGTACCGGTGGCACGATTTGGCCAATCGCTCAGAATCGGGTTAGTCTATTGCTAACGGCTCGAATCGCAGATTGCTAAACCGCTCGGCAATTTCCATCTGTCCGTGGTTCGAGCAGAAATTATCTCCCTGCTTTGCGGAGAGATTGTTAAGCAGGTATTTGGGAATCCATCTTGACCAATCACCCTGGCCAATCTCAACCCTGCAAAGGAGCGTTATAATTTCCAGGGTCGGGGGACGGCCAGCTTAAAAGACAAGGGGGTTAACCCCCCCCCCTTGGTAAGGGGAGCGCCGACCCCCAGATCCGCAACAATATATATGGTGTCCTATATGTCTGGAACATCAAGAAATGAAAAATATAAACGAAAAAATCATAAATCAATTCTTTTTCCCTTTGGTTCAAGGGGGGGAGTGATGGCGATCAGGAGAGGGGGAGGTTACATGGTGGACACAATGAACACATTCGGTGAATACAAGCTGTGCAGACTTATGAGACACCCTGTGTGTATGTGTGTGTATATATATATATATATATATATATATATATATATATATATATATATATATATACACACTAGCTTGGCTCGGCTCGCTACGCTCGCCTCACCACGCGTTGTTACAGAGGAACGGGCTTGTTTTAGCTGAGGATAATGAGTTGCTGTGTTGTCATGATTTACACCAATCGTAATACAAACAATTATTTTGCACAAATATATTTGTAACATGCGTGATATTACATTTTATAAACAATTGAAGTTGAAGATTGAAGTTGAAAAAAAAATTGTTTTTTTCAAAAGATTTCTAAAAAAAAAAAAATACCCTTCAGACATACACACGGGAGAGGTAGGTGCATACCAGGAGTTTCGCACGATTTCCCAAAAGTTTGAGGGATAGTTCATTGACAACACAACACAGGACAACACAACACAAACACTGCACAGATATATGTATATTTTTGACTCCTCTCATCCTCTTCTAGCCGAAGAGAGCTGCCTAAAGCATCCATGAAAGGCTGCACAAGGTAAGCCCTTTGCTGTTTCAAACTCTTACCATAGTCCCTCCACATGCATGTACTATGAGTGTAATCACCCGGAAAGATCTGCTATCGCCAAGCATGGATTAAGAGCCAGCCATGTTCCTCTATGGGACAATGTGAACGTTCTGGTGGCATCCCCAAACCGTGCCAGGAGGCGAATGCTAGACGAGGCATGGGACACTGGTCAAACGAGGTCACTGCGACATAACGCATTATATCATAACGTTATGTTCACGTCATGGTTTACGACATGGTTGTAACGTAACGCATTACATCATGACGTTATGTTCACGTCATGGTTTACGGCATGTTCACGACACCATGACGTGAACGTTCTGGTGGCATCCCCAAACCGTGCCAGGAGGCGAATGCTAGACGAGGCATGGGACACTGGTCAAACGAGGTCACCTTTGACAGAAGAGACTGTGGCGTTATCACAGGCATACGGACCTCTCATTTGCAAATACACCAGAGAGACACCGATGCTGGGATGAGGACAAAGACAAAGTCGGACATAACCAACACAGATGACGAGGACAACACAAACACAATATACCTCTCGAACAGACACAAAACACTTGCAACACAAGCTTGTCACGGGTCAATGGTCACGAGGTCTCACACCACAGCTTTGTGATTGGGCGATGGAATAGGCACACCTCCTTCCCTTACGTATATCTGGAAGGAGGTAAAGAAGGAAATTGCTTTTGACAAAGGCGAGTGGAGGTCCTGTGCACGCCGCGTTGCTGGCTGAAATGTTGAGTTACTAAGTCAAAAATAAATAGCACCGCAAAGCGGGCGTAACCCCTCAGCCCATGCATGGTGGAAACCAATTTCAAGATGGCTGCCGGGGCGGCCATATTGAAAATCACAGAGCGCCCCCCCCCCCTACCCCCCCCCCCCCCCCCCCCGGCTCAGGGCTTAGCCCAATTTTCGGCTGAGGGGTGAAAACTATAGGTTAGAGAACTATGAAATGGACTTATTGGATATAATATCCAAGCGCCGTTCATTAATTCATATGCAGTGCATTCAGAAAGTATTCAGACCCCTTCACTTTTTTTACATTTTGTTATGTTACAGCCTTATACTGAAATCGTTTAAATTCATTTTTTCCCTCATCAATCTACATTCAATACCCCGTAATGACAAATAGCCCAGCAGATATGTGAAAAAATTGTGCTTTTGGTGATACAAGCATGAAATTTTGAACACTGATAGAGCATACTACTAGGAAGATTTTTGGATATAGGGGCATTCAAATCTTTTCCTAGGGACAAAATGGCGGCCATTTAAAAAATGGCCGTTTACGGATAATAAGATACACAGTACCGATGTCTATAAAACTAGATTTACTTATTGCTCAAGCACACCTATGATGTTTTTTTCATGTAAACAGGTTGTAAGATCATAATTAAATGTCAACAAACTCACATAACATTTATTTGGTCCTTATTCTTTACAAAAATAATTACTTTTTGAGCTATTTTGAGCAAACTCCAGAAACACAATGGAAATGAAGTGAAAATGCCACATTAACGCTGTGGAAGTGACTTTCACTATAAAACAGTCTACAAAACAGTCTTCCACATGTTTGTGTATATGTAACAGGTGTGTTATTCCTCCTGTATACTATCGTGTGCACTCCCCTGCACAGTGACACAGAGCTGAGCACTGGAGTGCGGCCTTAACACACTTGCACTGTTTCCTGCAACCCTTCTTGCATCCACATCTAATCAATTGTCGGCATGCCTCAGTTGCCTCTGTGAGGGTTGTCCAATATATCCCCCAGCCGTTATTACTCTGTTTCCAACCCCATTCACTTGGCGATGGGAGCTCAGGTGCGCAAATCATCATCTGGCCCCAACAAAAGCCGGCTTGGTAGGCAGCTCTCTTGATGTGTTGTCTGAGGGCTTCTTGCGTTGGTGGGATAGCCTCTATTGATCTACCAGTCTGGGTGAAGAGATGCTTGCGGGCATCGTTAACATGTTCCTGGCTGCTTGTTCGATCATAGAGCAGAACAACAAAACGCTCCAGTGGATCCATGTTGTCATTTGCAGTTGAAATGGTTGGTGTGGCAGCCAGTGCGCAGAAAGCTGAGGTGACCTCATCATAGGCTTTCCATGTTTCCCATGCTGTTTTCTTCCCCCTTCCGCCGAAGCAGGACACGGTGTCACACCCAGTGAAGGCGTGGAAGAATGGCAACCCTCGGCACTTGTTTGGTCCCAGTGCCACAGCCATCTCGTGAGCTGCCAAGTGCCTGAAATTCTTCCCTGTGCCAAAAGCAACCCAGAGTTCATCGATGTCAAGATATCCAGTTGCTGCCACTGCAAGGATCAAAACATCTGTGTCCACTGTGCGGATTGACACCTTGGTATAGCCCTGTCTGACTGCATCTTGGACATGGAGTAGTATCCTTGTATCTGCCTCCTCGTGACTACACGGGGAAAGACCAGTAACATCTCGTGGCTGTGTACAAAAAACTTCTTTGTGGTTTGTGGTGACGATTTGCTTGTCAGTCTCAATGTTTGCTATCCTCGTTGCTAGAAAGTCAAACAACTCCACCTTGTTCTCGTCTATGCGAAGGAAGGCCTGCCAGTTTCGAGGGATGGAACTAGATGGCTCAACTCGTCTCCTGGTGCCTTTACCCCTCGTCTTCCTGGTGTCGGCTTTCAAACTGTCTGGGAAATATTCATCCCAGATAATATCAACCCTGCTCTTATTTTGTATCTGAGATGTGATGTATGGCAAGAATACTAGTGATGCATACTCAGAGAAGGTCTTCGCATTACGAGGTGCCAGCATGTTCACGATGGCTGCTCCATCCAGGATCATGACTTCAACAGGGGGGCTTACATCATCATTTTCCCGTGAGGTGATCAGATCTTCTAAGCACCCAACCAGATCAGACTTGGTTCCAAGCCGGATTTTGCCCATTTGTGACAATGCAGGGGGACAAGCTTGGTTTTCATGTGCAAAGAATTCATCAAGATCTCCATTCCGTGTCTGGGATGCAATAAACAGCCTGGAGAACAGAACGCAGTCATTCTTCAGAGATACCACCTTCAACTCTGTTCTTGACTTCTCTCTGACTGGGGGTCGGCTGAAGAGAGGGAGATTGTTTCTTTTTATTGGGTCAGTGATAGGCTTTGTCTGATGTACAAGCCTCTCGTTCACATATGTGTCATACTGTTCTTTTCCCAGCTTCTCGATCTGGTAAAGGGTGTTGATGACTGCTGGGTCTGCCAGGTCTCTGCTGTCTAGCACCAAGAGATCTTTGCTGTCGTCACAGAATGGGTTCCCCATCTCTCCTATGACACGGGTGAGTGCTCTCACATCTCGAGCAAAGGCTACCTGCGTGTGCTTTGTCTGTTCATGGTGTTTTAGTTCAGTTTTCCTAATTCTTTTTTCTGTTGTGGCCTCGAACTTATAGATCAGTTTGGCCATCTCTGGACCAGACACCATCCATCGGCGCAAAGCTGCAGCATTCTCCGTAAGACCTACAGCCCCTCCATCACCGTTCACCAATGCATTATTTTGCTCGTGTGCCTGGTCTAAGGCTATGGCAGAGAATGCACGTGTAGTCTTCTTCATGGTGAAGTTTCCTGCCAGAAACTGTGCGTATACAGTTGGATGCTTTGTTGCAAGTGTCACCATGTCGCGCAATGTGAACTGGGATCCACCTGGCATAGTTTGTATGTCCCAAGGCGAAGAACCATGGTACAAGCTTGGTCAGAGCATCAGTGTACAGTTGGAAGTTTCCTTCACGGACGGATCTCACATAGATCAGGACTGCCAGTTCTAGCTGCATAATTAGGAACCAGAACTGAAACTGTGGACTTGCATTGGCTTGTTCACCGCACCAGTCATCTAGTGGTATCGTATCCTGTCCCTCATCTAGTCCACTGGTGTACTGGCTGTAGGCTTCCTTCAGGAGAAGATAGAGAGTACTGGCTGTGACTTGGTGTGCTCGTCGTGTGCGTGTCACATGGGGTCACTTTCAGGAAGGAATCAGCAGTACCACTTGTAGCAACCCCTGCAAGCATCAGAACGCCTGTCCACCACTGCTATCCAGAAGGTCACCGAGGGTTTTCCATGCTGCCATCTCAATATGGAGTCCACCAAGACCATGACGAAGTGATCTTCTCCGTGTGTTTCTGGCCATCTCCATTGGATCTGTTTGGCAAGTGTGTACAGTGGCTGATCAAGTGTGATTACAGGGATCTGACCTGGATTCAGAATATCGATTGCTTTCTTGATGACATCCATGGAGTGACGAATCATTGCCACAGATTTTGCCTGGTCATAGAAGAGAGGCAGCAATGAAGTTAAGGCCACACTACACTCTGGTTCTTCTGGAATAGACTGCTTGCTGGCATGGTATCCAGCCCATGATACTGTCTCGTCTCCCTTAAGTGGTGTGTCAGATAGCACTGTCTTCTCCATCTGCTCCAGCCACCTGTCAAAATGCAAGATAATGAACACAATTAAGAACAAACAAGTCCACACAAGTTAACAAGTCTTGGTTATTTAGGTACACATATAACTGTCCACAGTTCAAACACAATAATCAGTTACCTGTACTCAATCTGCATTGCTTCAGGGATGAGTTGGCAGTTGCTTTTGTTGGGACCCGCTAGCTTGGGTACAGGTGGGTCACATTTACCCAGAACAACAGGAGGTACGATGGTGTATGACTGTGGCAGGTGTGCATCTGTTGTTGATGTGTCATCTGGGTTTACCCGTTGAACTCCACGGCTATCGCTATTTGGGTGCTGGAAAAGTGAAATGCCAGTGCCATGGAAGGAGTCGTGGGCACTTGTTGAACTGGGGTTATGATCAATGTTATCCACTGCCCCAGTTGTGAAGAGGTCACTTTTTAGCTCAGGGGGGCAAACTGTACCCTCATTTTGGAAGAAACGGCAGATTCTGTTCCCCAAGTCCGTGGAGATGCTAAGCACCCTGTCATAGGAGATCGAGAGACCCAGGTTGAACATAGTATCAACCAGGTCTCTTTTTCGAGTCTTTGTGTGGATAAGGGTGCCCAGGTACACAGGCAGGGGAGTCTCCCGATTGTGACTGTGCCTCGTGGACGTGGTAGTACTGCTACTCTCTCTGCGGCGTGAGTAACTGTTGAACATAAGGAGTTGTGAGATTGTGAGAGTAGGTGTTGATACCGACGAGTGGCTTGACTGCTCTTGGATGTTAGGACCATTCAAGATCATAGAAACTAGTGATACAAGCGAATTAGGTACCGAATGTTCTTGGCAGTGGGCTTCAAATGAACCACTAAATGTTGAGTTCATTTTCAACATGTCTCTACGAACTATATTTGCGGCTCTAGCAAGACAAACTCCATCACTGTCAGTGTCGTGATCACATGCCTTCTGAAGGGCTGAGCCAACATCCTGGTTGAAAGCAAGCAGAATATCTCGACCGGACATGTGCTCCTCTAGGTCTGGAAAATATGTCATGATTCGATCTTTGAGTTTGGTGGAGTGGACACGCCTGGTCAAGACTGTTCCAAGCTGTTCCAGCCTGGTGGTGTATAGTCTGGCTAGGTCTACCAGCTTGAACACTGGTGTCACAAGAGCATCTGTGCGGGCATCATCGATGTAGGACACTAGCTCTCCAAGTGCTATACCGTGATTGATATCATCTTGTTCATTCAGTGTTGTGCTTGTGGCCCTTGCTTTGTTATAAAGTGACACCAGACACTTCACGTGGTACTGTGCATCTTGTGCTATAAGGTCACCTGCACTCAGTTTAGCAAGAAGTGCCTGATCTCCTAGTTTCAGGGCAGCTGTCCTGACATGTTTATCGAGGTCGAAGGTGGAAGCTTTTCGCAGAGAATTAGTACCCGCTGGTTTGTCACAAAAGAAACACTTTTCAGGCTGTGGCTGTGTGTGGTCTACATGTACTCTGTGACGGGTGTACTTTCTTGAGACACTTGCGGTTTCTTCACTAGACGTTTCTCTTTTTTGTGCCCGATGCAGTTCAGTTTTGTTGTATTTCAGTCTGCATGAATCATGCCACTTAGCCTTGTGGCTCTGGAAGGTTGACTGGATACCTTCACCATCGTCCAGGCGGGACAGTTCTAGAGATTTTGGCAGGCAGCCCATCTGGCTGAAGGTGAGGAGATAATCTGCAAGAGTTTGGTATCCGGACCCTGTGGTTCGCTTGGAATCAGCTGGACAGGCAAGGGCCTCATCGGTGACCTCCTGACATAACACACACTTCTCCCAATCTGTCAGATAAGGCATGTTTGTTCCAGATGTACTAGGGCTTTGGGGGTCTAATAGCTTGAAATTTTTGTTGGCCATTGTCAATTAAGCATTATCCACCACCACCATCCAATCAATATACAAATTGGGAACCAAATCTAGGTAGCTACTACAGTCAATGAGCGAAGGTGCAGTGCAGTCGAGTTATCATCTGAAAAAGAAATACATACATTATTATCATAAATATAGTAATTCGCTTTCGTAACTTTTCACTAGCCTTGCATTGTTCCTTATAGTCACCTAGTCTATGATAGGAAAGTTCATAAAGCTACATCAAAGTTGTTCATATAAAGGTATTGAACCAAAATTACACCCAGGAGAAATCAGATAGTCATGCAAAGTTAAATAATTAAACCGCTAGACCAGTCCTGTCTATTGCAATGGTAAACCATTTGTTCTGCCCCTTATAGGCCACCGTAGATTCCAATTTTGAACCCAGTATGAAGGTATTGCATAGCATGTACATGACAATTTATAATATGCTCATTACATTGTGTTTCAATAGCAGCACAAATGACAAGTCTGAAATAATAGGTAAATATGTCCTTCTTAGCCGCCATTTTGGGCCAAGGAGAAATCTGGAATGCCCCTACATCCAAATTTCACTGTAAGGGTATGCCCTAACTGTGTGCCAAGTTTCATGCTTGTATCATCAAAGGCACAATTCTACCACAATTCTTCACATATCTACCGGACTAAAAGAGAAAAAAGGATTTTAGAAAGTTTTGCAAATTTATTAACAAGAAAAAACTGAAATATCAAATTGACATAAGTATTCAGACCCTCTGCTCTGACATTTGAAATTTAGCTCAGGTGCCTCAAATTTCTCTTGATCATCTTTGAGATGTTTCTACACCTTGATTGGAGTCCACCTGTGGTAAATTCAGTTGACTGGACATGATTTCAAAAGGCACACACCTGTCTATATAAGGTCTCACAGTCTCAATTGTCTGTTATCAATAACTAGCAGAAGTACCCGGCATTGCCGGGTGGGGGAGGGGAGGGGAGGGGAACGGGGGGGAGGGGGAGAAGAGGGGGGGAGGGGAGAAGAGGGGGGGAGGGGAGAAGAGGGGGGGAGGGGAGAAGAGGGGGATGGGGGGGAGAGGGGAGAAGAGGGGGAGTGGGAGGGAGAGTGGAGAAGAAGGGGGGATGGGGAGGGGGGGATGGGGAGGGGGAGGGATGCGAGGGGGGAGGGGGAGGGGGAGAAGAGCGGGGGAGGGGAGGGTGAGGGATGGGGGAGGGTGAGGGATGGGGGAGGGTGAGGGGGAGGAGGGGGAGGAGGGGGGAAGGGGGGAGAGTGAAGGGGGGAGGGGGAAGGGGGGAGAGGGAAGGGGGGAGGGGGAAGGGGGGAGAGGGAAGGGGGGAGGGGGGAGGGGGAAGGGGGGAGAGGGAAGGGGGGAGGGGGAAGGGGGAAGGGGAAGGGGAGGGGGAAGGGGGAAGGGGAGGGCCAGTCAACAATGACGTTGCAGTTCTCATGGTCGGAGAGTAGCACAACAATCGCGACATCGTCCTGCATCTTCGCAACAGCACGAAGCGGATTTTGGAGACTCACCGATCCTGTGACGCCCTCCAGTACCGGCGTTGCCGGGCGGGGGAAGGGAGACCCGTACATTCCCAACCCGTATATTCGCCCTCTCGACTCAAGCTCACTCGGACAAAAGCCTCGCACAAATTACACTGTGAAGGCCCAATGGTCATGTCTATGCCACAAATCAAGTACGTGAGCGAGTCGGGCGCACTGAATTGAAAATATATAGAACGCTCATACTCCCTGAAAACTGAAGCCGCCGTGTCGCTATCTTGGTTAGCCCGACTCGCACGACTCGACCAACTCACTTCGCGGATCTCGTTTGTTTTGAACGTGCCCCAGATTTAAAAAGCCAGACAACTGTTAAAATGCCATTTTGTGCGGCAATAAACTGCTCCAATCGGTTACGGAAGGGTTGTGGAAAGACGTTTCACAGCTGTTTCAAAGTCATTTAATTCATACCGTACAAAATCGACAAAAATCGACACAAAACACGATCGCATAAAAGGTGAAAAAACGCAATCGCTTTTCGCTCTGAATTACGTGCAAACGTGTGATGGAAATCACCATCGCCCAGCATCGAGTGCCAACCAAGATGGCGCCCGGTAACTGCATCTCCACCTATGTGGTGTGAATGGCAATGGTCATTCGATATATTTTCAGTTTAGTGGTCTGGCGGCGGGGATGGAACATCACGTGATCGCTCTGAGCGAATCAGTCTGGCGGCGGGGATGGAACATCACGTGATCGCTCTGAGCGAATCAGCGCGCTGCTCTGGCACCGGCTGAGATAATATTCCTCGCTGAAATGCGCTGAGGATATGAATAAAAAATATGGATCGTCAAATATTTTGAGGTCGGCCATGTTCGTCCCAGGCTCAATGGCCATGTCTATGCCAAATATCAAGCACGTGAGCCTCTCCGTTTAGGCGTCTATCGGTAACGTTACACACACACACACAAACTGTGTTTTATATATATATCGATAAACTAAACCGCCTCTCACCTCCAGGAGCCTTGCAGCCCTGTACCAGCATGTCAAGAGAACTGTTCTTGTATCAGCTGTCATTTGGCATCGACGCTTGGAGAAACAACTGTGTCTGCCAGATCCAGCTCAGTATGGTTGGGAATGGAATGTACGGCTGGAGACATGGGTCCCGTACTGGACTGATGCGATGCAAGTGCTGCCTGTGCACTTATGCTCCACTGCACATGTGTTCGAGCTTGCAAAGGAAACTGCAAGTGTTTTAAAGCTGCAATTAGGTGCACACCATTGTGCAAATGTCAAGGTGGTTGCTGCAACAATATGGAGTGATGTGATCGAGCAGGAAAGCAATTATCATGTTGGTGTGATTCAGGATGACAGTTCCATTGATGCTTTGTGTTCCATTTAATATGTTTCGTCGTTTGCTGCTTGACCTCAGTGACCTTTTAATTGACCTCAAATACTCTTTAAAAATGGATTATTTGTACTCGAAAACATGGAAAAAGTGGTATTACACTTAGATATACGATCAGTAGAAGCTGAGATATTGTCCGTTTAGTACCTATTGGTGGCCATTTTGAAGTTTGCAGCTACCGGCCACCAGGGGGGTGCGCCACTTGTAGCCAGTGGTTTTTAAAAATCCCGTACCCGGCCCAAACATCGTGCCAAATTTCAAAAAGGTGTCACAAAGTGCACGATTCCGACATGTTCCTCCCCCGCTAAGAGAAGAATGGCAGAAAATCCCCAAATCCAGGTGTGCAAGGCTTGTTGCGTCATACCCAAGAAGACTCGAGGCTGTATTCGCTGCCAAAGGTGCTTGAACTAAGTGCTGAGTTAAGGGTCTGAATACTTATGTCAATGTGATATTTCAGTTTTTTCTTTTTAATAAATTTGCAAAACTTTCTAAAATCCTGTTTTCTCTTTGTCATTATGGGGTATTGAGTGTAGATTGATGAGGGAAAAAATGAATTTGAACGATTTCAGCATAAGGCTGCAACATAACAAAATGTGAAAAAGTGAAGGGGTCTGAATACTTTCTGAATGCACTGTATATGTATTGTTACATTTACGGGTGTAAGAGAATTTCAGGAAAGGTAGGATTGAAGAGGAAATAGCATGGACCATGTGACGTGTAGGAGCATTTTGATGTACTAAGTAGGGAAAATATAGCTTAAGGTTGTGTTTCAATGTTCATCATACCAGGGATGATGATGTGTTAATTCGTAGTCGGGACTACGATGAATTTCCCCTGTGTGTGAAACCCTCTGTGGCCATTCCTAACATTTTTGCTGGTACGGTCGGCCAAGTATGACATCGCCTGCAAAGTTATTCACGCTCCATGGACACAATACAGTAAAGACCCGCCCAGGAGAGGCAGAGCTAGCATGGTTCGGTGGGCGTGGGGACAGGACTGGCAGGCCACGCCCCCGAGTGATGCGTCCGGATGACGTGGGCGGAACGCAAGGCTTGCTTGAAGACGAAGCTTCGCGATTGGTGGTTGGTTATTGAGCGCACGAAGAAGAAGCTTCACAATTGGTGCTTGGAGAGTGCGAGTGGCAGCAAGAAGCTTCGCGATTGGTTTAGTGAGCAAGAGCCTCACCTCATTTGCCTCGCCGTCTACGTGCTCGCCCCTCACCTCATTCCCAGGTGCCTGCAGCGCCTTCGATGCGCGGCGTTGCCACCATCTTTTCCAAGCATCCCGCCCTGGTGGCTGTGGACAACACCACTGCCAAGCTCACCAACGGGATCCATTTTGAGGACAGCTAAGTGCCAGAGTGGGAGCTTTTATCTTATTACTTTTCCCCGTGTGTGTGGTTTGTGTCTGTATGAGAGGATCCTCGAGGTAGAATTGTTACCTCGGCATTTATTTTCGTCTGTGCCTCATTTTATTATCAATCATTATTGTTGCATTTTTGTTGTCGCTTTTCGGTTGGGTTTCGGGATAATCCCGTGTGTTTTGTATAGCTAAATGCTTTGTGTCTCTTCCATCTCATGCGCGCAATAACTGCTATAATTGGGATGTCGCCTCAGGAGTTAAGACTGGTTCAGCCCATCTATCCCAGGCTAGTATTAACTAGCTGCGGACGCGACTATTTATACAGTATGTATATATCCGAATATATATAGTGCCTCCAAAAAGTATTCACACCCCTTAACTTTCACATTTTCTTGTGTTACAGCCTGAATTTAAAATGGATTAAATTGAGATTATTCTCACAGATCTGCACATAATACCCCATAATGTCAAAGTGGATTTTTTTTTTGAGAATTTTTTTTACTAATGAATTAAAAATGAAAACCTGAAATGTCTATTCAGCTCCTTTGCGATGGCACTCCAAATTGACCTCAGGTGCATTCAATTTCCATTGATCAACCTTGAGATGTCTACAACTTGATTGGAGTCCACCTTGGATTGGAGAAAAAAAAGAGGAATAAAAGAGTGAAGGTGAGCAGAGAGTCTTCACCAGAAGTGTTGCTGACAGATCTTGTGCATCCTGCAGGAATATTTGGGGGACAGACCACAGGCAGAGCAGGGGGTGCAAGGCCGGAGAGGAGTCAGTGGAAGACAAAACGTCCGCCAACCTGCCTGTGGTGAGAGTGAAAGGCCCTCAGAATCAGCTTCATCACAGGAGATACTAATGATTCTGAAAGCTTTGGTTTCTACAGCGTTAAGCCAAGCTAGGTGTGAGGCAGGAGCACCAGCCCAGAAGGGAGAGCAGTACTCCATCAAGTTGCAGATGAAAGCCTTGTATGTGGTGAGGAGCTCAGAAGTGCCAAGAAAGGACTTCGCACGACGGCGGATGCCCAGACGGCAACTGGCTTTGGAGGCCAGCTTGGAAATGTGGTTTTCCCAGGAAAGATCATGACAGATAGTGAGACCCAAAACGTTGAGTGACAGAACTTCTTCAAGATGATTGTTGAGAAAGTAGATGGGAGGGTTTCCAGACAGTCTTTTCGGAAAGACAAAGTGAGAGTGTGAGATTTGTCAGAATTGAAAGACATGTTCCACTTGTTTGAACAGTTTATGATATTGTCCAGGTCTGCAGAGAGTGAGGAGGCTGCAGCCTGCCGATCTGAGGGTTGAGATATGGAGCGGCAGAGAGTGGAGTCATCAGCAAAGAGATAGAGAGGATTTTCCAGCGAGTCGGACGGATCATTAATGAAGACCAAAAAAAAGCACAGGGCCCAGAACACTGCTTTGGGGAGTTCCAGCCTGAACAGGAAGGGGAGGTGAGAGAAACCCATTCAGGGACACACGTTGACTATGACCAGAGAGGAAGTCCACGAGGCCATGCGTGGAGATTTCCATGGATACCATAGGAGGAGAGTTTGATGAGCAGGGTGGAGTGCCAGACTGCGTGGAGATTTCCATGGATACCATAAGAGGAGAGTTTGATGAGCAGGGCGGGGTGCCAGACTGTATCGAAGGCACGAGATATGTCAAGGGAGGCGGCTCTGATTTCCTGTCTGGTGTTGAGGTTGAATAATTGCTTCGGATAATTCATGGTCCTTTTTTCTGCCAATGCAGACTGACTTTCATCTTTATTTTAAAAAAGGTTTTCCATTGACCTTTAAATTCCCACAATTAAAGGTGAGATGGGCACTAAAATGCTTCCTGTAGAAGGAAGTTCTTTCAAAATCGTCCGTTCCTCATCCTGTTTTACCCTAATTCCTAGAGTTACTTTTAGCTATTTTGCAGTAAATGTATGTGGGTTTTGCAACATTTGCTGTCAAGGTACTTCCAAGCTGTACATAACCGGTTGCCTTGCTTGTTGCATAAGGTAGTGTAGTATAAAGTGCAACAAGTGTAACAAATTTGTAGTATGCATTCACTCAAAGAAGGATGGTTGTTGCGATAACATTTGCAGACCCACCTGACCTTTTGAAATTGGCCCTTTGGAGTGGTCATCCACAGAAGTAACCTGATGAGATCTCTTGTTATATCTACACTCTCTTTCCTGAGTCAGGATCATTCTGGGCAAGGAATCCTGACCTCTCTCTCCCTCTCTCTTTCTTTCTCTCTCCCTCCCTCTCTCTGCTTTTCTTTCTATTTCTGCTGTCTTTGTTTTCTAAGTATTTTGTTGTTAAGGGCCAATTTTACAAGTTTTCTTTCAAACAATAAAGTTATTTGTCCATACGATGAAGCTATTAAGACAGAAGTTCATGTTTCCAAGACTGTAGCTTCAAAAGCTGCTTTGAACACTTTCTATGTATACAATGTCGAGGCTCGTGGATGAACCAGAACAAAGATTGAGGACATAACAGAACAAAATAAACCGTAGAAACAAAGTGTGGGTGGGACACCAACAGTGGGGTTGAGGGAAAAAATTGAGAGGTTTGGAGAAAAAATGGATGTGGAGAGGAATGAGGGCTAGGGGGTGATTAACATTAATATACAGTAGCTGCAAACTCTCAGGAAAGAAAAACTGGAAACATGGAAAGATGCGCGTGGGCTTGGCGAGGGTAGAAAATATCATGGTTGTGGATGAGTGATGGCCTGATATTGATATGGTAGTTAACAGCCGCATTGAAGCCCTGGAGGGACGATTGAGATTGAAGAGAGTGGCTCCACAGGTGAGAGAAAAGGGGAACGAATGAGTGGAGTTGATCAGTGATTGTGGATTTGGATAGTTTCACCAGAAGGGGGTTACTGGCACTCTAGCAAACTGTGTGCAACATACAGAAACCTGGGGAGGTGGGACTGAGCACGAAAAGGTCAGAGGGTGTAACACCGGAAAGAAGGCGGTAGAAGACAGATAGACCACCGACCTGTCTGCCCTGTAAAAGTGATACTGTGGCGGACACAAAAGCCCACTGGCGTGGTGACATCATTCCGCGCACCAAGTGGGCGGTGGCCACGCCCGAGGGGTAGGCGTGGCCTCATGATATACACCGGGCGCGCAGCCCGGAGCGCGCCAGTGTTACAGTGAGCTCCTGAAATAAAGACGCTTATAAGTTACCGCTTGTCCGCTTCCTCCTTGCTCGCAAGCAGCGCGCGTAACGCCGCGCTTTACTGGTGACCCCCTCGACGTTGGATCTGCCGGAGCGATCCTTCCACACGCGACGCCATTGCCATGGCCAACTTCATCAAACTTCCCGAATTTTGGGAGGCTCAGGCCGAAGTCTGGTTCGTCCAGGCCGAAGCCCAATTTCAGCTTCGGCGCCTCACCGGCGATGACACGCGCTATTGCCACGTCATCGCCTCCCTCGGGCCCGGCACGGCCGCTTGAGTTGTGTCCGTCCTTCGCCACCCACCGGACGGCCACAAGTACGAGGCACTCAAGCGGCTACTCCTAGCCACGTTCGGCCTCACGGACGATGCACGGGCCGACCGCCTCCTGGATCTCCCCGAGCTCGGTGACACGCACCCGTCGGTCCGAATGGACCATATGCTGTCACTGTTGGGCGACGAAGCCCCTGGTTCTCTATTCTGGGCGCTTTTCCGTCGCCAACTTCCAGCGCAGGTTCGCCTCGCGTTGGCCGGGACCGGGCTAACGGAACCCCGAGCATTGGCAGCCGAGGCGTCCAAGTACTTCGCCGCTTCGGACACGCGGGCGAGAGTCGTCGTGGCCGTCACGGCCCTCGTGGCTGATGCTGCTGATGCTGCTGATCCACAGCATCAGCTTATACAGCATACGCAGCATGCTGATACGCACCTCGTGACCGCCGCCACGCCCCGCCCACCGCCGCGGCGAAAACCGCCACCGCAGGGAAACCCGCCAACTCCACCGGCCTGGCGGAGCCAGCCGCGCTCCTCCAGCTCCACCACCTGGTGCTGGTTCCACGCCAAGTTCGGCCACGAAGCTCGGCAGTGTCATCCGCCATGCTCCTTCAACAGGTCGGGAAACGCCCGGGCCAGCGCTCAATAGTGGCGATGAGCGCCGGCCGTTCGAGCAGCCTGCTGTTCATAACGGACACCTTCTCCGGGCGCCGTTACCTGGGCGACACAGGAGCGCAGGTGAGTGTCGTTCCCGCCGGCACGTCAGACAAGCACGCCGCGGGTGGGGGCCCCGCACTGCTTGCCGCGAACGGGACACCCATCCGTACGTACGGAAAACGCTGCCTCTCTCTGCGGTTCGGAGGGCAGGTTTTCCGATGGACGTTCATCACCGCCGACGTGCCCATGGCACTGCTTGGCGCGGACTTCCTGTGCGCTAATGGGCTCCTGGTCGACGTCAAGCGCAGACGTCTTGTCCAGGCCGAGACGTTCAGCTCGCTCGCTTGTGCGTTGCCCAGCTCAACGAGCGGCTTGCCAAGCGGCTTGCCGAACGGTTCGGTTCTGGCCACGTTGGTCTGTACGCTTCCGGCAGCGGACGCATTCACCCGCCTCCTCGCCGGCTTCCCGGCCCTCACGCGGCCCACCTTCTCGGCGGGGGACGTCAAGCACGGGGTGGCCCATCACATCCCCACCGTCGGGCCACCGGTCTACGCCCGGGCACGCCGCCTCGAGCCGACGAAGCTGGCGGTGGCAAAAGCGGTGTTCGCTACCCCGGAGCGACTCGGCATCGTTCGGCGCTCAGAGAGCGCTTGGGCGTCGCCGCTGCACATCGTGCCGAAGCCCGGCGGGGGATGGCGACCGTGCGGGGACTATCGCCGTCTCAATGACGCCACGACTCCCGACCGCTACCCCGTCCCCCACATTCAGGACTTTTCCGCCCGTTTGGCGGGCATGTCCTTCTTCTCGAAGGTGGACCTCATACGCGGCTACCATCAGGTCCCCATCAGGCCGGAGGACGTCCCGAAGACGGCGGTCATCACGCCATTCGGACTCTTCGAGTTCCTGCGCATGCCCTTCGGTCTGAAGAATGCGGCTCAGGCGTTCCAGCGACTGATGGACAGCGTACTGCGTGACTTGGATTTTGTCTACGTCTACCTGGACGATATCCTCGTCGCCAGCGCGTCCCGCGAAGAGCACCTACGCCACCTCCGCACGCTCTTCGAACGCCTGGGCCAGCATGGCCTGATTGTGAACCCCGCAAAGTGCCGGTTCAGCGCCACCATAATCGATTTTCTGGGGCACCGTGTCACCAGGCACGGAGCCGTCCCCCTGCCGGCCAAGGTGGAGGCGGTGAAGGGGTTTCCGCGCCCCCGCACGATCAGAGGGCTGCAGGAGTTCCTGGGCATGGTGAACTTTTACCATCGGTTCCTGCCCCGTATCGCCCAGCTCCTGCGCCCCCTGCACGAAGCTCTCCGAGGTAAGCCGGGCAAAGGCGACGTTACCTGGACCGAGCAGATGGACACGGCGTTCACGGGCGCGAACCTCGCCTTGGCTAACGCCACCATGCTCGCGCACCCGGCCCCCGATGCACCGATCGCCCTCACCACCGATGCCTCGGACTACGCGGTGGGCGCGGTGCACGAGCAATGGGTGCGTGGAGTTTGGCAACCGCTGGCGTTCTTTAGCTGGCAGCTTCGCCCGCCCGAACGCCGTTACAGTACCTTCGACCGCGAGTTGCTCGGGCTTCACTTGGCGGTCAGGCACTTCCGCCATCTGCTCGAGGGCCGTGCGTTCACTGCCGTCGTCGACCACAAGCCGCTGATCTTCGCGATGGGCAAGGTCACCGAGCCGTGGTCGGCCCGACAGCAGCGTCACCTCTCGGCCGTGTCCGAGTACACGACGGACATCCAGCACGTCGCGGGGAAGGACAACCCGGTGGCGGATTGCCTTTCCCGGGCCGTCGCCCACGCAGTCTACCTCGGCATCGACTATGCCCGGATGGCAGCGGACCAGGCCGCTGACCCCGAGGTCCAGGCCTTGCGGACCGCCGTCACGGGCCTCCGCGTCACCGAGGTGGCGTTCGACGGCGCGGGCGCGGCCCTCTTGTGCGACGTCTCCCTCGGGCGTCCTCGCCCCATCGTGCCCGCGGGCTGGCAGCGCCAGGTGTTTGACGCCATCCACGGCCTGTCCCACCCGGGCGCGAGGGCCTCCCAAAGGCTGATCGCCGACAAGTTCGTCTGGCATGGCCTCCGGAAGGCCGTCCGCGGCTGGGCCAGGACGTGCCTCGCGTGCCAGCGCGCCAAGGTGCACCGGCACACCCAGGCCCCGTTGGCCTGTCCCACCCGGGCGCGAGGGCCTCCCAAAGGCTGATCGCCAACAAGTTCGTCTGGCATGGCCTCCGGAAGGCCGTCCGCGGCTGGGCCAAGACGTGCCTCGCGTGCCAGTGCGCCAAGGTGCACCGGCACACCCAGGCCCCGTTGGCCCCATTCACGGTGCCGGAACGCCGGTTTGACCACGTCCACGTGGACCTGGTGGGACCTCTGCCCCCCTCGCGGGGTTTCACCTACGTCCTCACCATGGTGGACCGCACCACCCGGTGGCCGGAGGCCGTGCCCTTGGCGTCGACAACGGCGGCCGATGTCGCGCAGGCTTTCATCGCCACCTGGGTCGCCCGGTTCGGCGCCCCCTCAGACATCTCGTCCGACCGCGGCCCCCAGTTCACCTCGGAGCTCTGGGGGGCGGTCGCGCATGGGCTCGGGGTCCGGCTGCACCGAACCACGGCCTACCACCCCCAGGCTAACGGCCTGTGTGAGCGATTTCACCGCTCATTGAAGGCCGCGCTCCGGGCCACCCTCCGCGACGGCGGCTGGGTCGACAGGCTCCCCTGGGTCCTGCTGGGCCTCCGGACGGCACCCAAGGAGGACCTGCGCGCATCCGCGGCGGAGTTGGTCTTCGGGCAACCGCTGCGGGTGCCGGGCGAGTTCCTCCCCGACTCCACGGCACCATGGTCCGCGGCACAGCAGCGCTCCGCTCTGCAAGAGACCGCCCAGAGGTTCGCCCCGGTGCCAACGGCATGCCACGGGCACCCACCGACGCACGTCGCCCCGGAGCTTCGCACGGCGGAGTACGTCTTCGTCCGCCACGATGCCCACCGGACACCACTGTGGCCCCCGTATGACGGGCCTTTCCGCGTGCTGGAGACCGGGGCGAAGCACTTCACCCTGGACATCGGCGGTACTCCTGACTGCGTTTCGGTAGACCGCATCAAGCCAGCCCACCTCGACGTGGACCATCCACCGCCAGTGGCCCGACCCCCACATCGGGGCCGCCCCCCTGCGGGCGGACCCCCGGCACCGCCCAGCCCTGCCGCCCCCCGGTCCTGCACCCATCCCAGGGGCAGCCAGAGGCATCCCACCTGGCATCCCTGCACCCCAGACGCCGCCGATCGCCAGGGGGTGCTTCGGCCGGGTCATTCGTCTGCCCCGCAAACTGGCCCTCCAGGTGCGCGGGAATTCTGGGGGGGCGCGTGTGGCGGACACAAAAGCCCACTGGCGTGGTGACATCATTCCGCGCACCAAGTGGGCGGTGGCCACGCCCGAGGGGTAGGCGTGGCCTCATGATATACACCGGGCGCGCAGCCCAGAGCGCGCCAGTGTTACAGTGAGCTCCTGAAATAAAGACGCTTATAAGTTACCGCTTGTCCGCTTCCTCCTTGCTCGCAAGCAGCGCGCGTAACGCCGCGCTTTAATACTAATGCAAGAGGATTGGTAAGAAAGTAGATGGGGAGGGTTTGCCAGACGGTCCTTTCGGAGAGAGAGAGAGTAAGAGTGTGAGATGTTTTTTTTAACGAATAAGCACCAACAACAAATATCAGTGCCCACTTATACTATGAAAATGTTACAAAAGTCGTTGCAGAAGACTTTGACTGAAGTGTCATCCACCGAATGAAGTACGTGTCTTCCACAGCTTCAGCGACACTGTGTACCCACCTTCTTCCTCATGACCCACGGGTGTAGTTTTGTGGTTGCCGTTGACTGATACTAGCTCACCCGCCTCACATCAAGGGTTCCACTACCCATCTCAACTATTTGAGTTTCCAAAACCGGTCCAATCCGGATGGGTGTTTTTTAGGAGACACCATCACCTTACTGGATGGCAGTTGGCTCCAAGAAGGGAGCTCTCCGCCCTTTGTCAGGTCTTTGTCAGGTTTTTAGTCCTGGCATGGTGTCTCAGACACCCTCCCCACTTGCAAAGCCAGTTTTTTAATGTCTAAAATCCTCCCGGGCACACAAGTAAATTACCACCAACTTTCAACTTATTGCGTCCATTGATTTAGTAGTGCATATGTATCAAACACATGCACACACAAGCACATACCCACCATCCAAATTATATATAGATATGGATATAGCACTAGCAGGGGTACCCGGCGTTGCTTGGGGGATACAACTGAGAAAGGAGGGCAGGAGGGCATGCGAGCAGGGGGGAAACCAAGAAGGGGGCAGGAGAACTGGCGGGTGAGGTGGGGGGGCAACAAAGCCGATGGGTGAGGGACAGGAGAGCAGACGGGTGGAGGCAGGAGAGCTTGAGGGACTGCGAAGGAGGGCAGGGAACTGCCACGGTGGGTCTGGGCAAGGGATCTGGTGAGCCGGAGGGCCGCTGGGTCAGGGGGCAGGAGAGTTCAGGGTACTGAGAAGGGGGCCAGAGAGCCGGAGGGTCAGGAGAACCACCGGGATGGGGTGGCAGGGGAAAAACTGAGAAGGGGCAGGGGAATCGCCAGGGTAGGGGGTGGGGCAAGAGAACTGGTGGGGCAAGGATAGTCGCCAGGCCAGGGAGGCAGGAGAACCACCAGGTTGGAGGGCGGGAGAGCCAGTCGCCTGGTGGAGGGAGGGGGGGGCATGGGGAGCAGGACAATACACCTGCTGTCAAACTACGTTTTAAGCTTCAGAAAAAGACAACAACAATGAAGTCACTCAGAAAAAAAAAATTATTTACAACAATCCCCTTCAAAAGTAACATCTCAACCAAGCAACGGAATTTTCACACAAATCCAACACTTCCGAACCGGGGAAGAAACTGCACCCCATGACCACCACCTCGTCCGAGATCGAGGATGGAGAACATCACCTGGAGTGACCGCACTCACCGGGACGTCCACCACACACTGATAAACCTTCATAAAATGATCCAAAAATGGCCTCATGCCACCTACAAAGCATGGCCAAGTTGTAGATAGAGGGGGGAACTGACTGCAGAAAATGTTTGAACAAAGTCACCCCCCCCCCCCTTTACCCCCAGAGAATGCCAAAGGAGACTTCTCCCTTTCTCTAATGTCCACAACCATTAATCTTCATCCTGATGAAGCAGCACTTACACAGAAGGAAGGAGCTTACCTTAGAGCGGAGAGATCTCGACAGGACAGCGCAGTTCTCACACAAGTCTCACTGTTTTGGGATCAGAGGTGCGAGCTGGACAGGTAGTCAAGTTCCATATGGAATTTTGTCCGATTTTGTGAACATTTGTAACCATTTACATTTTTGAAAAGCTTGAGTCTCTGACTCTGAAAATCAATGTTTCTATTTGATTTGAAATCTTTTGATTTGCAATTTGATTTCATTTGAAAAAAAAAATTCAAATCAAATGGAAACATTTGTTTCGAGATTCAGATCCTCTCAAACTTTTCAAAAATGAAAATGGTTACAAATCTTTAAGAAATTGGAACAAACCTTAAAATATGAACATATGGAACCTGACTAAGGGTGGGGGGCTTGGGTTTGCCGTTGGGAGGGACTGGGAACAGGTGACATCGAGGCCACACCCACAAAGTGGCAGAAAATCATTTTGAATTTTTTTTACGATATCATCATTATCAATGGTCATAAAAAACACAAGTAGCCTATGTTCAACAACAGGTCCAATTTGGTCTGTGTGTCAAGTTTGGTGACAATTGGCCCAGTATTTTGGGTGTGATTGGTGTCTCACATACACAGAGAGACAGACAGACATACAGAAAAGGACTTTTATTTTTAAGATGATATCATTACAGACAATATTAGTTCATTGCGGAAGTTTAAATTTTGATACTATTTAATTTGTAAATTTGCACTTCTCGAAGTTGAAATTTATAAGTGAGAGCATACATCACCTGAATTCACCTGGGTTGCAGATGCACTTTTAAACCAGAAGGGCACTCGGTAGGTTGCATCCCTCCGCCAGATTGAACAGTTTACCTTTTGTATCCACTGATGAGTAAAAACTGAACCCACATCCGAACCAAACTCTAATTGGATTGTTCTTGTCACCTGACCAACCGGTCCACCAAGTTTTGTCTAAAGTCATCTACAACTTTTTGAGACATCCTGTTATATCTTGTTTTTGGCCCTATCACTCAATGGTGAAGAATCACTTAAAATATAGAACATTCTCATATCCGGATCCGGATTCGAATCTTCACAAAAATCGAATCAATTCATCCTTGTCACACACAACCTGTCCACCAAGTTTTGTTAAAATATTTCAAACTGTATATTGTAGGTTCAAAAATTGATTGTCTGTTCAAATCTCCATCCCACTGGGTTTGTAATGGCATTGGTGGCATTGTGACGTCACCGATGGCATTGTGACACCACAACAATGATTGATTGGTTCATGAACTGCAAACTGCATTACGGGCACGTTTCTGTAAACCTTGCGTTAATAATTCCCCATACATTGCATGAAATTTTAAACATATAATCGTGCACATGAGAGAATGGGAAAAGAGAGATTAGCCTGTATAAGGGAACAAAACAAAACCCACCAAAAAAGTTGGTCATTTAAAAAAAAAAACAAGCGTTACGCCTAGGTCCCCCGTCGTTGAAGTGATGTGAGTTGACAAAGTGGAAGACGCAAGGCGGCCATCTTGGATTTTGACGTGGCGACCCAATTTTCAATAGCATTCTGCCGTATGCGTAGATACACGCACACACCAGATTAGAAGTTAGTAGTTCGTTTATTTTAAGATATTTCGCTCACAAGGTTCAGACATATATATGGTGGCGGCCATCTTGGATTTTTACGTGGCGACCCAATTTTCAATAGCGTTCTTCCTTATGCCTGGATACACAGACACCCCAGATTAGAAGTTGGTACTTCGCTTATTTTTAAAGATATTCTGCTCACAAGGTTCAGACATACATGGCGGCGGCCATCTTGGATTTTGACGTGGCGACCCAATTTTCAACAGCGTTCTTCCTTATGCCTAGATACACCCACACACCATATTAGAAGTTGGTACTTCGCTTATTTTTCAAGATATTCCGCTCACAAATTTCAGACATACATGGCGTCAGACATACATGGCGGCGGCCATCTTGGATTTTGACGTGGGTTGCACCCACCCACCAAATTAAAATTCGGTCCTTCGCTTACGCACGCATGCACGCACGCACGTTCGCACGCACGCACAGACGGACGCGTGTGTCCATGCATGCGTGCGAACATGCGTGCGTAAGCGAAGGACCGAATTCTAATTTGGTGTGTGGGTGCAACCCACGTCAAAATCCAAGATGGCCGCCGCCATGTATGTCTGACGCGGTTGGTCATTTAAAAAAAAAATACAATTTGAGTTCATCAAATCACAAGATTCTCCACTGTATAGATTATATCCGGTTCAGGAATTTAACTAAGACGAGACCTCTCAAGGGTAAGTGCATGACGTGTGCGCTATTCCGCTCGTCGACCATCGCCTGCAGGATTGTTTATCTATCTATAATTCCAGTAATCTCTGTTTGTACGTCTGTACGTTTGTACGTCTGTACGTTTGTCTGTGACCGCTGTTTCTCGACAACCACGGGTCCGATATACTTTTAACTTGCCAGGTATATTGCTGGGGACCCGAGGATGTGCCTTTTCAAGGTTTCATATTAATCGGACAATTACTTACCGAGCTATGTCCAAAAAACGATTCAACCAATCAGAGAGCAGCGAACGATCGCGTGTGCCGAACGTGGAGGACACACTCTGCCTCGGATGGCACATTTGAGAGCGTATTCATTTATTTCACGTTTGCAAACTATGTTGGCGTTAAACTATGTTTTAAAACTAATAAAACCGAATTTGCGATTCATTCGCTTTCCTGCGCGTTTGTGCACGCGATGGCGATTTCTTTACCAAACTCCGGAAGCCGTTCGCTTTGGACCAAACCATTGCATGTAAATAGAGGGGGGGGATTGTCACCACTCGCAAGCCGTTCGCTTTGGACCAAACCATTTCATGTAAATAGAGGGGGGGGATATAATTTTAGATATAGATATAGTACGGGCAATGCCCTAGTATTAGCAATAAAAACAACAACGTTCAGTAACTGTCTCCTTTTCATTCGGATATGGACACAGAAAACAAGTGAAGAATGTTTTTGTACCGGGTGAAGTTGAGGAGGGGGATCACGAAGCTATTTCCACGACATGGAGAGTTATCGGATGGGGTTAGAACACGCAAGCGCAGGCCACGGATTTCCTGAGGCTACAGCGGATCGTAATTTTCTCCCCAACGCTCAGTTCACAAAGCGCGTCCCGCCTTGGATTGATGACGAACTGAGGAGCCGTGCACGGGGCAGAGCACGCGCATGGGTGTGAGAGTGTAGAACGGGAGAGCCGCGAGGAGCGGCGGGACCTGCGCACAGAGTGCCCGCACCGCACCTCCATTCATCACCCACCATCCGGGCCTCTTTATGGACCCGGTGCTCTCCTTTCGGCCAATTCATCAAAACTGACACTTGTTTCTCCCGCGCGCCTCTACAAACCCCGAGCAGTGCTCTAAAACGTCTCCACTCCCCGTGCACACGTCGAGTAACTAAAGTCGGGATATATATATATATATATATATATATATATATATATATATATATATATATATATATATATATATATATATATATATATATATATATATAAATATATATATATATATATTATATATACAGTATATATATATATATATATATATATATACACCTGTATAGGCCTATAAGTATATATATATTATATATATATAAATATATTACATCGACACATACAGGTATATATATATATATATACATACATACATACATACACACACACACACACACACACACACACACACACACACACACACACACACATACACACTCAACCCAACACAACTACACACACACAGACACACACACACACAGCCAACACAACTACACACACACACACACACACACACACACACACACACACACACACACCAGCTGCGGTACCCAGTGCTACTCAGGTACAGACAGTCAGATACTTGAAAATGTGCCCAGATACTTTAAAATATTTATAAGAAGTTCAGGGGTTTCAGGACATTGAAAAACACATGAAAGCCCGCTTGAAGTTTGCAAAAAAGCACCTAAAGGACTCTCAGGCTGTGAGAAACAAAATTCTGTGGGCTTTCATGTGTTTTTCACTGAGGAGAAGCTTCCGTCTGGCCACTCTGCCATAAAGCCCAGATCGGTGGAGTGTTGCAGTGATGGTTGTCCTTCTGGAAGTTTCTCCCATCTCCACACAGGATCTCTGGAGCTCAGCCAGAGTGACTATCGGGTTCTTGGTCACCTCTCTTACCAAGGCCCTTCTCCACCGATCGCTCAGTTTGGCCGGGCGGCCAGCTCAAGGAAGAGTCCTGGTTGTTCCAAATTTCTTCAATTTTAGAATTATGGAGACCACTGTGCTCTTGGGAACCTTCAATGCAACAGAAATGTTTTTGGAGGCTTCCCCAGTTCTGTGCCTCGACACAATCCTGTCTCTGAGCTCTGCAGGCAGTTCCTTCGACCTCATGGCTTGGTTTTTGCTTTGATATGCATTGTCAGCTGTGAGACCTTATATAGACAGGTGTGTGCCTTTCCAAATCATGTCCAATCAATTGAATGTACCACAGGTGGACTCCAATCAAGGTGTAGAAACATCTCAAAGATGACCAAGAGAAATGGGAGGCACCTGAGCTAAATTTCAAGTGTCATTGCAAAGGGTATGAATACTTATGGCAATGTGATATTTCAGTTTTTTCTTTTTAATAAATTTGCAAAACTTTCTAAAATCCTGTTTTCTCTTTGGCATTATGGGGTATTGAGTGTAGAGTGATGAGGAAAAAAATGAATTTAAACGATTTCATCATAAGGCTGCAACATAACAAAAAGGGAAAAAAGTGAAGGGGTCTGAATACTTTCTGAATGCACTGTATATATATATATATACAGTCACATGAAAAAGTAAGTACACCCCATGTAAAGTTTTGACTTTTTCAACATATTTCAACATACAGCTATGTGATCTGATCTTCATTTCAACAATATTGATAGATAAAGGTAATATACACAAAGAATTAAGTTAAGCACCCCCCCCGTTTTTTTACAACCTCGCACATTACAAGTTTGTTGTCGTCAAAACAGTGTAATATACCCATGATATTGCTATATTTTCTGGAGAAGTGATATTATGGTCACATAAAAACATAACAATCATGCCGTTTTCAATATTTTATTCTGAATAATTTAAGGTGAAATTTTTTGGAATTTTAGGCATATTTTCACCTCAATTTAAGTATGGAGCTATAGGTCCATCACGGACAGTGTGGATGTCGTTTATGTTTTCTAACGTACAGTCATTGTTCTGAGAAGACCTCTAGCGATCTTTGCGTCAATAACGTGTGTAGGACCCACGTGATCGGATCACTGACTCAACCAATCACTTTTTTTCACTTTGATCACTCAATTTCATCAATGGATAATTGCTAATGTCATACCAATCATTATTTGATCTCACATACCTTAGAATATATGCCAATGTATACATATACACAAAGAATATATATTAGGGGGTGCTTACCTTAATTCGTTGTGTAGGGGTGCTTAACTTAATTCTTTGTGTATACAATATAACAAATATCATGAAACATTTACATTTTGTCGTCCATAGTATAATTTAAATAAACAAATGCAAATTTCGCATGTGGAAAAAGTAAGTACACACCTACATTTATCACTACTTCAAATACCTAAAATTAGAATCAGGTGCACCAGCTCAGGTGCAAATGATTAGAACATCGTTAGAGAGGATCTTGGAGGAACCTGTCTTATTTAAACCTCAGACATTTAGTTTGGTTTGCTCTTTGTTGTTGAAGTGTGCGGCGTCACCATGCCTAGATCAAAAGAGCTCTCTGAGGCTTTCAGAAAGAAGGTTATAGATGCCTACGAGTCTGGGAACGGATTTAAAAAGATCTCCAAACAATTTGAAATCAATAATTCGACTGTCCGGAAGATCATCTACAAGTGGAGAAGATTCCAAACAACTGCCAACATGTTCAGGCCAGGCCGCCCCAACAAGTTCAGCCCGAGAGCAGACCGCAAGATGCTGAAAGAAGTCTCTAAGAACCCCAGAATGTCATCACGGGACCTACAGGTAGCTCTTGCCTCTGTTGATTTCAAAGTGCACGAGTCCTACCATTAGAAAGAGGCTGCACAAATTTGATCTACATGGGAGGTGTGCCAGGAGGAAACCTTTGCTGTCCAGAAAGAACATCAGGGCAAGACTAAAGTTTGCCAATGAACACCTCGGCAAAGACCAACACTTCTGGAACAATGTGCTCTGGACAGATGAGTCAAAGGTAGAGCTATTGGGCCACAGTACCAGAAGACATGTTTGGCGAAAACCAAAGACAGCATTTGACCACAAGAACCTGATACCAACTGTAAAGCATGGTGGTGGAAATATTATGGTTTGGGGCAGCTTTGCTGCATCAGGGCATGGGCAGCTCACCATCATAGAATCCACTATGAATTCTTCATTGTACCAGAGGGTGCTTGAGGATAATGTGAGGCCATCTGTCGGCAAGTTTAAGCTCAACCGAAGGTGGACCTTGCAACATGACAATGAACCTAAACATACCAGTAAATCCACCAAGGAATGGCTGAAAAGAAAGAAATGGAGAGTTCTGGAATGGCCAAGTCAAAGCCTGGATCTAAATCCCATCGAGATGTTGTGAGGGGATTTGAAACGAGCTGTGCATGCAAGAAACCCCTCAAACATCGCACAGCTGAAATAATTCTGCATCGAGGAGTGGGCAAAAATTTCTCCCAGTCGATGTCAGAGACTGGTAGACAGTTATAACTTATAAGACACGCTTACTTGAGGTTGTTTCTGACAAAGGGGGCAATACCACCTGTGAGAGCCAAGGGTGTACTTACTTTTTCCACATGCGAAATTTGCATTTAGGTTTATTTAAATTATACAATGGACTACAAAATGTAAATGTTTCATGATATTTGTTTTATTATATCACCTTTATCTATCAATATTGTTGAAATGAAGATCAGATCACATAGCTGTATGTTGAAATATGTTGAAAAAGTCAAAACTTTACATGGGGTGTACTTACTTTTTCACGTGACTGTATATATAGGTGTGTATAGATATATATATATATATATATATACAATATATATATATATATATATATATATATATATATATATATATATGTATATATATATATATATATATATATATATATATATATATATATATTTATTTATTTATATATATATATATATATATATATATATACATATATATATATATATATATATATATATTTATTTATTTATTTATATATATATATATATATATATATATACATATATATATATATATATATATATATATATATATTGTTGCGAATATGGAATTTGGCCTCCATATCCGCTTGTAAATATTCCCCTATTTTCTCCGATACTCCCCAACTCTCCCTTACCCCATTCCCTAGTCCCATTGTCTGTAAACAACACCCATTAGAGCCGATCTTCCCCTTCATCCCCCCATTAAATGTCGTGCCCAGGTCCCCCGCACCACACGTAGACAATTATAGGACATCTTGCTAGTTATTCTTAATCTATGTCAGTTAAGGACTTGTTTCCATTAATTATGACTCTTCGTTGCACCAGAATGTGATGATATGGCACCAGTAGGAGTTTAGGACCTTCCCATACCTCCCCGCATCTCTTCCCATCATCTCAAGCTCCAACAACAACCACAACAACAGCGGCTTTGCGTCCTCACTCCGGCTCGGTTGGCCGCCATTGAACATGTGCTCGACGGGGTTACCCAGAAGGGGGCTCCCTGTCGGCCCCTCGTCAAGGGCGGAGCCGGTAACCCCCGCACCCAATGAGAAGCCATGGGCCGATGCCATATGGGGCGGAGCTAACGAGCGAGGGCGTGACTCCCCGCCGGATATACGCGGCCCCCGCGCCGGACGTGACGTCAGATGCGCCCCGAGCTTGGAAGGACAAGACGCCACCCTCCCGAGCGCTGAGCGACCTCCCCGGCATCTCCACCAAAGTCGCGACCCACGAGCGCTGAGCGACCTCCCCGCATCTGCTGGACACCACCGTACGTGATTCTGTCCCTGAGCCAGGTGCACCTGAGCCATCGACTGCCGCTTTCCTCGCCATCAAATCCCGTGTGAGTCAGCGTTGTCCCGTTTATCTGTGGTCTGTCTAGGGTTAATATAAGGTTGTGTCTAAGTGCCCACCTTCCTATGTTTCCCTCTTGTCCCTGTAATCTAACCTTTTCCGCCTTAATATAACCTCCTCCGGAGGTCTTGAGAACTGAACCCCTGGTGTCGTATTGTGTGATTGTAACCCAGCCGGGTGTCTTCTCTTTCCTATTGAGCCAGCGTAGCGCGATTAGTTAACATTCGGGCACAATCGGGTAACTTGTACGGATACGGCGGCCATCCCGCTCGGCCCACCATACCATCAAAGTCGTATCTGTAACAATTGGTGTCGAGGAGTGAGATTGGACCCGGAGCGCGTTTACGCGCTCGAAATTATAACAGCGAAATTTGATTGTGTTTTACAAAAAAAAAAAAATAATAATAAAAACCCGAATTTTGAAAGTCGCGCTATGGCGGATCAAGACGACTGGGGTCCGGTAGGGGAGAGTGAGGTAGGGTCGATCCAGGACCAAAATGAGGGACGTGAGGAGAGCGAAACAGCGAGGGTAGCAGGCGCGCAAAATGGCGCCTCGCTGGTCACCGCGCCGGCGACCGTGACAGCGCCCCTGGTGGATCCGAACCTTTTCCTCCTGCAAATGGGGGCCCTTATGGACAGGCTAGAAGCCAAAATGGGACAAATGGGGAACCGGATGGATGCTCAGGGTGAGCGATTGGAGGGCCAAATGGGGGTAATGAGGGACGAAGCGAGGGCTCGGAGTGAGCAAATGGGGGTAATGAGGGACGAAGCGAGGGGTACTGGTGAGGGGTTAGACAAGAAATTTGGGAAATTAGACAATAATTTTAAGGGATTAGACATGAAATTTGGGAAATTAGACGATAGATTAGGGGAAATACAGGAGGGGTTAACGGGGGTAGAAAACAGAATGGCCGCTCAAGAGAATCAAATGGAAGGGATGCAAAAAGGGTTAGAGGGGTTAGAAAACACCATGGAAGGCAAATTGAGGGACATGAGGGACCAAGCGGAAAGGGAAGTTAACCAAATGGGGCAGCAGATAGAGGGGGTCAGAATGGGGGTAGAAACCAAACTGGATGCTCACAGGGAGGAAATGGAGCAGATGAGGGTGGCATCTGGGCAGGAGATGCAAGTGATGGGAGAGGAGATCAGAAGAGGAGTGAGTGAGGAGGTCGGAGGAGTGCGCGAGGAGGTGAGGCACTGTGAGGAGCACATGGAAAAGGAGGTGAGAAAGGGGACTGTAAAGTTACAAGGGGGCATAGAGGACCTGACGCAGGAGGTGGAGCAGCTGACTGTGGGACAGACGGAGTTAGTGGAGCAGGTGCAAAGGAACACTGCGGTATTAGGAGGTTTAAAAGCGACACAAAACGACATAAAAAACGACTTAATAGCGACAAAGAGGGAATGTCAGATGGTACGTGAGGGACTGACAACGAGGTTGGACGAGGTGATAGAGGTAATGGAGACGAAGGACCGGCAGGTGAGGACGCACCTGGAAACGGTCAAGGTAGCCTTAGAGGATGAGCTTGAGGAGACGTACCGGGGAATAAAAGAGGTGAAGCACAAATTAGAAGAAGTGGAAGAAGGGATGAGCGAAATTAAGAAGCGACGGAGAGGGGATAAGAAAGAGATAAAAGAGGAGATAAAAGAATTGGTCCAAAGTCTGTGTTTGGATCGTGATGATGTGCTCATTAACCGGATGAGGGATTCGCAGGTGATGGAGCAGAAGCGAAGAGGAAGAGGACCCGGTGTAAGTGGTGACCAATATGGTCGTGCGTATGATGCGCCAGGGGATTTAAGGAGCTTGGGGGTCGAGATAGACCCGGGTGTTCGTGAGAGGCCGTGGGTGAAGTGTGCGACAGGTCTGGTGTGCGAAAGAGGAGGTGTGCGAGAAAGTCAGACTCTGGGGTGTGTGAGGAAAAAGTGCGTGCCAAGGAGTGAGGGTGCTGGCGAGAGTGAGTCGGTCGTTGCGTGTGTGCGAGGGAGCACATGGAAGCGTGGTGTGGTGAGTGTTACAGAGGGTGTGACGGGAGAGTGTGCGCGAGAAAGGTGTGTGACGGACAGGTGCATGAGGAAAGAGTGCGCTGTCAGAAGTAAGGAAGAGTGTCCACCTGTGGTGAGTGTTACAGAGGGTGTAACGGGAGAGTGTGCGCGAGAAAGGTGTGTGACGGACAGGTGCACGAGGAAAGAGTGCGCTGTCAAGAGTAAGGGTGAGTGCGCTGTCAGGAATGGAGGTGGAAGTAGTGAGAGTGACATGGAGCGTGAGTTAGTTGTGACAGGTGAGCGAGGATGTACACCTGGGATGGAAGGATGCACACCTGGAATGGTAGAGCGTGAGTGGGAATGCACGCTGGAGTTGGTGGTGAGGCACGTGGTTGGGTGTGCGAATGAGAGCACACCTGTGATTGTCACAGAGGAGGGGGCGCGAAGAGGTGTATTGGTGAGGTGTGCGAGCGACGAATGTGTGCCAAAGTGTTCGGTGGTCAGGTGTGTGACCAAGGCTGTGAGTGGAATGAGTGTACCTGGGTGTGTAAGGAAAGGTACGAGGAGCATGGAAACGGCTGGATGTGTGAGCAAGGGACGGGCTGCGGGGTGTAAGCGTCCAGGTGAAGCATCGACGTTAGACGGGATAGAGTTTAGAACGACTTATAGCCGAGTCGGGCCCTCGGTGCGTGCTGGGCCTCGCTTTGAACGGCCGCGTCCAGGCTCCACTAGGCGGAGCTGGCAGCCCGATAGAAAGGGTCGTCATGGCGACCACTTTGTGGTGAGACGTGCCGGCAGGTCGAGATCGGGGCATTGGATGGCTCCACGCCGAGGTGGTGCGTGGGATCTCGGCCCGGGTAAGCCCCCGTCCCTGCACCGAGTGCCGGACGCATTCAGCCGCTGGCACAAAACAACCAGCATCCATTGCTTGGCTTTACGAAGCCGGGCTTTGGACGGGAATTGGCGCACCGAGAGGCAGTAGTGAGTAGACTGGGTGATGAGGTTAGTGTTTTGGCCCCGAAATTAGAAAAAGGCGAAATTTGATGATTGGCAAAGGATTGGCAGAGTGATGATTGGTAATGGTACAGTGATTGGCAGATGATTGGCAAATTTTTGATTTGTTGAAATTTGATGTGCGAAATTGGTAGTGAGAGACCCCCGATGTGGTGGGATGGCAAATCCACCATCCTTCCCAGTGGGGGCAAAGGAGCAATAGTTTATGGGGTGTATGGCAGTGAAAACTAGCCCGGGTGGGTTAGGATATGGTGTGTAGGGATCTAGCGAAGATGACCTTAGGTGACGTTAAGTTTAGTTAGTGACTGATACCTGTAGTGGGGACGCAGGTAGATTAGTGTGGATGATAATGACGTGGGAGCGCAATAGTTTAAAGGGACGACTGGGAAGCGCAAGTTTCAGAGGGGAGTAGTCAGCTGAGATGATGCCGTGTTTGTGAGAATTGAACAGGTGTGATTGCACAGGTGTGCAACTGGACAGGTGTGTGGAGCAGTGTATGAGTAGTGAGTGTGTGGATCAGCGCGAATGCGCTTGGGGAGAGAAGGGTGCAGGTGGCACCAGGTGTGAGAGCACAGGTGTGCAGGTACAGGTGTGTGGAGAGAGTTGGAGTGAGTGGTACGGAGTGGTGTGCATGGTGCGAAGGTGTGGATGGGGGAAGAGTGGACCCCTTTCACGAGTACCCGGGGCGGGTAGTGTAAGTGTTAGGTAGAGGGTGCAGGTAAATTGTGGTTGGATATTGGCATTTGTGGTGCGGTTGCAGAATGGTGTTGTGAATGGGTGCATTAGTGTTGTGGAAATGGCTGGGCGTGTAGCCTGTTAGTGTGTGTAGTTGGTTGGGCACTCCACCACTGTGAGGATGTCGGCCAGGTGAGGCCGCAGGTGGGCTCTGGGAGCCGGTAGTTGTGAGTGGGTGCCTGAGGATCCCGGGTGTGGATCGGGCAGCCCAGTGCCAGAGAGGGCACGGAGTGGGGAGAGAGCCAGAGGGCCTTCCCCAGGTAGTTAGGTTAGGGTGAGGAGCAGGTAAGCTCGGAGGCAACTGCAGTGGTGGAGGTGTGCAGGTGGGTAGACCCACTGGGAGAGGTACACGCCGCAGCCCAGAAATTGTACGAGGGCACCGGGAGATGAAGCGGGGGAGTGAGACCCCAAATTGAAGAGCACCACAGTTTGGCCAATGGGAATTGGTTTTTAGAACCCATAGTGTAAGAGGGCCAATGGTTTGGCCGGAGAGAGACCCCGGGTAGTGTAAAGTTGTTAAAGTCATTTAGGAGATAGTTAGGATTGAAGAACCTGTCGCACCATACGCAGCCACTTACCTGTGGTGATGATGATGACTCCACACCTGTGTTTTCTTTGGTTGTGTTGCAGAAATGAGAATTGCTGTGAGGATTTGTGAGACGCATCACGACGTGGATGAGACATTGGGGTGATTCCATCTCTCCCTCCCTAGGAGGGACTGATGATGAATTGGTGATGGCAAATTTTGATGTTCAGTTGGAGATGGCAAATTTTGATGAGAGTTGAAAATGGCAAATTTGATTGGTTAGGAGGGAGAGAAGACGAATTTGGTATATGGGAGGAACGGGGAAGACAGTAGGGATGTTTGTGGATTTGTAAAGTAGATGTTTATGGGTAGTGTTGTGTTTTGTTGATACAGTAAGGGGTAAGGGAGGGGCCATGTAGGTTACCTGGTGGGGGGGGCGTACGGTAGGAACGTACCTGTCTCACCTGGTTCCCATGTGCCCCCAGTGTGCATCATCTTGTATTGCGTGCACTTTTGCGCCCTTACCACCTTACTCACTTGTTTCTTCTGTTGTCTCCCACCTCCGAGGATCTGGCTTTGGGGTAGAGAGAGAGGAGAGAGAGGTGCTGGCGACGCAGTTGTGGGCCTGCACTTTCGCTGTTCGCTGCCTGGATCGGTACACCATATGGACCGCAATGTTTGTGGCCACCCACAATGGACCGCAGTTCGTTTGCGGCCAAGCACCACCCGGGGATGGACCTATGGATCAACGTGGCACCTATGCCATACAGGTGAACCACTAATAGTTAACACCACCAAGTGCACCACAAGAAGAGCAAGAGACACCTGCAGGGTTAGGGGTTGTTGAAGTTATTTTTATTCCAATGAACAATGGTGACTGCACCGATTGGTGGTGGGGTGGTGCTGTTGATGCTCGGAAAGGGTGCTCTGCACGTTATTAAAGGCCGTCGGCCACAGAGCACTCGTGGGTTGGTGTATCGATGTTGGCAAGCGCGCTCTCTCTATGCATAACATCTGCATGTGTTCCTCCAAAGACAGGTCCTGGATCGTAGTGTAGATATCAGCGTAGTCTTGTAAATAATGCTCCCTACCGGCTGTATGTTTAGTTTGAGGATTCTTTCCGGATTCGGTTATCCTGTGGGTGTGTTTCTGAGAGGAGAAGGGTGCAACGTCGCAGGGGGACATATTTACTCAGTTGTGAATATCTATAAAACTGTCGCACTCAGGGTAGAGTTAATAGTAGAGGGAACTACATTGCGTGCCACACTAAAGTAGGTAAAAATTTATCGGGTCGGGACGCCCCGAGGGTAGAGAAGGGTGCAATGTTGCGAATATGGAATTTGGCCTCCATATCCGCTTGTAAATATTCCCCTATTTTCTCCGATACTCCCCAACTCTCCCTTACCCCATTCCCTAGTCCCATTGTCTGTAAACAACACCCATTAGAGCCGATCTTCCCCTTCATCCCCCCATTAAATGTCGTGCCCAGGTCCCCCGCACCACACGTAGACAATTATAGGACATCTTGCTAGTTATTCTTAATCTATGTCAGTTAAGGACTTGTTTCCATTAATTATGACTCTTCGTTGCACCAGAATGTGATGATATGGCACCAGTAGGAGTTTAGGACCTTCCCATACCTCCCCGCATCTCTTCCCATCATCTCAAGCTCCAACAACAACCACAACAACAGCGGCTTTGCGTCCTCACTCCGGCTCGGTTGGCCGCCATTGAACATGTGCTCGACGGGGTTACCCAGAAGGGGGCTCCCTGTCGGCCCCTCGTCAAGGGCGGAGCCGGTAACCCCCGCACCCAATGAGAAGCCATGGGCCGATGCCATATGGGGCGGAGCTAACGAGCGAGGGCGTGACTCCCCGCCGGATATACGCGGCCCCGCGCCGGACGTGACGTCAGATGCGCCCCGAGCTTGGAAGGACAAGACGCCACCCTCCCGAGCGCTGAGCGACCTCCCCGGCATCTCCACCAAAGTCGCGACCCACGAGCGCTGAGCGACCTCCCCGCATCTGCTGGACACCACCGTACGTGATTCTGTCCCTGAGCCAGGTGCACCTGAGCCATCGACTGCCGCTTTCCTCGCCATCAAATCCCGTGTGAGTCAGCGTTGTCCCGTTTATCTGTGGTCTGTCTAGGGTTAATATAAGGTTGTGTCTAAGTGCCCACCTTCCTATGTTTCCCTCTTGTCCCTGTAATCTAACCTTTTCCGCCTTAATATAACCTCCTCCGGAGGTCTTGAGAACTGAACCCCTGGTGTCGTATTGTGTGATTGTAACCCAGCCGGGTGTCTTCTCTTTCCTATTGAGCCAGCGTAGCGCGATTAGTTAACATTCGGGCACAATCGGGTAACTTGTACGGATACGGCGGCCATCCCGCTCGGCCCACCATACCATCAAAGTCGTATCTGTAACAATATATATATATATATATATATATATATATATATATATATATATATACATACATACATACACACACACACATACACACACACATACACACACACACACACACACACACACACACACACACACACACACACACACACACACAAGGGGAACTCAATAAGTAACCTTAAAATATTTTTCACAACTCCTTCATTGCGTGTATGTGTTTAACACCTGTGTTATTTTTCAAAGTAATCTTAATTGCGTTCAATGCACTTCTTCCAGTGCTTTACTAAGGCCTGGATTCCTCATGAAAAATATTTTGGCTTCTTGTGTAGCCATTCGTGAACCGCCTCTTGGACCTCTTCATCAGATCGGAAAGTGGTTCCACCAAGCACCTCTTTAAGTGGCCCAATGATGTGGTAATCCGAAGGGGCGAGGTCTGGCGAGTAGGGTGGATGAGGAAGACCATCAAAATGCAGGTTCTCGATTGTCGCAGCTATAGCGTGGGCAGTATGAGGCCTAGCATTGTCATGCTGCAGCAAAACACCAGTAGTGAGTAGTCCATGGAGTTTTGATCTGATTGCTGGTTTCAGATTATTTTTAAGGTCGCAGTATGATGCACTGGTGACTGTGGTCCCTCTGGGCATGTAATACTCTACAAGTGGGCCTTGGGTATCCCAGAAGAGCGTCAGCATCACTTTTCCAGCGGACAGCTGTGTGCGGAAATTTTTGGGCTTCGTTGAAGTTGAATGGCACCACTCTTTGCTTGCCCTCTTCGTTTCTGGCTGAATGTAGTGGACCCAGCTTTCATCCCCAGTCGCTACGCACTGCAAGAAAGCGTCGCCTTCAGTTTCATAACGTGGCAGAAGTTCTTCACATGCGTCCACTCACCGATCTTTCATTTCGGGTGTGAGTTGTCAGGGGACCCACCTCGCAGACACTTTTCAGAACCCCCGTATGTTGTGAATGACATGATGTGCTGAACCATGGCTAATGTTCAATTTGGAGACCACTTCATGTGGCGTAATGCAACGGTTTCCCCTTAGCACGCACTCAACTCCTGCAACCATTTCTGGTGTGTCGGCTGTGTGAGGCCGGCCCGAGCGAGCAGCATCTGCCACACTGGACACTCCACTTTTAAACTTCCTGTCCCAGTCGTACACCTGCTGCAGAGATAAACATGCGTCACCATATTGCATCTTCATTCTGCGATGGATTTCATTGGGATTCACACCCTAACTTCCCAAGAAACGGATGACAGAACGTTGCTCCTCCCTGGTGCATACTTCTAAGGGAGCCGGCATCTTGGAACTGCTCTACTGACGTCATACGCTCAATGTTGCCAGATGTAAAACAGGCAAAACATGACTCTTACCCATAGATATAACATACGTCATCTACAACTACACACATTACATTCTCAAATTTATATCGCCATTTAAGGTTACTTGTTGACTAGCCCTCGTGTGTGTATATATATATCTATATATATATATATATATATATATATATATATATATACAAGCAAAGATTTGCGGTTGGGAGTATATCCAAATGACTCCATGGTAAGATCTCCAACCTTTAATTGAACAAACAATGACTCAACGTTTCGATTAACAACATGTGAAGCCACACGCCTCCGTTAATCTTCCTCAAGAGTGATAAACCAACCTCCTTCCCGCATTCACCTTTACCGCATAGGGCCACATGTGATGATCTTGATAATGTGACAATTTTATTTTGTCTTAAAAAATTTTGGCTTTAATATATTTACAGTTTTAATTTAATTTACAATTTAATTGTTTGCAAGTTTAACTTTTGATTAAATGTAATGATTGTTCCGGATTTTCTCAACACTTGCCTTATAATCCAGCATTGCTTACAGGATTATTTTGAGCTGTTAATATGCGGTTGATTTTTTAATTTGGTCGGTAACGTCTCCGTTCACGAGAGCGGTGTGATACGGTTTAATTGGCTGTCCAGCATTGCCCACCCCACTTTGCATATACCCCGCCCACTGTGCATGTAAGGGGATGTTGAGATGATTTTATTTTTATCACTCTTGAGGAAGATTAACGGAGGCGTGTGGCTTCACATGTTGTTAATCGAAACGTTGAGTCATTGTTTGTTCAATTAAAGGTTGGAGATCTTACCATGGAGTCATTTATATATATATATATATATATATATATATATATATATATATATATATATATATATTGTGAGAAACCACCGGTGAAACCACCTGTTCTCACGACCGATTTGGTGCCCCGCCCACCGCGTGACGTGGCATCCTTGGAGCCTCACGCGATCGGGGGGGAATTCGGCACGTGATTGGTGGAGGGGTGAGAGAGCGCGGTCGCCATCTTAGGCGACGCACACGGCTCGAAGGCTCCGAGTGGGAAATATCATAAGGGTTTTCCTTGAAGCCTCCGGACAGCCGAGTTGGGCTGGTCGAATACCGTTCTGTATTTTACGAGCGAGGAACTCCAGAAGAGAACGAGTGATTCCCGGCTTCGTGTTGGAGCTACTGGCCGACCGTTCCTGCCGGCCTTGTGCGGTATTCCATCCTGTTACCCTCCGAGTCCCGGAGGTCGTCGATTGGAACCGCGAGAGATATTACCTGCGTCCTGGTTGGAGCTCCTGGTGCCGACCGTTCCTGCAGGCTTTGTGCAGTATTCCATCCTGTTACCTTTTATGGTTTTGTGATCGAGCCAATAAATAATCGTGCCTTACCCCTAGAAGGCCGATTAAAACACAATTGTGTTTATTGAGTTCTCTTTTGTTCACTCCGTGGACTACTTGAAGCCCGGACATTAACGTCCGTATTCCGTGCTGGGATACATTCCACAGACGGGATCGCGACAAATGGGTTGCTCGTCCTAGGATCATTCAAGTAAGAGCCATTCGATTGAGACGGGAATTCTGCAGTGGACGACATCTTCTGGCATCTGTTCATCGCCTTCTCACCAGCGGACGCCGTCTCGGAGGAACTTTCTCGCCGTAGGACGCTGTCTTGGGCAGAGAAGTGAATAGCCTCGGATCCCTCCAAACAACCGACAAAGGATAAGCGAATAGCCTCGGATCCCTCCAAACAACCGAAAAAAAAAAAAAAAAAAACGTCAGTATTTGTACGTGGTATTTTTCTCATTGGCAATTTGATGTGCGGGTGATATTGCGTAGTTTGTGTCGTATTTCCCCAACAGAGCGTTGTGTTTGAGCGTTGTGTTTGAGGTTGTGTTTTGTGCCTGGTCGTATGATAACTCGTAGCCAAGCTATGTCGACCAGGGAAGTGAGAGTTCAACCTGATCATGTTGACAGTCACGTGGGTGGCGAGGTGAGCGACGCAAGCAGCCTTGACCCGGTCACTCAACCCGAGATGTTAGGAAGCGATCCCATCATGACTAAATGCATGCGTTCGCCCTTCTGGACCGGGCTGACTCCGGTTCAACAACTTGACATGTATAACAGGGAGAATGACAGGGCAGAGGCAGAGCGTGCGGCAGCAGCAGAGAGAGAGCGTGCAGCAGCAGAGAGAGAGCATGCGGCAGCAGAGACAGCAGCAGAGAGAGAGCATGCGGCAGCAGAAGCTGAACGCGTCAGAGAGCATGAGTTGCGAATGTTGACTGAACGACTGCGGGCAGAGGGGTCTGCTGCAAGAGTCCCGGAAACTGTTCATGTTCGTTTGCCGGACTGGACGGGAGACACGAAGCCAGAAGCGTATCTGGAGATGGCGGAGAAGTTGTTGGCTGCCGGTGGCATTGATGAGAGCTTGTGGGTCGGCCATCTTGTGAGCCATCTATCTGAGAAGGCGAGGGAGGTATATGCGAGGATGGCAACCGAGGACGCAAACAGATACAGGGCATTGAAGGCCGAGATTTTGAACGCCTATGCGGTGTCCGCATGTATTTATAGGAGAAATTTTTTCAGCTGGACTCGTGAGTCCAGTCAAACCTATGAGGAACATTCGCGGGCCTTGTTGGAACAGCTGCAGAGATGGTTCAAGGGGAGCAAGGTTGAGTTACCTCAAGCGGTGGCGGAACTCCTGGTGCGTTACCGTATCGATCAACAGCTTCCGCCTGACTTAGCATTGTTTCTTGTCGACAAAGACACTGCTTCCTTGGCAGACTGCGTCAACCTTATTGATAAACATGTTTTGGCGTGCAAAATGCTGCAAGTCACGCAGTCGCGTCGTAAGACGGAGGAGTCTGCGATCAAGACCGCCCCCCGTCTGCCCGGCGGCTGGATCGAGGGGAGGGGTTCTCCGATGCCCTCCACTGGTGGCGGTCGCGAGCCGCAGACCAGGGCAGGGCCCTGGTGCGATTTCTGCAAACGCGTGGGGCACGGTGAAAACCGCTGCTTCTCTAATCCCGCTAGTCCGGCCTACCGAGGCAACCCTCCTGTTAAGTCGGAGGGAGATCAGTGGAGCTCATCCGCCGGGCCCTCGCACACGACGGTGGCATCGGTGACCGAGGTCACTGCCACCGAGGCTAATTCCATTCATCCACTGTACCAGGATTATTCAGGGACAGCCTTAGTGGGTGGCCCTGATTCGATGCTGAAGTTTGAGGCCCAATACCTTCGGGATACTGGGGCGACACGGTGTGTTCTCCGGGCGGGGGTAGTTCCGGCCTCTCAGATGCGTTATACCGGCGAGTATACCCTCCTTCGGGGCATTGACCGGGTTCTTGGCCGGTATCCCCTTGCCCTCCTCGAGGTCCGGAGTGACATTTTTAAGGGTCCAGTGACCTGTGTGGTGGTACCCTACTACCCGATACCCGGGGTCTCCTTGCTGATTGGCAATGATGCCATGGCCAGGGAGGAGTCATTGACTCTGACCTGTGGGGGGGTCACTAGATCCCAGAGTAAACAGGCGGAGAGAGTGGCGGAGTCAGACATATCTTTACTCTGGCCCGAGGAGCCTAGCGCCTCGACTCCAGTTCCCGACGGTGACGTTGCGTCAGCTGAAGTCCACCCGAGCCTCCCGTCCAGCCACCCTCAGGTGCCGTGCTCCTCAGGGACCGCTCCCGCCATGTCGCGATTCAGCAGGAACGCTAATGCTAAGGTATATGTGGGAAACCTGGGCAATGGAGCAGCGAAGGCCGAGCTAGGGAGGGTCTTCGAACATTACGGACCACTCCGCAACGTATGGGTGGCTCGAAACCCACCTGGATTTGCAGTTGTTGAGTTTGAAGAGCCACGAGATGCTGAAGATTCGGTCAGAGCCCTTGATGGAAGGTTAATTTGCGGATCGCGTGTGGGCGTCGAGATGTCGAATGGCATGTCGCGGCGGCCTCGTTTCAGACGCCCTTTGGTCCGCAGGCCTTTCGACCCGAACGATCGATGTTACCAGTGCGGTGAAAGGGGTCATTACGCATATGACTGTTGTTCTCGACACCGGAGGAGTACCCGCCGCTCTAGGTCTCGGCCCGTTCCCTTCCTGTCAACGCTTCCCCCAACTTGAGTTTGGCCCCCTTGCCTCTCTATTGTGCTTGTGTGAAGTGTAACTCTTGTAGGGTAGATATTAATGTGGTGTATGGTGTTAACTATTGTGTGTGGAAAAAAAAACCAAACTGGTTCATTGTTAACCTGTTAATGCCTGTTAATGGCCTGTGCGTTAATAATTGCGTTATTGTTGCGCTATTGCGTTGCGTTGTATTGTGGCGTTGTTGCGTTATTGTTGTTAATAAGTGTTAATACTTGTTAATGGCGTTAATTGCCTGTTAGCGATTACCGCCATCATCTTGCCATGTGATTTGCACCTACTACAAATACTGGTTTTTAAAAAACGCCGTCTATTCGACGGGGTTTTTACTTAGGGGGGGAGGACTGTGAGAAACCACCGGTGAAACCACCTGTTCTCACGACCGATTTGGTGCCCCGCCCACCGCGTGACGTGGCATCCTTGGAGCCTCACGCGATCGGGGGGGAATTCGGCACGTGATTGGTGGAGGGGTGAGAGAGCGCGGTCGCCATCTTAGGCGACGCACACGGCTCGAAGGCTCCGAGTGGGAAATATCATAAGGGTTTTCCTTGAAGCCTCCGGACAGCCGAGTTGGGCTGGTCGAATACCGTTCTGTATTTTACGAGCGAGGAACTCCAGAAGAGAACGAGTGATTCCCGGCTTCGTGTTGGAGCTACTGGCCGACCGTTCCTGCCGGCCTTGTGCGGTATTCCATCCTGTTACCCTCCGAGTCCCGGAGGTCGTCGATTGGAACCGCGAGAGATATTACCTGCGTCCTGGTTGGAGCTCCTGGTGCCGACCGTTCCTGCAGGCTTTGTGCAGTATTCCATCCTGTTACCTTTTATGGTTTTGTGATCGAGCCAATAAATAATCGTGCCTTACCCCTAGAAGGCCGATTAAAACACAATTGTGTTTATTGAGTTCTCTTTTGTTCACTCCGTGGACTACTTGAAGCCCGGACATTAACGTCCGTATTCCGTGCTGGGATACATTCCACAGACGGGATCGCGACAATATATATATATATATATATATATATATATATATTGTGAGAAACCACCGGTGAAACCACCTGTTCTCACCCAGATTTGGTGCCCCGCCCACCGCGTGACGTGGCCTCCTTGGAGCCTCACGCGATCGGGAGGCGATTCGGCACGTGATTGGTGGAGAGTCGGGAGAGCGCGGTCGCCATCTTATGCAACGGACGCGACTGGAAGGCTCCGAGTGGGAAATCTCAAAAGGGCTTTCCTTGAATCCTCACGACAGCCGAGTTGGGCTGGTCGATTACAGTTCGGTATTTTACGAGCGAGTAACTCCGGAAGAGAACGAGTGATTCCCGGATCTCGTAGATTGGAACCGCGAGTGATTGCCTGCTTCGTGTTGGAGCTGCTGGCCGACCGTTCCTGCCGGCCTTGTGCGGTGAATTCCATCCTGTTACCCTCCGAGTCCCGGAGATCGTCGATTGGAGCCGCGAGTGATCTTACCTGCGTCCTGTTTGGAGCGTCTGTTGCCGACAGTTCCTGCAGGCTTTGTGCAGTTTATTCCATTTTGTTACCTTTCATGGTTTTGTGATCGAGCCAATAAAGCATCGTGCCTTACCCCTAGAAGGCCGATTAAAACACAATTGTGTTTATTGAGTTCTCTCTGTCCACTCCGTGGACTACTTGAAGCCCGGACATTAACGTCCGTATTCCGTGCTGGGAACCATTTCACAGCCGGGATCACGACAAATGGGTTGCTCGTCCTAGGATCATTCAAGTAAGAGACATTCGAATTGAGACGGGAATTCTGCATCTGCATCTTCTTTGCATCTGCTCACCAGCGGACGCCGTCTTGGAGGAGCCTTCTCACCAGCGGACGCCGTCTTGGAGGAGCCTTCTCGCCAGCGGGCGCTGTCTTGGAGGAGCCTTCTCGCCGTGGGACGCTGTCTTGGGTGGTGCTTCACTGCCGAATAAGTGAATAGCTTCGGATCCCTCCAAACAACCGCCAAAAAAAAAAAAAAAACGTGAGTATTTGTACGTGGTATTTTTCTCATTGGCAATTTGATGTGCGGTGGTGATATTGTGTAGTTCGTGTCGTATTTCCCCAACAGAGCGTTGTGTTTGAGCGTTGTGTTTTGTGCCTTGTCTTATGATAACTCGTAGCCAAGCTATGTCGACCAGAGAAGTGAGAGTTCAACCTGATCATGTTGACAGTCGCGTGGGTGGCGATGCGAGCGACGCAATCAGCCTTGACCCAGTCACTAAACCCGATATGTTAGGAAGCGATTCCATCATGACTAAATGCATGCGTTCGCCCTTCTGGACCGGGCTGACTCCGGTTCAACAACTTGACATGTATAACAGGGAGAATGACAGGGCAGAGGCAGAGCGTGCGGCAGCAGAGAGAGAGCGTGAGAGAGAGAGAGAGCGTGCGGCAGCAGCAGAGGCAGAGCGTGCTGCGGCAGCAGAGAGAGAGCATGCGGCAGCAGAGAGAGCGTGAGAGAGAGAGAGAGCGTGCGGCAGCAGCAGAGGCAGCAGCAGAAGCTGAACACGTCAGAGAGCATGAGTTGCGAATGTTGACTGAACGACCGCGGGCAGAGGGGTCTGCTGCAAGAGTCCCGGAAACTGTTCATGTTCGTTTGCCGGACTGGACGGGAGACACGAACCCAGAAGCGTATCTGGAGATGGCGGAGAAGTTGTTGGCTGCCGGTGGCATTGATGAGAGCTTGTGGGTCGGCCATCTTGTGAGCCATCTATCTGAGAAGGCGAGGGAGGTATATGCGAGGATGGCAACCGAGGACGCAAACAAATACAGGGCATTGAAGGCCGAGATTTTGAACGCCTATGCGGTGTCCGCATGTATTTATAGGAGAAATTTTTTCAGCTGGACTCGTGAGTCCAGTCAAACCTACGAGGAACATTCGCGGGCCTTGTTGGAACAGCTGCAGAGATGGTTCAAGGGGAGCAAGGTTGAGTTACCTCAAGCGGTTGCGGAACTCCTGGTGCGTTACCGTATCGATCAACAGCTTCCGCCTGACTTAGCATTGTTTCTTGTCGACAAAGACACTGTTTCCTTGGCAGACTGCGTCAACCTTATTGATAAACATGTTTTGGCGTGCAAAATGCTGCAAGTCACGCAGTCGCGTCGTAAGACGGAGGAGTCTGCGATCAAGACCGCCCCCCGTCTGCCCGGCGGCTGGATCGAGGGGAGGGGTTCTCCGATGCCCTCCACTGGTGGCGGTCGCGAGCCGCAGACCAGGGCAGGGCCCTGGTGCGATTTCTGCAAACGCGTGGGGCACGGTGAAAACCGCTGCTTCTCTAATCCCGCTAGTCCGGCCTACCGAGGCAACCCTCCTGTTAAGTCGGAGGGAGATCAGTGGAGCTCATCCGCCGGGCCCTCGCACACGACGGTGGCATCGGTGACCGAGGTCACTGCCACCGAGGCTAATTCCATTCATCCACTGTACCAGGATTATTCAGGGACAGCCTTAGTGGGTGGCCCTGATTCGATGCTGAAGTTTGAGGCCCAATACCTTCGGGATACTGGGGCGACACGGTGTGTTCTCCGGGCGGGGGTAGTTCCGGCCTCTCAGATGCGTTATACCGGCGAGTATACCCTCCTTCGGGGCATTGACCGGGTTCTTGGCCGGTATCCCCTTGCCCTCCTCGAGGTCCGGAGTGACATTTTTAAGGGTCCAGTGACCTGTGTGGTGGTACCCTACTACCCGATACCCGGGGTCTCCTTGCTGATTGGCAATGATGCCATGGCCAGGGAGGAGTCATTGACTCTGACCTGTGGGGGGGTCACTAGATCCCAGAGTAAACAGGCGGAGAGAGTGGCGGAGTCAGACATATCTTCACTCTGGCCCGAGGAGCCTAGCGCCTCGACTCCAGTTCCCGACGGTGACGTTGCGTCAGCTGAAGTCCACCCGAGCCTCCCGTCAAGCCACCCTCAGGTGCCGTGCTCCTCAGGGACCGCTCCCGCCATGTCGCGATTCAGCAGGAACGCTAATGCTAAGGTATATGTGGGAAACCTGGGCAATGGAGCAGCGAAAGCCGAGCTAGGGAGGGTCTTCGAACATTACGGACCACTCCGCAACGTATGGGTTGCTCGAAACCCACCTGGATTTGCAGTTGTTGAGTTTGAAGAGCCACGAGATGCTGAAGATTCGGTCAGAGCCCTTGATGGAAGGTTAATTTGCGGATCGCGTGTGTGCGTCGAGATGTCGAATGGCATGTCGCGGTGGCCTCGTTTCAGACGCCCTTTGGTCCGCAGGCCTTTCGACCCGAACGATCGATGTTACCAGTGCGGTGAAAGGGGTCATTACGCATATGACTGTTGTTCTCGACACCGGAGGAGTACCCGCCGCTCTAGGTCTCGGCCCGTTTCCTTCCTGTCAACGCTTCCCCCAACTTGAGTTTGGCCCCCTTGCCTCTCTATTGTGCTTTGTGTGAAGTGTAACTCTTGTAGGGTAGATATTAATGTGGTGTATGGTGTTAAAATTTGTGTGTGAAAAAAAAAAAAACCAAACTGGTTCATTGTTAACCTGTTAATGCCTGTTAATTGCCTGTGCGTTAATAATTGCGTTATGGTTGCGCTATTGCGTTGCGTTGTATTGTTGCGTTGTTGCGTTATTGTTGTTAATAAGTGTTAATAATTGTTAATTGCGTTAATTGCCTGTTAGCGATTACCGCCATCATCTTGCCATGTGATTTGCACCTACTACAAATACTGGTTTTAAAAACGCCGTCTATTCGACGGGGTTTTTACTTAGGGGGGGAGGACTGTGAGAAACCACCGGTGAAACCACCTGTTCTCACCCAGATTTGGTGCCCCGCCCACCGCGTGACGTGGCCTCCTTGGAGCCTCACGCGATCGGGAGGCGATTCGGCACGTGATTGGTGGAGAGTCGGGAGAGCGCGGTCGCCATCTTATGCAACGGACGCGACTGGAAGGCTCCGAGTGGGAAATCTCAAAAGGGCTTTCCTTGAATCCTCACGACAGCCGAGTTGGGCTGGTCGATTACAGTTCGGTATTTTACGAGCGAGTAACTCCGGAAGAGAACGAGTGATTCCCGGATCTCGTAGATTGGAACCGCGAGTGATTGCCTGCTTCGTGTTGGAGCTGCTGGCCGACCGTTCCTGCCGGCCTTGTGCGGTGAATTCCATCCTGTTACCCTCCGAGTCCCGGAGATCGTCGATTGGAGCCGCGAGTGATCTTACCTGCGTCCTGTTTGGAGCGTCTGTTGCCGACAGTTCCTGCAGGCTTTGTGCAGTTTATTCCATTTTGTTACCTTTCATGGTTTTGTGATCGAGCCAATAAAGCATCGTGCCTTACCCCTAGAAGGCCGATTAAAACACAATTGTGTTTATTGAGTTCTCTCTGTCCACTCCGTGGACTACTTGAAGCCCGGACATTAACGTCCGTATTCCGTGCTGGGAACCATTTCACAGCCGGGATCGCGACAATATATACACAAAGAATTAAGTTAAGCACCCCCCCGTTTTTTTACAACCTCGCACATTACAAGTTTGTTGTCGTCAAAACAGTGTAATATACCCATGATATTGCTATATTTTCTGGAGAAGTGATATTATGGTCACATAAAAACATAACAATCATGCCGTTTTCAATATTTTATTCTGAATAATTTAAGGTGAAATTTTTTGGGAATTTTAGGCATATTTTCACCTCAATTTAAGTATGGAGCTATAGGTCCATCACGGACAGTGTGGATGACGTTTATGTTTTCTAACGTACAGTCATTGTTCTGAGAAGACCTCTAGCGATCTTTGCGTCAATAACGTGTGTAGGACCCACGTGATCGGATGGAGCAAGGTGCTGTGACAACCATCCCCTGGCCTGCGTACAGTCCTGACCTGAACCCCCTCGAGCACGTTTGGGACATGTTGGGACGACAAATTGCGAAGATGGTCCCTCCAATAGCCAATCTGGATGAATTGGAACGTGCATTACATCGGGAATGGAACAACCTGCCACAGCAACGCATACGACGGCTTACAGGGTCTATGAGACGTAGGGTTGAGTCAGTGATCCGATCACGTGGGTCCTACACACGTTATTGACGCAAAGATCGCTAGAGGTCTTCTCAGAACAATGACTGTACGTTAGAAAACATAAACGTCATCCACACTGTCCGTGATGGACCTATAGCTCCATACTTAAATTGAGGTGAAAATATGCCTAAAATTCCCAAAAAATTTCACCTTAAATTATTCAGAATAAAATATTGAAAACGGCATGATTGTTATGTTTTTATGTGACCATAATATCACTTCTCCAGAAAATATAGCAATATCATGGGTATATTACACTGTTTTGACGACAACAAACTTGTAATGTGCGAGGTTGTAAAAAAACGGGGGGGTGCTTAACTTAATTCTTTGTGTATATATATATTGTTACAGACACGACTTTGATGTTAAGGTGGGCCGAGCGGAATGGCCGTCGTGTCCGCACAAATTACCCGATTGTACTCGAACGTTGACGAAGCCGCGCCACGCTGGCTCAATAAGGAAAAAGAAGACACACGGCTGAATTATAATGACAGACACCAGGGATACGGTTCTCAAGACCTCCGGAGGAGATTATATTCGTGCGGAAGGTCAGATTACAGGGACGAGAGGTACAACATAGAAAGACAAGCACTTAGACACAATCTTATATTATTCCCCAACAGACGACAGGCAAACGGGACAAGGCTGACTCACACGGGGGTTGATGGCAGGAAAGCGGGTATCGATGGCTCAAGGTGCACTCTTGGCTCAAAGCAGGGTACACGGTTCGGTCCAGAGATGCGGGGAGGTCTCGTCGCAGCGCTCAGAGGTGACGTTCTTTCTCAGGCCTCTCCAAACTCAGGCGCATCTGTTTCAGCGCTCGCAGGTCCTTCTTTCTCCAGCTGGGGGCGCATCTCACGTCACGTCCGCTACGTGGCCGCGTATATATCCGGCGGGGAGTGACACGCCCTCGGCTCGCTAGCGCCGCCCCAGATGGAATCGGTCCGCCCTTCTCATTGGGTGCATGCGGGGGGGTTACCGGCTCCGCCCTTGACGAGGAGCTGACAAGGAGCCCCTTCGTGGTAACCCCGTGGAGCGCATGGTCTGGAGCGCATCGTCTGGAGCGCATTGTCGATGGCGGCGAACCGAGCCGGTGGGAGGACGCACACTCCCCCCCCCTGCGCAGCGCCCCTCTGTTGTTGTAGACGGGGAAGAAGATGGGAGGAGGTACGGGAAAGGTCCTAAACTCACTACTGATGCCATATAATCACATTCTGGTGCAACGAAGAGTCATAATTAATGGAGACGAGGCCTTAACTGACATAGAATAAGAATAACTAGGAAGATGTCCGAAAGTTGTCTACGTGTGGTGCGGTGGACCTGGGCACGACATTTAATGGGGGAATAAGGGGAAGGTCGGCTCTACTGATTGTTATTTACATGCAATGGGACTAGGGAATGGGGGATTGGGGAAAGTTGGGGAGTATTGGAGAAAATAGGGGAATATTTACAAGCGGATATGGAGGCCAAATTCCATATTCGCAACATTGCACCCTTCTCTACCCTCGGGGCGTCCCGACCCGATAAATTTTTACCTACTTTAGTGTGGCACGCAATGTAGTTCCCTCTACTATTAACTCTACCCTGAGTGCGACAGTTTTACAGATATTCACAAATGAGTAAATATGTCCCCCTGCGACGTTGCACCCTTCTCCTCACAGAAACACACCCACAGGATAACCGAATCCGGAAAGAATTCGCAAACTAAACATACAGCCGGTAGGGAGCATTATTTACACGACTACGCTGCTATTTACACTACGATCCAGGACCTGTTTTTGGAGGAACACATGCAGATGTTATGCATAGAGAGAGCGTGCTTGCCAGCATCGACACACCAACCCACGAGTGCTCTGTGGCCGACGGCCTTTAATAACGTGCAGAGCACCCCGTCCCAGCATCAAAAGCACCACCCCACCACCAATCGGTGCAGTCACCATTGTTCATTGGAATAAAAATAAATTCGACAACCCCTAACCCTGCAGGTGTCTCTTGCTCTTCTTGTGGTGCACTTGGTGTTAACTAAAAGTGGTTCACCTGTATGGCATAGGTGCCACGTTGACCCATAGGTCCATCCCCGGGTGGTGCTTGGCCGCAAACGAACTGCGGTCCATTGTGGGTGGCCACAAACATTGCGGTCCATATGGTGTATCGATCCCGGCAGCAAACAGCGAAAGTGCAGGCCCACAACTGCGCAGCCAGCACCTCTCTCTCCTCTCTCTCTACCCCAAAGCCAGATCCTCGGAGGTGGGAGACAAAAGAAGCAGACAAGTGAGTAAGGTGGTAAGGGCGCAAAAGTGCACGCAATGTAAGGTGATGCACACTGGGGGCACATGGGAACCAGGTGAGACAGGTACGTTCCTATCGTACGCCCCCCCCCCCCCCCCCACCAGGTAACCTACATGGCCCCTCCCTTACCCCTTACTGTATCCACAAAACACAACACTACCCATAAACATCTACTTTACAAATCAACAAACATCCCTACTGTCTTCCCCGTTCCTCCCATATACCAAATTCGTCTTCTCTCCCTCCTAACCAATCAAATTTGCCATTTTCAACTCTCATCAAAATTTGCCATCTCCAACTCAACATCATAATTTGCCATTACCAATTCATCATCAGTCCCTCCTAGGGAGGGAGAGATGGAATCACCCCAATGTCTCATCCACGTCGTGATGCGTCTCACAAATCCACACAGCGATTCATCTCCTGCAACAAAACAAAGAAAACACAGGTGTGGAGTCATCATCATCACCACAGGTAAGTGGCTGCGTATGGTGCGACAGGTTCTTCAATCCTAACTATTTCCTAAATGACTTTAACAACTTTACACTACCTGGGGTCTTTCTCCGGCCAAACCATTGGCCCTCTTACACTATGGGTTCTAAAAACCAATTCCCATTGGCCAAACTGTGGTGCTTTTCAATTTGGGGTCTCACTCCCCCGATTCATCTCCCGGTGCCCTCGCACAATTTCTGGGCTGTGGCGTGTACCTCTCCCAGTGGGTCTACCCACCTGCACACCTCCACCACTGCGGTTGCCTCCGAGCTTACCTGCTCCTTACCCTAACCTAACTACCTGGGGAAGGCCCTCTGGCACTCTCCCCACTCGGTGCCCTCTCTGGCACTGGGCTACCCGGGTCCGTCCTCCGGATCCTCGGGCCCCATCCACAACTCTACCGGCTCCCAGAGCCCACCTGCGGCCTCACCTGGCCGACATCCTCACAGTGGTGGAGTGCCCAACCAACTACACACACTAACAGGCTACACGCCCAGCCATTTCCACAACACTAATGCACCCATCCACAACACCATTCTGCAACCGCACCACAAATGCCAATATCCAACCACAATTTACCTGTACCCTCTACCTAACACTTACACTACCCGCCCCGGGTATCCGTGATAGGGGTCCACTCTTCCCCCATCCACACCTTCGCACCATGCACACCACTCCGTACCACTTACTCCAACTCTCTCCACACACCTGTACCTGCACACCTGTGTTCTCACACCTGGTGCCACCTGCACCCTTCTCTCCCCAAGCGCATTCGCGCTGATCCACACACTCACTACTCATACACTGCTCCACACACCTGTCCAGTTGCACACCTGTGCAATCACACCTGTTCCATCCTCACAAACACGGCATCATCTCAGCTAACTACTCCCTTCTGAAACTTGCGCTTCCCAGTCGTCCCTTTAAACTATTGTGCTCCCACGTCATTATCATCCACACTAATCTACCTGCGTCCCCACTACAGGTATCAGTCACTAACTAAACTTAACGTTACCTAAGGTCATCTTCTCTAGATCCCTACACACAATATCCTAACCCACCCGGGCTAGTTTTCACTGCCATACACCCCATAATCTATTGCTCCTTTGCCCCCACATGGGAAGGATGGTGGATTTGCCATCCCACCACATCGGGGGTCTCTCACTACCAATTTTGCACATCAAATTTCAATAAATTAAAAATTTGCCAATCACTGCCCATCATCTGCCAATCACTACTGCCAATCCCTTGCCAATCATCAAATTTTGTTTTTCTCTAATTTTGGGTCCAAAACACTAACCTCATCACCCGTCTACTCACTAATACCTCTCGGTGCGCCAATTCCCGTCCAAAGCCCGGCTTCGTAAAGCCAAGCAATGGATGCTGGTTGTTCTGTGCCAGTGGCTGGCTGCTTCCTGCCTTCGGTGCAGGGAAGGAGGTTTACCCGGCCCGAGATCCCACGCACCTTCTCGGCACGGAGCCATCCAATGTCCCTATCTCGACCTGCCGGAATTCCTCAACAAAAAGTGGTCGCCATGACGACTCTTTCTATCGGGCCGCCCGCTCCGCCTTGTGGAGCACGGACGTTCAAAGCGAGGCCCAGCACGGATCGCGCACGGCGGTCCTTTTGAACCCGCCGTGGCTCGGATCCCCGCTGGTTCTCGCGGCACGCGAAGCCCGGCACGCACCGAGGGCCCGCTTCGGCTAAAAGTCGACCTAACCTCTAACCTGTGTAACGTCGATGCTTCACCTGGACGCTTACACCCCGCAGCCCGTTCCTTGCTCACACATCCAGCCGTTTCCATGCTCCTCGTACCGTTCCTTACACACCCAGGCGCACCCATTCCACTCACAGCCTTGGTCACACACCTGACCACCGAACACTTTGGCACACATTCGTTGGTCGCACACCTCACCAACACACCGCTTCGCACCCCCTCCTCGGTCACCTCCTCTGTGACAATCACAGGCGTGCCCTCATTCGCACACCCAACCACGTGCCTCACCACCAACTCCAGCGTGCATTCCCACTCACGCTCTACCATTCCAGGTGTGCATCCTTCCATCCCAGGTGTACATCCTCGCTCACCTGTCACAACCAACTCACTCTCCTTGTCACTCTCACCACTCTCACCTCCACTCGTGACAACGCACTCACCCTTACTCTTGACAGCACACTCTTTCCTCATGCACCTGTCCGTCACACACCTTTCTCGCGCACACTCTCCCGTTACACCCTCTGTAACACTCACCACAGCACGCTTCCATGTGCTCCCTCGCACACGCGCTACGACCGACTCATTCTCGCCAACACCCTCACTCCTTGGCACACACTTTTTCCTCACACACCCCAGAGTCGGACTTTCTCGCACACCTCCTCTTTCGCACACCAGACCTGTCACACACTTCACCAGTGGCCTCTCACGAACACCCGGGTCCATCTCGACCCCCAAGCTTCTTAAATCACCTGGCGCAGCATACGCACGACCATATTGGTCACCACTTACACCGGGTCCTCTTCCTCTTCGCTTCTCCTCCATCACCTGCGAATCCCTCATCCGGTTAACGAGCACATCACGATCCAAACACAGACTTTGGACCAATTCTTTTATCTCCTCTTTTATCTCTTTGTTATCCCCTCTCCGTCGCTTCTTAATTTCGCTCACCCCTTCTTCCACTTCTTCTAATTTGTGCCTCACCTCTTTTATTCCCCGGTACGTCTCCTCAAGCTCGTCCTCCAAGGCTACCTTGACCGTTTCCATGTGCGTCCTCACCTGCCGGTCCTTCGTCTCCATTACCTCTATCACCTCGTCCAACCTCGTTGTCAGTCCCTCACGTACTATCTGACATTCCCTCTTTGTCGCTATTAAGTCGTTTTTTATGTCGTTTTGTGTCGCTTTTAAACCTCCTAATACTGCAGTGTTCCTTTGAACCTGCTCCGTTAGTCCTTTTTGTCCCTCCGTCAGCTGTTCCACCTCCTGCGTCAGGTCCTCTATGCCCCCTTGTAACTTTACAGTCCCCTTTCTCACCTCCTTCTCCATGTGCTCCTTACAGTGCCTCACCTCCTCGCGCACTCCTCCGACCTCCTCACTCACTCCTCTTCTGATCTCTTCTCCCATCACTTGCATCTCCTGCCCAGATGCCACCCTCATCTGCTCCATTTCCTCCCTGTGAGCATCCAGTTTGGTTTCTACCCCCATTCTGACCCCCTCTATCTGCCGCCCCATTTGGTTAACTTCCCTTTCCGCTTGGTCCCTCATGTCCCTCAATTTGCCTTCCATACTGTTTTCTAACCCCTCTAACCCATTTTTCACTCCCTCTATTTGATTCTCTTGAGCGGCCATTCTGTTTTCTACCCCCGTTAACCCATGTTTCACTCCCTCTATCTGATTCTCTTGAGCGGCCATTCTGTTTTCTACCCCCGTTAACCCATGTTTCACTCCCTCTATCTGATTCTCTTGAGCGGCCATTCTGTTTTCTACCCCCGTTAACCCATTCTTTACTTCTTTTATCCCGTTGTCTAACCCCTCAAAATTATTGTCTAACTTCCCAAATTTCTTGTCTAACTCCTCAAAATTATTGTCTAACTTCCCAAATTTCCTGTCTAACCCCTCACCAGTACCCCTCGCTTCGTCCCTCATTACCCCCATCTGGTTTCCCATTACCCCCAATCGCTCACTCCGAGCCCTCGCTTCGTCCCTCATTACCCCCATTTGGCCCTCCAATCGCTCACCCAATCGCTCAATTTGGCTCCCCATACTCATCTGTACAGCTGCCTGTAGCTGCGCAATGAGGGCCTGTATGTCAATCGGCTGCATGTTAAAGCCCGTTGATACAGCGGGCTCGGCTACCGCGCGCTCTTGCGAGGCGCCATTTTGCGTGCCTGCTACCCTCGCTGTTTCGCTCTCCTCTTGTCCCTCAATTTGGTCCTGGACCGACCCTGCTTCACTCTCCCCTACCGGACCCCAGCCGTCTTGATCCGCCATAGCGCGACTTGCAAAATTCGAGTTTCGTAAAACAAATCCAAATTTTTTTTTTTTTTCGTTATAATTTCGGCGAGCGCAGTAACCGCGCTCCGGATCGATTTTCCCTCCCAAAATTTGGGCCTAACTAATTTAGTCCCGGGTTCGAATTCCACTCCTCGACACCAATTGTTACCGTACTAACACAATTGGTGTCCAAAATTTGGGCTAAATAAATTTAGTCCCAGGTTCGAATCCAACTCCTGACAACCAATTGTTACCGTACTAACACAATTGGTGTCCAAAATTTGGGCTAAATAAATTTAGTCCCAGGTTCGAATCCAACTCCTGACAACCAATTGTTACAGACACGACTTTGATGTTAAGGTGGGCCGAGCGGAATGGCCGTCGTGTCCGCACAAATTACCCGATTGTACTCGAACGTTGACGAAGCCGCGCCACGCTGGCTCAATAAGGAAAAAGAAGACACACGGCTGAATTATAATGACAGACACCAGGGATACGGTTCTCAAGACCTCCGGAGGAGATTATATTCGTGCGGAAGGTCAGATTACAGGGACGAGAGGTACAACATAGAAAGACAAGCACTTAGACACAATCTTATATTATTCCCCAACAGACGACAGGCAAACGGGACAAGGCTGACTCACACGGGGGTTGATGGCAGGAAAGCGGGTATCGATGGCTCAAGGTGCACTCTTGGCTCAAAGCAGGGTACACGGTTCGGTCCAGAGATGTGGGGAGGTCTCGTCGCAGCGCTCAGAGGTGACGTTCTTTCTCAGGCCTCTCCAAACTCAGGCGCATCTGTTTCAGCGCTCGCAGGTCCTTCTTTCTCCAGCTGGGGGCGCATCTCACGTCACGTCCGCTACGTGGCCGCGTATATATCCGGCGGGGAGTGACACGCCCTCGGCTCGCTAGCGCCGCCCCAGATGGAATCGGTCCGCCCTTCTCATTGGGTGCATGCGGGGGGGGTTACCGGCTCCGCCCTTGACGAGGAGCTGACAAGGAGCCCCTTCGTGGTAACCCCGTGGAGCGCATGGTCTGGAGCGCATCGTCTGGAGCGCATTGTCGATGGCGGCGAACCGAGCCGGTGGGAGGACGCACACTCCCCCCCCCGCGCAGCGCCCCTCTGTTGTTGTAGACGGGGAAGAAGATGGGAGGAGGTACGGGAAAGGTCCTAAACTCACTACTGATGCCATATAATCACATTCTGGTGCAACGAAGAGTCATAATTAATGGAGACGAGGCCTTAACTGACATAGAATAAGAATAACTAGGAAGATGTCCGAAAGTTGTCTACGTGTGGTGCGGTGGACCTGGGCACGACATTTAATGGGGGAATAAGGGGAAGGTCGGCTCTACTGATTGTTATTTACATGCAATGGGACTAGGGAATGGGGGATTGGGGAAAGTTGGGGAGTATTGGAGAAAATAGGGGAATATTTACAAGCGGATATGGAGGCCAAATTCCATATTCGCAACAATATATATATACTAGCGGGGTCACCCGTGGGAATCCCACGGGCATGGATGTGTGTGACATTTCGACATATTGAGTTATATGCTGCACATTCATTTTTACAAAATGGTTACTGGCAAGTCATCAGATCCAGAAATGGTGTGAATTTAGTTATTTCACATAATATGTGACCCCTCACTCCTCTCCACCTGACACTCTCCTGTCTCCACCTGACACTCTCCTGTCTCCACCTGACACTCTCCTCTCTCCACCTAGCACTCCTCTCCTCTCCAAACCCTCACATCCCTCTCCTTTCCAATCCCTCACCTCTCCAATCCCTCACACTCCTCTCCTCTCCAATCCTTCACACGCCTCTCCAATCGCGCCTCACACTCCTCTCCAATCGCGCCTCACACTCCTCTCCAATCGCGCCTCACACTCCTCTCCAATCGCGCCTCACACTCCTCTCCAATCGTGCCTCACACTCCTCTCCAATCGTGCCTCACACTCCCCTCCAATCACTCCTCTCCAATCGTGCCTCACACTCCTCTCCAATCGCGCCTCACACTCCTCTCCAATCGCGCCTCACTCGCCTCTCCAATCGGCTTTCCCCGTCTCGTTTCTCTCCTTTTTCTCCCGTCTCGTTCTTTTTCTTGCTCCAAATCGGCCCGTCGGAATCGGAAATCGGCCCGTCTCGCCCGTCGGCCCGTCGGAATCGGAAATCGGCCCGTCTTGCTTTTGTGCTTGTGCGTAAATAAATTGTGTTCATGACACCATTTCTGGTGTTGGGCTAGCGGCTAGGGTGCCGGCTTAGGATCCTGGGTTCGAATCTCGGTCGATCGCCGAATTAATGCCAGGGGGGTTGACTCAGCCTGTCATCCTTCCGAGGTCGGCTAATTGAGTACCAGTTCACTGGTAATTCCCTGTTTGTCGTTGAAGGCGGCAAAAAGGGTTGGCGTCAGGAAGGGCATCCGGCCGTAAAACATTGCTTCAAAAAGGGGACAAAAAAACAACAACTACCACGGTCCCCGAAAAGGCCAACCCCCGCTTTGCGGGGAAAAATGGCCTCTAAACGGTGGTTTTTACACCATTTCTGGATCTGATGACTTGCCAGTAACCATTTTGTAAAAATGAATGTGCAGCATCTAACTCAATATGTCGAAATGTCACACACATCCATGCCCGTGGGATTCCCACGGGTGACCCCGCAAGTTTGCATTGACGTTCGTCGATGGACTCGTTCGCCCGTCTCATTCGTTTTCTTGCTGCATCCTGTTCAAGTCTGCGTTCTTCATCGATCGTCTCATTCATTTTGGAAATAGAAGTTTCCACGCAGCGCATGAATTGTCACGATCCTCAAGAGGAATTTGTCTCGTAATCATCAAATGATAAATGGCAAGTAAATTATATTGTGGAAAATTAAAGATTTCAAATAAACCTATTTAAAGTGTATTCGCACATAACTAATTTTAAAAAACGAAGAAATATCTCTCGGTAATTTCCTGAAACATATTTTACTTCCGGCTAATAATGTTGAATTAAATAAAAACGAAGAAATATATGTCGGCATCATTGTTGACGTTTTTGTGACGACTGTCATCAAACGAAAAAGTAATATATCTTAACGGAAAAGCAAAAGCGAATTTTTAATATATATCGACACGTTGCCGTCGGTGTCATGTTGGGCGGTGTATGATACACCATGACGCGATTTTTAAAAATATATCTCTGCATTTTCCCGCGTGTGTGGAATGTTCTCAATTATTGCTGACACCGAGTCCAAAACCATCGATAAAAATGAAATCATATGGTGAGTTAGATTGGAGATAAAGGCGTGAGAGAGACTCAATGGCCTTGAAGTTGAAGTTACAGGCGTTTGAGAATTCATTTCGTTCTATAAACGGCAACTTTCATTGGATTTCCTTCCCGTTTTTTTTCAACCGAGTCGAAAACTATGTTAGCGACTGTGAAAAATGAAATGATATATCGAATTTTTAATATGTATCGACACGTTGCCGTCGGTGTCATGTTAGGCGGTGTATGATACACCATGACGCGATTTAAAAATAAATATATCTGCATTTTCCCGCGTGTGTGGAATGTTCTCAATTATTGCTGACACCGACTCTAAAACCATCGATAAAAATGAAATCATATGGTGAGTTAGATTGGAGATAAAGGCGTGAGAGAGACTCAATGGCCTTGAAGTTACAGGCATTTGAGAATTCATTTCGTTCTATAAACGGCAACTTTCATCGGATTTTCTTCTCGTTTTTTTTCAACCGAGTCTAAAACTATGTTAGCGACTGTGAAAAATGAAATGATATATCGAATTTAAAATAGATATCGACACATTGCCGTCGGTGTCATGTTGGGCGGTGTATGATACACCATGACGCGATTTTAAAAAATATATCTCTGCATTTTCCCGCGTGTGTGGAATGTTTGTGGAAAATTAAAGATTTCAAATAAACCTATTTAAAGTGTATGCGCACATAACTAATAAAAAAAACGAAGAAATATCTCTCGGTAATTTCCTGAAACATATTTTACTTCCGGCTAATATGTTGAATGAAATAAAAACGAAGAAATATATGTCGGCATCATTGTTGACGTTTTTGTGACGACTATCATCAAACGAAATAGTAATATATCATAACGGAAAAGCAAAAGCGAATTTTTAATATATATCGACACATTGCCGGCGGTGTCATGTTGGGCGGTGTATGATACACCATGACGCGATTTTAAAAAATATATCTCTGCATTTTCCCGCGTGTGTGGATTGTTCTCAATTATTGCTGACACCGAGTCTAAAAGTAAAACCATCGATAAAAATGAAATCATATGGTGAGTTAGATTGGAGATAAAGGCGTGAGAGAGACTCAATGGCCTTGAAGTTACAGGCCTTTGAGAATTCATTTCGTTCTATAAACGGCAACTTTCATCGGATTTTCTTCCCGTTTTTTTTCAACCGAGTCTAAAACTATGTTAGCGACTGTGAAAAATGAAATGATTTATCGAATTTGATTTGAAATAAAACTGGGGGAGAGCAAGACACCACGGGCCTACAAAACAGGACTCAAAGCTATGCGAGTTAATAAAATGGTGGATATTTGTTTATAGCCACTCCCAGAATGGGTGGAGCTATGGGTGGAGCTACTCTGCAAACCGAGTAAGCCACACCCCGGACAGACACCCAACAGATAGACAGACAGACAGACAGAATCATCTACGGCTATTATAATATAGATATTGTTGCGGATCTCAGCACCGGCCTTTTCCCCTTACCAAGGGGGGATTAGTCCCCTTGTCTTTGACTAGCCGACGGGACCCGGGACCGATGACGTCCTTCCCGGACAGCGCGAAGTATGGTCGCAGGACTAATCACTATTACCTAATTACTCGCGCTGACCAGAAACGAGGAAATAAGCCCCGCCCAAATCACGGGTGTTGGTGGAAACACCGAGCGGTAGCAAACCCGTGACCCGAGCCGTTATCAATGACTAAACCCGATCCAAGCGGTTCGAAATCATGCCACGCTTACCCAATGGAGGAAATCACGGAAACGGTCGAGTTTGGAAGAAAGGAATAACAATTTATTTACACTTTGTACAATGGTTCAGCAGAAGAAAACACAGTGCAGTCCTTAAGTACAGTCTTAACTTATTCCCTGGACAAACGGGCCCGTTCACACATAGACACTCACACAGAGATTGCAGATGAACAGGTCAGCATGTCCAGGAATGGCGTCCAGGCAGCTCTTCCTCCGGTCCGCAACTCCCACCGTGAAGCAGATGAAAGAGATGGCAGGAGCTCTCCACGTGTCATTTTCGCGCACGGGATTATTACAGGGCGAACGGTAGGGCTGGCTTTGGCGGTTACACTTGCAGCTGCGGCCGCGTACGTAATAAGCGAATAGTTCAATATGCGCTTCTCAATCAAGGGCTCTCTACACTGTCATGTGCACGCCGGTCCTCTGAGTTCTCCTCACACGAGTGCTCCGGATCAATTCTCTCCAACACAGTTCTCTCTCAACTCGAGCGCCTGCCTCTCCCTTCTCATAGCTCCGTATGCATGCGAGTCCTCCCTCATAACTCTGGTCAGTCCTCTACAATGCGCGATTCCTTTCAGTCCTGTTGCACGAGTCCTTTTCAAGGGCTTTGTGCAAAGGCTTATATAGCCCTGGCCAGCGAACCCTCTGGAACTTACTAGACGCTCTTTACCACGCCCTATCATGCCATGCCCTCTCAGCCCTGGTTGGCTGTTGCTCTTACCGTCACCGCCTTCTGACGCGCTGCTTGACGCGGCCACACCTCGACCCTCACGCTCCTCCCTCTTCTTAGGCCTACCTCGTGGTCCCCGACTAGTTTTTCGCAAAACCAAGGGCAGCGAACGCTGCTGGTAGCCAAAGCGTAACAAACTTGAGGGATGCCAAATGGGGCGCGGGATCGAGTTTGCCCATAGATGAAATTGGAGGGTGGCCGCAAAATAAAAAGGACCTAAGCTCATTTCTTTACACAACGCAGATATCACTAGGGAAATGGCCTACTCTTACACATACTATGACATAACTAATTCTAATGGGCTTACGTGTTGCTTGTGGACTAACTATGGGGGGGCAAACCTTTAACCTTTAATGATGTTATATGTACAATCTCAAAACCTCAACAATATATATACATACATACATAAATACTAGCTTGGCTCGGCTCGCGTGTCGTTACTGAAGAACGGGCTTATTTTACCTTAGGATAATGACTGTACCTGAGTTGCTGTGTTGTCATGATTTACACCAATCATAATACAAACAATTATTTTGCACAAATTTATTTGTAGTGTTTGTGATATTACATTTTTATAAGCAATTTAGGTTGAAAAAATAAATAAAAAATTCCAAAAAGAACCACTCAGCACATACATACATGAGGGGCAGGTGCTGACTGGAAGTTTGGAATGATTACACCTCACCACCACGAAATTCAAAACACATCACCACCGCGTAATTAAAAACACCTTCCCACCACAAAATTAAAAACACCTCACCACCACATAATTAAAACACCTCACATATGCATATATAGATATGCATAGCATGGACAGCCAAACATCAAGCATGGACAGCAGGTTTGTGAAGGACTTCCACGAAAAACGTACCCGTTTGAATGGTTCCATACCCATTACCCAGTCAATGGCGAATCTGCGTATGGCGATCTGTGAATGTCACGCTTAGAAAGTAGAAACAGTCACGTCATTTCGTCATTCACTTGAACTCAATATCTCTATTTTCATTCCAAACAGCGTAACTCCAATCACAAATTAAATAGCATTAATATGAAAAAATAAACTTTCACCAACATTCGTGACATAAACAAATATTTAAATCCATGCTGATGTTACATCTGGATGTGGAGAGTCGTTCCGTGTGGTTGGAAATTCAAAATCGTAATTGTATTCACTCAATTCCAATCATAAATTGATACTTTAACAAAATACTGTGTTAAATGACGATTGTATTGGGATATTATCAAAGCAGCTCATTATCGTCATCTGTCCACTTCCGGATTTGTGGCAGGTTCGTATCGAGTTAATTTCAAAATCATAATTTTATTGAGGAACTTATGAAACCTCCTACCTACCTTACAACATCCGCTGAGACCCAAAAACGTTCCACAGAACGTTTGGCGGGGCTGGCCCCAAAACTGAGGGAGTATTTTGGGTACGGACGGACAGACAGACAGACAGACACTCCTGTTTTATGCATACAAATGAATACATCAAAAGAAACAATCATTTCATTATTTCCGTGAGAATTTGCGCCATCGTGGTAAAATACACCGAAAATGAATTTTTTTCCCCTGTTGAATGTCCTTTATTTCTCATTCATTTATTTAATGATTGTCTTTGACTGTGCTCCAAAGGATATTGAAGGTCTTTGAAATATTTTTATACCCATCCCCTGACCTGTACGTTTTCACAACTTTATCCTGGAGATCTTTTGAAAAGCTCCTTAGTGCTCATGGTTGAGTCTGTTATGAAATGTACTACCCAGTAGAGGAAACCTACAAGAACAGCTGATTATATTCTGAAATAATCAGAATCACTGCACTTTAACACAGGTGGGAGGCCAATTAACTTGGTATGCAATTTGAAGGTGATTGGTTACACGTGATCTAATTTACAATTGCTATTATAAGGGAGGTGAACACATCCAATCAATATATTTTAATTTTGTATTTTTAATTAATATTCTGAAATTTGTATAACTTGTTTTTCACTTGGACATTGTGGGATACGATGTGTAAATAACGGTGGGAAAAAAAAAATCTGAAATCTGATTTAATGCATTTTCATTTCAGGCTATAAGGCAACAAATGGCGGAAATTTTGAAAAGAGGGTGCAGACTTTCTGTAGGCACTGTGTGTGTGTGTGTGTGTGTGTGTGTGTGTGTGTGTGTGTGTGTGTGTGTGTGTGTGTGTGTGTGTGTGTGTGTGTGTGTGTGTGTGTGTGTGTGTGTGTGTGTGTGTGTGTGTGTGTGTGTGTGTGTGTGTTACCTGTACAGTACATAACTCCTATATCCTAGTACCCCACTTCTTTAATGTCCCCAATTATTACTTGACGTTTGATTGAAGTTGGTTTGAATTTTTATTTGTTCAGGGTCTTTGCCTCTTGCGATAACTTGCTTCCTCTTCATGCATACAAAATCCGAGCATGATAATTTATACCCGGGTCGAGATTTGAACCAAATCTTTTGAGCACCGGTATATCGCAGCGAGAACTTTTTGAATGCCCCTTGTATGTAGTCTTGTGTTTATTTTCTTGCTCTCGCTCGGGGAAAACCGTCCCTGCACAAAATGGAACACGGGGAAAAGGTTCAGAGTTCAATCTGAGTGCCTGATGGCTTTGGCTCATTAAAGGCAACAGAACGTTCAACAAGAGAATAAATAGTTCCTCGTCTGGGATGTATTGAGTGCTCAGGCCGGCGGGAGTCTCACGCACAGAGAGCGAAAAGTACGTAAATGATGTTCGTACACACAGTGCGCTGTGCCCGCACGAAAATAATGCCTCATTCGCTCTGCGCCACGCACGTTTTTCATTCCTATTAGGAGTGATTGATAACACAAACGGACGTCTTGCGTCGACAAATGGTCTTCAACGAGAAAGGTTACGAACCGAAGTCTGACGTGTAGTGCAGAGTGCGAGGGATCGAAACGTCCGACTCCAAACCATTCCCACTATGAACTCCCTTCCCTCTTCCACTCTCTCGGCATTCCACTCCTTGATTTTAATGATGTACTTTAGCAATACACACACACACACACACACACACACACATATATATTGTCGTGCGAATCCCTCAGTTAATACCAGAGCTCGCGGATGACCAAACGGCTTTAACTCCGAGGCGACGATCAAATCGGATTCGGCTATAAGAGCGCGGGAGGAAGAATGAAGAGGGAGAAGCAGCAAGCGCGTACATGTAACGATCCGACCGCAGCTCCGATCCTGGAGGAAATGAACTCAAAACGAAACCCGAATTCAATGTACAAAAATAAAGATTTATTACGGGACCTGATACAATGGAACAGGACGGAAGAAACTAAATCCTACGTTGGGACGTCCCCACACCAGACCTCAAATACGAGACAAAGGAAAAATGAATTAATAAAATAACACGTTCGTCGTGGATTTGTGAAAGGTGTGGTGCGTGCTTATCTGTCTGTAGTCAAGGAGGGTCCGGCTTCGAGCGCAGTCGTCTGGCCGTGGCTCCGGTCAGCAGGAAGCAGGCCTCGATGCGCCCCTCGTTCGCGCACCGTCAGGCTTCACTGAGCACCTCGCTGTACCTGCCAGCCTCGGTCATAGCACCAAGCACCAAGAAGAACCCAGGGGAGTGTGCGCGAAGGAAAACCAGGGAAGACCAGCCAAGAGCTCCGAGTGACAAGATATCTCCAAGAGTCCAGCGCAGAGAGGAGAGAAGCACGAAGGGTCCAGCCCAGAGCCGATCTCCCTCAAGTCCAGCGCAGAGAGAGACACAGCCTCAAGCACGAGGGGAGAGAGTTCAAGCACGAGGGGAGAGAGAATGTCGTCGAGCGAGTCCTTTTGTCACCTGGCATGTGACGTCAATCTGGCATGTTCCCAATCAGAGCCTCCTATCTTCTTGGTCTCTCGAACCTTCTCGCGCCTTCCCACATCACTGGCACTCTTCCCTCCAATGAACAACCTCCTTATAAGTCGTCGTTTTGCACCTTCCGTGCTGATTGGCTGAAGGTTCACGCCTTCCACCTCAACCAATCACCCGTTCCCTGGGCGTGGCTATTGCTTGCCACGATGCTCGTTGCTAGGCCAGCTGGTGGTGTGGCTGGCTGCGGCCCCATGCGGCGGTGCCCCGATCTGGCTTCCTCCCTGTTTCCCAAAGTCGTTGTGGTAAGGGAGAGGAATTATTTAATGTGTGCACTAAGGACCTATCTAAGTGTCTATATGAGAATGCGTTGCCATAATGGACAAAGGAATGATCACCAGGTCTGACACACAGGGGTCTTATCTTAGTCCCTACAACTATTTAACACACAAACATCCTTGTATGTTCACAGATATACACTTACCCCGACAAACCGCCTAAAACACAGAACTTATTACAGGTAGATTCGCTATCCCGACAGACGAAGCATGATACCTATTCAGATCTACCTAGCTCTAGATATTCCTCTACCCAAATTCATAACAATATATACAGTCATTGCCAAAAATATTAGCACCATTGCACTTTTTTCAAATAACTCACAATTTTCTCGAAAAATATGTTGAAATTGACAAAAGTATTTGGTCTCCACAATTCTTTATTTCACTGTTAATATTACAGAACCTTTGTTTTTGATTCACAACTTAATATATCCTTTTAAATCAGAAAATAAAAAGAAATGGCATTGACAAAATTATTGACACTCTTGGCTTAATATTTGGTAGCACAGACTTTAGACAAAATAACTGCAGTCAAGCAATTCCTATAGCCAGGAATGAGCTTCCTGCACCGGTTTGAGCTTTCCTACACCTAAACTGGCAGTTTGGCCCACTCTTCTTGTGCAAACTGCTCCAGTTCTCCCAGATTTGAACAATGCCTTCTCCCAACTTCTCTTTTCAGATCTCCCCACAAGTGTTCAATGGGCTTTAGATCTAGACTCATTGCTAGCCATTTCAGAACAGTCCAGCGTTTTGTCTTGAACCATTCCTGGGTGCTTTTTGAAGTGTGTTTGGGGTCATTGTCCTGCTGCAAGACCCATGACCTTCGACGGAGACCCAGCTTTCTCACACTGGGTTGAACATTGTGCTCCAAAATGTCTTGGTAATCTCCTAATTTCATGATGCCATGCACACATTCAAGGTACCCAGTGCCAGAGGCAGCACAGCAACCCCAAAACATCACTAAACCTCCTCCATGTTTGACTGTAGGGAAGGTGTTCTTTCTTTGAAGGCTTCATTTTGTTTTCTGGAAACATAGAGATGATGTGCTGTACTAAAAAGCTCTAATTTGGTCTCATCTGTCCACAGGACATTCTCCCAGAAGGATTTTGGCTTGTTCAGCTGTGTTTTGGCAAACTCCAGTCAGGCTTTCTCAGCAGTAGGGTCCTCCTGGGTCTCCTACCATAGAACCCCCTATAATTTAGTTGACGACGGATGGTACGAGTTGAAACTGTCGTACCTTGTGTCTGAAGGTCAGCTTGAATCCATTTGGCAGTTGATCGAGGTGCTTTCTCTCCCATTAGAACAATCGTTTGCTGCAATCTTCGATCAAGTTTACTTTTGCGGCCACGTCCAAGGTGGTTGGCTACAGTGCCATGGGCCTTAAACTTCCTGATAAACATTGCGTACAGTGGACACAGGAACATCAAGGTCTCTGGAGATGACCTGTAGCTTGAAATTGTCCATGCTTGGCTACAATCTTGTGTCTGACCTCCTCAGACAATTCTCTGTTTTTCTTCTTTTCTCCATGCTCATTGTGGTACACACAATGACACAAAACAGCAGAATAACTCCTTTTCTCTATTCAAACTGGTTTAATGAGTGATTGTTATTTTGCAGGCACCTGCAATTCTGCACAGGTGAGTTCAATTCCAAAGTAAAGGAGAATCACCTGCTTGAAATATATTTCTAACAACTTCTAAAAGGTGCCAATAATATTGTCTGGGCTATGTCAGGATTTCTCTGTGCAATAAACTAAGATTTAGTAATTTTTTCAGCTTTTTTGTTTTGTTCCACTGCAAACCAAAGAAATACATACATGTATATGGATACCAAAATGTTTTTTAATTTCAACAATTTTCTGGAAGAAATGGTGCATTATTTGAAAAAAGTGCAAGGGTGCTAATATTTTTGGTCATGACTGTATGGATATGTATATGAATGAATATATATATATATATATATATATAGATATATATGAAACACAGTTTGTGTGTGTGTGTGTGTGTGTGTGTGTGTGTGTGTGTGTGTGTGTGTGTGTGTGTGTGTGTGTGTGTAATGTTACCGATAGACTCCTAAACGGAGAGGCTCACGTACTTGATATTTGGCATAGACATAGCCATTGAGCCTGGACAAACATGCCGAGACCATATTTGACGAGATCCATATTTTTTATTCATATTTACCTCAGCGCATTTCAGCGAAGTACCCGCTAATCTCAGCCCGTTCCAGAGCAGCGCGCTGATTCGCTCAGAGCGATCACGTGATGTTCCATTCCCGCCGCCAGACTGATTCGCTCAGAGCGATCACGTGATGTTCCATCCCGTCACACGTCACACGTTTTTTCACCTTTTATGCGATCGTGTTTTGTATCGATTTTGTGCGATATGAATTAAATGTCTTTGAAACAGCTGTGAAACGTCTTTCCACAACCCTTCCGTAACCGATTGGAGCAGTTTATTGCCGCACAAAACGAGATCCGCGAAGCGAGTTGGTCGAGTCGTGCTGACCAAGATGGCGACACGGCGGCTTCAATTTTCACGGAGTATGAGCATTCTATATATTTTCTATTCATGCGCCCGTGATTTGTGGCATAGACATGACCATTGGGCCTTCACGGTGTAATTTGTGCGAGGCTTTTGTCCGAGTGAGCTTGAGTCGAGAGGGCGAATGTACGGGTTGGGAATGTACGGTCTCCCTTCCCCGCCCGGCAACGCCGGTACTGGAGGACGTCACAGGATCGGTGCGTCTCCAAAATCCGCTTCGTGCTGTTGCGAATATGCAGGACTATGTCGCATTGTTGTGCTGCTCTCCGACCATGAGAACTGCAACGTCATTGTTGACTGGCCCTCCCCTTCCCTTCCCCTTCCCCATCCCCCCTCCATCCTCCCCTCCCTTCCCCCTCCACCCTACCCCCTCCACCCTACCCCTCCCCTTCTCCCCTCCCCCTCCCCTTCTCCCCTCCCCCTCCCTTTTCCCCCTCCCCCTCCTTTTCCCCCTCCCCCTCCCTTCTCCCTCCCCCTCCCCCTCCCTTTTCCCCTCCCCCTCCCCCTCCCTTTTCCCCCTCCCCCTCCCCCTCCCTTTTCCCCCTCCCACTCCCTTTCCCCCTCCCCCCTCCCCCTTCCCCCTCCCCTCCCACATCCCCCTCCCCCCTCCATCCTCCCCCTCCCTTCCCCCTCCACCCTACCCCCTCCCCTTCTCCCCTCCCCTCCCCCTCCCCCTCCCACCCCTCCCCCTCCCTCCTCCCACCCCTCCCCTCCCATCCCTCACCCTCCCATCCCTCACCCTCCCCAATCCCCCCTCTTCTCCCCCCTCCCCTCCCCCCTCCCCCCTTCCCCACTTTCCCCCTCCCTCCCCCTCCCCGCCCCTCCCCTCCCCCATCCCAACCTCCCCCCTACCCCCTCCACCCTACCCCCTCCCCTTCTCCCCTCCCCCTCCCTTTTCCCCCTCCCCTCCCCCACCCTTCTCCCCTCCCCCCCTCTTCTCCCCTCCCCCCCTTCCCCTCCCTCCCCCCTCCCCTCCCCCTCCCCTCCCCCATCCCAACCTCCCCCCTACCCCCTCCACCCTACCCCCTCCCCTTCTCCCCTCCCCCTCCCTTTTCCCCCTTCCCCTCCCCCACCCTTCTCCCCTCCCCCCCCTCTTCTCCCCTCCCCCCCCCCCGTTCCCCTCCCCTCCCCCCACCCCCCTCCCTCCCCACTCCCCCTCCCTCCCCCTTCACCCCCTCCCCCATCCCCCCCCTCCCCCTCCCATCCCCCCCCCCTTCCCCCCTCCCCCCTCCCCCCCCCTTCCCCCCTCCCCTCCCCCCTCTCCCCTCCCCTCCCCCCTCCTCCCTTCCCCACTCCTGTCCAAACCTTGGCAAATCTCATGAACAGCATGCCTCGACATGTACGTGCTCTACTGAATGCTCGTGGGGGTTACACGAAGACCTGAACTGTAATTTTACTGTCCGTAATCCCAGTCGTAATTTAACTTTTGTTTTTGTTAAAAAAAAATTGGCTAATGTGCAAAATAAAGAGATACTTCTGGAAAACGTACAGAAGTTTAACACAGTACTGTCCGTGAATTGAGTTTGATATCAGTTTACATCACTTTCAAGGATCAATTTATTTGCTTCGAAATGTCGAATGTGGTTTTTGTTTCTTTTAAAGGTCACATTAACAAAATCTAGAATAATTTCAACATAATTCCAATGAACTTTTGGTTCTAAGTCATCTTGAAAAGTAAGTTCACCCCCACAAAAAAATATTCCATATTAAATGCCAAGTCTGTATATATATTGTTGCGGAAACGGGACGGCGCTCCCCTTAACAAGGGGGGGGGGGGTTAATCCCCCTTCTATTTGCACTGGCCTTCTCCGATCCTGAAGCTACCCCGCTCCCCTGGGTGGGATTGGCCGAGGCGATTGGTCAAGGGATTCCCGTACACCCCCGCCAATCCCTCCACAAGGCAGGTGGGTAACTCTGCTCGAAACCACAGACAAGATGGTATTTTGCCGAGCGGTTTTAGCAGCCCGCGGTTCGAGCCGTTTATCAAGGGACTAAACCCGATTCATAAAGCGTGGCCGAAATCGCACCACAGGAACTCAATTGGGAAATCTCTAAAGCGATCGGATGAGAAAGAAGAAATCAATGAATGGAGGAACAGATATTTATTATTATTTACACAAACCCAAAGAAGAAAAGAGAACGAAGTAATTTACAGGGAATGGAAGAGCAGAAGGACACAGAGCAATTCTTACTTACACAGTCTTACTTAAACCCACAGGACAAACGAACAGACTCACACGAATGGGGAATGAAGGCAGGAACGAATGGCTGGAAGGAGAGGAAGGTTCAGGTCCGGCAGAACGGCAGGCTGGAGGCGAATGGCCGCCGACTCCCCCGCAATCTGGTTCACACAGCAGGTTTTGCGCGCAGCACGTCAGGGATTCACGTGCAGGGCAGCGTCTCTCAGACCTCGTACGTCCGACACTTCATTCAACCAACATTTTAGGGTTAAACTGCCCGTCATTGCACTGTTCGCACCCCCCCCCCTCCCTTCAACTGCCCAAAATTTCACTGTTGGAACTCCCCCTTATCCCCAACAATCCCCCTCTTCTCCCCCTCCCCTCCCCCCTCCCCCATTCCCCTCCCCCATTCCCCCTCCCCCTCCCCCCTTCCCCACTTTCCCCCTCCCCCTTCCCCCCTCCCCCTCCCCTCCCCCCTCCCCTCCCCCTCCCCTCCCCCATCCCAACCTCCCCCCTACCCCCTCCACCCTACCCCCTCCCCTTCTCCCCTCCCCCTCCCTTTTCCCCCTCCCCTCCCCCACCCTTCTCCCCTCCCCCCCTCTTCTCCCCTCCCCCCCTTCCCCTCCCCCCTCCCCTCCCCCTCCCCTCCCCCATCCCAACCTCCCCCCTACCCCCTCCCCTTCTCCCCTCCCCCTCCCTTTTCCCCTTCCCCTCCCCCACCCTTCTCCCCTCCCCCCCCTCTTCTCCCCTCCCCCCCTCTTCTCCCCTCCCCCCCTCTTCTCCCCTCCCCCCCCCGTTCCCCTCCCCCCACCCCCTCCCTCCCCACTCCCCCCTCCCTCCCCCTTCACCCCCTCCCCCATCCCCGCCCCCTCCCATCCCCCCCCTTCCCCCCTCCCCCCTCCCCCCTTCCCCCCTCCCCTCCCCCCTCTCCCCTCCCCTCCCCCTCCTCCCTTCCCCACTCCTGTCCAAACCTTGGCAAATCTCATGAACAGCATGCCTCGACATGTATGTGCTCTACTGAATGCTCGTGGGGTTACACGAAGACCTGAACTGTAATTTTACTGTCCGTAATCCCAGTCGTAATTAACTTTTGTTTTTGTTAAAAAAAAATTGGCTAATGTGCAAAATAAAGAGATACTTCTGGAAAACGTACAGAAGTTTAACACAGTACTGTCCGTGAATTGAGTTTGACATCAGTTTACATCACTTTCAAGGATCAATTTATTTGCTTCGAAATGTCGAATGTGGTTTTTGTTTCTTTTAAAGGTCACATTAACAAAATCTAGAATAATTTCAACATAATTCCAATGAACTTTTGGTTCTAAGTCATCTTGAAAAGTAAGTTCACCCCCACAAAAAAATATTCCATATTAAATGCCAAGTCTGTATATATATTGTTGCGGAAACGGGGACGGCGCTCCCCTTAACAAGGGGGGGGGGGGTTAATCCCCCTTCTATTTGCACTGCCTTCTCCGATCCTGAAGCTACCCTGCTCCCCTGTGGGTGGGATTGGCCGAGGCGATTGGTCAAGGGATTCCGTACACCCCCGCCAATCCCTCCACAAGGCAGGTGGTAACTCTGCTCGAAACCACAGACAAGATGGTATTTTGCCGAGCGGTTTTAGCAGCCCGCGGTTCGAGCCGTTTATCAAGGGACTAAACCCGATTCATAAAGCGTTGGCCGAAATCGCACCACAGGAACTCAATTGGAAATCTCTAAAGCGATCGGATGAGAAAGAAGAAATCAATGAATGGAGGAACAGTTATTTATTATTATTTACACAAACCCAAAGAAGAAAAGAGAACGAAGTAATTTACAGGGAATGGAAGGAGCAGAAGGACACAGAGCAATTCTTACTTACACAGTCTTACTTAAACCCACAGGACAAACGAACAGACTCACACGAATGGGGAATGAAGGCAGGAACGAATGGCTGGAAGGAGAGGAAGGTTCAGGTCCGGCAGAACGGCAGGCTGGAGGCGAATGGCCGCCGACTCCCCCGCAATCTGGTTCACACAGCAGGTTTTGCGCGCAGCAGCACGTCAGGGATTCACGTGCAGGGGCAGCGTCTCTCAGGCCTCGTACGTCCGACACTTCATTCAACCAACATTTTAGGGTTAAACTGCCCGTCATTGCACTGTTCGCACCCCCCCCCCCCCTCC